>NC_141102.1:14600000-15257500 GCF_041138505.1 Cibotium barometz | reverse complement strand
CAAGAGGGTTGGGTTGTTTTCAAGCGGTTTACATAGCTTTATTTTACTCTCCAAGAGCTACATTTGGAGCCCTCAAGTGCTCCATTGTGACTCCGTTTACTTCTCCAATCGGTAAGTCTTCTCGCAAGGCAAAAGTGATGCCCAGTCAAAAATAGAGAATTAAGTTGGACATTTAACATGTGGGGGCATTGTACATGCCATTAGCTCCCCAAGAAACCAAAGGGCTCTTGATTTTGGCACCGTTGACTTGGTCAAATGGCAATAGTTGACTGGTCAAAGGGGGGAAAATAGAGGAGTGTTGCCGATCAAATTTGGTCAAGGCATTGATATGGATGTGTAGGGCCTGCTTAAAGCATCTCATAAAGCTAAAGACTTCCAAAATTGGTATATGTTTGATCAAGATTTGGTCACCTTTGTGTTGAAGTTGACTTTTCCAAAAGAGTCAAAACATAGAATAGTACAAGGTTGACCAAGTCAAAGACAACTACATAAGTGGATAGAGCATTGAAATACATTTCCATAGAGCCAAAGACCATTTCATTTGGAGTTTGGAAACCCTTTCAAAAGTCTTTTAAGCAATTGAGATAATACCGAAGGCAAAACTCAACAAGGGGAACTACAAGGAAGCTCTTGAGTATGAAGCAGCACATCAAAAGTAACACAAGAAGTAAATCAGGATGCTCACGGAGCTTTGCAAGAAGAAATTAGTTGGCAATATCAATGAAGGGGTGCATCAAGAGGCAAATGTTTCACAAATACCTAAAGAAGTCAGGGACATGAACATGAATAACATGATGTATCTCATGCAAACTATGATTGAAAGGATAGACCAATTAGTTCATGGTGGACAGGTTTGACTCTATGAGCAAGGAGTTGCATGATGGGATCACAAGCTTGAGGCAAGATGCAGATAAAGGTAAAGAAGCTTACGGTGGACCTACGTTGCATCCATATGCAACAAACACTTTTCCACCAATGGGGCCACAAGCTTATGGATCTTTTGCAAGACCTTCACATGTAAATGCATAGCATACTCCTCAAGCTAGTATTCACCATGTTCATGGGAATCATAGGTCTATTATTTGAAAGGATAAGATGCCTCCTCCCATTGATGCATCAAGGTGGAACAAGTATGCCCGATATGCATATGCATGGTCCTATGAATGGGGTTTCATCAATGCAAGGGAGAAATGTGGACAAAAGAAAAGGCATAGTTTTGAAAGAATCAAGGGTGAATGGAAATTGGAATCATCCACACATGAGTGGTCATCACCTTGATGAGATGGATCATCATCCTTCACACATGAGTGGTCACATCACTTTGATGAGATGGGTTATCATCCTTCACACATGAGTTGTCATCTCATCACTTTGATGAGATGGGTCATCATTTTAATAGGATGGAACCTAATCATGGTAGACCTCATCACTTCAATGATTTTGGGGAAAATCATGCTAGACAAATTAAGCATAGACCACATGTTCATCATTGAGGTGGTGATGAAGATGAGTTTAAGGGAGTGACGGACAAGTTGACTTTTACTAAGTTCAAGGGTGTAGGCTCAACCAATGAGGAGTTTGAAGAATGGATTGATAAGATGGAGCTTTACTTTGAAATTAGTCCTCGTAGTGATAGGGCCAAGATTTGTTTGCTACTTTGCATCTAGAAGGTTATACCCATGCATGGTGGCGGCACTTGAATGCTCATGGCTGTTTGATCACTATTTGGGAAGATTTCAAGAATGAGATGAGGAGAACCTTTGTTTTAGTCCTTAATAGATCAAGGATGGTGGAGAAATGGGATGATCTTACTCAAACGGGAAATGTCAAGGATTATGTGCACAAGTTCATGAAGTTCTCACTTCATGTGGAAGGCTTGAGTGAGGAGTAAAAATTGAGGAAGTTTATCAAAGGGCTACAAAACAACATCAAGGTTGATGTGGATTCTCAAAGACTCAAAACCATCAAGGAGGCCATGCTTCTTTACGGAGATATATGAGGCAAAGTATACACATGCTAGTGGAGCAAGACATGGGTTTAGGGCTGATATTGGCACTTCAACTTTGGGCAAATCTTCACATGTGTCCTCCTAGATTCCCAAATGTCTATGGAAGAGGTGGAATCTTGAGGAAATTTAAGATCTGCTAACTCTTTTCCTCAATCTCCAAATGTTGATGGGAAGCAAGTTGATGTGCGAAAGCATCCAACAAGAGCAAGGTTATTGGGGAAGATTGTATTAATGATTTGAAGGACAAGGGTTTGTGCTTGAAGTGCAGTGACAAATGAAACAAGGTTCATTGGAAGGTTTGTAAGGCTAAGAAGATGATCCTAAGTATGATTCTTACCGAACCTTTCCATGAAGACATTAAGGAGAATGTGGATGAATATGAGGAGTATTTTGAAGATTCCAACAATGAAGTTAAAGATGTAGAAAAGGATGGTGGATTCCCTTTTGACCCAGGTAGATCAAAGAAGGGAGATGTTGACTATGATGATAGGTTACCATTGCCTATGTGTGCTTATCATGACAAGGACAAAATGGCTACCCTATGCAATATCTCAAGTGATGCCTATGCTGGTTATAAAGGGGAAAATACATTAAGGTTGAAGACATGCATTAATGGAAGGGTGGCCCATTTTTTGATTGATAGTGGAAGCACACATAGATTTATCAACACCAAATCCATGTGCAATCTCAAATTACAGCCCGTAGCTTTATCTTTGTGGCATGAGGTTCAAGTGGCTAATGGAGCAAAGATGGATTGCATAATGGTATGCAAATATGTAAGGTTGATTCTCACAAATGATTATACTTGCAAGGCTGATTTACTTGTATTGAAATGTGTCCCATTGACATTGTTTTGGGATGCGATTGGTTTGGGTTGTTTCACGTGTACATGTATGTGTGCAAGCAAAAAAATATAGTAGGGTAGCACCACTAGTAAAAAAGAAAAGCATTGTGAAGGAAAAACGTAAGCCCGTAATTGACACCTCTAGTGCATTGATAAGATGATTTTCCTTGCAACTAAAAAACTAGTAACACATTTCTTTTCCCCCCCCTCAATGTGGAGCTATCCTAATTGGCACGATTTTATACTTACGATGCTTGGGGCATCACTTAAAAGAAAATATGATATCACTTGAATGCACATGAGAGTGTAAATTGGGCTTGCTTACATTCTTAATAATTACAAGATATGCACCATTTATTAGCTAGTAGTGTATTTGAGTTAGAGTAGGAGTATTAAATATGCATATTTAAGCAATTTAACCATACATAAAAGGATATTTGAATGTACAAAGAACATGTATATAAGCATTGCTCTTTATCACCCTTTGCACAAGGAAGTGACATGGGGGTCTTTTTTGAAGTGCTGCCTCAGGGTTAAGAGATTTATATATGATATTCTAGTTTTCCTTCGATGTTATCAAGAAACTCTAAGATATTTATATATGATATTCTAGTTTTCCTTCGATGTTATCAAGAAACTCTTCACAGCCTTACAAAGGTGTAGATAATCTCAAATCTTAAAAGTGTTAATGTTTGGCCCCTCATCAAAATAGATTTCCAACATTAAATCAAATGGTGCCCCACTACCCTAGGGGGTTAAGCTTAAATTTAGAGTGCTACCTCACTACCCTAAGGGCTAAGCTTAAATTTATCATCATCAACCTATGGCTTGAGATGTGTGGGTGCAGAAGATTCAATCTTTATTAGTTGATATGCCTAGGTTAGAGGAGATCATGCACTAATAACTACGAATATGTGAAGGTGGGCACGTGTGATGTTCATACACATATCGATAGGCATGCATGAAATAAAATGGATAGGGGCCCTGTCCATGCCATATTCTTCCTTGCTTGTCAGTCATCTAGTGATGTGAGCTTTTTTTGAGTGGTTAAGGGATACGTTCTAAGGCCCCTGAGAAGTAGGGGCATTAAAATATATGGGTTAGGGTTGGGTTATGAAGATGGCCCTACTTTGGATAGTGGTGGGGATTGTGTGCAAATATGATTATTGCTATCTAGGTAGTGGGGGGGTGTTTTGATGAACATTAACGTGTAATGTGTGAATTGTGTGAACTTTTGGTGTGAAGGGACGGGGCAAGCACGCGTTGCGGTGTAAAAAGCAAGCTTACTTTAAGTCTACGTGGGGTGGTGAGGGTTACTATCGTGGTTAGCTCACTAAGATAAAAAGCCTTACTGTTTAGCACGAGGCCTAGGCCCCTAGCTAGCTACTCTACTAGGACCATTAAAGCTTTAATCTAATCTTTTGCTAAACTTACCCTTTATATATAGATTTGCCTTCAACGAGTCAATTAGTATAACCAGGTTTAGCTCAGATTTATTCAATTTTAATCCTTGCATGCCCGCAAAACACGGAGACACGTTCTTATTCTTGCTATCATCCCCTTATGTATATGATCTCCCCATGATCCTGAAGCTTCTAGAAGTTTCCTCCTTGCATTTCATCCACCTCCCTTGTCAGGTAATCTCTGCATTAATCCTACCTTAACCAGCTCATTAATGTTTTTTTCACCACAATTAAAGCTATCTTCTGAGTTGATTTTCATGGCAGGATCACTGTCTTCAAACTGGAGAAACTCACATCCACAAGACAGGAGCTCTTGCCCTCAGGAAAAGCTCTACAATATCATGACTCTAGGTTTCAGATTAGCCCAATTGCAGTAGCTTATAATCATGCAAGCCAAAAGAGCATTAAAGAGTGGATCAGATGATAATTACCTTGCTTGTGCGGATGATAACCCTAGGATTAGAGCTCATAATTATGCTTGGGCAGACAGTGTGTTGTATGATCATGATGGCAGTTACTATCATGCCAAGGACATTGATCAAATTAGAGTTCATAATGCTTATGTAGATTATGAGCATAAGAGAGCGCATCATGATGATGATGATGATGCTGATGATGGTGATGAGGAAGATCATTATGAAAAGGAGGGTGGTGATTCTATGGTTGATCAGAACATTAGATTATTGACAAAGGAGAAGTATAGCACACTAAAGGGGGCTAGGACTATAAGGCAATGGGGAGGCAAGGATAGGCATAGCAAGGTGATAACATCAAGGGGGGCAAGGGACAGGAGGGTGAGGCTGTCTGTTTCCACTGCCATCCGATTCTACGATGTGCAAGACCGCCTCGGCTTCGATCAACCCAGCAAGGCTGTGGAGTGGCTCATGGACAAGGCCCAATGGGCTATCCAAAGCCTCAACACACTCACCAACAAGCCTCCCCACAATCATAATAATGCATGTTTCGGTCCAAAATTTGAGGCTAATTCTAGTGCTAATATTGCAGTTGTTTCAGATCAGGCTGTTAATGTTGAAGCACATTATCCAATTGTTGAAAATAGTGTTAATCGAATTGTTGAGGCTAATGGTGATGCACTACATTATCCCTATGTCAATCCTGTTGCTCACGAGGAGGCTAATGCTGGCCGCTCTCCTTGTGTTAATGAGATCAGTAAGGCTACTGCTGCACATTTTGTTGAAAGTAATGTTAATCTATTTGTTGAGGCTCCTGGTGATGCACTACATTATCCTTATGTCAACCCAATTGACCATGAGGCAGCTAATGCTGGCCATTATCCCTGTGTTAATGAGATCAGTAAGGCTCCTGCTGCACATTTTCATCCAATTGGTGAGGCTAATGCTGCACATAACCCTAGTTTTGGTGCCTTTCATGAGGCTGATTATGGTGCACCTTATCCTTGCTTGGGCATGAGTACAGTCGCCTCCAATCAATATCCTCATCAACATCCAATGCTCCGTAAGAGTTCTAAGAAATGCATGCCTGATGCAATGATGCTGCCCACATTAACAGAATCAATGGAGATGGATTGGGCAAACCTTTTATCAGAAGAAGCAAGCAATGTTAAGAAGAATATTAGGGCTGAGATGAGCAATATAGCTGGTGAGCCTAGCATTATAGAGGCAAGGGTCTTAGAGTCCTCTGCATGCATGGCAAGCTCCTACATGCATGCGAATGTGCAGGAGAGCAAGAGGATGGGGATGGGCATGTCAGAAGGAGAGGTTCAAGGGCTGCAGAGATATAGTCTGCCTTCAATAAGCTCAGAAGCAGCTCACCAACCTGATATGCAGTCGCCCATGATGATGATCAATCAAGCTGCTCACCAGCCTGGTATGCAGTCGCCCATGATGATGATCAATCACGCTGCTCAGCAGCCTGATATGCAGTCGCCCATGATGATGATCAATCAAGCTGCTCAGCAGCCTGATATGCAGTCGCCCATTATGATGATCAATCAAGCTGATCAGCAGCCGGATATGCAGTCGCCCATTATGATGATCAATCAAGGTTACTTGTGCAGCACGCCACAGTTCATGCAAGGCTATGGGAGCGACACGGATTCTCCACCACACACTGATCATAACTACAGTGTTGCTACAGCAGAGAGCAGCATGCACAGTAGGAATTATGCGCAGGTGCTTCAAGACGAAAGCAGCTCCAACCAGGGCGCACACGACAGGATGGTCTATTTCGAGCGGGCAAAGGAGATGCTCGTGCATATCGACACATTGCAGAAAGTTCCTTTGACTTTAACGGAAGGCCATCAGCTTTACATCAACTCAAACAATACCACAAGATCGCCTCTTTCCTCTTTCTCTTTCCACAACGAAAGCTTCCACAGCAGCTTGTATTGTCCTTCAATACAAGACCGTCCTCACCAACAAAAGCCCTCGTAACCAAACAGCTACCCCTTATCTTATCTTGTATTAATTATGTATTCTTGCGTTTTTTCTGATATGCTAAGGTGCTATTGTATTTTCCAAAATGAGTCATGGCATAAGGTATGGTGTTTTTAATGGCATGTGAAGAATAGCTTTTTTTAAAGATATATATATATATATATATATATATATATATATATATATATAGATAGATAGATAGATAGAGAGAGAGAGAGAGAGAGAGAGAGAGAGAGAGAGAGAGAGAGAGAGAGAGGGATGGGGGGAGCTATTAATATAGTTATTATACTTGATGTGAACTGGGTTTTTCTTTAGAGAGATATACTTGATGTGAACTAGGTTTTTCTTTAGAGAGATAAACATTATATTACAAAAGATGCCAAGCTGGTTTGAACCTTGGATCTCATTGGCCCAAAGCTATTGTTTTTAGTGGCTGCTAACAACTCTTTCTTTGATTTTCTTGGGCCAAAGCTGTTTTTTTTTCTATTCTCAATGACCACTAACAACTCTTTCCTTAGTTTCTTCCTATTCTTCCAACTATCTCTTGATCATGGAGGGAGGGATAAGGAAGCCCTATTGTGCTAAGCTCTCTCTCTCTCTCTCTCTCTCTCTCTCTCTCTCTCTCATTATTTCATTATGGAAACACTTAGGCCATAAAATAACAATGCCCATCCAGTTGCCTTTTCATCCATTAAGTAAAATTTTGAGGTGCACCCATGTACTTGATCCAATGACACAACACTTATCTTTCTTTTACACTTGTCCATTATACATAGCCACCTAGATAGTGATGCCTCTACTCAAATATAAAGCATGATGCCTAGGTCTACATTAATGTTACTTGTGAGTGTTTTATGCCACAAATAAATATTTAGTGCAATTTAGAGAATTTTTGAATAATTATCACAGAATAATTATCACACATGATCTAGCACAACCTTAAAAATCTCTGCCAATACTTTCACCATATCTTCCCACATGTTCAAACTTTAAAGAATTTTGATGTCATGTTGATAAACTTGACTTTTGTTAAAAAGCTAAAAATTATTTATTAGCATACCTTAGAGGCTTCACTTTGGTACTTACATCGATGTGTTGTGTGCATTTAATAAAAAAAGATTCATATACATTCATAACACATCTTCAATGTATTTTTTACCACATGAAAACTTTAGCATATTCTTTTGAGTGGAATTTAGAATCTTCAAACATCATACAAGAACTTCATAGATTCAAATGACAAATTTATAGCCTTGTAGATATTGTTGTCATCCAACTACTGTTAGTACAAATGCCATTATTCTAGAAATGTATTTTCTTTCAACTTTATAGTTAGGGATGAAAAATGATTATTTACCTCAAAAAGTGGGCTTTCATTATAAGACTAGTGATAAGAGATTTTCAACTACCAAGAAGGGTTTGGCACAAATCACTATCCATCCCATGACTTGTTAGCAGGATATTATGCCATGGTTGAATTTGAGACATTTTGTAAAAAGGCTAGTACTATGTCAAACTTTTGCAAGAAATTCATACGTATAATGTAAGCATATCATAAAAAGGGTCACAAAAGGGACCTTTGATTCAAATGTTCTAAGAAAAGACTTTAGATTAACTTGGAAAATTATTAGATAATGTTTGTAATTTTTTTTTTTGCTTGATTTGTTTTTTCAAATAGTAGTGTGTGTTGAGAGTATTACCCTAGAGAAAATTTCTTTGAGATGTTATTGCTAGAGAAAATTAGATTTTCTACAAATGTCTTTAAAAGCTACAAAAATGATTTTTTTAAATACTAGAGCTAACAACACAAGGATCTATAAGGAGCTTCCTTTTTTGCTAAAGAAATGATACACGAGACAAAGAGAGAGAGAGAGAGAGAGAGAGAGAGAGAGAGAGAGAGAGAGAGAGAGAGATGCATGTTGAAGTTTTGGTGTAAATGAGTGGTTGAGAAGAAATGACATCAAGATCAATTGTAAATGGTTTAAAGGTCCATAGAGAGAGAAAATCAAGGAGAAGAGGTGAAGTGAATCAAGGAGATAATCAAGGGGAGGAAGATATATGATGTGATTGAGAGTATCAAGGAAATAAAGGAGGAAATCTGCCGAATCATGGAGAGAGATTTAAGGATCTAAAGATGCTCTTTATGAGCTATAAAAGCATGTGCTTGGAACTCATATTTTTTAGAGAATTAATAAATAGATTTATATGTGAATTTGAGATGACTACCTTATGAATATTCCTTCTTCTTAATTAAAATTTAATTTCTCTTATTTTTTAACCATGACTAGGTGCATTTACTTTGATCCTTCCTAGCTCCTAAATTATGCACATGCTATTAGAGCTATATAGGGCTAGGATTAAGGGGCTTGATTAGGGTTTTCCATTAGCTAGATTATATAGGGCTAGGATTAAGGTGATGATTAGTGGCATAATTAGGGTTTTCCATTAGCATATAACTAAACCTTTTTTTCTTCTTCTCCTTCTTACTAGAGAAATTTATATACATGATAGGAGAGGAGGAGTTTAGTGATCTATAGATAGCATGCTCATTTAGCAATGGTCCTTATAACTAAAGGTAGAGAGAGAAGATAGATACACCAGATTGAACACATGTTGGAAAAGTTTTGTCCCATGCCATGTAATTCAGTGGTTTTAGTAAGGTAAAAGTCATATTGTGGAAGTTGTAGGTTCAATGGCTACTTGGTGCTATGAGACAAGAGCAACGTGTTGAATAAAGTGATAGGCTATCGCTAGTTAGCCCATGGTGAAAAACCTTCTTAAATAACACAAACATTGGAATATGTGCAAGATGCTAGCAACAAGGGGAAGTGCTATACACCTCTTTATTTTTTAGCCTAAGGAGTGATATATGTACTCAAGATTCCTACCAAAGAGCACGACATGACCACTTTCATAAAGCTCTAGTGTAATACATGTAGCACACAAAGGTGTTATTATTTTCTTACAATCTCCTCCTATTTATTCTTGTGGGGTAGTGCTAAAATTCTTGGTGTAAATGGCAAGCCAAATTGAAAGGGTTTTATAGTGGTACAAAAATTGACTCTAAGCAAGACCTCAAGAAAATGGCTAAAGGGACTAAAGAGAGAGAATTAAGGAGAAGTGGTGGAGTGCATGAACAAGATAAAATCAAGGAGATAATAAAGGGGAGAAAGTCATGTGATGTGATTGAGAGAATTAAGGAAATGGAGCTCGAATCATAGAGAGATATTTTAGTATCTAGAGGTGCTTCCTATGATATAGCATATATTTAGAGCTCACATTTGTGAAATAATTTTTTTGCGTTGAGCTTGTTATTATTTTTGATTAAGTTTTTATTATTCTAATTTCCTAACCATGAGTATAATTTTAAAAATATCCTTTGTAGCTCCAAAATTCTATATGAGAGAGTATATGAACATAAGAATTTTTTATTTTTTATTTTTAGTTTTTTAAAAAGCTATTCCTCATAAAACATTATTTATTACCTTCTAAAGAAAGGCTAATAATAATAACTATAACACCACCACCAACAATATCATAAAACATTAGCCTAGTCAATGCTAGTTAAAGATCAAGAAGGGTCAAGACATCACTCATGTCAACAATTGAATATTTGATATAATGCTTACTATTTGAACATAGTAGGTGTACTAATTTAAAAAATAATCAAAGAAACATTATTGGGCTTAACTCCACCAGTAATCCAATCAAGCATTAATCAATTACTAATGGAATGATTCATGTCTAATTAGTAATAGCTAGAAAGGTGTGAAAGCACATGGTCATAAGGTGCATGTCAATCCCAAAAAAGCATTAGCAAAAGTTGATGGGTTGCTTAAACACTTAAATTTAGATATAGATAGGTACTATCTAAAGATAACAATTCTTGGATAGCCAAGGCCATGGTCAAATGGATATGAAATCTTTAGTTTCCTTAATGAATAAATGTACAAAAAGAAACCATTAACTAGAAATAGTTTAAAAACTATGAGATGAGATGTAAGATTCCTCCCTCCAACTTTTGATGATGTAAAGATCCAAGAACCTCCCCTTCAGTCTCTTGTAATCATCCCGCCCTTCAGAATGGAAAAAAGACATGGTTTTTCCTTGTTTTGGTCTAGAGAGAGAAAATATTCTAGAGAGAGAAAATATTCTAGAGAGAGGTAATACAATTTTGAAATATTTTTGGATAAGTATTTTCTTCCAGTCAATAGGAAGTGATTCCCTGAAATAGAAGTTTAAGAAGAGTTTTCCAATGTGCATTAGAAATTAATTGAATATGTGCAGCACTGGACACCTTAGCTAGGAGTACCTATTTTCAAAAAATTATGGATTAAGGTCCAAAGAGTGTTCTAATGGGTTTGAATAAGAAAAATGCAAGAATAAAAGAAAATCAACTAAAAATGAGTAAATTCTCACATAAGATGAAGAGTTGACTAGTACTGGTACTTAACAGTATAAAAATGTGAATTTTGACACCTCAGGAGGGTGAGTGGAGCTCATGAAGGAGGCACCTCGAATCTCTATCATTACCCAAATTTTTAATTCAAAAAAATGAGATATTTCATCTCTCCTCTCTCCTCTTTCAAACTAGATCAAAAAAGTGGGCCTAACTAGTCAAAAACTTGTCAAAATTTGATCAAACTGAAGCTGGAAGTCTCTAGATTCTAGTTGGACTTGGTTGGTGGCCTCACTCACCTATAAATAGACCCCCATTCCTTTGTATTTTTATCTTAGTGTATTTACATGCTAGTGTGATTTCTCATTTTAGTGTATTTCCTTTATCCCTCTACCTTGCCTCTCCATTGTGAAGCTTTGGTGCTTCACTAAACCTCTTCTTCTCTTGGAGATTACACTCTTCTCTTGGTGGGTCAAGCCTCTTCCTTGAGGGCTACACAATTTTTGTAAGGTAAAGAATCAAGCAAACCAAGGGTAAGCCTAAACAATGATGTTTACTCTCTTTTATGTTAATCTTCTTCCCAACCTCTCTCATGATTGGGAAGCATTTTATTTTATGGGTTTCCTCTTAAAACCATGCCTTTCTTGATTTATGTTATTGTTTAAATGAAGTAATGTTTATGTTTATGCATAAACAAATTTTTATATTAAAAGTGGAATTTTAAGCATTGTCATTTCATAGAAAATGAAGATTTATGCAAAATTTTATCATTAGAAAATGAAGATTTATGCATAATAAATTTTATTCTAAAAGTAGAATTTTGAGCATTCTCATTTCATAGAAAATGTGGGAAAGCTATGGCAAAATTTTATCATTAGAAGGTTTATTCATAAATTAAATTTTATGCTAAAAGAGGAATTTTGAGTATTTTCATTGTATAGAAAATGTGGGGAAGCTATGGCAAAATTTATATCATTAGAGAATGAATTTATGCATGATAAATTTTGATACTAAAATTGGAGTTTTGAGCATTATTCATTTACTAGAAAAATAAAGAAGGTTATGCATAAATTTTCTAGATTCATTTAATTTATGATAATTAGATAAAAATGAATTAGTAGGTGTGCATAAGTATTTTATGCTAAAAGAGGGATTTTCATGATATTTTATTTTGGGAAAATTGAGAAAAGAATGTGAAAATATTCATAGGGGTGCATTGAGAAAACATGGATAAACTTTTAATTAGAAAGAGGAATCATGAACATAATTAACTTTTGGAATTATGAAGTATACGTCTAGATTCTCAAAGAAATAGAATCTTAAATACATTCTGAAGAACGGGAAAAGGATTTCCCAGAAAAAGACTATAAGCATGCTTAGTTGGATGAATTTAAATACAAGTTTATGAGACTGATTTATTCCTAGATTCCCTGGGAAAGGAATTTGGAATTCTTGAAAGGATCGAGGATCCAAAAGAGAACAAAAATATAGAATTAATTGAATTTAGTCGAGAAAAAGTTGCCTTTAACTGAGCCAAGTAATGGCCGAGACTTAGAAAGTTCTCTCAGTATGAAAAGTAGAGTAGAACTTTGTACTTTTAACCTGGTTGATTGTGGAAAAAAGATTCTGATAACTAGATCAAGGAAAGTTGATAATCACACCTGATTCACTTAAAGTGAAAAGAGACCATCTTGTTTGTAGGAATTGAATTGATGAGGATTGATGTGGATTGATGTGTGGAATGATGTGAATGATGTGGAGTGATGTGGATTGATGTGGATTGATGTGGTCGATGTGGATTGATGTGGATTGATGTGTGGAATGATGTGGAGTGATGTGGATTGATGAGGATTGATGTGGATTGATGTGGTTGATGTGGATTGATGATGTGTGGAATGATGTGAATGATGAGGATTGATGTGATCAATGAGGATTGATGTGTGGGTTGATGTGGATTGATGTGTGGAATGATGTGGGATGATGTGAATGAATGTGGAATGATGTGGAATGATGTGAATGAATGTGAAAATGATGTATGATGTGAATGAATGTGAAAATGATGTGGGATAATGTGAATGAATCTGGAAATGATGTGGGATGATGTGGAATGATGTAGGGTGATGTGAATTGATATGGAATGATGTTGAATGATGTGGAAAGATAAGGGATGATGAGAAATGATGAGGAATGATGTGAAGTAATGAGAAATGATGTGAAATGATATGGAAAGATGGAAATTTTTCTTGGAGACTGTATTTGCATGTGAAACCTATTTTTTAAAGATTGTTTTACGTCAACTATGCTGGGGGAAGCATTTTGACTATCTTATGGAATGAGGTCGTGTGGGGACCTAAGCGAAAAATGTTGCAATAGCTGACAGAGAGTCAATGAAGGATGTCTCGTGTGGCAAGGTACGCCGAGGTCTTGACTAGCCTCGGTGTTTGGTTAAAATGGTGAGCGCTCCGGTGTACGGTGGATGAGGGGACAAGGAAGCTACCTAGAGGGTGCTGACCATATGGTGCTCGGTCGCCCAAGATACCCACGCGTGCGTCAAGGAAGAAAATGAGTTGGAGTGTTTTTTGAACACGGGCATGGATCTGGTTGACTGGCCTTGCTGGTCTCTTCAATGGATAAGTTCATGGCTCTTTTTGATAAGTGGATCTTGTTGGTTGATCTAGTTGACCTTCAACTGAGTCCATATGGATTTTATGGAAAAATCTTGAGTATACTCCTGGGTACTATAAGCTAGGAACTATTGAAAAGGCCCCTGAGTGAAGTACTAGGTGAGCCTAGAGGGATTGACCACGTGGTGAGCGTTCTGGTTGCCGATGATGCCATAGGTACGCCGAGGAAGGAATGATTGGAATTTGGATTTATAGTTAACAAGTAGAAAAGTTGGAAATTGGATCCTGGAACTAGAATACTAAGGATTATGATGGAAACATTGTGGTTTTATTGCAGTTCTGTTTTTGGAAATAGTTGAATCTAAGAAAAGGCAATTTTATATTGGGTGTGTAAGTGGTGTGTCTATTTAATTTTTGCATGAGTGTCGGCTAGAGGGGGCCTGGGAACTCTTTTCTCTGGTACCCGGGATAAAACATAACCAAATTTTTACAATGGATCCTATCAATACAATGGTCTAACCCATGGGATTGGATGGGGTAAGGTTGAATCGATGGATTCCTATAGTAAAATTCAATTCTGTTCAAGTTACGATAGTTGAAGTAAGTCACAGGATAATCCTTGTTCTATGGAAAAGAATCAACGGCTGTGCCTCTTTTGATGGGGAAAAAAACGTTGGTCTCTCTATGAACCAAGTGCAATTTCCTTCTTTGATCCGGCCATGTGACCCGCAGGTTTGGTTGGAATACAAAGGATAGTTAAGGCTCTTGACTACGTTAAAAGATTTTCCTCGAGGAATCGCCTATGCTTTCTGGGTGAGGGAAGTTTTTTTCCGAGTTCAATTTTGTAAGAACCGAGGGATTAGTCTCTTGTCTGGACATTTGTGGTGGGTGATGTTGAAATATACAAGTGAATAGGGTGTGTGCGGGAACAAGCCCTTGGCAAGAGACTATAAAAGAGAATCTATAAATGTGGGAGAACCTGTGAAAAGGTGAGAAGTATCTACTGGGAGAGAATAAAGGGTAGCATGAGGAGATTTAAGAGGTGTGGAGATATTTTGGGAAGAGGTGGAGAGAATCAAGCAAAAGAGGTGCTGGTTTTTGATTACCCATGCCTACATTAAGCTATCAGTTAATTGCTCACTAATCACGTCTTAATTATCATCTAATCTCTTTGTTAATGATGTTGATTCTAGCATTTGATCCATGATAGCTCATCACATTACTGCAAATTTAACATGGTATCAGAGCCTAGCCTAGAATCCATCAATTTATGAGCCCATTATCTTACTAAAAACTTGGCTAATTAGGATTAGTAGATAATTAAGTTTTTACCTCTTTTTTAAACTAGCCTCTATACTCCCAGCTGAGCAGTTCAACACATGGCAGACAAAAACCATGTATCTGCTCATGAGGAAAAATTTGTGGGGGCTAGTTGAGGGAAGAGATGAATGCCCAGAGGTGAGAGGGTAAAATGAGTGGAAGAGCAGGAATGAGAAAGCATTGGGACTTATTGCACTCAGTTTAAATGATGAAATCATTCATCACATCACAAGGATACAGTGGGCAAAATATGCATGGGATGAACTCAATAAATTATTTGGCACACAAGCAAAAAATTTAAAGATAAATCTGTTAATGCAATTCTACAAATTGGATATGAAGGAAAGTGAACCTTTAATTACACATGAATAAATATAAAAGCATAAAGCAACAACTGGCAGCCATTGGCAAAAAGGTAGAAGATGATGAGGCACTAGCAGTGCTTCTGAAGAGTGTGGACAAAGGTGAATATGAAAACATTGTAGCAACATTAAAGAATGTGCCTAAATTGACGCTGCATGAGAAAGAAAGAGCTCTACTAGAGCAAGAGACCAGAGGCAAAGAGAAGAAATGGATGGACTCAACAGTAGGAGAAGAAAAAGCATTCTTCACCTGAGGAGGATTCTCTCGAGGACGAGGACGAGGACGAGGACGAGGAAGAGGCAGAGTAGGAGGAAGGACCTTCACTTGCCACAACTGTGGAAAGCCAGGACACATGGCAAAAGATATCTACAACAAACCCAATGGAGAAGGAACGACATCGACAAACTTCATGGAGGCTCCTAAGGAAGTGGAGTCATATCATCTTTTCTGAGAGAGAGAGAGATCGATGATGTAGGCCATGTGGTAGATGTATGTGTGAGCACTTTAGTCAAGGTCACGGGCACTTGTAGTAGCCTTCGAGACATAGAGAGAGAGAGTGTCAAGGAATATGAATATAGGGACTTGAGGCAGTGGTCGCGGACTATCAAGTAATAGGGAAACTTGGTATAGGGTCCAGGTGTGCTAGGAGTATTCACTTGAGGGAGGTGTTGAAATATACAAGTGAATAGGGTGTGTGTGGGAACAAGCCCTTGGCAAGAGGCTGTAAAATAGAATCTGTAAATGTGAGAGAACCTGTGAAAAGGTAAGAAGTATCTACTGGGAGAGAATAAAGGGTAGCATGAGGTGATTTAGAACGTGTGGCAATATTCTGGGGGAAGAGGTGGAGAGAATCAAGGAGAAATCAGTGGGATTAGATGCTTGGATATAAACCCTATAAATTGAGGCATTGGCCTAATGAGAATTTGTTGGTTTTTGATTACCCATGCCTACATTAAAATAACAATTAATTGCTCACTAATCACATCTTAATTATCATCTAATGTCTTTGTTAATGATGTTGATTCCAGCATTTGATCCACCATAGCTCATCACATTGCTGCAAATTTAACATGGTATTAGAGCCTAGCCTAGAATCCATCAAATTATGAGCCCATTATCTTGCTAATCACTTGGTTGATTAGGATTAGTAGATAATTAAGTTTTTACCTCTTTTTTCAATTAGCCTCTGTACCCCCAGCTGGTGGAGGAGCTCTCTCTCCCTTCATACATCAAATTAGCCCAAACCACTTTAGCCAAGCATAGCTGTAACCCTTGTGCTCCAGCCCATTCAAACAAAAGCTCAAACCGCCGGCGCACGCAACAGTTCTATGAAATTTTACAGGCACCTCTTTTCTAAAGGAAAAATGAGATCTCTGCTGCTCCAGATGCAATGGGTCTAATTCCTCTTGGCCCTCGGGGTTTTCAAGGGTGCTCTACAAGCTGGTAAAGATAGATTTTGATTTGATCAAGTCTACAGTGAGATCCAAACTCTTCATCAAATCTGCAGGTTACTTTGGTAAAACAAAGATTAAGCATTCAATTTTTGGTCAAACCTTGTGTTTCTTGGCTTAATCCTCTACTAGACTAATTGCTATTGATGGCCTTGAAAGGATTTGAGCTCATTTGAACTCTAAGGCCTCAGATCTAGACTCCCCGCATACTCTGTTTTTTGCACACAAAAGAGAGGATTAATTTGCTAATCAATGATTAATCAATACTAATCATTATATTTTGGTGCAATTGAGGGTTCAAATTAACCATTAGGTATTTGATACAGATCCCTATAACTTTAGATTGCAATTTGGAGATTGTTTGATACTCCAACTATTCCATACAGATTTGTTACCTTTGGTTTAATATATTTTCTGATAAAATTATGCTGATAAATCTGTTGTAATCATGACCTAAACATCAGATTGAGTTGTAAAAGGGTAGACACTGCCCTTGAATCTTGAAATTGGATCAAGAGGTAAGACCCACTTCACATCATCATGAGTACGACACAAGAGAGCCAAATTTAATGGGGAGGAGTTCTACACATGGTGGCAGACAAAAACCATGTATCTGCTCACATGAGGAAAAATCTGTGGGGGCTAGTTGAGGGAAGAGATGAATGCCCAGAGGTGAGAGGGAAAAATGAGTGGAAGAGGAGGAATGAGAAAGCATTGGGACTTATCGCACTCAGTTTAAACGATCAAATCATTCATCACATCTTAAGGATACAGTGGGCAAAATATGCATGGGATGAACAGATCATCTTTTCTGAGAGAGAGAGAGAGAGAAATCCCACAACCCAATGTAACCTACCCCAACAAAGTAAAACCAACTCTGAGCCATTGATGATGTAGGCCATGTGGTATATGTATGTGTGAGCACTTTAGTCAAGGTCATGGGCACTTGTAGTAGCCTTGGACACATAGAGAGAGAGAGTGTCAAGGACTATGAGTTTAGGGACTTGAGGCACTGGTCGCGGACTATCAAGTAAGAGGGAAACTTGGTATAGGGTCCAGGTGTTCTAGGAGTATTCACTTGAGGGGAGGTGTTGAAATATACAAGTGAATAGGGTGTGTGCGGGAACCTTGGCAAGAGGCTATAAAAGAGAATCTGTAAATGTGAGAGAACCTGTGAAAAGGTGAGAAGTTCCTACTGGGAGAGAATAAAGCGTAGCATGAGGAGATTTAGGAGGTGTGGAGATATTCTGGGCGAAGTGGTGGAGAGAATCAAGCAAAAGAGGTGGAGTGAATCAAGGATAAATCAGTGGGATTAGATGCTTGGATGTAAACCCTATAAATTGAGGTATTGGCCTAATAAGAATTTGCTGGTTTTTTTATTACCCATGCCTACATTAGGCTATCAGTTAATTACTCACTAATCACATCTTAATTATCATCTAATCTCGTTGTTAATGATGTTGATTCTAGCATTTGATCCACCATAGCTCATCACATTGCTACAAATTTAACATGGTATCAGAGCCTAGCCTAGAATCCATCAATTTATGAGCCCATTATCTTGCTAATTACCTAGCTAATTAGGATTAGTAGATAATTAAGTTTTTACCTCTTTTTTCAATTAGCCTTTGTACCCCCAGCTGGTGGAGGAGGTCTCTTTCCCTTTATACATCAAATTGTACCCCCAGCTGGTGGAGGTCTCTCTCCCTTCATACATCAAATTAGCCCAAACCACTTTAGCCAAGCATAGCTATAATCCTTGCGCTCTAGCCCATTCAAACAAAAGCTCAAACCGCTGGTGCACGCAGCAGTTCTATGCGATTTTGTAGGTGCCTGTTTTTTGAAAAAAAAAATGAGATCTCTGCTGCTCCAGATGCAATGGGTCTAATTCCTCTTGGCCCTAAGGGTTTTCAAGAGTGCTATACAAGCTGGTGAAGATAGATTTTGATTTGATCAAGTCTACAGTAAGATTCAAGCTCTTTATCAAATCTACAGGTGACTTTGGTAAAACAGAGATTAAGCATTTAATGTTTGGTCAAACCTTGTGAACTTCTTGGCTTAATCCTCTACTAGGCTAATTGCTATTGATGGCCTACAAAAGAGAGGATTAATTTGTTAATCAATGATTAATTAGTACTAATCACTATATTTTGGTGCAATTGAGGGTTCAAATTAGCCATTAGGTATGTGATATAGATCCCCATAACTTGAGATTACAATTTGGAGATGGTTTGATACTCCAACCATTCCATACAGAGTTGTTACCTTTGGTGTAATGTAATTTCTGGTAAAATTATGCTGATAAATCTGTTGTGTAATCATCACCTAAACACCAGATTGAGTTGTAAAAGAGTAGACACTGCCCTTGAATCTTGAAATTAGATCAAGAGGTAAGACTCCCTTTACATCATCGTCATGAGTATGGCACAAGGGATAGCCAAATTTAATGGGGAGCAGTTCTACACATGGCAGACAAAAACCATGTATCTGCTCATGAGGAAAAATCTTCGGTGGGGACTTGTTGAGGGAAGAGATGAATGCCCAGAGGTGAGAGGGAAAAATGAGTGGAAGAGCAAGAATGAGAAAGCATTGGGACTTATTGCACTCAGTTTAAATGATGAAATCATTCATCACATCACAGGGATACAGTGGGCAAAAGATGCATGGGATGAAAATAAATTATTTGGCACACAAGAAAAAAACTCAAAGATAAATCTGTTAATGCAATTCTACAAGTTAGATATGAAGGAAAGTGAACCTTTAATCATACACTTGAACAAATATAAAAGAATAAAGCAACAACTAGTAGCCTTTGGCAAAAAGGGAGAAGATGATGAGGCACTAGGAGTGCTTCTGAAGAGTGTGGACAAAGGTGAATATGAAAACATTGTAGCAACATTGAATGTGCTTGAATTGAAGCTGCACGAGATAGAAGGAGCTCTACTAGAGAAAGAGACCAGAGGCAAAAAGAAGAAATGGCTGGACTCAACAGTAGGAGAAGAAAAAGCATTCTTCACCTGAGGAGGATTCTCTCGAGGACGAGGACGAGGAAGAGGCAGAGTAGGAGGAAGGGTCTTCACTTGCCACAACTATGGAAAGCCAGGACACATGGCAAGAGAGAGAGAGAGAGAAACCTCACAACCCAATGTAACCTGCCCCAACAGAGTAAAACCACCTCTGATGCTTGGATATAAACCCTGTAAATTGAGGCATTGGCCTAATGAGAATTTGCTAGTTTTTGATTACCCATGCCTACATTAAGTTATCAATTAATTACTCACTAATCACGTGTTAATTATCATCTAATCTCTTTGTTAATGATATTGATTCTAGCTATTGATCCACCATAGCTCATCACATTGTTGCAAATTTAACATGGTATCAAGGCCTAGCCTAGAATCCATTAATTTATAAGCCCTTTATCTTGCTAATCACCAGGCTAATAGGGATTAGTACATAGTAAAGTTTTTACCTCTTTCTTCAATTAGTCTCTATATCCCAACTAGTGGAGGAGCTCTCTCTCCCTTCATACATCAACTTATCCCAAACCACTTTAGCCAAGCATAGCTGTAATCCTTGTGCTCGAGCCCATTCAAACAAAAGCTCAAACCACTGATGCATGCAACAGTTCTACACGATTTTGCAAGCGCTTGTTTTCTAAAGGAAAAATGAGATCTCTATTGCTCCAGATGCAATGGGTCTAATTCCTCTTGGCCCTAGGGGTTTTCAAGGGTGCTCTACAAGCTGGTGAAGACATATTTTGATTTGATCAAGTCTACAGTGAGATCCAAGCTCTTCATCAAATGTACAGGTGACTTTGGTAAAACAAAGATTAAGTATTCAATGTTTGGTTAAACCTTGTGTTTCTTAGCTTAATCATCTACTAGACTAATTGCTTTTGATGGCCTTGAAAGGTTCTGAGCTCATTTGAACTCTAAGGCCTCAGATCTGGACTCCCCGCATACTCAGTTTTTTGCACACAAAAGAGAGGATTAATTTGGTAATCAGTGATTAATCAATACTAATCACTATATTTTGGTGCAATTGAGGGTTCAAATTAACCCTGATACAGATCCCTATAACTTTAGATTGCAATTCAGAGATGGTTTGATACTCCAACCATTCCATACAGATTTGTTACCTTTGGTTTAATGTAATTTCTAGTAAAATTATGCTGATAAATTTGTTTTAATCATCACCTAAACACCAGATTGAGTTGTAAAAGGGTAGACACTACCCTTGAATCTTGAAATTGGATCAAGATGTAAGACTCCCTTCACATCATCATGAGTACGGCACAAGAGATAGCCAAATTTAATGGGGAGAAGTTCTACACATGGCAGACAAAAACCATGTCTCTTCTCTCATGAGGAAAAATCTGTGGGGGCTAGTTGAGGGAAGAGATGAATGCCCAGAGGTGAGAGGGGAAAATGAGTGGAAGAGCAGAAATGAGAAAGCATTGGGACGTATCGGACTCAGTTTAAATGATGAAATCATTGGGACATATCGCACTCAGTTTAAATGATGAAATCATTCATCACATCACAGGGATATAGTGGGCAAAAGATGCATGGGATGAACTCAATAAATTATTTGGCAGAGAAGCGAAAAATTTAAAGATAAATCTGTTAATGCAATTCTACAAATTGGATATAAAGGAAAGTGAACCTTTAATCACATATGGCAGCCACATTGGCAAAAAGGTAGAAGATGATGAGGCACTAGGAGTGCTTCTCAAGAGTGTGGACAAAGGTGAATATGAAAACATTGTAGCAACATTAAAGAATGTGCCTGAATTGAAGCTGCACGAGATATAAGGAGCTCTACTAGAGTAAGAGACCAGAGGCAAAGAGAAGAAATGGCTGGACTCAATAGTAGCAGGGGAAGAAAAAGCATTCTTCACCCGAGGAGGATTCTCTCTAGGACGAGGACGAGGAAGAGGCAGAGTAGGAGGAAGGATTCTCTCGAGGATGAGGACGAGGACGAGGAAGAGGCAGAGTAGGAGGAAGGACCTTCACTCACCACAACTATGGAAAGCTAGGACACATGGCAAGAGACTGCTACAACAAACCCAGTGGAGAAGGAACAAGATCGAAAAACTTTATGGAGGCTCCTAAGGAAGTGAGTCAGATCATATTTCTGAGAGAGAGAGAGAGAAACCCCACAACCCAATGTAATCTACCCCAACAGAGTAAAACCACCTTTGAGCGACCGATAATGTAGGCCATGTGGTAGATGTATGTGTGAGCACTTTAGTCAAGGTCACGGGCACTTGTAGTAGCCTTGGACACAGAGAGAGAGAGAGAGTGTCAAGGACTATGAGTTTAGGGACTTGAGGCACTAGTCGCGGACTATCAAGTAAGAGGGAAACTTGGTATAGGGTCCAAGTGTGCTAGGAGTATTCACTTTGAGGGGAGGTGTTGAAATATACAAGTGAATAGGGTGTATGCAAGAACAAGCCCTTGGCAAGAGGCTGTAAAAGAGAATCTATAAATGTGAGAGAACATGTGAAAAGGTGAGAAGTATCTACTAGGAGAGAATAAAGGGTAGCATGAGGAGATTTAGGAGGTGTGGAGATATTCTGGGAAGAGGTGGAGAGAATCAAGCAAAAGAGGTGGAGTGAATCAAGGATAAATTAGTGGGATTAGATGCTTGGATGTAAACCCTATGAGTTGAGGCATTGGCCTAATGAGAATTTGCTGGTTTTTGATTACCCATGCCTACAATAAGCTATCAGTTAATCGCTCACTAATCTCTTTGTTAATGATGTTGATTCTAGCATTTGATCCACCATAGATCATCACATTGCTGTAAGTTTAACATGGTATCAGAGCCTAGCCTAGAATCCATCAATTTATAAGCCCATTATCTTGCTAATCACTTGGCTAATTAGGATTAGTAGTAGATAATTAAGTTTTTACCTCGTTTTTCAATTAGCCTTCGTACCCCCACCTGGTGGAGGATCTCTCTGTCCCTTCATACATAAAATAAGCCTAAACACTTTAGCCAAGCAGAGCTATAACCCTTGTGCTCTAGCCCATTCAAACAAAAGCTCAAACTGTCGGCGCACGCAGCAGTTCTACGTGATTTTGCAGGCGCCTGATTTCTAAAGGAAAAATGAGATCTCTGCTACTCCAGATGCAATGGGTCTAATTCCTCTTGGCCCTAGGTTTTTTCAAGGCTACTCTACAAGCTGGTGAAGACAGATTGTGATTTGATCAAGTCTACAGTGAGATCCAAGCTCTTCATCAAATGTGCAGGTGACTTTGGTAAAACAGAGATTAAGCATTCAATGTTTGGTCAAACCTTGTGTTTCTTGGCTTAATCCTCCTAGACTAATTGAAAGGAGCTGTTGATGGCCTTGAAAGGATTTGAGCTCATTTGAACTCTAAGGCCTCAGATCTAGACTCCCCGCATACTCTGTTTTTTGCACACAAAATAAAGGATTTATTTTCTAAATTATTATTAATCAGCATTAATCACTATATTTTGGTGCAATTGAGGGTTCAAATTAGCCATTAGGTATCTGATACAGATCCTGATAACTTCAGATTGCAATTCGAAGATGGTTTGATACTCCAAAGATTCCATACAGATTTGTTACCTTTGGTTTAATGTAATTTCTGGTAAAATTATGCTTTGATAAATCTATTGTAATCATCACCTTAACACCAGATTGAGTTGTAAAAGGGTAGACACTGCCCTTGAATCTTGAAATCGGATCAAGAGGTAAGACCCCCTTTACATCATCATGAGTACGGCACAAGAGATAGCCAAATTTAATGGGGAGCAGTTCTACACATGGTAGACAAAAACCATGTATCTGCTCATGAGAAAAAATCTGTGGGGGCTAGTTGAGGGAAGAGATGAATACCCAGAGGTGAGAGGGGAAAATGAGTGGAAGAGCAAGAATGAGAAAGCATTGGGACTTATTGCACTCAGTTTAAATGATGAAATCATTCATTACATCACAAGGATACAGTGGGCAAAAGATGCATGGGATGAACTTAATAAATTATTTGGCACACAAGTAAAAAATTTAAAGATAAATCTGTTAATGCAATTCTAAAAATTGGATATAAAGGAAAGTGAACCTTTAATCACACACTTGAACAAATATAAAAGCATAAAGCAACAACTGGTCCATTAGCAAAAAGGTAGAAGATGATGAGGCACTAGTAATGCTTTTGAAAAGTGTGGAAAAAGGTGAATATGAAAACATTGTAGCAACATTAAAGAATGTGCCTGAATTGAAGCTGCACGAGATAGAAGGAGCTCTACTAGAGAAAGAGACTAGGGTCAAAGAGAAGAAATGGCTGGACTCAACAACAGGAGAAGAAAAAGCATTCTTCACCCGCCGAGGAGGATTCTCTCAAGGACGAGGATGAGGAAGAGGCAGAGTAGGAGGAAGGACCTTCACTTGCCACAACTATGGAATGCCAGACCCATGGCAAGAGACTGCTATAGCAAACCCAGTGGACAAGGAAGGACATCGGCAAAATTCATGAAGGCTCCTAAAGGAAGTGGAGTCAGATCATCTTTTCTGAGAGAGAGAGAGAGAGAGAGAGAGAGAGAGAGAGAGAGAGAGAGAGAGAGAGAGAGAGAGAGAGACCTCACAACCCAATGTAACCTACCCCAACAGAGTAAAATCACCTCTGAGCCACCGATGATGTAGGCCATGTGGTAGATGTATGTGTGAGCACTTTAGTCAAGGTCAAGGGCACTTGTAGTAGCCTTGGACACATAGAGAGAGAGAGTTTCAAGGACTATGAGTTTAGGGACTTGAGGCACGAGTCGCGGACTATCAAGTAAGAGGGAAACTTGGTATAGGGTCCAGGTGTGCTAGGAGTATTCAATTGAGGGGAGGTGTTGAAATATACAAGTGAATAGGGTGTGTGCAGGAACAAGCCCTTGTGGTGGCAAGAGGCTATAAAATAGAATCTGTAAATGTGAGAGAACCTGTGAAAAGGTGAGAAGAATCTCCTGGGAGAGCATAAAGGGTAGCATGAGGAGATTTAGGAGGTGTGGAGATATTCTGGGAGGTTGTGGAGAGAATCAAGCAAAAGAGGTAGAGTGAATCAAGGAGACATCAGTGGGATTAGATGCTTGGATATAAACCCTATAAATTGAGGCATTGGCCTAATGAGAATTTGCTAGTTTTTGATTACCCATGCCTACATTAAGTTATCAATTAATTGCTGTCTTAATTATCATCTAATCTCTTTGTTAATGATATTGATTCTAGCTATTGATCCACCATAGCTCATCACATTGTTGCAAATTTAACATGGTATAAAAGCCTAGCCTAGAATCCATTAATTTATAAGCCCTTTATCTTGCTAATCACCAAGCTAATTAGGATTAGTACATAGTTAAGTTTTTACCTCTTTTTTCAATTAGCCTCTATACCCCCAACTAGTGGAGGAGCTCTCTCTCCCTTCATACATCAACTTATCCCAAACCACTTTAGCCAAGCATAGCTGTAATCCTTGTGCTCGAGCCCATTCAAACAAAAGCTCAAACCGGACGCACGCAACAGTTCTACACAATTTTGCAAGCGCCTATTTTCTAAAGGAAAAATGAGATCTCTGTTGCTCCAGATGCAATGGGTCTAATTCCTCTTGGCCCTAGGGGTTTTCAAGGGTGCTCTACAAGCTGGTGAAGACAGATTTTGATTTGATCAAGTCTACAGTGAGATCCAAGCTCTTCATCAAATGTACAGGTGACTTTGGTAAAACAGAGATTAAGTATTCAATGTTTGGTCAAACCTTGTGTTTCTTGGCTTAATCATCTACTAGACTAATTGCTTTTGATAGCCTTGAAAGGATTTGAACTCTAAGGCCTCAGATCTGGACTCCCCGCATACTCTATTTTTTGCACACAAAAGAGAGGATTAATTTGCTAATCAGTGATTAATCAATACTAATCACTATATTTTGGTGCAATTGAGGGTTCAAATTAACCATTAGGTATCTAATACAGATCCCTATAACTTTAGATTGCAATTCAGAGATGGTTTGATACTCCAACCATTCCATACAGATTTGTTACCTTTGGTTTAAAGTAATTTCTAGTAAAATTATGCTCATAAATTTGTTTTAATCATCACCTAAACACTAGATTGAGTTGTAAAAGGGTAGACACTGCCCTTGAATCTTGAAATTGGATCAAGAGGTAAGACTCCCTTCACATCATCATGAGTACGGCACAAGAGATAGCCAAATTTAATGGGGAGAATTTCTACACATGGCAGACAAAAACCATGTATCTTCTCATGAGGAAAAATCTGTGGGGGCTAGTTGAGGGAAGAGATAAATGCCCAGAGGTGAGAGGGGAAAATGAGTGGAAGAGCAGAAATGAGAAAGCATTGGGACGTATCGCACTCAGTTTAAATGATGAAATCATTGGGACATATCGCACTCAGTTTAAATGATGAAATCATTCATCACATCACAGGGATACAGTGGGCAAAAGATGCATGGGATGAACTCAATAAATTATTTGGCAGAGAAGCGAAAAATTTAAAGATAAATCTGTTAATGCAATTCTACAAATTGGATATAAAGGAAAGTGAACCTTTAATTTAATATGGCAGCCACATTGGCAAAAAGGTAGAAGATGATGAGGCACTAGGAGTGCTTCTCAAGAGTGTGGACAAAGGTGAATATGAAAACATTGTAGCAACATTAAAGAATGTGCCTGAATTGAAGCCGCACGAGATATAAGGAGCTCTACTAGAGTAAGAGACCAGAGGCAAAGAGAAGAAATGGCTGGACTCAAAGTAGGAGAAGAAAAAGCATTCTTCACACGAGGAGGATTCTCTCGAGGACGAGGACGAGGAAGAGGCAGAGTAGGAGGAAGGACCTTCACTTGCCACAACTGTGGAAAGCCAAGACACATCGCAAGAGACTGCTACAGCAAACCCAGTGGAGAAGGAACAACATCGAAAAACTTCATGGAGGCTCCTAAGGAAGTGAGTCAGATCATATTTTTTGAGAGAGAGAGAGAGAGAGAGAGAAACCCCACAACCCAATGTAACCTACCCCAACAGAGTAAAACCAACTTTGAGCCACCGATAATGTAGGCCATGTGGTAGATGTATGTGTGAGCACTTAAGTCAAGGTCACGGGCACTTGTAGTAGCCTTGGAGAGAGAGAGTGTGTGTCAAGGACTATGAGTATAGGGACTTGAGGCACGAGTCGCGGACTACCAAGTAAGAGGGAAACTTGGTATAGGGTCCAAGTGTGCTAGGAGTATTCACTTTGAGGGGAGGTGTTGAAATATACAAGTGAATAGGGTGTGTGCGGGAACAAGCCCTTGGCAAGAGGCTGTAAAAGAGAATCTATAAATGTGAGAGAACATGTGAAAAGGTTAGAAGTATCTACTGGGAGAGAATAAAGGGTAGCATGAGGAGATTTAGGAGGTGTGGAGATATTCTGGGAAGAGGTGGAGAGAATCAACCAAAAGAGGTGGAGTGAATCAAGGATAAATTAGTGGGATTAGATGCTTGGATGTAAACCCTATGAGTTGAGGCATTGGCCTAATGAGAATTTGCTGGTTTTTGATTACCCATGCCCACAATAAGCTATCAGTCACTAATCACATCTTAATTATCATCTAATCGCTTTGATGTTGATTCTAGCATTTGATCCACCATAGCTCATCACATTGCTATAAATTTAACATGATATCAGAGCCTAGCCTAGAATCCATCAATTTATAAGCCCATTATCTTGCTAATGATCTAGCTAATTAGGATTAGTAGTAGATAATTAAGTTTTTACCTCTTTTTTCAATTAGCCTTTGTACCCCCACCTCGTGGATCATCTCTCTCTCCCTTCATACATAAAATAAGCCCAAACACTTTAGCCAAACATAGCTATAACCCTT
Source organism: Cibotium barometz (assembly GCF_041138505.1). Taxonomy (NCBI): domain Eukaryota; kingdom Viridiplantae; phylum Streptophyta; class Polypodiopsida; order Cyatheales; family Cibotiaceae; genus Cibotium; species Cibotium barometz. The sequence goes on along the minus strand of NC_141102.1, from coordinate 15,229,721 downwards.
GTGCTCTAGCCCATTCAAACAAAAGCTCAAACTGTCGGTGCACGCAGCAGTTCTACGCGATTTTACAGGCGCCTGATTTCTAAAGGAAAAATGAGATCTCTGCTACTCCAGATGCAATGGGTCTAATTCCTCTTGGCCCTAGGTTTTTTCAAGGCTACTCTACAAGCTGGTGAAGACAGATTGTGATTTGATCAAGTCTACAGTGAGATCCAAGCTCTTCATCAAATGTGCAGGTGACTTTGGTAAAACAGAGATTAAGCATTCAATGTTTGGTCAAACCTTGTGTTTCTTGGCTTAATCCTCTACTAGACTAATTGCTGTTGATGGCCTTGAAAGGATTTGAGCTCATTTGAACTCTAAGGCCTCAGATCTAGACTCCCCGCATACTCTGTTTTTTGCACACAAAATAGAGGATTTATTTTCTAAATTATTATTAATCAGCATTAATCACTATATTTTGGTGCAATTGAGGGTTCAAATTAGCCATTAGGTATCTGATACAGATCCCGATAACTTCAGATTGCAATTCGAAGATGGTTTGATACTCCAAAGATTCCATACAGATTTGTTACCTTTGGTTTAATGTAATTTCTGGTAAAATTATCCTTTGATAAATCTATTGTAATCATCACCTTAACACCAGATTGAGTTGTAAAAGGATAGACACTGCCCTTGAATCTTGAAATCGGATCAAGAGGTAAGACCCCCTTTACATCATCTTCATAAGTGTTGAGATATCGAGCTCATCTAGTGAGGCGGTGGACACTGATGACCCACCTGGGGGATAGGCCCCACACTTACACCACTGGCATGGTTGGTGAGATCTTGGGTGATATGCGGCCAATGGGATGACAGGCTGTGTGACAGCCATTCTAGAGACTGGCATAGTTATAGCGCCAGCTCGTTTAGTCGGGTTCACACTATAGAGAACCCGTGTATGTATTGGTTGAGTACCTTTTATATTATGTGTACTCTTATTCTTGTATATGGTGTGTTGAGTGTTGAGTAAAGAGAAGAAGAAGATTTTCAGTCTCTCATCTTGTGTGTTCTCTACTATTAGGGTTTTGTGAGTGTGTGTGTGTGTGCTTGCAAGAGCTCAAGATCTCTTCCCCCCTGCATCTTTTCATGGTATCAGAGCCTGGTTCGTGCTAAGGGCTGAGCTGCAAGCAAGAGAACCACAGGAAGTAGTACGAGGGTAAGAGCTTCAACTACTCTTCTCTATTTGTGTTGGTGACTACACCCTTATCAGGAGCTCTACGGGAGGCACTGGCAACGATCTCTGATTGAGGAGCTTTCTTCGCGGGAGTAAAGCTATAGGGCAACTATACTGTTCTATCGGACTTCGTTATCTGGGCCGAAAACGCGTTTCGGGCACGTCTGGACCTCCGTTTTTCAGAAAGCAGGCGATTTCGAGCACTGCGGGCAAGTCATCGATTCTCTGCAGAACCCTATTTTAAGAACTGCAGGAAGACAGATTGACTGTGCAGACACTGTGGGTGCTGCAAAGAGATCTACAGTTGCCATTGGGTGTATGTATGCACATTGAAGTCACTGGTTGTGACATTTGAGAGCACTACAGTACCGCTGTGCAGAAAATACAGTAGGTTGTGCAGAAAAAAACCAGAGTGCAGTTTCTGGTAAAATTGTGTGTTTGGCAAGAAACACCATATTGGAGAATATGGGAATTTTCCACAAGTTTGGGACACGTGGTCAAAAGTTTGGATTAACCATAACTTGAACACCACTAATCCAAAATGAGCGCTTTATAGCTCTTTAGATTCCATTTTTCAAGCGCTTTCCAACAATAGGTCATATGATAGGGTTTTGAGAAACTTACAAACATGTTATCCATGTCTCCTTTTTTAAGAATTCAAAAATGGGAATTGGGAAATTTCCAAATTCACTAATATGGTGTTAAGATGTCAAATGATGGGATAACCCAGATTGTGGCTGAGAAGCTTGATAAGAATAACTTCCATGCTTGGAGGTTCAGGTTGACGAACTTCCTGATGGGAAAAGGCTATTGGGACTACATAGAAGGTGAGCATGAAGAGGCACCGAAGATACCGGATATAAATCCGACTGTTGCAGATGTGAAAGAGTTTAAAGACTGGAACCAAGGAGCCAGAAAGATTATGTATTGGCTCTCCATTAGTATACAGGACACCATGATTGGGCACATTCAGGATGCCAAGTCCCCCAAGGAGGCGTGGGACACCTTGGTAAAGCTCTATGAAACAAATACCAAGGCACGTAAGATACAGTTGAAGAATGAACTTCATACTGTGGAGAAAAAGAGCATGTCTGTGAATGACTATGCGCTGAAGATAAAGGGTATTGTGGAATCCCTTGCATCTATTGGTGTGTCAGTAGATGATGATGACAAGGTGGAAGTCTGTCTACGTGGTCTCAGGCCACAATACAAGGTGTTCAAGACATCCATTCAGACTCGAGAAAACATTCCCAACTTTACAGATTTGGTGTCTATTATCGAAGAGAAGAGCTTGGGTGAAGACCAACAGCCTTCACAAAGCAAAAACAGTTCAGAGCAACAGGCCTTCTACATGAGTTCAGGAAGAGGACGAGGTAGAGGAGGCCGTGGACGTGGTCAAGGAGGTGGCCAAACAGGTAATCAGAATTATGGCCAGCAGCAGCAACAACAACAACAGTCCCAGAATCAACAACAACAACCACACGCAGGTGGAAGAGGCAAATTCAGAGGCAGGGGGAGTCAAAGAGGCCGTGGAAATTGGCAAAGGCAATATAATGATGCACGTGAATGCTATTATTGTGGTAAGCCTGGACATGTGCAGGCAGAATGTTATAAGAAGCAGGCTGACATGCAAAATGGGAAAGTGCAGCAAAACAACTATGCATCCTCAAGCAGAAATAATGAGGATAATGAAAGGTTGTTTGTTATGCAGCATGTCGTGAATGCCATGTCTAAAAATGTTGATGTAGCACAAAAAGATAATGTATGGTATGTGGATTCAGGCACTTCGAACCACATGACGAGTCATGGGGAGTGGTTCAAGGAGATGAAAAACCCGAAAAGACCAGGTTTTGTGGAAACAGGGGATGACGCTGCTCATCCAATTGCCCATGTTGGAGATGTGCCATTGTCTATGCAGGATGGCAAAGTGAAGTACCTTGTAGATGTACTTCATGTATCAAACATAACAAAGAATCTGGTTTCAGTTGGCCAGATGATTGAGCAGGGTTTGCAGGTTAGGTTTAACCCTGATGGGTGTTATGTTGAAGATTTCAAAGACAAGTGCAGGTTGGTTGCAAAAGACAACAGAGTGGGCAGAATGTTTACATTAAATGTAGACATGCCTGAAATGAGTGCTACGATGTTTGCAAATGGTTCAGGAATTGTTGCAGACACAGACATTTGGCATAAAAGGATTGGACATGTAAATGTGCAGAGATTGAAGTCTATGCAGACAAAAGAAATTGTGACAGGGCTGCCAAAATTAAAAGTGGAAGGTATGCAAAAAATATGTGAAGCATGCCAATTTGGGAAGCGAACAAAGCATGTGTTTCCACGTAGTAACAGATATGTGAGCAGAAATGCAGTAGATGTTGTGCATTCAGATGTATGGGGTCCTACGAAGACCATATCTATGGGAGGCTGCAGGTATTATGTGACTTTCATTGATGACCACACAAGGAAAGTGTGGGTATACTTCATGAAGGAGAAGAGTGAGGTGTTCACTCACTTTCAGAATTTCAAAGTTTTGGTTGAAAAGCAAACAGGGAAATATGTAAAGTGCCTAAGGTCAGATGGAGGGGGAGAGTACTTCTCCAATGAGTTCTCTGAATTTTTAAAGAAGAATGGTATTCGGAGATAGTTTACATACAGATACACTCCGCAGCAAATGGAGTTACTGAACGGAAAAACAGGCACATTGCTGAGATTGCGCGAGCATTGATGGAAGAGAAGAATATGCCGCATTGCTACTGGGCTAAGGCTGTTTCTACAGTAGTATACATCATGAACAGGACTCCAACTGCAGCCATACATGATGTAACCAGAGGAGAGGTTTACTGGCAGAAAACCAGATTTGTCTCATTTGAAAGTCTTCGGATGCATTGCATATGTGCATGTGCCAGATGAGCTGAGAACTAAGGTGGATCCAAAAGCTGAAAAATGTATGTTTATTGGATATTCCCTTGAGCAAAAGGGATACAGGTGTTATAACCCTGCTACACGTGAGTTGAGGGTAAGCAGGGATGTTGTCTTTGATGAGATGAGCAGCTGGTATGCTGCTGAAAAAGAAGCTGTTGGGGCTGATGTGAGTGGAAGTGTGGTTGCACAGAATGCAGGTCAGCAATCACAGTCTTTGAGTGGACCAGGAGAGTCCTCATCTAGTGGGTCTATTGATAAACCATGGAGTGGCAGGCTGCGTCATAATACCAGCCCTGCAAATGTGATTAGTACATCACGTAAAGGAAAAGAGAAAGTGGTTGAGCCCCTTGGTATGCCTGACATTTCTGCAGGACAAATGTTGATGGAGAGTCTAGTGGTTCAGATATGAGCCTTGATGAGGAGCTTGGGATCCCAGGTATGAGAACACCTGGTGTAAAGAAGGCTATGGAAGCCATGAATGAAAAGCTGCGAAGATCTGGGAGAGTGAAAAATCCTGTGCAGAGATTTACCTATGATGGTTATGTGGCACATCACTATGCATATATGGCAAAGGTTGTGCAGGTTGTTGAGCCCACATGCATTGATGAGGCTGTTGGAAATGTGTGTTGGGAGAAAGCTATGGATGAGGAGATGGATGCACTATATGGAAATGAGACTTGGGATTTAGTGCCATTGCCTGAAGGCAAGAAAGCCATTGGATGCAAGTGGGTGTACAAAGTTAAACATAACAGTGATGGAAGCATAAACAGGTACAAGGCTAGATTGGTAGCCAAAGGATATGCGCAGACATATGGAATTGATTATGAGAAAACTTTCAGCCCAGTTTGCCAAGATGGCAACGGTGAGAGTTGTGATAGCAGTGGCTGCGTCAAAGCAATGGTCTTTACATCAGATGGATGTAAAGAATGCATTCTTGCATGAGGATTTGCAAGAAGAGGTGTATATGTTGCAGCCACCTGGATATGAGGATGTGGGTCACCCCGAGCATGTTTGCAGGTTGAAGAAAGCCTTGTATGGCTTAAAACAAGCACCAAGAGCATGGTCTGATAAGATTTCTGAATATCTTGTCACTATTGGCTTTCATGTAGCCAATGCAGATTTCTCGTTGTATGTGAGACATGGTGATAGAGGAGTTGTGCTTGTTGTCATCTATGTAGATGACTTGATCATTACGGGGGACCATTATGCAGAGATCTTTGATGTAAAGATCTTGCTTAGACAGAAGTTTGAGATGAAGGTTCGAGGGGAGCTCAGATATTTCTTGGGCATTGAGGTGATTAGGTCACCACATGGTATTGGATTACTGCAGAGACAGTATGGCTTGGACATGTTGTCCAAGTATGGTATGACAGGCTATAAGCCTATTTCCGTGCCATTGGATCAGAATGGCAAGTTGAGTGCAGATTCAGGAGAGATCTTGGAGGATCCTACTATGTACAGACGCATAGTAGGAAGTTTGATATACATGACGATCACCAGACCAGATTTGAGCTATGCTGTTGGGTTGGTGAGTCAGTTTATGCAGGTTCCACGAAAACCGCATTTGGATGTAGTGAGACGCATACTGAGGTATGTGAAGTCTACTTTGCATTGTGGACTATTCTATGAGACTGGAGCAGAGATATGTGTACATGGGTACACAGATGCTGATTGGGCTAGTAGTATCTCAGATAGAAGATCTACCAGTGGATTCATGTTTTCTTTGGGGAGTGCTGCTGTGACTTGGAGCAGCAAGAAGCAGCCTACGGTTGCTCCATCGAGTACAGAGGAGGCCGAGTACAGAGGAGCTGCTATGGCAGCATGTGAGGTAGCTTGGTTGAGAAAGCTACTTGCAGATTTGGGTCTATCAGTGGATAGACAAGTTGTCATTTTCTGTGACAACATTAGCAGTATACAGTTGGCCAGGAACCCAGTCTTTCATGCTCGTACGAAGCACATAGGGGTCCACTACCACTTCGTGAGAGAGAAGGTCTTGGCAGGAGATCTTGACCTTGTTTATGTCAGCACAGAGGATCAGGTAGTTGACATCTTCACCAAAGCATTGGGTACAGCGAAGCTCCGCAGATTCAGGGCTTCGCTTGGTGTACATGAGATGGAGTTGAGCTCGAGGGGGAGTGTTGAGATATTGAGCTCATCTAGTGAGGCGGTGGACACTGATGACCCGCCTGGGGGATAGGCCCCACACTTACACCACTGGCATGGTTCGTGAGATCTTGGGTGATATGCGGCCAGTGGGATGACAGGCTATGTGACAGCCATTCTAGAGACTGGCATAGTTATAGCGCCAGCTCGTTTAGTTGGGATCACACTATAGAGAACTCGTGTATGTATTGGTTGAGTACCTTTTATATTATGTGTACTCTTATTCTTGTATATGGTGTGTTGAGTGTTGAGTAAAGAGAAGAAGAAGATTTTCAGCCTCTCATCTTATGTGTTCTCTATTAGGGTTTTGTGAGTGTGTGTGTGTGCTTGCAAGAGCTCAAGCTCTCTTCCCCCTGCATCTTTTCAATGAGTACGGCACAAGAGATAGCCAAATTTAATGTGGAGTAGTTCTACACATGGTAGACAAAAACCATGTATCTGCTCATGAGGAAAAATCTGTGGGGGCTAGTTGAGGGAAGAGATGAATGCCCAGAGGTGAGAGGGGAAAATGAGTGGAAGAGCAAGAATGAGAAAGCATTGGGACTTATCACACTCAGTTTAAATGATGAAATCATTCATTACATCACAAGGATACAGTGGGCAAAAGATGCATGGGATGAACTTAAAAAATTATTTGGCACACAAGCAAAAAATTCAAAGATAAATCTGTTAATGCAATTCTACAAATTGGATATAAAGGAAAGTGAACCTTTAATCACACACTTGAACAAATATAAAAGCATAAAGCAACAATTGGTCCATTGGCAAAAAGGTAGAAGATGATGAGGCACTAGTAGTGCTTCTGAAAAGTGTGGAAAAAGGTGAATATGAAAACATTGTAGCAACATTAAAGAAAGTGCCTGAATTGAAGCTGCACGAGATAGAAGGAGCTCTACTAGAGAAAGAGACCAGGGTCAAAGAGAAGAAATGGCTGGACTCAACAGCAGGAGAAGAAAAAGCATTCTTCACCCAAGGAGGATTCTCTCGAGGACAAGGATGAGGAAGAGGCAGAGTAGGAGGAAGGACCTTCACTTGCCACAACTATGGAAAGCCAGGACCCATGGCAAGAAACTGCTACAGCAAACCCAGTGGACAAGGAAGGACATCGGAAAAATTCATGAAGGCTCCTAAAGGAAGTGGAGTTAGATCATCTTTTCTGAGAGAGAGAGAGAGAGAGAGAGAGAGAGAGAGAGAGAGAGAGAGAGAGAGAAACCTCACAACCCAATGTAACCTACCCCAACAGAGTAAAACCACCTTTGAGCCACTGATGATGTAGGCCATGTGGTAGATATATGTGTGAGCACTTTAGTCAAGGTCACGGGAACTTGTAGTAACCTTGGACACATAGAGAGAGAGAGTGTCAAGGACTATGAGTTTAGGGACTTGAGGCATGAGTCGCAGACTATCAAGTAAGAGGGAAACTTGGTATAGGGTCTAGGTGTGCTAGGAGTATTCACTTGAGGGGAGGTGTTGAAATATACAAGTGAATAGGGTGTGTGCAGGAACAAGCCCTTGTGGTGGCAAGAGGCTGTAAAATAGAATCTATAAATGTGAGAGAACTTGTGAAAAGGTGAGAAGAATCTACTGGGAGAGCATAAAGGGTAGCATGAGGAGATTTCGGAGGTGTGGAGATATTCTGGGAGGTTGTGGAGAGAATCAAGCAAAAGAGGTGGAGTGAATCAAGGAGAAATCAGTGGGATTAAATGCTTGGATATAAACCCTATAAATTGAGGCATTGGCCTAATGAGAATTTGCTATTTTTTGATTACCCATGCCTACATTAAGTTATCAGTTAATTGCTCACTAATCACGTCTTAATTATCATCTAATCTCTTTGTTAATGATATTGATTCTAGCTATTGATCCACAATAGCTCATCACATTGTTGCAAATTTAACATGGTATCAAAGCCTAGCCTAGAATCCATTAATTTATAAGCCCTTTATCTTGCTAATCACCAAGCTAATTAGGATTAGTACATAGTTAAGTTTTTACCTCTTTTTTCAATTAGCCTCTATATCCCCAACTAGTGGAGGAGCTCTCTCTCCCTTCATACATCAACTTATCCCAAACCACTTTAGCCAAGCATAGCTGTAATCCTTGTGCTCGAGCCCATTCAAACAAAAGCTCAAACCGCTGACGCACGCAACAGTTCTACACGATTTTGCAAGCGCCTATTTTCTAAAGGAAAATGAGATCTCTGTTGCTCCAAATGCAATGGGTCTAATTCCTCTTGGCCCTAGGGGTTTTTAAGGGTGCTCTACGAGCTGGTGAAGACAGATTTTGATTTGATCAAGTCTACAGTGAGATCCAAGCTCTTCATCAAATGTACAGGTGACTTTGGTAAAACAGAGATTAAGTATTCAATGTTTGGTCAAACCTTGTGTTTCTTGGCTTAATCATCTACTAGACTAATTGCTTTTGATGGCCTTGAAAGGATTTGAGCTCATTTGAACTCTAAGGCCTCAGATCTGGACTCCCTGCATACTCTATTTTTTGCAGACAAAAGAGAGGATTAATTTGCTAATCAATGATTAATCAGTACTAATCACTATATTTAGGTGCAATTGAGCGTTCAAATTAACCATTAGATATCTGATACAGATCCTTATAACTTTAGATTACAATTCAGAGATGGTTTGATACTCCAACCATTCCATACAGATTTGTTACCTTTGGTTTAATGTAATTTCTAGTAAAATTATGCTGATAAATTTGTTTGAATCATCACCTAAACACTAGATTGAGTTGTAAAAGGGTAGACACTGCCCTTGAATCTTGAAATTGGATCAAGAGGTAAGACTCCCTTCACATCATCATGAGTACGGCACAAGAGATAGCCAAATTTAATGGGGAGAAGTTCTACACATGGCAGACAAAAACCATGTATCTTCTCATGAGGAAAAATCTGTGGGGGCTAGTTGAGGGAAGAGATGAATGCCCAGAGGTGAGAGGGGAAAATGAGTGGAAGAGCAGAAATGAGAAAGCATTGGGACGTATCGCACTCAATTTAAATGATGAAATCATTGGGACATATCGCACTCAGTTTAAATGATGAAATCATTCATCACATCACAGGGATACAGTGGGCAAAAGATGCATGGGATGAACTCAATAAATTATTTGGCAGAGAAGCAAAAAATTTAAAGATAAATCTATTAATGCAATTCTACAAATTGGATATAAAGGAAAGTGAACCTTTAATCACATATGGCAGCCACATTGGCGAAAAGGTAAAAGATGATGAGGCACTAGGAGTGCTTCTGAAGAGTGTGGACAAAGGTGAATATGAAAACATTGTAGCAACATTAAAGAATGTGCCTGAATTGAAGCAACACGAGATATAAGGAGCTCTACTAGAGTAAGAGACCAAAGGCAAAGAGAAGAAATGGCTGGACTCAATAGCAAGAGAAGAAAAAGCATTCTTCACCCGAGGAGGATTCTCTCGAGGACGAGGATGAGGAAGAGGTAGAGTAGGAGGAAGGACCTTCACTTGCCACAACTGTGGAAAGCCAAGACACATCGCAAGAGACTGCTACAGCAAACCCAGTGGAGAAGGAACAACATCGAAAAACTTCATGGAGGCTCCTAAGGAAGTGAGTCAGATCATATTTTCTGAGAGAGAGAGAGAGAAACCCCACAACCCAATGTAACCTACCCCAACAGAGTAAAACCACCTTTGAGCCACCGATAATGTAGGCCATGTGGTAGATGTATGTGTGAGCACTTTAGTCAAGGTCACGGGCACTTGTAGTAGCCTTGGACACATAGAGAGAGAGAGTGTGTGTCAAGGACTATGAGTTTAGGGACTTGAGGCACGAGTCGCAGACTATCAAGTAAGAGGGAAACTTGGTATAGGGTCCAAGTGTGCTAGGAGTATTCATTTTGAGGGGAGGTGTTGAAATATACAAGTGAATAGGGTGTGTGCGGAAACAAGCCCTTGGCAAGAGGCTGTAAAATAGAATCTATAAATGTGAGAGAACATGTGAAAAGGTGAGAAGTATCTACTGGGAGAGAATAAAGGGTAGCATGAGTAGATTTAGGAGGTGTGGAGATATTCTTGGAAGAGGTGGAGTGAATCAAGGATAAATTAGTGGGATTAGATGCTTGGATGTAAACCCTATGAGTTGAGGCATTGGCCTAATGAGAATTTGCTGGTTTTTGATTACCCATGCCTACAATAAGCTATCAGTTAATTGCTCACTAATCACATCTTAATTATCATCTAATCGCTTTGTTAATGATGTTGATTCTAGCATTTGATCCACCATAGCTCATCACATTGCTATAAATTTAACATGGTATCAGAGCCTAGCCTAGAATCCATCAATTTATAAGCCCATTATCTTGCTAATGACCTAGCTAATTAGGATTAGTAGTAGATAATTAAGTTTTTACCTCTTTTTTCAATTAGCCTTCGTACCCCCATCTCGTGGATCATCTCTCTCTCCCTTCATACATAAAATAAGCCCAAACACTTTAGCTAAACATAGCTATAACCCTTGTGCTCTAGCCCATTCAAACAAAAGCTCAAACTGTCGACGCACGCAGCAGTTCTACGCGATTTTACAGGCGCCTGATTTCTAAAGGAAAAATGAGATCTCTGCTACTCCAAATGCAATGGGTCTAATTCCTCTTGGCCCTAGGGTTTTTCAAGGCTACTCTACAAGCTGGTGAAGACAGATTTTGATTTGATCAAGTCTACAGTGAGATCCAAGCTCTTCATCAAATGTGCAGGTGACTTTGGTAAAACAGAGATTAAGCATTCAATGTTTGGTCAAACCTTGTGTTTCTTGGCTTAATCCTCTACTTGTTGATGGCCTTGAAAGGATTTGAGCTCATTTGAACTCTAAGGCCTCAGATCTAGACTCCCCGCATACTCTGTTTTTTGCACACAAAATAGAGGATTTATTTTCTAAATTATTATTAATCAGCATTAATCACTATATTTTGGTGCAATTGAGGGTTCAAATTAGCCATTAGGTATCTGATACAGATCCCGATAACTTCAGATTGCAATTCGAAGATGGTTTGATACTCCAAAGATTCCATACAGATTTGTTACCTTTGGTTTAATGTAATTTTTGGTAAAATTATCCTTTGATAAATCTATTGTAATCATCACCTTAACACCAGATTGAGTTGTAAAAGGATAGACACTGCCCTTGAATCTTGAAATCGGATCAAGAGGTAAGACCCCCTTTACATCATCTTCATGAGTGTTGAGATATCGAGCTCATCTAGTGAGGCGGTGGACACTGATGACCCGCCTGGGGGATAGGCCCCACACTTACACCACTGGCATGGTTGGTGAGATCTTGGGTGATATGCGGCCAGTGGGATGACAAGCTGTGTGACAGCCATTCTAGAGACTGGCATAGTTATAGCACCAGCTCGTTTAGTCGGGTTCACACTATAGAGAACCCGTGTATGTATTGGTTGAGTACCTTTTATATTATGTGTACTCTTATTCTTGTATATGGTGTGTTGAGTGTTGAGTAAAGAGATTTTCAGCCTCTCATCTTGTGTGTTCTCTACTATTAGGGTTTTGTGAGTGTGTGTGTGTGTGCTTGCAAGAGCTCAAGATCTCTTCCCCCCTGCATCTTTTCATGGTATCAGAGCCTCGTTCGTGCTAAGGGCTGAGCTGCAAGCAAGAGAACCACAGGAAGCAGTACGAGGGTAAGAGCTTCAACTACTCTTCTCTATTTGTGTTGGTGACTACACCCTTATCAGGAGCTCTACGGGAGGCACTGGCAACGATCTCTGATTGAGGAGCTTTCTTCGCGGGAGTAAAGCTATAGGGCAACTATACTGTCTTATCGGACTTCGTTATCTGGGCCGAAAACGCGTTTCGGGCGCGTCTGGACCTCCGTTTTTCAGAAAGCAGGTGATTTCGAGCACTGCGGGCAAGTCATCAATTCTCTGCAGAACCCTATTTTAAGAACTGCAGGAAGACAGATTGACTGTGCAGACACTGTGGGTGCTGCAAAGAGATCTACAGTTGCCATTGGGTGTATGTATGCACATTGAAGTCACTGGTTGTGACATTTGAGAGTACTACAGTACCGCTGTGTAGGAAGACAGATTGACTGTGCAGACACTGTGGGTGCTGCAAAGAGATCTACAGTTTCCATTGGGTGTATGTATGCACATTGAAGTCACTGGTTGTGACATTTGAGAGTACTACAGTACCGCTGTGAAGAAAATACAGCAGGTTGTGCAGAAAAAAACCAGAGTGCAGTTTCTGGTAAAATTGTGTGTTTGGCAAGAAACACCATATTGGGGAATATGGGAATTTTCCACAAGTTTGGGACACGTGGTCAAAAGTTTGGATTAACACCACTAATCCAAAATGAGCGCTTTATAGCTCTTTAGATTCCATTTTTCAAGCGCTTTCCAACGATAGGTCATATGATAGGGTTTTGAGAAACTTACAAACATGTTATCCATGTCCCCTTTTTTACGGCGTGGGACACCTTGTTAAAGCTCTATGAAACAAATACCAAGGCACGTAAGATACAGTTGAAGAATGAACTTCATACTGTGGAGAAAAAGAGCATGTTTGTGAATGACTATGCGCTGAAGCTAAAGGGTATTATGGAATCCCTTGCATCTATTGGTGTGTCAATAGATGATGATGAGACAAGGTGGAAGTCTGTCTACGTGGTCTCAGGCCACAATACAAGGTGTCCAAGACGTCCATTCAGACTCGAGAAAACATTCCCAACTTTACAGATTTGGTGTCTATGCTGATTATCGAAGAGAAGAGCTTGGGTGAAGACCAACACCTTCACAAAGCAAAAACAGTTCAGAGCAACAGGCCTTCTACACGAGTTCAGGAAGAGGACAAGGTAGAGGAGGCCGTGGACGTGGTCAAGGAGGTGGCCAAACAGGTAATCAGAATTATGGCCAGCAGCAGCAACAACAACAACAGTCCCAGAATCAACAACAACAACCACACGCAGGTGGAAGAGGCAAATTCAGAGGCAGGGGGAGTCAAAGAGGCCGTGGAAATTGGCAAAGGCAATATAATGATGCACGTGAATGCTATTATTGTGGTAAGCCTGGACATGTGCAGGCAGAATGTTATAAGAAGCAGGCTGACATGCAAAATGGGAAAGTGCAGCAAAACAACTATGCATCCTCAAGCAGAAATAATGAGGATAATGAAAGGTTGTTTGTTATGCAGCATGTCGTGAATGCCATGTCTAAAAATGTTGATGTAGCACAAAAAGATAATGTATGGTATGTGGATTCAGGCGCTTCGAACCACATGACGAGTCATGGGGAGTGGTTCAAGGAGATGAAAAACCCGAAAAGACCAGGTTTTGTGGAAACAGGGGATGACACTGCTCATCCAATTGCCCATGTTGGAGATGTGCCATTGTCTATGCAGGATGGCAAAGTGAAGTACCTTGCAGATGTACTTCATGTATCAAACATAACAAAGAATCTGGTTTCAGTTGGCCAGATGATTGAGTAGGGTTTGCAGGTTAGGTTTAACCCTGATGGGTGTTATGTTGAAGATTTCAAAGACAAGTGCAGGTTGGTTGCAAAAGGCAACAGAGTGGGCAGAATGTTTACATTAAATGTAGACATGCCTAAAATGAGTGCTACGATGTTTGCAAATGGTTCAAGAATTGTTGCAGACACAGACATTTGGCATAAAAGGATTGGACATGTAAATGTGCAGAGATTGAAGTCTATGCAGACAAAAGAAATTGTGACAGGGCTGCCAAAATTAAAAGTGGAAGGTATGCAAAAAATATGTGAAGCATGCCAATTTGGGAAGCGAACAAAGCATGTGTTTCCACGTAGTAACAGATATGTGAGCAGAAATGCAGTAGATGTTGTGCATTCAGATGTATGGGGTCCTACGAAGACCATATCTATGGGAGGCTGCAGGTATTATGTGACTTTCATTGATGACCACACAAGGAAAGTGTGGGTATACTTCATGAAGGAGAAGAGTGAGGTGTTCACTCACTTTCAGAATTTCAAAGTTTTGGTTGAAAAGCAAACAGGGAAATATGTAAAGTGCCTAAGGTCAGATGGAGGGGGAGAGTACTTCTCCAATGAGTTCTCTGAATTTTTGAAGAAGAATGGTATTCGGAGATAGTTTACATACAGATACACTCCGCAGCAAATGGAGTTACTGAACGGAAAAACAGGCACATTGCTGAGATTGCGCGAGCATTGATGGAAGAGAAGAATATGCCGCATTGCTACTGGGCTGAGGCTGTTTCTACAGTAGTATACATCATGAACAGGACTCCAACTGCAGCCATACATGATGTAACCAGAGGAGAGGTTTACTGGCAGAAAACCAGATTTGTCTCATTTGAAAGTCTTCGGATGCATTGCATATGTGCATGTGCCAGATGAGCTGAGAACTAAGGTGGATCCAAAAGCTGAAAAATGTATGTTTATTGGATATTCCCTTGAGCAAAAGGGATACAGGTGTTATAACCCTGCTACACGTGAGTTGAGGGTAAGCAGGGATGTTGTCTTTGATGAGATGAGTAGCTGGTGTGCTGCTGAAAAAGAAGCTGTTGGGGCTGATGTGAGTGGAAGTGTGGCTGCACAGAATGCAGGTCAGCAATCACAGTCTTTGAGTGGACCAGGAGAGTCCTCATCTAGTGGGTCTATTGATAAACCATGGAGTGGCAGGCTGCGTCATAATACCAGCCCTGCAAATGTGATTAGTACATCACGTAAAGGAAAGGAGAAAGTGGTTGAGCCCCTTGGTATGCCTGACATTTCTGCAGGACAATCTCATGTTGATGGAGAGTCTAGTGGCTCAGATATGAGCCTTGATGAGGAGCTTGGGAACCCAGCTATGAGAACACCTGGTGTAAAGAAGGCTATGGGGGAGTGCTGCTGTGACTTGGAGTAGCAAGAAGCAGCCTACGGTTGCTCCATCGAGTACAGAGGAGGCCGAGTACAGAGGAGCTACTATGGCAGCATGTGAGGTAGCTTGGTTGAGAAAGCTACTTGCAGATTTGGGTCTATCAGTGGATAGACAAGTTGTCATTTTCTATGACAACATTAGCAGTATACAGTTAGCCAGGAACCCAGTCTTTCATGCTCGTACGAAGCACATAGGGGTCCACTACCACTTCGTCAGAGAGAAGGTCTTGGCAGCAGATCTTGACCTTGTTTATGTCAGCACAGAGGATCAAGTAGTTGACATCTTCACCAAAGCATTGGGTACAGCGAAGCTCCGCAGATTCAGGGCTTCGCTTGGTGTACATGAGATGGAGTTGAGCTCGAGGGGGAGTGTTGAGATATCGAGCTCATCTAGTGAGGCGGTGGACACTAATGACCCGCCTGGGGGATAGGCCCCACACTTACACCACTGGCATGGTTAGTGAGATCTTGGGTGATATGCGGCCAGTGGGATGACAGGCTATGTGACAGCCATTCTAGAGACTGGCATAGTTATAGCGCCAGCTCGTTTAGTCGGGATCACACTATAGAGAACCCGTGTATGTATTGGTTGAGTACCTTTTATATTATGTGTACTCTTATTCTTGTATATGGTGTGTTGAGTGTTGAGTAAAGAGAAGAAGAAGATTTTCAGCCTCTCATCTTATGTGTTCTCTATTAGGGTTTTGTGAGTGTGTGTGTGTGCTTGCAAGAGCTCAAGCTCTCTTCCCCCTGCATCTTTTCAATGAGTACGGCACAAGAGATAGCCAAATTTAATGTGGAGTAGTTCTACACATGGTAGACAAAAACCATGTATCTGCTCATGAGGAAAAATCTGTGGGGGCTAGTTGAGGGAAGAGATGAATGCCCAGAGGTGAGAGGGGAAAATGAGTGGAAGAGCAAGAATGAGAAAGCATTGGGACTTATCACACTCAGTTTAAATGATGAAATCATTCATTACATCACAAGGATACAGTGGGCAAAAGATGCATGGGATGAACTTAAAAAATTATTTGGCACACAAGCAAAAAATTCAAAGATAAATCTGTTAATGCAATTCTACAAATTGGATATAAAGGAAAGTGAACCTTTAATCACACACTTGAACAAATATAAAAGCATAAAGCAACAATTGGTCCATTGGCAAAAAGGTAGAAGATGATGAGGCACTAGTAGTGCTTCTGAAAAGTGTGGAAAAAGGTGAATATGAAAACATTGTAGCAACATTAAAGAAAGTGCCTGAATTGAAGCTGCACGAGATAGAAGGAGCTCTACTAGAGAAAGAGACCAGGGTCAAAGAGAAGAAATGGCTGGACTCAACAGCAGGAGAAGAAAAAGCATTCTTCACCCAAGGAGGATTCTCTCGAGGACAAGGATGAGGAAGAGGCAGAGTAGGAGGAAGGACCTTCACTTGCCACAACTATGGAAAGCCAGGACCCATGGCAAGAAATTGCTACAGCAAACCCAGTGGACAAGGAAGGACATCGGCAAAATTCATGAAGGCTCCTAAAGGAAGTGGAGTTAGATCATCTTTTCTGAGAGAGAGAGAGAGAGAGAGAGAGAGAGAGAGAGAGAGAGAGAGAAACCTCACAACCCAATGTAACCTACCCCAACAGAGTAAAACCACCTCTGAGCCACTGACGATGTAGGCCATGTGGTAGATATATGTGTGAGCACTTTAGTCAAGGTCACGGGAACTTGTAGTAACCTTGGACACATAGAGAGAGAGAGTGTCAAGGACTATGAGTTTAGGGACTTGAGGCATGAGTCGCAGACTATCAAGTAAGAGGGAAACTTGGTATAGGGTCCAGGTGTGCTAGGAGTATTCACTTGAGGGGAGGTGTTGAAATATACAAGTGAATAGGGTGTGTGCGGGAACAAGCCCTTGTGGTGGCAAGAGGCTGTAAAATAGAATCTGTAAATGTGAGAGAACTTGTGAAAAGGTGAGAAGAATCTACTGGGAGGGCATAAAGGGTAGCATGAGGAGATTTAGGAGGTGTGGAGATTAGGAGGTGTGGAGATATTCTCGGAGGTTGTGGAGAGAATCAAGCAAAAGAGGTGGAGTGAATCAAGGAGAAATCAGTGGGATTAGATGCTTGGATATAAACCCTATAAATTGAGGCATTGGCCTAATGAGAATTTGCTGGTTTTTGATTACCCATGCCTACATTAAGTTATCAGTTAATTGCTAATCACGTCTTAATTATCATCTAATCTCTTTGTTAATGATATTGATTCTAGCTATTGATCCACCATAGCTCATCACATTGTTGCAAATTTAACATGGTATCAAAGCCTAGCCTAGAATCCATTAATTTATAAGCCCTTTATCTTGCTAATCACCAAGCTAATTAGGATTAGTACATAGTTACGTTTTTACCTCTTTTTTCAATTAGCCTCTATATCCCCAACTAGTGGAGGAGCTCTCTCTCCCTTCATACATCAACTTATCCCAAACCACTTTAGCCAAGCATAGCTGTAATCCTTGTGCTCGAGCCCATTCAAACAAAAGCTCAAACCGCTGACGCACGCAACAGTTCTACACGATTTTGTAAGCGCCTATTTTCTAAAGGAAAAATGAAATCTCTGTTGCTCCAAATGCAATGGGTCTAATTCCTCTTGGTCCTAGGGGTTTTCAAGGGTGCTCTACAAGCTGGTGAAGATAGATTTTGATTTGATCAAGTCTACAGTGAGATCCAAGCTCTTCATCAAATGTACAGGTGACTTTGGTAAAACAGAGATTAAGTATTCAATGTTTGGTCAAACCTTGTGTTTCTTGGCTTAATCATCTACTAGACTAATTGCTTTTGATGGCCTTGAAAGGATTTGAGCTCATTTGAACTCTAAGGCCTCAGATCTGGACTCCCTGCATACTCTATTTTTTGTAGACAAAAGAGAGGATTAATTTGCTAATCAATGATTAATCAATACTAATCACTATATTTTGGTGCAATTGAGTGTTCAAATTAACCATTAGGTATCTGATACAGATCCTTATAACTTTAGATTGCAATTCAGAGATGGTTTGATACTCCAACCATTCCATACAGATTTGTTACCTTTGGTTTAATGTAATTTCTAGTAAAATTATGCTGATAAATTTGTTTGAATCATCACCTAACCACTAGATTGAGTTGTAAAAGGGTAGACACTGCCCTTGAATCTTGAAATTGGATCAAGAGGTTAGATGTATGTGTGAGCACTTTAGTCAAGGTCCCGGGCACTTATAGTAGCCTTGGACACATAGAGAGAGAGAGTGTCAAGGACTATGAGTTTGGGGACTTGAGGCATTGGTCGCAGACTATCAAGTAAGAGGGAAACTTGGTATAGGGTCCAAGTGTGCTAGGAGTATTCACTTGAGGGGAGGTGTTGAAATATACAAGTGAATAGGGTGTGTGCGGGAACAAGCCCTCGGTAAGAGGTTGTAAAAGAGAATCTGTAAATGTGAGAGAACCTATGAAAAGGTGAGAAGTATCTACTGGGAGAGAATAAAGGGTAGCATGAGGAGATTTAGGACATGTGGAGATATTCTGGAAAGAGGTGGAGAGAATCAAGCAAAAGAGGTGGAGTGAATCAAGGAGAAATCAGTGGGATGGTAAACCCTATAAATTAAGGCATTGGCCTAATGAGAATTTGCTGGTTTTTGATTACCCATGCCTACATTAAGCTATCAGTTAACTGCTCACTAATCACATCTTAATTATTCTCTAATCTCTTTGTTAATGATGTTGATTCTAGCATTTGATCCACCATAGCTCATCACATTACTGCAAATTTAACAGGTGAGGCCCTGAGTGGGAAGCTCTGCCCTGCGCGTCAAGTTGCTACTTCTTTTGCCAGTACTCCAGAGTTCAATGCACAGAGAGGGCAAGGATCTCACATGAGAGGGTAAAATTGGTGGGATGGAGAGAGAGAGAGAGAGAGAGAGAGAGAGAGAGAGATTCATGCATCTACTATTTGTGATCTATGATGCTAATAGTATAACATGATCTATGATGCTAATAGTATAACATGATCTATGATGCTATATATCTACTAATATATAATGGTATAACATAAAACAAATATAACACCATGTCGATATATGTAATTTAATCATGTTTCCATCCTAAAAACTTGGCATCTATAACATGATCTATGATGCTATATATCTACTAACATACAATGGTACAACATAGTACAAATACAACACCATGTAGATATATGTAACTTAATCATGTTTCCATCCTAAAAACTTGGCATCTATGATGCTATATATCTACTAACATATAATGGTATAACATAAAACAAATATAACACCATGTTGATTTATGTAATTTAATCATGTTTCCATCCTAAAAACTTCTCATATACATAATAGATACTAAAAATCCACTCAAAACTTGAATTAAGATTGCAGTGCTCAATGTGGAATAAAAATATGGAATATACACACTTTGTATCACAAATATATAGTTTCCTTAAATTTGGAATAAAAATGTGGACTATACACACTTTGTAGCACAAATATATAAGTCCCATGCATACGGAATAAAAATGTGGACTAAACAAACTTTTTGTATCAAATATAATTGCCTTGAAATTGATTTTTTAAAACATTAACCTTGAAGGTAGTAAGGGTTTTGTACATGTTATTAAAAAAACTAATTCAAAATATAAAATCTTCAAGTCTTTACCTTTAAGGAGGTATTATCTTCCTTAATTTATGAAAGAAGAACCCTCTACTTTTTTTATTGGTGACAAATGTAAAACTACTACTCTAGAATACAAATAAGAAAATCCATGGTATAATATGGTGCAAAGGTTCACTATAGGTTTTGGTACACCCTTAGATTCTTATGCATCAATCTCACAAAAAAATACCAAAGAAATTATTTTCTTGTTCTTCTAAATGACGAAAGTAGCATGACCTTTTGTGAGCACTATGAAGTTTGTGTTCCATGTAATATTTAATCATCTTTGTCAAATTTATGCACAGTACTCTTTTTTGTTACTTCAAACTCATAAAATCAATAGTATAGTTGTAGCATGGTGTTGACTAAAAATTTCATACACAAATTTGTCAATTGTTAATTGTGGAAGTGTGTGCCATGTCACTCACCAATTTAGTACATCATCCACATTAAACAATGATATTCTTGTAAAACAATTTAACCGTACTACTTGCAACTTTAGCCTTTACCTCTTTCATAACAACTTTTTTTTGGCTAAAACTATAAACAAACCATTCTTTAAATTCATATTCATTCATTATTCATGTCAATTGAACTATGCTACTTGCATAGTTCAATTTACCTCTTTCATAACAACTTTTTTTTGGCTAAAACTATAAACAAACCATTCTTTAAATTCATTATTCATGTCAATTGAACTATGCTACTTGCATCAATATTTCTTATAATTTCGACATTCATCTTTTTTATAACAACATTTTTTGACAAAATTACAAATACTCATTCTTTAAATAGTTGTTTATTAATTATTCATGTGGGATCCAACTGCCCCCTCCACACACCAGATTCCCGGTAGTAGCTGGCAGCGGAATCAGCTCCCTCATGCACAGGACAGGGTTTCCCACTCGGGTCCTCGCCCCCTTGAATGTCTGGGCAAGCATGAGACTAAGCTGGTGGTCATTCCGAAAACCAAAACCGGGAAAATTTTCCATGCCCGAAAAACGGGGACGATTCCACCATTTTGAATTTCTTAACGAATTTTTCTAACGAGGTCAAGATACTGAACTAACCTTCATCTGAATAAACCAAATAGAAGGGAAACTATTACAAACTTAACTTGAAGGGATCAACGCTTTCCTATTAATCAATTTTAGAGAAGACTTCAGGCTTTTATTTAACTACTCGAGTTCTAAACGTATTCCTATTAATCAATTTTATTATTAAAACTCTACTGATTCCAGCCTAACCCCATCTGGCCCATGGGTTAGCCGCCGCCCAACCACTGGAATTGGTAGAACCAGACAAGCACTCACCCACCCATAATTGAATGCCTTTCTTAACTTTTGCTTTACGCACACACTCCTCTTTAAACTTTAACCTTATAAAACAATCCATTGACAAATAATTATTGGTTACAGATATCATAACTCAAAATTTCTATCCAGTTCCTTATTTCTCAAAAACAGGTATCACTCTGGACTCTTCGTCGAGACCAGCTGGTCAGCAACGAGATCCAGTAATAACAGATTACAATAATTTTTTGTCATCATACATATATATCTTCCACGACATACACATGGGTGTCCTAAGCACCATGAGCCCGTGCATCGCCTCGTCGGAACCCTCCAAGATCCTCCTTAGGTGTCCTGAAACTTCACTGAGGGACCGCTTCGTCGACCCTTGCCCATTGGACTGGAAGCACAAAATTCTGTATGCATCTATTTATGCATAAAATCCAACTTCTATGAAAATAACACTTTTATATAAAAGAAAATCCTTTTATGCATCTATTTATGCATAAAAATCAATTTTGATGAAAGTAAAACTTTTATAATTAAAAAATTCTTTTATGCATCTATTTATGCATAAAAATCAATTTTGATGAAAGTAACACTTTTATAATTAAAAAAACTCTTTTATGCATCTATTTATGCATAAAAATCAATTTTGAAGAAAGTAACACTATTATAATTTAAAAAATCTTTTATGCATAAAAATCAATATTGGTGAAAGTAACACTTTTATAATAATAATAAAAATTCTCCAATATGCATCTTTCTATGCATAGAAATTAATTCTAATGGAAATAACACTTTTATAATAAAAATATTTCTAATATGCATTTTTCTATGCATAGAATGAAAATAACACTTTTCGAATACACAAACGGTGGGGATTACTCTTTTTAAATAATAAAAGATAAAACTTATTTCACAAAATTTAAGAAAATTTTACCATAACCTCCTTTGTATGGCTGATCATTTTTCACTTTTTTTCATTCTCAAGTTACTTAGAAATTATCCCAAAATGGTTTGAAGCATTCTAAACTAATCAAATTTCACTTTTTAAAGAGAAACAATATGAAAAGTTTAATTCTAAGAATTTGATTACATATCTAGAATAAAGAAAGGCTAAATTCAAGAATGAAGGGAGGGGGAAAGCCTTTCCAACAAGGCATAACATCATTTTTCATTTTAAAGAAAACAAAAATTAGAAAACCATTAAATGGAATAAAGAAAAAGTAGGATTTCTAGCTTACATGAATTTTTGTGAGCTTTCCTTTGGCTTGATGGTTTGAGGGATCTACTCTTGTTTACAACAAGAGTGGCCACCAATTCTTTTGAAGAGGAAATGGTCAAAAACTAATGAATTATCAATAAATTCACTGTTTTTGGCTCTAGGGAGGAGTAGAGTAATAGTGCATAAAACACTATTAAGCTTTTACAAAGGGGAAGGCTTCTATTTATAGGAAAAAGGGAGCTTCTAACCAAGCAAACTGATTCTAGAATTTTTGAGATTAGTTTGGTCAATTTTTGACCATTTTTGGGTCAGTTTAGTTCACTTTTTGGATCCAGTTTTGAATTAGGAGAGAGGAGAGATGAAATATCTAATTTTATTGATTTAAAATTCAAAAGCAATGATGGAAAAAAGGTGCCTACTTCATGAGGGGGAATCCCCACTCTGAGGTGTCAAAATATCATTTTTTTTGTATTTCCTTTGGTCCTTAGTCCACTCTTCATCTTATGTGAGTATTTACTCATTTTTGGGGAGGGATTTTCTTTATTTCTTTAATTTACCTCCTCCCTACATTTGGATTAATCTTATTGGTCCATAGGAACCTTAATTTAAAATTTTTAAAAAATTTGGACCCTTAGGATAAGGCCTTTTGAACAGATTATAATTTATTTCTAATGCACCTTCTGAAATTCTTTTTGAACTTTTGTTTCGGGGGAATTTATTTAAAAAGATGATATATTTTTCCATCCAAAAATATTTAAAAATTGAATCACCACTCTCTAGAAGATTTTCTCTCTGTAGGCCAAAACAAGTAGAAACAAAATCTTTAATATTTCTTTAGGCCAAAACAAGATCTCTGTAGGCCAAAACAAGTAGAAACAAGATCTTTAATATTTCTGAAGAGGGATTTGATTACAGGGGAAGATATTGGACTTCTTGAGAGGCTGGGGAGGAATCTTACAATTCATGTCATTGTCATCCACCATAAGACCCACAAAATGATTACATAAACTACATTTCTTATAAAATTCAATTCTATATGAATAAAGTTGGTTGACCAAAGCGTGATCTACTTACATTATCTTTTTATATTGTGATCAATTATGAGAAATGATATTGTACTATACGTTTAAGTTTTTTCAATTTTCTTTTTCATCATCTTAGCACAACTTTGTAAGATCCAATATAATGGTATATATGGTCTAGAAAATATTATAAGGTCTTTCCTTTTTTGTTAGGTATTTTAAGCAAGTCAAGATCTTATCCTTTTAATTATGGTAAAATATAATTAGATATTACTATAAATCTAGTTAAAAATAATATTGCATAGGAAATATTATATAACCTATTGCCCATTATAACATAAATCTAATTGGATATCAGCAGAAAGCTAGGAAACAAATTTTGTTGCATAGGATTTTCCTATATAGCCCATTTCCCATTATAACATAAAATCCACTTTATCCAATGATAAGTTCTTATTATGTCCTCTCATATAGGAGGAGTAAAATGTATGAATTAGGAGCTATAGAAATACAAAATGAGATATTGTTGTATAATCTTCTCTTGATACAATATAAAAGTGAAATAATTCTTCAAAAACCTTTACAAACAACATTGGTCGGTGAGATGAGCCTCAAAAGGAACCAACTTAATGTTGGAACATGGTTTATGATGAGTGGAGTGCACATTTCATCCACAAGTTAGAGTGAAATACAAAATGAGATATTGTTGTATAATCTTCCCTTGATACAATATAAGAGTGAAATAATTCTTCAAAAACCTTTACAAACAACATTGGTCGGTGAAATGAGCCTCAAAGGAACCAACTTAATATTGGAACATGGTTTATGAGACGAGTGGAGTGAACATTTCATCCACAAGTTAGAGGCTTTATTCAAAAGCCTTAAACATTAATTAGATGTGGTGGTGGGTACACATGTAGAATCTCCTCAAAATGCCTTATAGCCTTATTGATATAATAATATTATATTCTATATTTTACAAGAAGGTTGAAATCACACGATAACATAAAGTGGGTGTCGTTACTGTGAGACCCCTCTGCCCCCTCCGTGCACCGGATTCTTGATTGCTACTAGTAGCAGCAGTAGCTTCCTCTTACGCGGGACAGGGTTTCCCACTTAGGGCCTCGCCCTCGAATGTCCGGACACGAGACTAATATGGTGGTCATTCCAAAACCAAAACCAGGAAAATTTTCCTTGCCCGAAAAACGGGGATGATTCCACCTTTTTGATTTTCTTAACGAATTTTCTAACGGGGTCAAGAGACTAAACTATCCTTCACCTGATCAAACCAGATAGAAGGAAAACTATCACTGACTTATTTTGAAGAAATCAATGCTTTTTGTTTTCCTAACCGAAATGAGGCACAGCCGTTGATCTAATCATTTGAGGAAATCAATGCTTTTTTCCTAACCGAAGTCAGGCACAGCCATTGATCTACTCATTTGAGAAATTCTTCAGGTTTTTATTTAACTACTCAAATTCTAAGCGTATTCCTATTATTTCAATTTAATTATTAAAACTCCACTTTTAGAATATTTCTTTTAGATGCAAAACATGGTGGGAATTACTCTTTTGGAATAACATAAAAACAAACTTTTTTTTTCACAAAATTCTAAAATTTTTTGCCATAACCTCCTTTGTATGGCTGACCATTTATCATTTTTATTTTTCTTCCTTAACTTAATTAACTCAATTTAGAATTATAGAACTCGAATCTACACAATTTTCTAAATTTAAGAGAGTAAACAAACAAAAGAGTTTAATTAATCACTTAGTTAATCTTTATAGGATTAAGAATTTCTTTTTAAACTTCTGTTTCGGGGAAATTTATTTTAAAAAGAAGGGATATTTTTCCATCCAAAGATATCTAAAAACTGAATTACCTCTCTCTAGAATATTTTCTCTCTCTAGGCTAAAACAGGTAGAAACAAGATCTTTTATTATTCTGAAAAGGGGATTGATTACAAGGGAAGAAACTGGACATCTTGAGGGGTTGGGGAGGAATCTTACATCCTCTCCCACTTAAAAAACGTGAGATGTCCTCATCTCACAAATTGGGAGTAATCCCGCATCAGTTCGGCTTCTTTCTCCCAGGTGGCGTCTTCAAAAGGATAGAACTTCCATTTGATTCTCTCAAAATTCTGTTCCTGAGAACCTTCTCTCGAACATCAAGGATTTCTTCAGGTTGGAGTTCCATCTGCCCTTGGGTTGAAGAAGTTAAGAGTTCATTATTAAGCACATGATTCGGGCTCGGTACATACTTCTTAGGTAGGCTGACATGAAATATATTATGTATTTTGAGATGAGGAGGTAGAAGAAGATCATAGGCTAAGTCACCTACTTTCTTTGTAATCAAATATGGCTCACAGTATCTGGGGGATAACTTCTTGTACTTCCCAAGAGATAGAGAACTTCTTTTGGGGCATCCTCGAATGAAGACCATATCTGCTTCTTCGAAATTTCTACCTGACCTCTTCTTATCTACATACTGCTTCTGTCTATCCAAGGTAGCTTTTATATCCTTGCAGATTGACTACATCTGTTGCTCCATGTCATCAAGCATGTCTGGACATCTCGACCCTAATCAATGGGTCGGACCAAGTTAACGGTGTTAGGTAGTCTTGTCTATATAGAGATTTGAAAGGGATCATCCCGATACTTCGTGATAAGAAACATTGTAGGCGAATTCGACTAGGTGCAGATAGCTTAGCCACTTCTTGGGTTCCCTGCCATAGCATGACCGAAGTATATCTTCGATTACTTGGTTCACCCTTTCCGTTTGACCATCGATCTCGGGGTGGTAAACTGTGCTCAGATCTAAGAAAGTTCCTACTGCTTCTTCAAAGAATGCAGTCCAGAATCTTGACGTGAATTTGGGATCTTGATCACGTACTATTCTCTGGGTAGGCTATGCAATTTGAAGATTTCCTTCTTGAGGAACACTCTGGCCACATCCACTGCAGTGTAGGTTTCTTTTACTAGAATCAGATGGGCAACTTTGGTTAGTCTGTCAACTACCACGAAGATGGAGTTGTAACCTAATTGCACTGAACGTAGTCCAGTAATAAAATCCATACTAATACATTTCCACTTCATCTAGGGGATGTCTAATGGATGTGTTTCGGTGCAGGCTTCGGTGGGACCTTAACAACAAATGCTTTGGCAAAGTCCCTTGCCATTCTGATAGCTTCTACCATTGAGACTGGTTTGGCATTTTTCACTAAAGTGTCCAATGGCTTGTTCATCCCTCGAATGAATCTGGCCATCATCTGCTCTTCATCCAAAAGTGGAGAATATTTGAGGAGAAGAGCAAATGCCTGATGGTATTCTCTTCAATCGTCTCCGCCTATCCTGCTTCAGTTCCAAGAACTCATTCATTTTGGTTTCCAGGAAGCCCGGAGGACAGAACCTCTTCCTGAGGTAAGCTTTAAGATCTAACTAGGTCTGGGTATTTCGGTCGAGACGGTTTGTCTCACAATGGTTCCTCCATGTGACCCTAGCCGTTTCCATAATTTTCAATCTGGCAAGAGCTATCTTGCTCTTCTCGTTATAATCAGTTACATCAAAATAATCTTCCATTGCCTCGATCCATTTTTCCACTACTTCTCCTGACTATTTCCCTTCATCCTTGAAGGGACCAGGTTGGGATCGGTGCAGGGCTTTACGAACATCCAGATCTAACTCTTCATCATCATCGGTAAGAGGATCCGGCTGCCTATCACGGGCCGTGCGCCTCATGATTTTGACAAAATGATATTTTTGTCAACTTAACTTTGTCACCTCATCAGATTAATGACTATTTAATATTTGAGATTTATTTCTTAAACAAAAAAATATTTCATCATAATTCTTGAAAACAAGATTCACTCTGATAATTTTATTAACCAATATTCACAACCACGCAAACAATTTGAAATCTTTTGTAAAACATCATTTATTATCAAAAGTTTTTTATATATACATAGAGCATCTCGGCTCCAAAAGTCACCGCCTCAATCACGTATGCATAAAAAGGCGATACTGCGATGGAGACATGCTATGATATACACGATTCATCAGTCATAATGGTGCTATAATTCTTCTCCTAGGAATAAAGTGGCTCTAAGAAGTCTAAAAATATGGTGAGAATTTCTAAAATTCTGGGGTGAGTGATTATAGAGTTGTACATAATGAACAACTCCTAGCCTTATCAAGATCATGGCTAGATATTCTGTGTGTCTCTGTCATTGATTGGTATTGGCGCGAATACTTTGCCCTCCAGAGAACCACATTTTTTGATGTCGCTCTATTGGATCAGGAAAGTATAGATCCTCAAAGTGACGAGCAAGTCTCACTCTGCTTCCTCGGGTTGTAGCGGAGTTGATGAGATTTTCGAAAGCAAAGGCGATCATATCTTGACTCTGGGAGAGTCCAGGAATGCTAGACAAATTTGGGGTATCCATCTAAAAATCCAGTTCAATTTATGAGTTTTCAATTTATGAAGTTTATTTCAAACATAATCTTAACAAGTGAGAAGATTATTTCCCAGATTTACTTTAAAATTTTAGGCGATTTCTGCTGCTGTTTCGTAAGTTTACACAGTGCTCTGATACCAGCTGTGTGAGACCCCTCTGTCCCCTCTGCACAGCACCGGATTCTCTGTTGCTAGCAGCGGAAGTAGCTTCCTCTTGCGCAGGGCAGGGTTTCCCACTTGGGGCCTCGCCCTCAAATGTCCAGACACGAGACTAATCTCGTGGTCATTCCGAAACCGAGAAAATTTTCCTTGCTCGAAAAACGGGGACGATTCCACCTTTTTGATTTTCTTAACGAAGAGACTAAACAATCCTTCACCTGATTAAACCAGATAGAAGGAAACCTATCACTAACTTAATTTGAAGAAATCAATGCTTTTTTTTTCTAACCAAAATCAGGCACAGCCATTGATCTAATCATTTGAGGAAATCAACGCTTTTTCCACGCACAGCCATTAATCTACTCATTTGAGAAATTCTTCAGGTTTTTATTTAACTACTCGAATTCTAAGCGTATTCTTATTATTTCAGTTTAATTACTCCACTGATTCCAGCCTAACCCCATATGACCCATGGGTTAGCCAACCACCCAACCACTAGAATTGGTAGAACCAAACAATTACTCACCCACCCATAATTGAATGCCTTTCTTAACTTTTGCTTTTGAATACAGATACACACACACTCCTCTTTAAAACTTTAACATATAAATTGATCCATTGACAAAAAAAATTATTGGTTACAGATGTCATAACTTAAAAATTCCATCCAGTCCTTTATTTCTCAAAAAACAGTATCACTCTGGACTAGCCGAAATTTGGTACAAGACATTGAAATGTGGCATAAAAGGATTGGACATGTGAACATACAAAGGTTAAAGAACATGCAAGCAAGAGGCATTGTTGGTGGGCTGCCTAGATTCAAGTATGATGGGAATATGCATGTCTGTGATGCTTGCCAATTTGGAAAGCAAGCAAGGTTGCCATTTCCTAAAGAAGGCAACAGGAGTAGTAGGCCACTTGAGATTGTTCATAGTGATGTATGGGGTCCTGCACAAAACCCATCCATTAAAGGTAGCTTGTATTATATGACATTCATTGATGATTTCAACAAAATGACTTGGATTTACTTTCTCAGAGAGAAGAGTGAAGTGTTGGGAAAGTTTATGGACTTCACAGCTTTTGTAGAGAAGCAATATGGCTCTTGGATAAAATGTTTGAGGACAGATGGAGGTGGTGAATACACCTCACATGCTTTTGAGAATTTCTTGAGAAAGAATGGCATAAGAAGGTAGCTAACTTGCAGGTACACACCTCAGCAAAATGGTGTTACTACTAAGAGGAAAAATAGAGTCATTGGTGATGTGGCTAGGGTAATGCTCAATGAAAAGAGCATTCCAGACTATTATTGGACAGAAGCGTGTGCCACAGTAGTGTATGTACTTAATAAGACACCCACAGCTGCCATACATGGGGAAGTACGCCAGAGATGCATCTTACAGGTTTTAGGCTAGACATTGGACACCTAGTGTGTTTGGTAGCATAGCTTATGTGCATGTGCTAGATGAGAGAAGGAAGAAGCTAGATCCTAAGGCAAAAAAGTGCATTTTTGTTGGGTATGCACAGGATTGAAAGGCATATAAATGTTACAATCCACATACTAGGCAAGTGGTTATCTCACGAAATGTGGTGTTTGATGAACTTGCTAGTTGGTACAAGGCAAAGGATGAGGGTGTCATTGATTCCATTGATGCTAATGTGCATGTGAACTTGCCACAAACAAGTTCTATTTCTATGTCTGGGCTAGCAGAGTCTGAGAGCAGCACTATACGCCCATGGTCAGGATGCTTGAGACATGAGAGTGTGAGCACTGGGAGTAGTGTTGTGGATAAAGGGAAAAAGAAGGTTGAAGGAATTGGCATTACAGGTTATGAGTCATCAAGTTCAAAAAGTTTGGATGAGGAACTTGGCATACCAGTTTTACGCACACCAGGTGCAAGGCAGGATAGATATTTGCCTCCACATGCTAGAGTGACAAGTGTTCAGAGTGATCCGCATGCATTGCAGAGATTCCAAAGGGTTAGGTATCCAGTTGACAGGTTGACATATCGTGACTTTGCTATACATTATGCATATATGACCTCTTTGGTGAAGCATGTGGAACCTACATGCTATACAGAAGCTATTGGGAAGCATATATGGGGGAAGGCAATGGATGTTGAGATGGACACATTGGTCCATAATGAAACTTAGGATTTGGTTGCCTTACCACAAGGCAAAAATGTCATTGGTTGCAAATGGATTTATAAGGTGAAATGCAAATCAGATGGTTCCATTGAGCACCATAAAGCGTGGTTGTTGATACCTAAGGGTTATGCACAAACCCAAGGCTTGGACTATGATAAAACATTTAGTCCAGTTGGCAAAGATGGGAATAATGAGAGCAGTCATTGCTATGGTAGCAAATGGTTGGAAAATGCATCAAATGGATGTGAAAAATGCATTTCTAAATGATGATTTACAAGAGGAAGTTTATATGGCACAGCCATAAGGATATGTACACCCGCCGAGGTACCCCACTCATGTATGTAGGTTAAAGAAAGCATTATATGGTTTGAAGTAAGCACCTTGTGCTTGAAGTGATAAGATAAGCCGATATCTTATCTCCCTTGGATTTCAGGTTTCTTCAACAGATTCTTCACTCTATGTGAAGAAAATAGATCATGGGATTGTCTTGCTTGTCATCTATGTGGATGACTTGATTGTCACAGGAGATCATGCTATAGATGACTATTCGGTTTGTTCGGGAGAGTACTTGTGCCATTGCACTTAGGCCTACTTTTTCTAGCTTTGCTTGAACTTTAGCTTCCTCCAATATCTGCAGACATTCGGGGCTATGGTAGTGGAGAGCTACCTTTCCATGGGGCGTATGAGTTTTGCTGGTGATGATGGTCCCCTGAAAATCTTGGGAATAGGGACCTAAGAAATTCATATTCGGTCGATATATTGTCCTTTTTCTCCAGCTGGCTAGGGATCCCGTAGTACTTGTAGCTTGTGATGTGGCTGGGGTCTTGTGTGTGCTTCGGACTCTGAGGCTGACATCTATATTAGTCATAAGGGATCAGTCTTATGAATGACTGGTGGGGCTTGATATCATCTTTGCTTTCCTTTTCTCTTTTTTTGTATATACATATGTTTATATATATATATATATTTTGATGGGGAATAGGTTAAGGAGTTCGTTAGTGTAGAAGTAATTGTATGTTAGTAGTCAGCATGTGGTGTGAATCAGCTGGGTGTGAAGAGGGTTGACCCATGAAAGTGCAGACCCATGAAACTGTTAGGCTGTGAAATGGTGGGGCCGTGAAATGGTTGACCCGTGAAATGGTTTGTCATGAAATGGTTGGGCCGTGTGCAGTCATGAAATGGTTGAGTCATGAAAGCGCAGACCCATGAAACTGTTAGGCCGTGAAATGGTGTGGTCATGAAATGGTTGAGTCGTGAAATGGTTGAGTCGTGAAAGTACAGACCCTTGAAACCGTTAGGCTGTGAAGAAATGGTGGGTCTGTGAAATGGTTGACCCCTATGAAATGGTTTAAGTCATGAAATGGTTGGGCCGTGAAATGGTTGAGTCATGAAAGTGCTGACTCATGAAACCATTAGCCCATGAAATGGTTGACCCGTGAAAGGGTTTGAGTCGTGAAAGTGCAAACCCGTGAAACTGTTAGGCCATGAAATGGTTGACCTACGAAATGGTTGAGTCGTGAAATGGTTAGGCCGTGAAATGGTTAGGCCATGAAATGGTTGAGTCATGTGAAAGTGCAGACCCGTGAAACCGTTAGGCCGTGAAATGGTGGGGCCATGAAATGGTTGAACCGTGAAAAGGTGTCATAACTATCGTGTAACTAAGATTCGATGTTCATGAACCTTCATATAGCATTTTTACATACTTGTGTGATTTTTCTTGTGCATATGTGATGCATTCGTGAATGAGTAAGGAGCGATTAATGATGAGTTCCGCAATATAATTGATGCCTATGATTCCTTGCAAACAACAACAAAAAATAACAAAAAAGAAAAGAAAAGAAAATAAGAGTCAAACTCCCACCTTGAAGGGAACGGTCAAGAAGATCGTAAAGGAGGATGGGAGCTCGGAGATGTTCACGGAATCGAAATGCAAAAGTTTGACAATCGCAAATGATTTGTGAAATGACGAAAGAAGAAAGAAAAATCGATTTTATAATGTAGCCATCGAACAGGGAGGCTACCTTAATGAAAGAAAACCACGTGGCATTACGTGAGTGGCTATGTGAAAATTATCATTTCACGGCGTGAAACCATTTTTGCAGTTTCACGTTGAAGTGCATAAGATCAAATTTTTCTTATTTTTTCGTTATGCTCAAGCAATCAATAATGCACATGATGAGTGAATGATATAGAGCTTACCTGATACCCATTTGTGTAAACATTGGATACATGTTTGTTTCCATTAGAACCAAGGGCTGACTTGGGCTCTGTTGGGCATTCATTGATGTAGTCTTTTTAGTTCCATGTGGTGGGAGTTTTTTATTGTTCCTTCCACCTAACTGAACAATGTTGTCACTATTTCTGGTTGTGGAGGGCTTCTACTGCATCTCCCTATTGAACTTCTGGGCTTCTATCTACATCTCCCTGCTGCTGAACATCCTTGCCTTTATCTTTGGATTCCTTGTTCGGCTCTATAGCCAGGGTGGGTACTTCTGTTGCTTTGGCCCTCCTCATCCCAATTGGCTGATTTTTCTTCTTCCTCCACACAAGAGTTGGCGTGGTGCTAGCTTGGGCTGGGAGTTGATGTTACACACTCTTACCACCCTCTTGTTGATTGGTATTTACCATTGGATTGGGTTTAGGTACCCATATTTTAGAAAACAGCACCAGCACACCCGCTCCGAGAAGCTCACCCACACAATACCCAACATCTAGGGGTATGCAGAAGAGGGTGCCTAAGAACCTACTTAAGGGTCAGCCAATCAAGAAGGACACCATAAATAGTATAAAAACCCAAAGAAGGACCTGCACACAATTCAAAAGTCTAATCTTGCCGACACGAACGAAGTGGAAGGACTTCAAGCATCTGAAGAAAATCCAAGGATTTCGTAAAGAAATGGGTCCGAAAGGACTTATTGCAAGCACATGGCTACTATCGAGGCAATAAAACAAACTCAATAGATAAATCCTACTTGCATAGAAACTCTGTTTTTTTTTTGTAAAGGACTGACTTATGCCAGAATGCTGGAGGAAGAATTTGGTTTATTGTTTAATCTAAGGAGAGTTTATGTTGCAACAATTGGGGAGTCAGTGAAACACGTCTCTCGTGGCCTCAGGGGGGTGCACTACTAGAAAACCCTAGGTATCACGTGCATTCAAGAGGTATTAAAAAAACCCCTTAACCAAAATTTTTCCCCCAATAAAACAACCCCTCTTTACTTATGAACTAACGGATTTTTTTCTAAAGTTGAATTAAAAAACCCCTCCTGTTAATATAATTCTGTTAATTTTTCTCAATGTATCTAATTAAAAAACCCCTCCTGCTGAACTCACGTGGAACACTAACATTTTTTAAGGTAAACTCACCAAGCTCGTGGCAAAGCTTGCCAAGGTTTTGACCAGCCTCGGTACGGTAAAAAATGGTACGCTCTCGATGCAATGGGCAAGGGATCGACGAAGTGACCTCTGAGTGAAGAGCTAGGACACCTAAGGAGGATCCTAGAGCATTCTGACCAGACAGTGGCGGCGGGATTCCCCAAGACAACCAGGTGTATGTCGAGGGAGATTTCAAGGAGTTGTAGTGTGCTATGTATATATTTAAGTAAACTAGAAACTATGAAACTGGATCTTGTTGGTTGACTAGCTGGTCTTCAACAAAGATTCCAGA
This sequence comes from Cibotium barometz, assembly GCF_041138505.1. Classification (NCBI taxonomy): domain Eukaryota; kingdom Viridiplantae; phylum Streptophyta; class Polypodiopsida; order Cyatheales; family Cibotiaceae; genus Cibotium; species Cibotium barometz. The sequence continues at coordinate 15,195,859 of NC_141102.1, read as the reverse complement.
TGACACTTGATTGGAAAACAATGGACCTGGATTATTTTTGAGTTATGATATTTTGTAATCAATGTATTGGTGTGATAATTGGTTACTCTTCCATGTTTTGAAAGAGGAGTGTGTGCGTACGAGGTGTGCTTGCGTAACTATTTTCGAAAGCTAAAGTTAAGAATGGCATTTCAATTATGGGTGTGTGAATAACTGAATATTCCACCAAGTACAGTGGTTGGGCAGTCGGCTAACCCATGGGATTGAGGCTAGAACAGTGGAAGTTTTATAAATGAAATAATAAAGGTTAATCTCAGTAGCAGTTCGTTTAGGATGTGATCAATCGCTTAGAAACCTAGACAATCTGCTTTAAGAGATCAGATCAACAAGTGTGCCTCTTTTGATGAGGAAAAAAGCACTGGTTTCTATGAATCAAGTGTAAAGATTGTTCCTCCTTCAAGTCGGTCATCCGAGTGAAGGATAGCCTAGACTCTTGACCCCATGTTAGATAAATTTTCGTTAGAAGAGTTTCCTGGAGGAATCGTCTATGCTTTTTGGGCGAGGAAAGTTTTTTCGGGTTCGGGTTTGGAAGAGCCACTGGACTAGTCCCTTGCCCAGACATTCGTGGGTGAGTCCCCGAGTGGGAAGCTCTGCCCTGCGCATGAGGTTGCTACTTCCACTGCTAGCACTCCAAAGTTCGATGCGCAAAGAAGGTAGGGGTCTCACATATAAAGACAACAAGAAGAACCTGCAAACAGTTCAAAAGTCAGACCTTGATGACTCGAACCAATTGGCAGGACTCCAAGCATCGGAAGAGACCTCAAGGATTCCGTAAGCAATGGGTTCAAAGGGACTTACTATGAGCACAAGGATACTATCAAGGCAATACGGCAATATGGGTACCCAAACCCCACGCACAATGGCCAATACCACAAATGGTTTGAATCATCAGAAAGAGGGTGGTAAGATCATGCAACATCAACTCCTAACTCAAGCAAGAACCACGCCAACCCTTGTGTGGAGGAAAAGAAAGCTCAGCCAAATGGGTTGGGAATTGCCAAAGCAACGAAAGTACTGGCACTTTGGCTACAAGACTGAACAAGGAACCTAAAGGTAAAAACAAAGAAGTTCAGCAAGGAGATGCACATAGAAGCCCTCCACAACCAAGCATAGTGACAACATTGTTCAATTGGGTGGAAGGCACAATAAAAAACTCCCACATGAAACAAAAACGTCTGCATCATTAAATGCCTAAAAGTGCCCAGGTGACCCCTTGGTTCTCATGGCAATAAAACAAAAGGTATTCAATGATTGCACAAATGGGTACGGAGTAAGCAAAGTATCATTCACTCATCATATGCAAGTTTGACTGCCTGAGCATATAGGAAAAAATGAGAAGTATTCGATCTTATGCATTCCACGTGAAACTGAAGAAAAACATTCATGCCGTGAACAAAATCCAAAACCGTTCATTGTCATGAACGAAATTACAAAGGTTCGCGCCATGAAAAAGTTCAAAAAAGTTCACGTCATAAAACGGTAATTTTTCACGAGCCAATCACGCAGTGCCACATGGCATTCTTCATTAAGATAGCGGCCCTATCCGATGGCTATATTATATATTCAATTTTCTTTCTTTTCATCATTTTTCATCGTGTACGTTGTTTGATCGTGTTCGAATCGCTTCAACGTGTATCTCCTGAGCTCACCTTCTCCTTACAACCTTCTCGACTATCCCCTTCGAGGTGGAAGCTTGATCCTCTTCTTTTCTTTTATTGTTTGTTTTTGTTTTCGTTTTGTTTTGCATTCTTTCAAAGAATCATGACATCTTGAGAATATACACATTAATTGGTAAAACAAATGACTTGTAGCCCTTCACGTATGCATCATTTCAATAAAGTTAACAAAAGAAAAAAAAATCCTCATACACCAAACAATCATAATCAAATAATTAAAAATATGACTTGTAGTGTAAGATCCCTGTCCCCACCGCGCAACAATTTCAGGGATGCTAGCAGCGGAAGTAGCACTTCTTACGCGGGACAAGGTCCCACACTCGGGGCCTCGCCCCCACGGAAATCTGGACAAGAGACTAATCCATCGATTTTTCCAAAACCGAACGCGGAAAAACTTCCTTTGCTCGGAAAGCACGGGCGATTCCACCAGGATAACTTTTCCCTAACATAGTCAAAAGCCTTAACTAACTGAGCTCATTTGACCGAACCCGTAAGTCCCATAGTCAAATCAGGGAAAAAGACTGTACTTGGATCATAGAGACCAACGCATTTTTTCTCATTATTTGAGAGGCACAGCCGCCCGTTGATTCTTTTCCATAGAACAATTTTTGTTCAGGATTTACTTCATCTATCGAACTAAACAAAAATTGAGTCTTGATTTACGGATCCATCAGTCCTCATAGAGACCAGCGCTTTTTTCCTCATTGAGAGGCACAGCCGTTGATTCTTTTCCATAGAATAATTTTTGTCCGGGATTTACTTCATCTATCGAACTAAATAGAAATTGAGTCTCGATTTACGGATCCATCAGTCCAGCCTAACCCCATCCAGTCCCACGGGTTAGCCAACCGCCGAACCACTATAGTGATGGGATCCAATTAGGAATTTGGTTAGGTTTTGTCCTAGGTACCAGGGAAAAGAGTTCCCAGGCCCCTAGCTGGATTTTCAAGCAAATTTAACTTTAGTCACACCACTTACACACCTAATATGAAATTGCCTTTTTCCTAGATTCAAATGTATTTAATTTAGTCATTTAATGAAATCATAGTGCTACCGATCATAAACTTCCAAGTATCTAGTTGAATCTTAATTTCCAATCATTCCTTCATCGGAGTATCTATGGCATCATTGGTAACTAGAACGCTCACCACCTATTCACTCAGGGGCCTTTTCGATAGTTCCTAGCTCATAGTACCCGGCAGATAATCACTTATAAAAATCAAGATGGAATCCTCGTTGAAGATCAACAACATCAACCAACAGATCCATATAAGAGAGCTATGGACTCATCAGTTGAGGACCAGCAAGGTCAATCAACCAGATCCATACTTGGTTTCAGAAAACAACTCTTACTCCTTGTTCCAATATCTTCCACGATGCACGTGTAAGTATCTTTGGCGACCCAGAGCCCGAGCACTGTATGGTTAGCACCCTCTAGGATCCTTCGCAGGTCACCTAGCGTTTCACTCATAGGCCGCTTCCTTGGTCCCTCATCCACCGTACCGGAAGCTCACCATTTAAATCAAATCGAGGCTGGTCAAGACCTCGGCCGACCTTGCTACGCGAGACGTCCTTCATTGACTCTCCGTAGTTGTAACTTTATCAGTTAGGTCTCCATGACCTTAATCACAAGACGGTCAAAATGCTTCCCCAGCATTCTTGACATAAAACAGTCATTTACAAATAGGTCACAAATATAGTTTCTATATTGAACTCTCGTCTTTCCACATTATCCCTCTCATCAGTCCACATTACTTATTCCACATTCCATTCATATGTGTACTCATTCTCATCCAATCACATCATTTTCCATCTCATCACCTCAGATTCATTCACATCACATATCATATATTCACATCCCAATTCACATGTCATCACATCTCATCCATTCACTCATATTGATGACACATCATCATACACATTCGCATTCATTATTCTACATACACATCCACATTCGTACATCCACATCATACATCTAATTCCACATCTGCATTCATACATACACATCCATATCCACATCCATACATCCACATCCACATTCATACATCCATATCCACATCCACATCCTTACATTCATTTCCACATCCACATCCACATCCACATGCATACATCCATTTTCACATCCACATTCATACATCCACATCCACATTCCATATCTACATCTATACATCCACATCCATACCCACATCCATACATCCACATCCATACATCCATATCCACATTCCACATTCATACATCCACGTCCACATTCACATTCATACATCCATTTTCACATCCTCATTCATACATCCACATCCACATATATACTTCCATACATCCACATCCACATCCATACATCCACATCTACATCCATACATCCATTTTCACATCCACATTCATACATCCACATCCACATACATACATCCACATCCACATCTACATCCATACATCCACATCCACAACTACATCCATACATCCATTTTCACATCCTCATTCATACATCCACATCCACATACATACATCCATACATCCACATCTGCATCCATACATCCACATCCGCATCCACATCCACATCTACATCCATGCATCCATTTTCACATCCACATTCATACATACACATCCGCATCTACATCCACATTTTCACATCCACATTCATACATCCACATCCACATCCACATCTACATCCATACATCCACATCCACATCCACATTCACATCCATACATCCATATCCACATTCCACATCTACATCCATACATCCACATCCATTCATCCACATTCACATTCACATCCATACATCCATTTACATCTATCTGATTCCTATCACATCTTATCACATCTATTTATAGAATGTAGGAGAATTCTAATTTTTTGATATAAAGATTCTTTACGCATCTAATTAGGCATAAAGACAACTTTAGTAGGAATAACACTTTTATAAAAATTCTTTTATGCATCTATTTAGGCATAAGTTCAATTTTAAGGAAAATAACACTTTAGAATTCAAAATAAACCTTTTATGCATTTTACTATGCATAAATTCCATTTTAATGAGAATAACACTTTCAAAATAAAAATAAATATTTTATGCATTTTACTATGCATAAATTCCATTTTAATGAGAATAACACTTTCAAAATAAAAATAAATCTTTTATGCATCTAACTATGCATAAATTTAATTTCAATGAAAATAATACTTTCGAAATAAAAATAAATCTTTTATGCATCTTTCTATGCATAAAATCAATATTGATAAGAATAACTCTTTTGAATTAAAAATAAAATTTTTTATGCATCTTTCTATGCATAAAATCAAAATTGATAAAATTCTTTATGGATCTTTCTATGCATAAAATCAAAATTGATAAGAATAACTCTTTTGGAATAAAATAAAATTCTTTATGCATCTATTTATGCATAAAATCAAAATTGATGAAAATAACTCTTTTGAATTAAAAATAAAATTCTTTATGCATCTATTTATGCATAAAATCAAAATTGATGAGAATAACACTTTTGGATTAAAATAAGTTCTTTATGCATCTTTCCATGCATAAATCAAATTTAGTAGGAATTACACTTTTAGAATAAAAGAATTTCTCTTATGCATCTAATTTATGCATAAAATCCATTTATGATGAAAATCACACTTTTAATATAAAAAAATATCTTTTATGCATATGTTTATGCATACAAATCATTTATGATGAAAATCACTCTTTTAATATAAAAGAATTTCTTTTATGCATCTATTTATGCATAAAAAATATTTATGATTAAAATCACACTTTTAATATAAAAAATATCTTTCATGGATATGTTTATGTATACAAATCATTTATGATGAAAAAACACTTTTATAATCAAAATAATAATTTCAATATACTTCCTTCTATGCATGGAATTAAATTCTAAAGAAAGTAACACTTTTTAATAAAATATTTTTAGTATGCATTTTCTTATACCTAGGATGAAAATTAACACTTTAAGAACACATATACGATGGGAATTACTCTTTTTGAATAAAAAAAATAAAACTTATTTTTCATAATTTTAGAAAATTTTGCCATAACCTCCTTTGTATGGGTGACCATTTCTCAATTTTTAATTCTCTAAAATTAATTGGAAGTTCACCAAGAGTATTTAAATCATTCTAATGTAAACATTTTCTACTTATCGCGAAACATTATGAAAAACTTGATTTTATCCATTAATCATTCATCTAGGATAAAGAATGGTTGGATTTACTAAAGAAGAGAGGGGAATGCCTTTTTTCAATGAGGTATAACATCATAATCATTTTAGAGAAGACAAAAATCATAAAAACCATAAAATAAAATAGAAAAGAGAAGAATCTCCAACTTACAAGGAGACTTTCAGAGCTTTCCTTTGGCTTGATGGTTTGAGGGATCTACTCTTGTTTGAAACAAGAGTGGCCACCAATCTTTAGAAGAGGGAAGGTCAAAAACTAATGAATTATGAGTAAATTCACAGTTTTTAGCTCTTGGGAGAAGCAGGGTAATAGTGCAAAAAAATACTATTAAGCTTCAACAAAGGGGGAGGCTTCTATTTATAGGAAAAAGTGAGCCTCTAACCAAGCAAACTGATTCTAGAATTTTCCAAATCGGTTTGGTCAATTTTTGACCATTTTTAGGTCTGTTTAGCTCACTTTTTGGATCTAGTTGAAAGAGGAGAGAGGAGAGATAAAAATATCTCATTATTTGGGAGTTTAAAACTCTCCCCCACATGTGAAATAGGTGCCTCCTTCATGAGGGAAATTCCCCCATACTGAGGTGTCAAAAATGCATCATTTCTTCTAAATATCTCTCTTTTTTAAACTAATAACCTTGTCCTTAGTCAACTCTTCATCTTATGTGAGTATTTACTCATTTTTTGGGGGATTTTCTTTATTTCTTCCATTTATCTCCTCCACACATTTGGATGAATCTTATTGTCCCATTGGAACCTTAATTTAAAATTTTGAAAAAAAATCTTGACCCTCAGGATAAGGCCTCTTGAACAGATTATAATTGATTTTTAATACACCTTCTGAAAATCTTTTTGAACTTCTATTTCGGGGAAACTTATTTTAATAAGAAGAGATTTTTTCATCTAAAAATATTTAAAAACTGAATTACCACTCTCTAGAAGATTTTCTCTCTCTAGGCCAAAACTGGTAGAAACAAGATCTTTTATATTTTTGAAGAGGGATTTGACTACAGGGGAAGATATTGGACATCTTGAGAGGCTGGGGAGGAATCTTACAAGTTTCACGAAAGCTGTGTTTTCACAGGAAAACTGTGTTTTCATGCCTGACTTATTCACGGCCACACCTTCACAACCTGTGTTTTCACAACCATACACTTTCATGCTCAACCTTTTCACACGGTCGCACCTTTTCACAGCCATACACTTTCATGCCTGAACTTCACGGCCATATACTTTCACGCCTGAACTTTTCATGGCCATACACTTTCACGCCTGACCTTTTCACAGTCGCACCTTTTCACATCCACACCTTTTCATGGCCATACACTTTCACGCCCGACCTTTTCATGGTTGCACCTTTTCGGCCATACCTTTTCACGACCATACACTTTCACGCCTGACCTTTTCACAACCATACACTTTCATGCCTAACCTTTTCATAGCCATACACTTTAACGCTTGACCTTTTCACGACCATACACTTTCACGCCTGACCTTTTCATGGTCGCACCTTTTCACGGCCACACCTTTTCACGGCCATACACTTTCACGCGTGACCTTTTCATGGCCACACCTTTTACGGAATCTTACCTTTTCATGGCCACACCTTTTACAAAATCTTACCTTTTCATGCCCAACCTTTTCATAGCCACACCTTTTCACAGCCATACACTTTCACACCTAACCTTTTCACGGCCATACACTTTCGAGCCCAACCTTTTCACGGTCGCACCTTTTCACGGCCATACACCTTTCATAGAAAGTGATTTTTTCACGGCCATACTCCTTTCACAGAAAGTGATTTTTTCACGCCTAACCTTTTCACGGCCTATGTTTTCATGCCTGACCTTTTCACGACCTACACATTCACGTACTCACTCCTACCTTGCGCCTCTATGCCATGAAGTGACTATTAACACACCAGAGGATTGCTCCTACACTAACGAACTCTTCAATTAAACTAACCTATTCTCCCTTCAAAAAGAAAAAAAACAAGATCATATCAACCCCACCAGTCGTTAGACTAATCCTATGTGCCTAATACAGATGTCAGCCTTGGAGTCCGAAGCCCACGAGACCCTAGCTACAACTCAAGCCAGCAATGCTGCTCGATCCCCAGCTAGTCAGAGAAGAAGAACAACACAATGATCGAAGATAAACTTCTTGGATCCTTATGCCCAAACCTTCCATGGGACCATCATTAGTAAGGAAGCTCACACAACCATGGAAAGGTAGCCCTCGAGTACCACAGCTGAGAATGTCTAAAAATACTGGAAGAGGTTGAAGTTAAAGCAAAACTAGACAAAGTCGATCTAGGTAAGATGGCGCAGGTACTCCCATGAAGTATCGACACCACAGAACTCTGCGTGGAGTACCTAAAGACCTACCACAAGGGGACCAAAAGAGGACAAATCACCAAAGCAGGCGGCACTACGAAGCAACTCCTCATCATAGAGGAACTCATTAGGGAGGCTCTGTAACTTCCAGCCGCCGCAATCAGGGTCCACCAACACATCATTGATAAGATACCTCTAGAGGCCATGCTCAAGAAGAATTCATACAATTCGAATGGTGTCGACTACGAGAATATCCAAGATGAGGCTATAGAGAAAGATTGTAGGGCCATGTCTTTGATGATGTAAGTAAAGCCAGTGGACAGATACAACAAAGTCATTCTCATCCGGATTGCAAAAGTACATGAGGAGAAAGAGGACGATTGGGCATACTATCTACATAAGGAGATGGAGAATTACTTGAAAGCCCACCGACCGAAGATATGTAACCCATACCTCCTCACATAGGTTCTTAATCACGTGGCAAAAAGGCCTCTCAAGGAGCCCAAACCAGAGGAGCAAATGCAGTTGGCACTATTACCAAACCAATCCAAATTAACAACTGAAGCTGTGCAAGAAGGGAAAGCTATCTTGACGGAGACCACGGAGATCATAAAGCAGATCAAGAAATAGCGTAAGAAGAAAACAGATGAGAAGATGAGGGGAGTGCTTTACAAATGTTGCTGCTGAGTCACAAAGACTAGAGGAGGAAGTGGCCACAGAAATCTGCACTTACCAAGAGGCACTTCAAAAGAATATTCTCAGCCATACCACACAGGAGGCCCGGCAACAAATCACTCCCCCAACAAGCCCAACATAACTCATATTTACAGACCTATCTCCTCTCAAAGAATCAAGTCTAGCAGACACGCCAATAGAGACAACTCCAAAACAAGCAATGCTAATACAAGCTGAGGAAAGACAAGATGTGGAGGCGGCCATAGCCCCAGTACAGGAACTAGAAGCCCCCATGGAAGCAAGTAAAAGACAAAGAACTCCAGAGCTATCAAGTCCAAGCAAGAGGAGAAGATTGGAAGATGAAGAAAGACTGCCCCCCCAGTTCGCCTCCCTGCAGAACATCGACTATCAACAATTCTTGCAAGAGACCATGGAAGGACTTCACAAGCTGCTCAACCAACCACAGACTGGGCTAGAGACATAATCAAGCACAAATGCAATGTGGGAGCAAGAACAAAAGGTTTGGCGGTGCCACCTCCTGATATGCTCCATGACCATAACGTCGCCCTCTGGAAGCAGGTAAAAGATGCATCCACAAAAGTACAAAGGCTAAAAGCAAACTTGGAAGCAGCTAAGGCTGCCCACAAAGATGTCATCATGAAAAGTTTGAAAGCTATAGAGGAGTAGGAGAAAAGGTACAATGCCCTTCTGGAGGGTCTTAGGCCAAACAATAGTACAAAGGATCATGGAGAATGTTGACCTCAATGCCAAATTAGAACAAGCAAAGGAATAGCTCCAGAAAGAAGTCACCCACACAAACGAACTCACGACACTTCATGCACAACAAGTACAGGAGTTCCAAGCCAATGCAGGGCCAAGGAAGAAGCATTGCAACACCAAATCATGCAACTAACAGCATAACTCAAAGTAGAGGACGAGAGGGCAAACCATCTACAACATGAAAGGGAACAAACCAACAAGGGTCATGCAGAAAAGATTAAAGCTCTTAATGAAACAATAAGTGCAAGCCAAGAAGAAGCACATAGAAAAGTGTTGGCACACTAAGAGACATTGACGCAGCTTACACAACAACTACAAGACACTCAGAGGCTGGCGGCCCAAAGACTCCAACAGATTACCGAAGCTTAGGAAATGGAAGTAACCACCTGCCGAGCCCAAGAAGATTCAAAGATTTAGATGCTGCAAAGATAGTTAGAGAAACGTCAATTTCAAACCTCCTTAGCAACATAGACTCCCGCCTACAAGAGCTCAAGCGTCAATTGGCGATCCAAGAAATAAGTCAGCGCGGCCGGACGCTAGCGATGATCTTTGTCTCCTCCTTGAGTGCGCCTCCGAGTTGGGTCAGCTCCTGTAACTACTCGAGTCCCTCCTCAAACTCTTTCCTTGTTTTTGTCTACACTAACACTCTCTCTACTTCAGTATGATATAAATTGATCTGAAGATATAGGCCTAGGAGGACTAACATTAATCAAATAAAATACTGAAAGAGATGCTGATCATACCATAATCATGGGAATTTGGAGGGGAGACTTAGTATTAAATAATCCCATGGACATCTTTTTCTACCATCTACATCCTATCATGCTAAACCTTTGTAGTTGGTGTCGCATTCTCCAAAACTTAGAAATTCTAGATAACACTGTCAAAAATTAGTCCTATTTGTGCGAGATGACATTCCAGAGATGCCCACCAACTATGAGGTAGTAGCACATAGTTACCAATGGGTTATAAGTCATGGATGGCTAGAGGTATATAACACTCACCAACATCTAAATCTATGTGATTTCACTCCATATCATCCTTTTGGCATTTTAAAACTCTACACTAATATCTACAAACATTTAGAAGCCATGCTAACCAATGTGCAATACAATTTTGATGCTACCCACACAGAATATCCCACTATCAATGCTGAAGAAATTCTAGATTTACAAAACTTTATTAAGTCTCATAAGCCTATCCATCCTACTTAACCAATATCCTAACACGCCACCTACTAACACCTCTCAAGAAGCTGACTGCATTTTCTCATCTTTCTATCCTCCTGAGATAGATTTTCCCACTAACACTCTCACCCCAACGAGGAGGTACTGGCACCTCACCCATCTTCAGCACGGCACTCTCCAAGAGGTACGACACACCATACCGCACGATAATCTTGAAGCATTTACTAATGATACCATCTTGGATTCTTTGTCAGCTGCAGAGTACGAGGGGTTCATTCGTGTGGGCAATCCTCTTTTGAAGCCAAAGTTAATGTTCAAGGTACTCATGCAGATCATTCCATTTGAGCCCACACACAGAATCATGCCAAAAGCATATTCAAAAATCACTCCAACAAAATAGCATACTGTACCATGATACCCTCTCCGCGCCCCATGCCTTGACTTAGAAGAACTACTTCAATTGGCTGGAGAGGGTACATTATGGGCGAATGTGGAAAAACATATGAAGTTGGCAAATCCTCACTTAGCTTATTTGCTCGAGATACGGATTGTTACATTCATGATGATCAGCCTACTGTTTCAGAAGATGAAGGAAAGCAAATCATGTGCACACTAAAGGTGGCTATGCCACCATAATCACCAATGAAGAGCACCCATAATTGCAAGATTTTGGAATATAACCAGACTGGAGGAAGCAGTACCTGGCAATTCCAGAATACAGCCAAATGTATATGAGTACGCCACCAACATTGCACGTCGATCCATTATACATGCCAGAGTTGAAAGAAGATGGACACCTCTAGAATTTCAAGAAGCCAAGAGACACGACTCGCATGTGTGCTACAACTTTCCCATTTTTATACCAGCAACATTTGCAAACATTCAGGAACAAAGACAGCAGATACTTACATGGATCAAGGCATGGCGCAGAATTCTAAACCCCGCTATTGTAGCTAGCATCAGATTTTTAAAATTGGTGGTGGTGTTGATAGACCAACCAAAGGAGCCCTATGATGGCCATGAAGCAAAACACCTGAAGTTCGACATGAACCAAGGGCCATCAGATAGGAGAATCATGCTTTACTACCACTGACTCTGATGTCTTCCAAGCTACATGCATATCGAAGACATGGTGGATACAGGATTCTAGAGATCATATTCAACATTCCAATGCACACTCAAGAAGCTCCAATCCTCCAGGAGGAACTTCTACCGACATGAGTTCGGTGATCGGGTCTTAAGACCTCAGTAATAGGTTCTGCCAAACAGAACCTACATTAGGCATAAGGGGGGGATGTTAATCCCATTTTGGATTAACAAACATGATTCTCCAATTGAGGACATTAATAAGTGTCATGAAACAGCACTATAAAAGTTGTACATTATGAGATATTGGCCACCCAAGGCCTAGTATAAGTAAGTTTTTGGGCGCCCAAGTGGGAATAAGGGCCGTTTGTGCTATAGAGAGCTCTCCCTTGTGTCTTGAGAGAGAGATTAAAGGACAGAGAGAGCATTCTAGCATTGTTTCTCTTTTATGCTTGTGTGATTCATGCTTGTGTGAGAGAGTGATTGCCTTATGCGACGGTGCGAGCGACTCTACGGTGATAGCATGGAGGTGGAGCCAGGAGATTGGAGCTTAACAAGCGAGCTTGGAGGCCTCAAGGGACTCAAGTTCGAAGCATTGGTAAGTGCCTATGACAGTTGTGATCTATTGCTCATCCTTTAGGTGAATGTGTGGAGTTCCCTCTTGGAGGTGTGGTAGCCCATAACATGGATAGACTCACAAAATCAGCCCATTTCATTGCTTCAAAGATTACTTATGGGGCCTCTCACATTGCCAAGCAATTTCGGGAACATGTATTCAAGATACATGGTTTACCACCCAACATAGTTTGTGATAAGGATACTAAGTTCATGGGTACTTTTTGGAGAATATTATATAAGAGCTTGGGAACCCAAATCACTCCATCTATAGCCTATCACCCTCAAACGGATGGGCAAATAGAGTGCACAAACAAATGGCTTAAAGTGTATTTGAGACATTATTGTCATGATATGAAAACATCTTGGGATGCACCTATGCCTCCTCCTAACCCTCCATTTCCTATTCCACAAGAGGCCAAGACCAAATCTCACATTTATATCTAAGAACTCGATAGGGAATTTCCAAAGGCTATATCAAATAATGTGGCTGAGTACAATGCATTAATTTTTGGGGATTAGAAAATTGCATAAAAGATGGAATTAAAGTGGTAGAGGTTAAAGGGGATTCGCAATTGGTCATCCGACAAATGAAAGGAGAATATAAGGCAAGGAGTCCTAATCTCCAAGAATTGTATAAAAGGACAATGGAGTTAAAAGAAGCTTTTGAGTTTTGTAAATTTGTGCATGTTAACAAGAAGGATAATCAAAAGGCTGATGAATTGGCTACTAAAACTTTGGCTTCTTTTAAAATAGCTATTCTCACATTAATGGATACAGGTTGGCCTGAGCTCCAAGATGTTCAACACTATTTAGATACAGGATACTTCCCTCCTGGATTGAATCCTCAACAGAAGCAAAGGCTTACAAGGAAAGCTCATCCTTACACAATTCTAGGGGATGTTCTTTACAAGCAAGGTAAGGATAAGAATCTTAGGAGGGTAGTGAGCTTGGAAGAATCTAAAAGGATTATGGAATTATATCATGAATGTTCAGGTCACTTTGCCTCAACCAAGCATAACTCGGAGGATCCTTAACACATGTTATTATTGGCCTCGACTCAGCAAAGATGTCTATGAGTGGTGCAAAAGCTGTGAAGTATGCCAGGCATATGGGCATAAGCAATTAGTTCCCGGACTCTTAAACCCTATCCCAGCATATGATCCATTTGAAAGGTGGGGATTAGATTTTGTGGGCCCACTTCCTCGTTCCTCACATGGGAAGTATTACATATTGGTGGCCACATATTATGCAATAAGGTGGGCACAGAAGCAAAGGCCATGGTCAATAATAAAGCAATGGTGGCTGTGGCATCCTTTCTCAGGGAATACATATGTGCCCGATTTGGGTGTCCATTAGAAATCCTTATTACGGATGGGGGGAGGTCTTTCAAGAATGATTGAAGCTTTGGTGCAAAAATTAAAAATAAAGCAATCTTAACCTAGGGAGAGAAACGGAGGTGAGGAGGCTATGAGATTTCATACAAGTGTGTTTTGATTCTAAGAAGTGACCGAAGTCAAAACCCCAACTTTGTGTCATAGTAGCACACCAGAAAAAACAAACTTAAATGTCGAGGTCTGGGACTGTTTTTTTCAAGTGTCAAAAATCACACCTTAAGGATCTGTCTGAATTGAAACAATTGACGGCATCCAAATGGAGGGTTATGTCAATGCAAGTAAACTAAAAAAATATTTTGGACGATTCCTAGATTTATTTCCTATTTTTATCTTAGAAAAATTTTGCCATAACTGGATAGTTTTTCAATTTAAATTCAATAATCAAGAAACTTGAAAATAAGTATTCATACTTATAGCTAATATCAAAAATAAGAATTTCTCTCCTTCTCCTTTTCCAAGGAATTGCATAAACATGAATTCCTAGAATTAATATAAAAATAGACATGAGAATTTCCTATAGATATTTCTCCATTTATCTCATAAAATAAATGTGAATTCTAATCGCATGGATAAACATCCAATAGTATGAAAATTCATTCTACTTTGGATATAAAAAAACTATAAATAATTCTACTCAGGAATAATGAGAATTAAACATTGATATTTCTTTTCTAAATTATCATTCAATAAATATGCATGCATCATTTCATTAACATATTCGCATGAAAATATTCTTAAACATTCTCTTTCCATTTAAACCTAGGCATCAACATGCCATAAATATATACATATGATGAAACATTCTCTTTTGATACTAAAATTAATTATGCATATTCATATATAAAAATGTGATGAAACTTCCTCTTTTTGGTATAAAAATATTCATGTATAGATATACCATGAATATACACATGAAAATATGTTTACACAACTACTTTTGATATCTAAAAAAATGTCTAGGCATAAGTATACCATGAATATATATACATAAGAATACATTCACACATCCTCTTTTGTCATCTAGATAATTATTCATATTTATGAATATAATTATAGAAATATAACAAAATTTCCTCTTTTGACATCTAAACATTTATGCATACACATACTATGAATGTATAAAAATATATTGAAAATCCTTCTTTTAGCATTAGAATATTTATGCATAAACATAAGAATAAGCATAAAGATAAATGCATCTAAACATCATTATAAACCTTAAAATAAAGTATTAAGCATGAGGGTTAACATCTTTACCATTAATCATCTACTTGATTTAGAAATCATGGTTTAAAGAGATAACCATGAAAATAACATGCTTCCAAGCATGTGGAAGAGAAGAGAAGAACGAGATTCATCCTTCATGGATGCATAACCACAAATAAAGATTATCTTCATTCTAAACATGAATATTAATCATAAATCATGACCATAGGCATGAAAGATTAGCATATAAACCAACTCCACATGGTTTAAGAGAAGAACCATGGATTAGAAAGCTTTCAAAACATATGGAAGAGAAAAGAAGAACTCTTAATGCTTAAGAAAGAGATTAATCATCTACTTAATCCATAAAACAAGACTTCAAGAAGAGAATCGTGCATCTTCATCCATAAAACATCTACTTCAAGAAGAGAATCATGCATCTTCATGCTTTCAAAGCATGTAGAGGAGAAGAAGATATTATAAGCATCATTGTTTAAGATTACCCTTGGTGTGAGCTTGATTATTTATCTTGCATCTTCATGCTTTCAAAGCATGTAGAGGAGAAGAAGATATTATAAGCATTATTGTTTAGGCTTACCCTTGGTGTGAGCTTGATTCTTTATCTTGCAAGGAGATGTGTAGCCCTCAAGGAAGAGGCTTGGCCACCAAGATAAGAGGGTAGTCTTCAAGAGAAGAAGAGGTTTAGTGAAGCACCAAAGCTTCACAATGGAGAGGCAAGGAAGAGGGATGATGGAAATACACTAAAATGAACTTAACACCAACATGAGAATACACTAGAATGAAAATACAAAGGAATGGGATTGTATTTATAGGTAAGGGAGGCCACCAACCAAGCCCAACTGGGGTCTAGAGGCTTCTAGCTTCACTTTGGTCCAAATTGGACAAGATTTAGACTAGTTATGCCCTTTTTTGATCTAGTTTGGAAGAGGAGAGATGAAATATCCCATGCTTTTGGAGTATTTTTGAATTAAAAATGGAGGTTTGATGGGACTTCTAGGCGCCTTCTTGAAGCTCTCTTCCCACTCCACTGAGGTGTCAAAAGGCCTCCAAAGAGTCTCCTTTACATATCAGAAACTCATGATTATGAAATCTCCACCTCATGTGAGCATTTCTTTAATGTTTTCTTGTGGATAATTCCAAAATTTTTCATTTTTCTTTTAATTCTATTTTCCAACCTTATTGGATAAGGATAGCACATTTTTAAATTCAAAATAATTTAATAAGGATATCACATTTTTAAATTCAAAATAATTTAATAAGACTTAGAGCTTTGAACTAGGGCCTCCTTGGTTCACCCACCGTCCAAAACTAATGCAACTTAGAAAATTTAGACTAAAGCTCTGTTTTTCAGGGGATCACTTCCTATTGGCTGGAAGAAAATACTTATCCAAAAATATTTCAAATTTTTATTACCTTTCTCTATTGTTTGCCATGCCCCATAAGGGTGTGGACATGACCTCTTCGCCCGTGCTTAACAATGTTGTTCTTTCCTCCCGTTGGATATTGCATTTACTTGCACACAGATCTAGCATCGTCTTAGAATCATTTCTTCTTCCATGGAACCTGCAGGCATGACAAACACCTTCCGACCAAGAAATTATTTCTGACAAAAATATTTACATTTAAAAATCCTTTGGCTTTTGTGGTAATTGAACACTACGAACTTGTGCATCAGTGGGTTCAAGGTGTGGTCTATCTAATGCTACCCAAGTGTCATATGAGATCAAGTTATGACTTGACCCCATATCTATTAATGCAATGCTTGTTGCATGGCCTTTAGTTGTATAGTAAGTTTCACCTTGAGTCGTGCTGGATCAATGTTTAGTTCCCCTTCGTCCAAAAGAGTCACAGAAGCCATGTTGACATGTATTAGTCTTTTGTGTTGTAATTGTTGGGCTTTGGCCTCCCTAGCCTTAGCCTCTTCTTGAGCCTATTGGATTTTTTCTTTTAAAAGCTGTTTTTGCTGTTTTAAGAGATATTCTTGCAAGAGCATCTCTTGGGTGAGTGGCTCTGATTTTATATTCACGTGATCACAAAAAAAATTTTGTTAATAACATGTGTGAACATGTTATTAACATGTTCACATGTTAACATGTTCTCAAAAAAGCCGGTGGCAAGCGACCTGGTAACCGGAAAAAATCCCGCTGGGCTTTTGCTGTACCCCGGCGGGCCCGCCGGGGTACAGCAAAAGCTCGGCGGGTCCCTGCGGGGTCGTCACATAGCCCGGCGGGGTACATTTTTCTATATATATGGGCCCGGGGGGCCCTTTGGGATTTCATTGCTGACACCATACACAGGTAATGAAAACTTGTGTGTGTGTGTGTGTATGTGGGTGTGTTCGTGCGGGCAGCCGCCCACTGTCGCAATGCGCGGCAGGATGTGGGTGGTCCGCCACACGAGGGATGTGTGTGTGGGTGAGTTCGTGCGGGCAGCCGCCCATTGTCGCAATGCGCAGCAGGATTTGGGTGGCCCGCCACACGACTGGTGTGTGTGTGTAAGGCCATTCTTCGGAATGGTGCTTACCCTGGGGCACTTAGTCGGTAACGCGGCTAGTCTGTGTCCTATGGTAAGTATGGCACGCCGTAGCGGTACTAGTCGGTAACGCGGCAAGCATAGTATCGTTATGGCGATGTCACCTTCCCTTCCCTTCCCTTTGTCAAATGCGGACATATGGTCGGTAATGCAGCCAGTGTATGTTCGTATCCTATTGGTATTCCCATAGAATCGGGCGGCATTTTGTCGTTAACACGGCAAGTTGGTGTCGTCCGCTAGTGCATAAAATGTTTTTTGCATATTGCGGCATTTGATCGTTAACGCGGTCGAAAAAGTGTCGTAAATTTGCTTGCGTATTTCGGCATATGATCGTTAACGCGGTCGAATAAATGTCGTAAATTTGTTTGATTTGACTTGTATTGTTTTTATTGTGTTTGATCCATGCGATACTTGGTTGCTAACGCGGCATTAGTTCATGGATCAAAGTTTACATCATATTGTCTAAACGTTTTATTTTATAATATCGTGATTCGTAACTCGAAAAATATGAATCTCTCTCTTCTTACCCCCCTCTCTCTCTCATGATACACTTCACAACTCTTTCTCTATCTCTCTCATGATTCACTTCACAACACGATAGATGTGTAGATAATGATTTTTTTTAATTTCTCTTAAAATATACATAATTTTTAATAATTTCTTTTTTCTCCCTCTATTTACTTAAAAATTAAAACAATACATTATTTTTCTCTTTAGGAACTCACAAAAACATTAAAAATGTCATTTAATGTTTCTTCTCTCTATCTGTCACAACTCTCTCTTCCTCTCCTCTCTCTCTCTCTCTCTCATGATACACTTCACAATTCTCTCTCTCTCTCGCAATGATACACTTCACAATTCTCTCTCTCTCTCGCAATGATACACTTCACAACTCTTTCTCTCTCTCTCTCATGATACACTTCACATCTCTCTCTATCACGATAGGTATGTAGATGAGGAGTGCTTTAGGATTACAAAACATTATTTTTCTCTCTTTAGGAACTCACAAAACTATAAAAAATGTCATTTAATTTTTCCTCTCTCTATCTGTCACACCTCTCTCTCTTCCTCCCCCTCTCTCTCTCTCTCTCTCATTCGATAATGTATACACTTCGTAAGTAATAATGCGCTTGTTGCGGTTGTCTCACGTTCGATAATGTATTGCATGATGTTGAGTTCAGTAATGTTGTTTGATATATTCTGTTTTTGTTTGATCATTGATAAGTAATGATACACTTATTGCTGTTTTCTCACGTTTGATGATGTATTGGATGATGTTGAGTTCATTAAAATTATTTGATATTCCGTTTTTGTATGAACATTGACGATATTGATATACTTGTTGCTGTTCTCTCACGTTTGCTTGATGTTTATTTCAGTAATGTTTGATATTCTGTTTTTTTGTGTTTAGTGATATTTGCTAGATTTACGAAGACGATCAACATGCTTTCTCCCGAAGAGCGCAAAATTGTTCTGCGAGCAATTCGCGTTGAAGCGGTCATCACAGTATCACAATGTACTGATGATGTCGTCAAAAAGATCGACGAGTCTGAGATACTCATGCGAGATCTCATAGACCAAATATGGGAAAATGCACAGCGTCGGCTTCGAAGCGGAGGCAATGCTGAGCTGCTAGATAGACAGAAGATAGCAGATTTCAACCATCAGCACATAACACGAACCATTTTGGGGAGCATGCGTGTAGCATACAGTGATCTTAGAGATGCTGTCCCGCCTGAAGCCAATATGCAACGTCTACAATTATGGGACGTTGTATGGAGCAAGCAAAGAGCCAAGAGCAAGCGCATGAAGGCGTTGGATGCAGAGTCCCTCCCCAAAAGAGTGCGAATTGCCCAGGACGTCGCTGCAACGTCCAGTCAGGCAGATGCAAGTGGTACAGGTGTCATTAATCGTACCATCTACAATTCTATGTGCACACATCTTATTGGCATCCCGCACGAAGCTCTTCACGAAGGACGAACAATAGGCTCCGGTGTGTTTGGAACAGTAAAAGAGTATGCAATTAAAGGTATATCATTTTTACCGGAGCACATCACTTTTTGCGGAAAGCACTACAAAGGAGAAGGCAGCGCGAAGTTCGAGAGCTTCCAGGCAGAGCAGGGTATGCAAGTGCTACATCCATCGATTGTCCGATGCATTGCCTTTACAAAAGAGGCTCCTTGGATCACAATTTTTCCGTACTATAATGGCGGCGCTCTTGGTGATACTCTTCTGAAGGTTCCCTTCAGATTCAGTGAGTTCACCAGAGCAATTTTTCGTTTGGATCAAGGATGGAGACAACCCCCGCCTGATAATATCCCTTTAAGTCATCTAGAACTCTCAAAAATAAAAGAGGTAGTAATAAACATGCCACATATTATGCATGCCCTAGTGGAAGGTCTAGCGGCAGCACATATGGCAGGTATTGTACATACCGACCTACATCCTTTTAATGTAGTGTTGGATTATACAAAAGAGCTAAAGCCACGCATAGGTATTATCGATTGGGGGTTGCTGCTGAGAGCGCCCAAAAAACGGGTGTCTCTCAATTTTGTTTTTGAAGCAGACAAGAACCCGGAGAAGGTGGCACAGGCAGTCTCCTACGCAGACAGAGAGCGAAATAAACGGCCGTGGATAGCCCCAGAACTTTATGATCCATTTTTGGCAGATGCATACACTCCTGCATCTGATGTTTTTGCCTTGGGATATTTATTACAAACTTTATATGACTTTTGGAAGAAAGTGCAAGAGTTGTGGATGGATAATAGTTCCCATGACAAAGTTACCATGGATACTATTATTCATAGAGTCAAAAATTGGATGTTTCTGCCTAATCGCGATGAGCGAAAATCAATTTTGCAAGTAGTTGAATTTTTTAGATCACTAAATACTGACCCTACGAGGGCACAACGTCCTCTTGTAGAGCTATCGGTGGCATTCACCCCAACTTTGTAATGATACAGTATCAAGAGATGAAGTTTCAGGAATTTGAAAATTTGATGTGTCCAATGTTTCAAAATTTTGTTTCTCTCTTCAAAATTTGATGTGTCCAATGTTTCAAAATTTTGTTTCTCTCTTCATTGAGTCTTTGCAATATCTCTCTCCTCTTGTGGTGTTTAAGTTTATGTTTTCTCTTTAAAATTTGATGTGCGAGCATTGTTTGAAGTGTTTTTGGAGTCAAGTGGATATTTCTCATCGAGTCTTTGCAATACATATCTCCTCTCGTTGTGTTTGACTTCAAGATTTTGAGAGTAATGGTCAATTTATCTTACGTTGATCTTTACAGTTCATTAAAATCCTAAAGTCGTTTACGTTCATGCAGATATGGAGCAGGCGCAAGCGAACGAGCATCAGGAGTTAGCCAAGAAGGCATACGAGCGAATGAAGGCCCTTGCACATGGCCTGACAGCCCGCGAAGCTACAAGAACAGCGTGCAGGTTATCGAAATGGACAAATCCAACTTATGCCCAATGGAAAGACATAAACAAACGCGTAACCACAGAGATGATAAAGGAAATATGGCCATGTCCAGATGGCGAGATTAAGAAGGGAAGATGGAAGATTTCTCGTTGCACTCACAATGATATCAAAACTAATGCCGAGCGCATTTTCTTGGAGGTGTACGGTCGTCCTCTCCATAACGCCGACGCTCCACTCTATTTTGCTAAAATGCTATATGCTCACTTTATCCTGGAAACTCCAATGGACTTCGCCTCCAGAGAGGCCACTGTCAACACCCACGACATACGTGAAGAGATAGTGACATTCACAAGAGAAGAACTTGCTCTCATGGTGGAGGGCGCCGGACTGGAGTTAAACCAGGTCAAAGAAAGCTTAGGGGCACAGCTAGCAGAGAAGGAGAAAGAAGCTGACCGATTAACTCAAGCGTCAACTCCTCCCCCGGCCAATAGAGGGATTCAAGAGCAGCTAACAAAGATCAGCCAAGATGTGCAGAGCATCTCTTCACGTATTGCTCCTGTGCGCCAAGGAAACCACATCTCTCATTTTTTGATACATCCTGATCTTGTGGGAGTTTCTGCTGAGGCTACAAGTTCCTCCACCCCCCAATGTCCTGTATGTTACAAAGTATTCGATGGGTGGAGCGGCCAGTATATACTACCATGTGGACACTACTACCACTTAATATGTTTAGTGAGACAAATGCAAAATACTTCCACATGTGCATTGTGCAATGTCCCAATAAATCAAGGTATTTATACAGTGTTCGGCATGGCTAGCGAATATAAACCACCAGGACCTTTAGATGCAACTCCTAGTGCAATTCGCAATTTATTTCAAGATGAGAGCTAAGAAAAACAAATTCTACTTTTGTATTGATAATTTCTCCAAATATGATCATTTGTACAAGTACTTTTTATTAAATTAATGAAGTGACTTCTTCATCTATGTCAGTATCTTGCTCCAAAATTCTTTCACCGTTTACTCTCTCGTCTGCTAAATTAAGCTCATCTAAGTCAATGTCTAAATTGTCTTCTATCTCAAGGGTGGTGCACAACGTACGTCCAACATCAAAGTTCTCGTCTACTACATCTTCACAATTGTACATCCATCTGGGCATATCTTCTTCATACTCTTCGCTTTCGATGTCTCGCAAGATCTTTTCATTGCAGTACATGTAAACAAGTTTATCTGCTCGATCTGCAAGAAGTCGATTGCGAATAGTACTATGAATATATTTATACATGCTCCAGTTTCTTTCTGAGCCTGAGTTTGAAGAGCACTGACTTAGAACCTTCATCGCAAGGTTGCGCAATAAAGCATAATGCTCACCACCATTCATCATCCACCACTTCCATGCAGGTTGCTCTTTAGCCATTTGTTGAACAAGGGAGTTGGAAAATAAACCCTCTTTCAACCGAAATGAGGTCATCTCCTTTATGCACTGTACATGATCATCATCATTATTATAGAAAGTGTTTACCACTTTATAAAAATCTTGCACCACCTCAACGTTGGACATCAAATCCATATTCCAATATTCAGGATCTAACATGTAAGCAGCACTGTGCAGTGGTGAATGCGCTCCAATCCATCTAGCATGAAAGTACTTCAACAGAACTTTTCTTTGTCTACTGGAGAATGGTACACGCCATTGCTTTTCCACCACTGAATGCTCTAATTTCTCAGGACACTCCAAACTCCGCTGGACAGTCCACCATTGCATCCATGCTTTTCCGAGATTAGGCGCTCTTTGATCAAGGCTTCGTACAGCATACATAACAGGCATCATTACATGGTATGCATCCATCACACTGTTCCACCAACTTCTTCTCGTAAGCGCTCCCTTCAAGACTTTGATTTTCTCTTTCACTTTTTCAAGTTGAGTGTTCTCCCAGTCATGAAATGCCATGCATGTAAATGTTTCACAAACTGCATCTTTATTTCTAAGAAGAGACTCAAAAGTGTAAAAGTGAGTGCAAAACCTAGTCTCCGCTGGAAGCTTTAACATAACTGACATGCGAGGTCGAAACATATCCAAAACTCTCTGTCTCTTGAGCATGAATTTCACAAGCTGGCGAGCAGTGTCGACGATTGAGGCAAACCATTTGGTATCATCAGATTTATACCAATCTTTTAATACAAGATTCAAACTATGAGTATTACAGCCTACCGGAAAAATATGTGGATATTGTCGCTGTAGGATTCTGGATGCATTTTTATGACTTGGACTACATTTTTGGCACCCACTTCCTCTATCACAGAGCTAATGACTTGAGCAATGTAAGCCCCAGTTTTGATTGAACCAGCTGAATCCATGGCACGGATGAAAGTCTCACCTCTAGGTGAAATAACCATTACATTAATTAATGGTTTTCTTTGCACATTAGACCATCCATCACTTACTATACTACATCCAGAAAGCTCTATATTGCTAAGAATTATTCTTTGTACACGTTCTTTTACCTGCGCATAACATTTCTCTAATAGATCATTTTGCATAGCATGGTACGTAGGTGGTGAAAACCCTGGTCCAAACTCACCAATTTTCTTCCATGCTCTCTTCCAATGCTCACTGTCCACCATCATCATAGCACTCCCAGAAAAGTAAATCGCTTCAGCAAGGACGAGTTGTGCATCATTGAGTCGACCTTGACGTAGGCTTTCTTGCAATGAAGTTTGACGCATGGGTATATTTCCTACGTCAAAGTTTTGCTTGCAAGAAGATGCACTGGGTAGATTACTTTCTGGCTGCATATTGCCGTTCGGGGTACAAGTAGGCGATGTAGCGGGAGTTTGATGATTAGAACAACAGTGTTCTTGCTGCCTTGATACATTAACGGTAGGAGTGTCATGTTTTCTTGAATCTTTCTTTTGAATTTCTTCTCTTATGCGTTTGGCCACTATAGGTGCAGAGGGGTGGGTACATGACTTTTTCTTCGGTCCGCCTAAAAAGTGTTCTCTTAGTCGAGGCGCCCCACCTGATTTTACTGCATGGCATACCTTACACTCCCAATCTATGAATCGATCACCAACGTTAATTGCATATTGCCACTCTATCCCAGGTGCCTTTTTTTTCCTGCTATTTGAAATTTGGACTCTATTGGAGGTATCACTGGATCCAACATTGTCCTCCATCTCAACAAATAACCTATTCAACCAAGCATATAACAATGAATACACAAATGAAAAAACAACAAATCACTCACGTGTAACAAAACATACATCTGCAGACAAAGTACTTCGAAACTATCTTGACAAATACAAAAGATCATCACATAACACAAAACTATTTCAAACTATCTTGCAAGGTCTTACTACAAAACTACTTCGAAACTATCATGCACATTGCACCCCCAATGAAGGATGCCTTTTGTACCCAATTAAGGATACTTTACACAATCGAAGATCTATGCTTGCCCAATACTCTAGTATAGGACAATAGACCTTCTCTAACATTCACAAAAAAAATCAAAGATCTATGCTTGCCCAATACTCTAGTATAGGACAATAGACCCTTGTCTACTCTAAACTATATCAAGTATCAAGAACCAATACAAGCCCCTAAGCAGGACTCTTGGCTCCATCAAACCATTCATAAAGCAGAATGAGGTAGATTACGTACGTGGCTCAAATGCAAAGCTGAATGACTCCAAATTTGTCCCTAAATCTCCGCAAGTATTAGCTACGAACCACACCCTGCCCCCAGTTCAAAGAACTAAGGACGAGTGGCCCAATAGCCTTAGGAGTGCCTACAAGGAAAGACGACAGCCCCTAAAATAAGGACGTTCTTCCCAAGAGGACACTTCTAGCAACTCGAGAGCTCTACAAGTACTTTGAGGAGAGATATCACGCCCCCAAAACAAGGACTATCTTCCCAAAAGTTGTACGATGGGTGTCGGGCAGTGTTTATATATAGAATAATACCCCGCCGGTGTTATTTGTTTTCCCCGGCGGGCCCGCCAGGCTTTTATCTTTCCCGGCGGGCCCGCCGGGAAAACTCTGTATCCCGGCGGGCCCGCCGGGAATGATAGAAGCCCGGAGGTGTTACTGGAATAGTGGGTTCCGGCAGGTCATTTCTCAGGTCATGTGAATATACAATGTGATCACAAGTTTTAATATGTTAACAATAGGTTTTGTTAACGTGATCACGAAATTGTGAAGACGTTAATGAAATCCCTGGTGAGTGGTCCAAAGTACTTTTTTAATTTACTTCCATTGACGTAACCCTCCATCTAGATGCTGTCAATTGTATCAATTCGAACAAACCCCTGAGGTGTGATGTCTGATACTCGGAATGGTCCCAGGCCTCGGTATTTGAGTTTCTTTTTCCTAGCGCTTTCGACACTATACATGAGGACAAGGTCCCCCGTTTCCAGTTCTTTTTGCTTAAGGTTTTTGTCGAACCAATGTTTCCTACATAGTTTTTCAACCATGAGTCCATGTGATGCTATTAGTCTGGTCTCATCAAGCTTCTCTAAGTCAATTAGCCTTTCAGCTAATGCATTCTCCAATAGATGCTCTTGTACGGCAATCCTTAAGCCTGGGACTAGGTATTCCATGGGTATAACTGCTTTAACACCATAAGCTAGACGGAAGGGAGTATATCCTGTTGCTACCTTATATGATGTGCGATAAACCCAAAGGGCTGCTGTCAGCTTATGTTCCCAATCTGTTCGATTTGCTTCAAGATAGTACACAAATTCTTGTTTGTACTCTTTGCTTGACCATTGGCCTGTGGATAATAAGGTGATGATTTTTTATGGATCACTAAGAGTCCTGCAATGATCAATCACCTCATTGATAAAATGTGAGCCGCGATCATTGACTAATTCTAACGGGCATCCAAACCTTGAGATGATTTGCTCGTATAAAAATTTTGCTATTGTTCGTGCATCGGCCATGATCACATATGAGGCTTGGGATGGATGTGTCATTAGACTAATAGGTCCCACAAAATCTATCCCCCATTTCTCGAATGGTTTTCTTACAATAATAGGGCTTAGTGGCATCTTGTCCTTTTGTTGTGGGATAGCGATACATTGACATTCTTCACATCTTTTGACAAATTCTATGGCATCTTCAAATAACATAGGCCACCATAGTCCTGCTTGAAGCACTTTTGGAGCTGTGATTTCTCCAACAAAATGCCTGCAAGCTTCTTCCAATATAGTGATGACGAACTTATCTTCTGAGAGCACATTATCTTTTCCTAGCTTATATAGCTCTCCCGCAATCAGTTGATAAGGTGTAGTAAGCTTGAAAAGCTGCCGCATTTTATCTTTGTTCAAAGGTATTTCCTGCGAAAAACCATAAGCTAGATACTCTGAGATTTCTTCACTCCATTCAGGTACCATGTCCAACTTGAATAAACAAACATCAAGGAGATCATCATCAACACCAGTTGCTCGTTCCCCATTTGGAATTCTTGACATGTGATTGTTAGAATTTCGTGGTGCTCATGCTAGATCAAATATGTGGAGGAGAATGACTCACAAAATACAAGAAAAGATCTTGCTTATTAAGTTGCTCAAAATACAACTAAGCTTCTTGCTCCTTACAAATGCCTTTGGCATGTGCCTTTAAATAGACGTGCTAGTGGCCTAGGGTTAGGTGGCTCCCCTAGGACCATTCACACCCACACACCTTCTACACCCTTGTTCACTAAGGCTCCAAGGCGTATATCTTAATACCCCCCCTCAATACCAGCCATGAAAAAATGTGCTTGGAATGGGTGGTATTGGACATATGGAAAGAGAAAAAAAATGTGCCTTTATAACATTAGGCTTACAAGAATGTTCATGGTGGTATGGTTATCTAGGACTTACAACTATGTTTTTAGAGCGTTAGAGGCTAATACAATGATGCCATCTAAGTCTTTATTTGATGTCGATGAAGATGTACACCTACACCTTAATGATGGTGCACCCCACTCTTTGTGCTTTCTTGACCTCTTGTAGTTGACATGCTTTGGACATACATGCCATTGCTTCCACATGCTTTCCACCTTTACCATTCTCACACAATGATCAAAACAAAGCTGCCACCCTTGCTTAAGTGGTTTGCACATAGATGTTCCTTCAACATGCTTGATGCTTTTCTGCATACCATACCTCCTCCATGGGCAATGAGGGCCTTCTTTAGAGTGATGGTTATGAGGTAGATTTATATGGGAAAGGGAAAGGGAGGGTCTTACCACTTGCCTTATAGATTGGTCAAGAGCAGTGTTGATTACAACAAAAGCTTTTTTTTTTGCATGTTGGTTACATGATACCCATTAGGGTTTGAAGGTGAGGGCATGGCTCATAATGTTGCCTATGCGCTAACAAAGACAATGCCAAGAGATGCTTAAAAACATGACAAACAACAAGGTAGAGCACTTAGTGATGCTATGCTCAACCTTAAAATTCATCTTAGAAGATAAAAATGTTGAATATGCATCGGAATAACATGCCTTGGGCTTGGGAAATGAGAGCATATGGCTTATGACATGCCTATGCCTATTACAAACAAGAGCCTCAAGGGTGATACACAAAACCATTAAAGATGAGCACTTAGTTTACATGTGCCTAACTTTAAACCACTCAAGGAACTGAGTTTGTTGATGAAAAACCAAAAAACTTCAACCTCTTTGGCTTATGGGATGAAGACAATGGTTTATGGTTGCACCATTTCTCCTTGGAAGCTTGCCAAGGTAAGCATAGAAGCGGGTTGATGATGAAGACTTATAATGTGGCACTTATGGTGTGTGCCCGGCCTTCATTATTTATGAAGAAGAGCCTCCTTAGTGTTAAAGACCTTCTCCTTTAATGGTTATAACTTATGACCATTATTCATGTTAAGCAACACTATTAGTGCTTATAAGCACACTTTGAGAAGCTTTGTGCACTTGAAGATGTTGATGAAGCTTGATGGCAACAATGAGGCTTATGAATACCCCATGGTGTATGCCCACAACATTAAAGAATCTCGAGCAAAACACTTCAAGAAGAACTTAAGAGATTTGAAGCTAAGAAGAGGAGATTAGTGAAAGAAAACATTATTGTGAAGCTTTTATGCAAGCTTCCATGGCTTCCTCATAGGGGCAGCCTGGTTTTTTTGCTGTAGCATGCGCGTTAGGCCGCCATTAGGGCTGAGATCCTGATTGTAGACTCTTGAGACCATGGGCTTCAAAATCCCTAAGCCCCCTTAGCCTACAATCGCCTACACACAGCGTATGGCTGTATGAAATACTACGCTGTAGAAACGGGTGCCGTCTTTGAACTAGGTGCAATGCCGTGTCTAGAAGAAGAGAAATCGTCTAATTAGCTATACATTCCTGAGCACCCGGACCTCTTCTACACTTTCCCAGTTCAGAGCACGTCGAGTTCTTGCCTCCACAAGCTGCTAGAGCCGCTCCACTGGCACGAGGTTCAACTCCACAAAGAAAAAGAGAATAAAGTTGACCTTTTCTACACCACAAAAAGGACCTAATCTTGCTAAGCTCTAGATACCATGTTAGAATTTCGTGGTGCTCATGCTAGATCAAATATGTGGAGGAGAGAGACTCACAAAATACAAGAAAAGATCTTGCTTATTAAGTTGCTCAAAATACAACTAAGCTTCTTGCTAAGTTACAAATGCCTTTGGCATGTGCCTTTAAATAGACTTGCTAGTGGCCTAGGGTTAGGTGGCTCCCTTAGGACCATTCACACCCACACACTCGACTGTAAAGTCGAATTCCAACAATAATAGTAACCATCGTGTGATTCTCCCACTGGTGCAAGGTTTATTCGCCGAGTATAGTAAGGCTTGATGGTCCACAAAAAATACGAATTTGTTGGCCAAGAGGTAATGTCGATATTTCTTGACGACATAAACCATGGCCAATCCTTCTCTCTCAGGTGTAGTTCACTTTGCATCATTCAGCTACTAACAACTAGAGCGAAGAAGATTGGATAGTCCAAATTGAACTCACCAGGCTGGGCTAGTACGCAACCAATAGCAAAATTTGATGCATCAATATGCACGTGAAATATGAGATCCCAATTGGGGAGTCGTAGAATTGGTGCACTAACCAATGCTTGCTTTAGTTCATCATATGCTTCCTGACACTCCTCAGTCCATTCAAAGACAATGAGGAGCTTGTACAAGGGTCTGGCTATTTCAACATAGAAAATTATGAAGCGGTAATGCGTGAAGTAGAAAATGTTTCACGGCGTGAACATTTTTTTGCAGTTTCACGTGGAACTTCCTGCATCAAAAGTTTATGATTTTGGGTGTAAAATACTCATCCAATTGATACCAAATTGATTGTGCCCTACCTAAAGAAGGGAATGCAAGTTCTTGGCACATGGTTCCTTATGTTTTTGATTTTGTGAATTTATGAAAAAGAAGGAAAAAAAGAACACCAATTTTGGCAAGACACACATTCCAACACAAACTTCTTGACATCTCTCCACATGCCTTTCCAATAGAAGCTCTTGCTCACTTTGTAAAAAGTTTAAGCACACCAAGATGGCTCGAAAGTGGTGAAGAATGTATCTCATAAATCATCTTGGGAATGTAGGATGAGGTAGGAACCAAGTACACCTTATCCTTGTGCCATAAGAGACTATCACAAAGCTTGTAATGAGGGAATTCTCCATCATTTCCTTACTATAATTTCTTGTAAATACAGGCAGCACCTTCATTGATAAGATATTCCTCTTGAATCCCTTTGATCCATTCACTATATACTTCCATAATTGAAGTCATAGTGCAAGCCCACATTCTTGACAATGCATCTGCAACCACATTGTCCTTCCCGGGTGTGTAGGATATCTAAAAATCATATCCTTGAAGAGTAGCCAATCATCTCTTTTGTTTGGGAGAAATATTGGTTTGAGAGAGGAAACATTTCAACACCCTATGATCACGTCTCACCTTAAAATGTGTACCATAAAGATACTGATGCCATTTATTGATTGCATGAAGTATGGCGAGAATTTCTTGCCCATAAACATGCAACCCCATCTCCTTCTTGGAAAGATTTCTACTCTCAAATGAAATGACATCATGCTCTTGATATAAAATTTCCCCAAGCCCTCTTCCACTTCTGTCCGCTCTCACATAAAATGTCTTTGAGAAATTGAGGCAAACAAGAATAGGAGCCGATGTAAGGTTTTGAGGTCATTAAAACTCTTGTCGAGCATCCCAAAAGAAGGCTTCCCTCTTGTGAGTAGATCGGTTAGAGGTGCTGTAAAATCTTCTATAAAAAGAAGACAATCCCAAAATTCCTCTCAATTGCATTGTATTGCTAAGGGTTGGCCATTCTTTGGTGCATACTACTTTCTTTGGATCAGTCTTATAATGCCCTTCTCTCCCACCAAGTGTCCAAGATATTCCACTTCATTGACCATAAATGCACATTTTCTCTCCTTCACAAAGCTTGTGATTCCTTATCACCTCAAACACTTATTTCACATGAGATAAGTTCTCTTCCTTGCTCTTACTATAAATCAAGATATCATCAAAGAGAGAACACTAACACAAACTTGAATAGAAAGGGAGCCAATATCCTATTCATCAAATCTTGTAAAGTGGGGAATTTGTAAGGCCAAAGGGCATAACCATAAAGTGGAACAATCCCCTTTCGGTCCTAATGTCGTCTTCTCCTCATCACCCTTGTAAGATTCCTCCCTCCAGCTTTTGAGGTGTAAAGGTGTAAGAACCTCCCCTTCTGTTCTTGAAATTATTCCCCTCTGAAATAGGAGAAAGATCTTGTTTTACCCTGTTTTGGCCTAGAGATAGAAAATGTCTAGAGAGAGATAATCTAAAATTGAGATATTTTTAGATATAAAAATCCTCCTAGTGTCTAAAATGGTTTCCCCTAAAACAAAAGTTCAAAATAAACTTTCCAATGTGCATTAGGAATCAATAAAAAATGATGTAAGAGACCTTAGCCTAAGGGTCTAGATTTTCAGAAATTTTTGGATTATGGTCCAATTAAGGTTTCTATGGGCCAATAGGATTAATCCAAGTGTGGGGGTGAGATAAATCCAAAGAATAAAAGAAAATACCAAAAAATGAGTAAATGCTCACATAAGATGAAGAGTTGACTGAGTACAAGGTTTATTAGTTAAAAACTATGAGATATTACTAAAAAAAATGAGATATTTTGGAATAATGATACATTTTTGACACCTTGGTAAGGAGGGGGGAGACTTTAAGGTAGGCGCCTATTTCACACTTGTGGATGAGTTTTTAATTCAAAAAAATTGCGATGTTTTTATTTCTCCTCTCTCCTGGATCAAACCAAATAAAAAAGGGAGCCAAACTGGTCCAAATCTTGTCCAAATTCAGCCAAATTGAAGCCGGAAAATTTTAGAACTTAGTTGGACTCAGTTATTGGCCTCTCTAACCTATAAATAGATACTCATTCTTTTGTATTCTCATCTTTGAGCTATACCATGCCAGTATTACATTAAAATAATGATAGTTTCTATTATCCCTTAAAAATCCTCTACTTTTGGAGAGAGTGGAGCTTCTCTCTCTCTTCAACAATCCTTGGGGCTTTTTTCTCAACACACTAAACCAATTGATTGGTTGGGGGCTTCCTTCTATGTGATAAAGAAGTAAGAAAAATCAAGAGGTAAGATGTACTTTCATGGTTTTTCTCTACTATTCTCAATGTTTTCACTTCTCAACCCCTCTCAAGCTTGAGAAGTTTCTAATTAAGTATTTATAATGCAAATCAAGCTTTTCTTAAGAGTTGTAATATGAATGATTAAGAAAAGTTTATCTTTATGCTTAATTTAGGATGTTCTTTATGTATATCTCTCTCCCCCCAAAAGAATGGTCATTCCTAT
The DNA here is from genome assembly GCF_041138505.1 of Cibotium barometz. Classification (NCBI taxonomy): domain Eukaryota; kingdom Viridiplantae; phylum Streptophyta; class Polypodiopsida; order Cyatheales; family Cibotiaceae; genus Cibotium; species Cibotium barometz. Next base: position 15,163,833 of record NC_141102.1, on the reverse strand, counting down.
GACCAATTCTCTATTCAAATGATGCTTATCCATTCACATCTACCCCGATTCACATCACATCACATAACATTCATTCACATCACATCACATCCATTCACATCTATCCCGATTCACATCACATCACATTACATCCATTCACATCACATCTCATCTATTCACATCTATCTCGATTCACATCACATCCATTCTCATCACATCTCATCTATTCACATCTATCCTGACTCACATCTCATCTATTCACATCTATCCTGACTCACATCACATCACATCACATCCCTTCACATCACATCTCATCCATTCACATCTATCCCGATTCACATCACATCACATCCAATCACATCACATCTCATCCATTCACATCTATCCCGATTCCAATCACATCACATCTCATCCATTCACATCTATCCCAATTCACATCCATTCACATCACATCTCATCCATTCACATCTATCCCAATTCACATCACATCACATCCATTCACATTTATCTCCATTCACATCACATCACATCACATTCACATCACATCTCATCCATTCACATCTATCCCATTCCATCACATACATTCTATTACATCACATCCATATCTCATCACATCCATACACATTCCATCTCATTCATCCACATCCATCCAGCCATCCACATGCACGTCTATCCACATCCAACCAATCATTTATATTCACATCCACATATATTCACATCACATCACATTTCATCCACATCTCATCACATTCACATCCACATCCCTTTACATCACATCACATCTCATCACATTCACATCCACATCGCTTTACATCACATCACATCTCATCCACATCCACATCCATTTACATCACATCACATCCTATCACATCCACATCCACATCCATTTACATCACATCACATCTCATCCACATCTACATCCATTTACATCACATCGCATCCTATCACATCCACATCCACGTTCATTTACATCACATCACATCCTATCACATCCACATCCACATTCATTTACATCACATCACATCACATCCTTTCACATATCCTCACATCTCAATCTCATCTCTTCATTCACATCCACATTCATCTATATCACATCCTTTCACATATCCTCACATCTCATGCTCAGATCTCTTCATTCACATCCACATTCATCTATATCACATCCTTTCACATATCCTCACATCTCATTCTCATCTCTTCATTCACATCCACATTCATCTATATCACATCCTTTCACATATCCTCACATCTCATTCTCACCTCTTCATTCACATCCACATCCATTTCACATTTAGTAACATTTTCTATTTTTGATAATACTGATGGGACTTTTCTAATATTCTTGCCAATTGCTTGGCCTAAGTAAAGGTTCTTTTTCTCAACGGGGATATTTTCATATTCTTTCTCAATTTTCTCAAGTGAAATATATTCAATATTCTTCTTTTTGAGTAAAAGATTCATGGGATTTACAAAAATCAATTCTACCCATATTTCCCAATAATGCTCAAAATTCCACTTTTGATAAATACTCATAATGCTAAAAACTCCTCTTTTTCTATTTAATTTCCTAGATCTCAAATATCATGGGAATTCTTCTTTTTGCATTTAATTGATTGAATTCCAAATGTCAAGGGAATTCCTTTTTTATCATAAAATAAATTTACCTAAAATTCCTCTTTTCTTTAATAAAAAAATCCATTATTCCAAATATGCCATGAATTCCACTTTTACCATTTAAATGTTTGAATTCCAAATGTCATGGGAATTCCTCTTTTATCATTTAAATTTTCTCTTGCATAAATTAAATTTATCTAAAATTCTCCTTTAAATAAAAATATTCATTATTTTATTATACCAAAATTTCTCTTTTTCCACTTAATTACATGGATCTCCATTATCATGGGAATTTCTCTTTTTGCATAAAATAAAAATACCAAAAATTCCTCTTTTCTTAATATGCATAAATGCTAAAAATTAGTTTTCCAAGAATGTGATGAAAATCATTCTTTTAGCATAGGATGTCCCATCCTAGAATATGGTAGGAAGTCCTCTTTTCACATTATGCATAAAAATGAGTTATGTATTAATTTCTAAAAATTTTACCATAGTGCTGCTATTATTGATAATTTTTAATATTTTTGAAAAGAATAAGACTTTGTAGTACCAATATGATAGAATAACTATCATTAGAACTAATTCTAATTTATGGAATTAAATCATAAGTTTATCATAATTTTATTAGCATTAAAAATCCATTTCTTTAACCTCTAGCTTAACTAGCATAGAGTTTGATTTTTGAATTGAGAGTTTGATGTGAATAGATGTGATGTGATGTGATGTGGATATGGGTAGATGAGAATGGATGAGATGTGATGAGGATAGATGTGGATAGATGTGATGAGATGTAATATGATGTGATTGGATGAAGGACGATGAGAATACATATGATTGGATGTGGATTAAGTAAAGTGAATTGATTTAGAAGAATGTGGAATAATGAAAAATGAGGTGGAACGATGTGAAAAGATGAGAGTTTGTTAGAAACTATATTTAAGACCTGTTTTTAAATGACTGTTTTATGTCAAGAATGTTGGGGAAGCATTTTGACCATCTTGTGAATGAGGTCGTGGTGGAGACCAAAGTGATAAAGTTGCAACAGCTGACACAGAGTCAACAGAGGACGTCTCGCATAGCAAGGTCGGCCGAGGTCTTGACCAGCCTCGGTTCGATTTAAATGGTGAGCTTCCGGTACGATGGATGAGGGACCAAGGAAGCGGCCTATGAGTGAAGCGCTAGGTGACCTGCGAAGGATCCTAGAGGGTGTTGAGTATACAGTGCTCGAGCTGTGGGTGGCTGAAGATACCCACGCGTGCGTCGAGGAAGAAAATGGAACAAGGTGTTAGAGTTATTTTCTGAACTCGGGCATGGATCTGGTTGTTTGACCTTGGTGGTCCTCAACCGATAAGTCCATGGCTCTTTTATATGGATCTGTTGGTTGATCTTGCTGATCTTCAACGGAGAGTCCATCTGGATTTTTATAAGTGAATATATTTCCAGGTACTATGAGCTAGGAACTATTGAAAAGGCCCCTGAGTGGACAGATGGTGAGCATTCTGGTTGCCAATAATGCCATAGATACACCGATGAAGGAATGATTGGAAATTAGAATTCAACCTGGATATTTTGGGAGATTATGATTAGTGATACTATGGTTTCATTAAAAGATTGTTTTAAAGATAGCTGAATCTGTGAATAAGGCAATTTCATATTGGGTGTGTAAGTGGTGTGACTATCTTGAATTTTGCTTGAAGCACTGGCAAGGGAGCCTAGGAACTCTTTTCCCTGGTACCCGGGACGAAACATAACCAAATTCCTAAATGGATCCTATAGCATGTCGAAATAACCATTAAAAGTAGAATAATGATCAATTCCAGTGCAATATATACATAGTGAAGAGGGCTAGAGGTATGATCCCTCCCTCTTGAATATGTCTTGATCGCAAGACGTCTATATGTCCACACTTCAAATATATCTGGACCAACCACTTCCTACTTTCTTAGCTGCTGGAGACCGCCAGACTCTGATCTTCAGCAGTTCATAAGGTTATGCAGGAACTATCTATGGGGAGAGGACCCCTAGATCAGGAAAATCCCTAAAGTCAGGTGGGAATGGTGCTGTTTGGATACAGGTAAAGGGGACCTTGGAATCAAAGACGTGTCTAATCTGGCTAATAGAATGGCTGCCAAGTGGGTGCTGAGAATTCTCTCCCCCTCTGAAGACTGGGCCTAGTTGATCACCAGAAAGCTGGAACAATTCCAGCTTAAATATTTGCACTTGCACTTGGAAGGTTATGGGTAGCTCCATTTGGAGAACTTGAGAGAGTTGATGGATTTAGAGTTAACGATGCTACATGTACTCCCGGAATCCACCAAAATGTGTGCAACTATCCCATTAATGGTTCCCACTAATCTCAAAGTATTTGAGCTCTTGCATCCCGCCAAAATCTCTTGAGAAATAGAGCATACACAAGCTACGTTTTTTGCACTTTTGGATGTATCATCGCTCAAAATACTTGCATGAATTTGTGGGGTCAAATGGAAACTCATCCTCTTCTTGGATGAAAGAGTGATTCTCCAAAGTTTCATCATGTGCCTCTTCAATGTAATCTTTATATTCCTCCACCTCATGAGATTTCTTTGAATCATCCTCTTCATCCATAAGAATCATAGTGGAGACCATCTTCTTTAACTTTCAAACATGCCCGGGTGACCACTTTTCTTTGCATTTGAAGGGTTACTCCTCAACTCTTCAATCTTAGGATCATCTATCCTTTGTGTCCTCTTGAAGGGTTGAAAGTCTTCTTGACAAAACCATTGCCTTTCTTAGCATCATTTTGAACTCCACTTTTGGGATGTCCACCTCCAAATGATGATAAAAACCTAGAGGTAAAAGTGGGTGTTGTGGAAGGAAAGCTTTGTCCAACATTTGAAGAAATATTGGATGGTTTTTGAGAGGGTATATTGGGCTGAGATTTTTTGTAATTTAGCTCATAGATCTCCGCCAACCTCATAGCCTCTTTGATGGTGCTAGGTCTTTGTGCCGAGACATTCGCCTTGATGTAGGAATCTAGACCATGCACGAACTTCTTCATCTTCATGTCCTCATTGATTCCATCCATAAACATAGAGAGCTTCGTGAACCTTTTGTACTCTCTAACTAATGTGCCCTTTTGTGAGAGCTCATACCATTCTTCATGGTATCGGTCAAGAACCAAAGGCGAAACAAATGTCATATTCATCTCTCTCTTCAATTCCTCTCAAGTATGTGGTGTAGTCACTTATTTGACTAAATGTCTCCATCATTGATGGGCATAAAATTCCAAGTGTAAGGATGCAAACTGCACTTTATCCCTCTCATTCTTTGGATATAGCTAAAAACATGTCTCCATTTTGTTCATTCATTCCTCCAATTCATGTACGGTTGATCCTTCACCCTTGAATTTGAAGATAGAGATCTTATCCTTAACATCCTTGGAAGTGGTAGATGATGCATTCTCATGAAATGATTAGAGGGTTTGTACCTTTGCATTTGTACGTATGATCCCAAGAATTGTGCAAAATCCTTGTACTCCCTCTTGAGAAAGTTAGGCATTTCCATCCATGCATCATGAGCTTCCCTTTGATTTTCGGTGAATGACATATGTTCCCAATCATGCTCAATCACATCACCATCAAAATACAACTCCTCTTTAAACATAGAAGATTGATTTCCCTTGGGAAGTGAAGATACTCTTTTAAGTTCTCCAAGGGTTGGTTCCAAATGTGTAGACCAAGATGTATGTTGCTTCCCATGTAGTTGAGAGGGACTGGATTGGAAGGATGTAGACTTCATTTCCCTCATGAGAGGTCTCCTTACCTCCGCCATGAATCCACTTGAGGCATTCTTTGTAGGATTATCAGAGGTAGCCCTTGTAAAAGCCTTTTGCATAGTTTGCTTGCCTTACTTGTCACCACCATGACAAGCCTCTTGCATAGCTTGCTTGCCTTCCTTATTATGACCACCACATGAGAAGCCTCGTGCATGGGCTACTTGCTCCCATGCATACCACCAATAGCATCTTCATGGTGTTGCTCCAATTGGTCTTCAATAGCCCCAATCTTGGTAGTCATGAATTCAAACCTAGTATTCAAGGTATGGTTGATGACATCCAACCTCTCCATGAGTGGCTTGAAATCAAGTCTTTCAACAAGTAATTGCAAGAGGGCATCATTTGAAATCAAGTCTTTCAACAAGTAATTGCAAGAGGGCATCTGACATCAGTTCTGTGACCAGGTCTTCCGACCTAGGTAATAGGTTTTGAGGACAGAACCTACATCAGGAAGGGGGGGATGTTAATCCCATTTTGGATTAACAAACATGATCCTCAATTGAGGACATTAATAAGTGTCATGAAACGGCACTATAAAAGTTGTACATTATGAGATATTGGCCACCCCAAGGCCTCGTAAGTAAGTTTTGGGCGCTCAAGTGTGAATAAGGGACAATTGTATATAAGGCATTTCTCATAATGAAGAGACACAATCACCTTTGTGCTATTGAGAGTTTTTCCTTTGTGACTTGAGAGAGATTGAAGGAGTGAGAGCATTCTAGCATTGTGCCTCTTTTATGCTTATATGATTCATGCTTGTGTGAGAGAGAGTGAGAGAGAGTGATTGTCCTATGCAAGGGTGTGAGTGACTCCATGGTGATAGCGTGGAGGTGGAGCTTGGAGTTTGGAGCTTAACGAGTGAGCTTGGAGGCCTCAAGGGACTCAAGATCAAAGCATTGGTAAGTACCCTACGGCAGTTGTGATCTATTGCTCACCCAGTAGGTGAATGTGTAGAGTTCCCTCTTGGAGGTGTGGTAGCCCAAGGTGGATGTGAAATATGGTCTTCTTCCTTCACCTAGGAGGATGCCTCAATCTAAGACAATGACTTCACTGTGTCTGCCTATAGCTCTGATGATGTTGCTCTAAAATCAAAGAGGGAAAAAGATGAAAATATCCTTATCCATGTACCGCTTCATTGCTTGCCTTGTTCTTGCCTCTTGCTTGTCTCCTCAGCTCTCTCAAACGAACCAGACCTCTGATACCATAAAGAGAATGTGGGAGGGAGGGAGAGCTTGAGTTCCTTTTACAAGCAAACACACACACAAGAGAGAGAAAGACACAAGAGAGATATGAATGGCTGAATTTTTTGCTATCTTCTTTTTTTCTCTACAACCATAAACTAAAGAGATAAGAGTACATACTATAAGGGAAAGTACTTTCCTACTATAACATATAATGGTCGATCCATAGTGTAAACCCGACTATATGAGCTGGCACTATAACTATGCTATACTCTAGCAACCCAAATATGGTTATTACACAGCCTGTCATCCAATGGCGGCATATTAAACATAATCTCACCAACCATGCCAATGGCATAGCTATCACCCAGGTGGGTCATCAATATCCGCAACACTAGTAGTTGAGCTTGATATCTCAGCAACCCCCACACACACACATACACACATACATACACTAAAATAAGGTGGATCATACCCATATACTTGTTAAATTAAAGGTAGTGAAGACCCTACAATATATATTGACATTAGTCAACAATCTAGTTTAGAAAAACGTTGGTTAGATTATTACTAAAAGAGTGACACAAAGTATATAAATTTAAAATTTAACAATACATAATAAAAGGCTATAGGAAATCTTGGTCTTTAATGCATCTGCTTTTTCAAGATTAGAGGACAAGAACATGCCCCTTTTGTCAAACAAGAAGACTTTTTTATCGTGAAACATGAGTGTGGTCCCATGGCCTTGTGGGCTAGCAAAACTTCTTGAAGGGGTGAAAGACAACACTAAGCTAGGAAGCAAACCTCTTTAAGAGTGGTGGAGAGGCCATTACTGTGGTAGCTTTAAAAAGAAGCAATGAGCGGATACCAAAAAAGGGTGGAAAAAGGTTAGTTTGCAATTTTAGGCTTCTACTAGGCTGAGCTAGCATGTATTGATTTTTGTAGATTAGGGGCACCACAGCCTAAATTTGCTAATGAGATATTACCACACCACATTTTTTGTCTTGATAAGCAGGTCCCATTATACCTTTCAAGAAGAAGGAGATGAGGGATTCATCAACATGAGGAAGCTATCACTTGCACCCTAGGTCCACAAACAAAGGGTTATACTATACGGGTTGAAAATTCTCGAGGCTTGGTACTAGAAAAGGTGGCACATGTATACCCGGGTTGTTCCAAGAACAAGTTAGGGTGCACAATCTTATGTATCGCGTAAGTGGGGCCGTTTGCATAGTGGAGCTCAACATTGGTGTATAAATAAGTTGTAAAAATTAGTCTCTATGTAGTGATTTTATTGTAAAACAATAACTATACTTACACAAACTAATCAAAACATATGTACAACAAATCCAAATTTTTTAAAAACAAAAACAAAAATAAATCTCCACCCTTGGTTCGCTTGATGATTGAGTTTTTTACTATGATCAATAACTATACTTACATAAAAAAATAACATACTTTTAATTATAATCAATAACTATACTTACAAAAATAAAAATAAAAAAACAAATCTCCACCCTTGCTTTGCATGATGATTGACTTTTTACCATGAACAATAACTATACTTACACAAGCAATATGTTTGAATTAGAACATAAATTACACCAAATCTATTTTCTAAAAATAAAAAATGGTAAAAAAAATACATAGAATGGTAAAATAAAAAATGGTAAAAAAATACATAGAATTTCCTCCACAGTTAGATTCCTTGATGATTGACCGAAAAACATTATAACTGAACCATGCACCCACTCCTCATAATGTCTAGTGTTAGGTAAAGACCAAAAAGAGATTTCTCGAGAAAATCAAATGACTTAAGTATGGAGATCTTGCCATTGAAGAGTACAATTTGACATTGGTGGCTTGTGGTTGTTAAGAGAGTGGATAACATTTCTTCGGCATTCTAACAAGGAGTGCAATAACGATCGTCGTTGAGAGTTGTTTACTTGGAATATCCGTTCAAGAGTGTTTTTTTTCAAATAGGCTACTCTCTCCTTCAAAATGACACGAGGCCGAAATTTCCAAAAACGGGCATGACGGCCACTCAGAGACGGGTCATCGACGACAATGGGATGCATCGTGCAGCTCGCATGCGACCCTGCTCTGTGGTGTAAATTGGTGGAGGTAGTCCACGTCATCCGGCCACATCCCCAGGACTGTGTGTAGGCATCAAATAGGCTACTCTCTCCTTTTAAAATGACAGGCCAAACGGGCATGACGACTGCCCGGAAGTGGGTCATCGACGACAACGGGATGCATCGTGCAGCCGGCACGTGACCCTGCTCTATGGTGTAAATTGGTGGAGGTAGTCCACGTCATCCGGCCACGTCCCCAGGGCTGTGTGTAGGCATTGGTGGGGTAGTTTGACCGTTCGCGGCCGCCAAATTTGGCGGTGGCTGCCAAATCCGGCGGTTCATTTCTTCTAGATGGTATGCTGGACAACTAAACTCCATAGGGTTGTGTAGAGAACAGGTCGCCGTGAAGACAGTTTCCACAAGAAACTTAGCCTTCTCTTGGGAAAGCTGCAGGCTTGCGAAACAATTTCTCTGCTTTCCTAGGGTTCGCAATTTCGCAAACAACTACAGGTTGCCTCTGCTTTTTTGTTCATAGCGTTTTCAAACAATCGTAGGGTTTGCAGACGATCTCTGCTGTGTAGAGTTTGCAGACGATCTCTGCAGTTTATCTATCTCTGCGGGTTTAGGGTTTGCAGACAGCTCTGTACAGTTTGCGAACAGTTCTCTGCTTTTTTTAGGGTTTCCACGCACCCGGGCAGTTTTGTCTGCTTTCAGCGCAACAATGAAGCCTCCTGTCTGAGGAGATTTGTCCAACAGAGGCCGATCCAGGTAAGTTTTCTCAACCTCGTGTTAATTATCATAATCTCAATTAGTTCAGATCTACCGGCAGTTGTTGAAACACAATTCGTAACCCTGTTGACGCGGGGCTGCCTTTTTTGCAGTAGCAGCACGAGCAATTCGGCCCAGCAGAGGCATGGTGGGCAAAGAACTGGAGGCTGGTACCGTGGATTGCAGGTTTCCAAACGTCCGCAAAACATATTGGCAATCTGCTACATGGAATTCTCACTCTGCTCCTCCCAGCCCCAAGTTGCATCCATTCCCTTCAGAGGGAGGATGCGGCGGAGGCTCAGCTTCCCCTATTGATGCCACGGCACTGCCATACACACCACGCTCACAAGAACACAACCAAAACACCAGATCTAGGGTTTCTCTCCCCCCCCTCCAGCCCTTGTCCATAGCCAGAAGAAGCCTTGAAGAATGGCCCAGTGCAGGTTTGGATGACACTGGTGACTGGACTGCCCCTACCACGCCTGGACGCAGGAGAGTGAAGACTGGGCCCGACATCAAGCTTGACTTGGCTTCTGTCCAGCGGGCCGTTGTGGAACCTACAGAAATACAGCTGAAACGGGACAAGTTCGCCCACTTTGATAAGCAGTGCTCCCGGGTTGCTAATTACCACATCTATCTTGGGAGCGATGCTGTTGCCAGAGATCGGGAGGCCCTGCGCGCTAATGGGATCACACATGTCCTCAATTGTGTGGGATTTGTATGCCCCGAATATTTTAAGCGAGAACTAGTTTACAAAACATTATGGTTGCAAGACAGCCCGTGTGAAGATATCACAAGCCTGCTTTATGACGTCTTTGACTATTTTGAGGAGGTTAGGGAGCAAGGTGGGCGGGTTTTTGTCCACTGCTGCCAAGGAGTGTCACGCTCTACATCCTTAGTAATTGCATATTTGATGTGGCAGGAGCGCAGCAGCTTTGAAGATGCCTTCCAAGATGTCAAGGCAGCCAGAGGGGTCACTAATCCAAACATGGGTTTTGCGTGTCAGTTGTTGCAGTGCCAGAAGAGAGTGCATGCCACTCCCATGAGTCCCACCTCGGTGCTCCGAATGTACAGGCTTGCACCCCACTCGCCTTATGATCCTTTGCATCTTGTTCCCAAGGCAGTAAACAACCCCGGAGCAGGATCTTTGGACTCGCGAGGTGCATTTGTCATACATATACCATGTGCAATTTTTGTGTGGATAGGCCAGGATTGTGATCCAAAAATGGCCCAAGCAGCAAAGGAAGCAGCAGGTCAGGTAGTCAGATATGAGAGAGCAGAAGGTCCAGTTCAGGTTCTTGCTGAAGGCCATGAAGGCCCAGAGTTTTGGGAGTCTCTCAGCAACTATTCCGTCTCTCGGGGTGAGTGTACCAGTGCGGGTCTTGAGTGTTTGAGTGAAGACAATGGAGAAGACTGTCACGTGCTGCAGTCCAATTCTCAGGCAGAAAAACAAAGAATTAACCGAGGTGAAGTTGAAAGAGTCAGACAGCTTGGTGTAGGCCACAGGAAAGTGCCATGTCATGATGTTGACTATGATCTGTACCGAACAGCTAGACTTGGAGGGGTGATTCCACCGGTGCCTTTCATGGGTGTAGGCATGGGTACTATCCCAACACGAATTCCTGCAAGGGAAGACGGCTGGAGCCTATTGCGGAGGAAGTTTTTGTTAGGGGAGCTAGTATCAGCTAAGGAGAGAGCATCTTCTGAAAAGCCAAACGTCAATGTTTTGTCTCCCGATACCTCCATGGGTTCATCATCACCTCATTATTCTCCATTCTCTTTGACCTCGACGTCTTCTTCTGCCCCTGCTGGCTCTGAATCTCCTTTTGCATCTCCTATCTCTCTCTTGGGAAATCTGTCACCGGATACTCCGCAAACCAACTCTGCTCCAATATCATCGTCTATCAGCCCTTCTCATCCATTTATTAGCAGTCTGTCTATCCCTTTTCCCATGAAGACTTTATCTGCTCAATGTGCAAACAAGTGCCCAACCTCCTCTCTGGCTCAACGAAGAGGTAGTGTGCCACCTTCCCTTCGATTGCCAGGTTTGGAAGATGACCCCCCTCCAGCACCTAGAGGCATGTCAAGAAAACCTAAGCTGCCACCTCTAGTCATGACAGAAAAGTACAGAGCAGATAAGAGTGCTGAAGAGAACGAGGATACTAACTTCAGGTTCCAGGCACTTGGAGAAATGTGCAAGGGATTGGCTGGGATCGAAGATCACATGGCTGCACAGCTGCAGCCACCATCATCCACCTCTTCTATGCAATCTTCAGATAGGGCTGCAAGAGATGATCAGGGTCAAAACGACTTGCAGATCGGAAGCACCCCTGCACAAGGTGATTCTCAACATCTGGGTCCAAGGAGCCCTTGCAAGTCAATACCAGAGGTTGGGCATGCTTTCTTATACTTGTGGCCGGGACTTGAGAGGATTGACATGTTTGATGTAGATGATCTGGATACAAGGGCTGTGTTTGTTTTGGTGGAAGCAGCATGCCATCCTAGAGGGAATGACCAGGGAATTGGGGTTCATGTTTGGGTGGGAAGGCAGCTTGCAGCAAACAAAGGACATCAAAATGAGAGTTCTAGGAGTGAAGAAGAGGCAACATGGCATCAAGTAGGGCAGGATTTTCTTGACCGGATGCAGCTCCCAACTGATGTTCCGATCAAGGTAAGTGCATGGCATTTGCTTGCGTTACCTGATACCAATTTGATTTGCACTACATTGCATAAGATTATACTTTTTGCACAACAATTAAGGTTTTATATAGAGTCAATTAATCTGATGTTCTGATAAGCAGGTTGTAAGAGAAGGGCAAGAACCCGAGGAATTCTGGGAGACATTTAATCAGGGTTGAATCATGGCATGTACTTAAACCAAAGGTTCCAGGGTTTTATGAAGGGTTTCCGCTAGCCAATCTCTAGGATTTTGAGTGCCCAAAGTAAGTGCACGATCCCAGACAAAGATTAATTGATGGCCAGCAAGTTGTCTTGCTCCTATTTTGGATCTGCTCCATGTAACTACTCTGTGTTTTCATCTTGCAGGAAGCAGTGAACGGCGGACATAATCAGCCTCTTCAATATAGGACCAAATCAGAGCTTTGCTGTCGGTTATTGACTGGGAACCATGTGAGGCTGCACAACTAGCTCACAGAAGAAGTGACATCTCGCATTGGAAATGTAGTACCTTTTTTGTACATTATGGACAATTTGAGCTGTTGGAAAAGTGGGTTCATAAGCTTAAAAATGGCAATCTAATCTTTTTGATCCACCACCATTATAGCCGCCCTAGGGGTGCAACAATTTTTGCTCAGGAAAAAAAACCGAGCATCTTTACTGTGAAAAGCTTGGCATGAGTGGGAAGAACATTTCTTGCTCACATAGCCACTTATCAAAGATCCCCTTGTTTTTTCACTGAATGGAAGAAATGGATCAATAGAAGTGTATCAATGTGCTTCAGCTTTTGTTCTAGAGGAAGATTGTTTATTGCCTGCTGATCATAGAGTTCCTCTTGAAACAAAGTCAACAAGTAGTATTTGGGTTCGTGAGATTGAATATTCTTCAAACAGGAGCATGGGTTCAACTCTTCAAACCATGTATGTTTACATTAACTGTTCAATCTTTGAGACATGCGTTCTCTCTAACCTGGTGCTTGAGGTTGAGATCTTGCACAAGAGCAAACTGATGCAGTCTACAAGAGGGCTGCTCTGCCTTTCCCACATTCGTTTCTTCTTCCTGCAATTCCTCATCCCTCAGGCTATGTTGCAAGGAAATTCAAGCTTTATCATGGGACCTTTAAAACCATCCAAATATTAATAATGAGTGGCCTAATGTGTCTGTCTTCTCTGTTTCTCATATGTTCCACCAACCTCTGGAACTAGCCAATGTGCTTAATTGAGGTTTGGATGCAAAGTTTGATACATAATGCAACGTCGTTGGAAAATTAAATGCTTTCACCACTTTTTATTGACATTATCACCATTTTTTTTCTTAAACAAAAAGCTTAAATATAATTCAAGGGCTTAAGGTGTTTCTATAAGTGAAGTTAGGAAATAATGTAGAACAGAATTGATGTGTGCAGAAACCTAGTTGATTAAGGAAAACTAAATTTTGAGTTACAAAGTTGAAACAGAATTTGCATTGAGAACAGGGAAATACTTGTCGCACATAGGGTATTGCTAATCTCATGTAATAGCACTTTGTGATTGCTAGTTAGTACTCAGTTAGCACATCTACCAATGCTTCTTGTGGTTCGGAAATCTTATGTAAAACCTAGATGCAATATGTGCTAGCAGCCTGCTATTAATTCAATGTGGCTGCCAGTTAGCACTCTCTAATTGCAAACAGTGTGCTGGATTGGGCTTGTGAGAAACTAAAAACCACGGTGCAAAAAGTTTTCCTTTAGATGCATGTTACAAACCTGTTCTCTCAGTGAGTGGAAAAGTTTTCCTCATAAATAATTTGCTTGAATGCCCTAATTCACTCATGCCCAAAGTGCACAACATTACAAATACCACTTATGGCCAAAATGCCCTAATTCTTAGTCTCTAAAAGTGTCTTTTCACATGTTCATAAGGGAATAAAGTTGAACTACTACAAAAATATAGCCTTTACAAGCAAAAGAGAAAAAAAAAACTAAATTTAATGGTATGCAAAGCTGAGAAATGTCCACCGTACATGAGATTTAATGGTATGCAAATTTGAGGTGGCAACCTTCCATACCTGAGAGGACTTATGCTTCAATATCAAACTTCTTGGCCTACCTTGTACAAGCCTTTCCATTAGATTCAATTTCCTCTATAAGGAAGGTTCAACTATTCTTTTCTTCTTCTCTTTTTGGGGGAGGAAATATGTAGGTATATATATATTAAAGAAAAGGAGAGGACATGGGTAATAAAGCTCCTACTAATCCATCTCAAGTGCATGCAACCCTTCTGCAAGACTTTGAGGATCAACTATGCTTTTCTATAATAAAGAGGCACAAGGTGGGCTTCTATAGTCTCTAATAGAGAGTCTAAAAGAGAGGCGTAGAGAGCAATATAGAGGTGCAGAGAGGGGGGCTTACATAGTTTCCAATAGAGAGTCTAATAGAGAGGTACAGAGAGGGGGCTTTAAATAGCTTTTACTTTGCCTCCCTATTTTCCCAACACCCCCTCCCCTTCTGTCTGTCTCTTCTTTGCTAAACCATGGATTTAGCTTAAAATCAACATGGTCTTTCAGATATGTAATTTGTGTCATAGGCCATTTTGGCCTTTTATTTAGACGTTAATCTCTCTCTCTCTCTCTCTCTCTCTCTCTCTCTCTCTCTCTCTCTCTCTCTCTCTCTCACACACACACACACACACACACACACACACATTGGATCAACCATTCCCTTGGAAAATGGGGATGGAAAACTCTAAACCCCATTAATTCAAGCTCCCTTGGATCATCCCCCTCCCCCCCCAAAAAAAGGGTCGTCCTTAACGGGGCTCCCCACTTTTCACGGGAGATAGTCTCCCCAAGTCCATTCCCTCTATTGTCATGCTCATGGGTCGTGGGAAAGATGATCTTAGTCACAAAATCAGGACACTTTATTTTAGGGAATCCAAATCTCCTACACCAAGTTGCAGCTTGTTGATTTCGGATAATATGATTTGCATGGCTGTCAACATATGTGCAAAATGCTTTCAACATGTTGATGGGGGATAATTCTATTGGCTTGGCTGTCAACATCTCTACAAAATGCTCCACTCCCTATGACCATGATAGTTGGCAAAGTCCCTCTAACCATTATGGAAATTCACCGATATAGATGAAGACCACTCCCCAAATGTCAACTTCAATAAATCTTCAAGGAGATCACCAAGGAGTGGTACCCTAGAGTACCCTGGCTAGCTAAGGGAAATACAATGCCAAAGCAAAGACCTCACAACCACCATTTAGCCAAAAGCCTACCTATAAACACAAATCTACCAAGCGTGAGCCTCAAGCAAAAGAATTTTACCCTCAACACGAGCCCCGTTGGATCCCTGTGAAGGTGTTAGAAGATCAAGGCTTCTATGAGGGAAACCCTTTCGTCTAGGTCCCCAAAAGCTTGCCATCTTCACCACAATCTCTGAAGCCAAAGAGAGTTAAGCGACGGTCCTAACACCTAATGCCATCCTAGCAATCAACACTTTGATGGATCCCAACAAAGGTGATGGAAACTCGAAGTCTCTATGAAGAGAACCCCTACATTTGGGTTTTGAGGTAAAAGAGAAACTCATGTCACAAGCCTCTACAAACACACCATCAAAACATCAACAATCCAAGATGGAGTGGAGACCTGAAGCCATGTCTCCATTCCAATGCCACCCCCAAAGAGCTAGTGGCTACCACCTCGTCTCACATGCCGACACCACCATTGAAGTGGCTAGAAGAGTCCATGAACGTATCCCCAATTCCATGTGTGGTGATACCCCATTCAATTCAAATTAAAGAAGAGTCAACCACGATGCCAAAACCTCAAGAAAGACATGCAAATACTTCCTTGGCATCACTAAGTGGCCTCAAGGCTCAAAGGGATCACCATGGATCCAAAACACCCTTGTGTGCCATGCCACAACACCAACTTGTAAGCTAGAAGGTCAAAGCTCAGTCAAGCGTGCCAACAAAGCTGGTGGCGATGCCATCAATGCTTTGGTTGTGGATGGGCAAGTGGTTCTTTGCCTTGCTCATTGAGCGGTAAGTTGGAAACATTAAACCGACATCTTTTATCAATTACATACACATATACTTGGGAATGACTGAAAACTTAAATTTAAAAGACCAAAACAAAAACAAAAAACCAAAAGCACCTACACATGCACATCCTCTCTCCACCACAAACAAACCCACCTGTATGTGCACACTCTCTAAACACACCTACCAACATGTGCACACAACCAAAACACACATGGTTAACTGCACATGTACACCCTAAAAACCAGCACATGCACACCCTCTCTCTCGACTTGCACACACTTATGTGCGTGTGTGTACACACATGCATGTGCACATGCATATATATACATACACATACACGTATGCACATGTGTATGCATAGGTACATGCATGTATGTGCACATATACACACACATCAACACACACACACATACACACTCACACAACTCTTTTAAAATAACCCCCCCCCACCCCCTTTTTTAAATTTTCATATAAACATCCCCCCTTGCTTTATTTTTTCAAGAATTAAATATAACAAAGTTAAAAAAACTGTAAAAAAGAAAAAATTGAAATAAAAAGAAAAAAAACCACACAAGCCCACTTGCGGTCCATATGGCCACATAGGCTAGACCTGTGGGGTTACGCCCACGCCTTGGCCATGTGGGGGCCCACCCCATGGGGGTAGGCAACGAGCATGAAGGCTCTCAAGGCACAAGGCTGAAATCCACTTGGCACTCCCTACACCACGTAGAAGGCTGAGATTTCAAGATCACAAGCGGCCCACACCAATCTTTTCCCACCTCATTGCATTTCGCTCTTCCTTCTAATGTAGCCCTCCTCTTACTTAGTGAGTCTTGTTTTTGCTACATCCAACCCTTTTCCTCCTTACATTACACTTCACATAGATTGAGTGTGCACATACTAAAACTAAGAACTTAATCCTCTCACTAGGAACATCAAGAGTAGGAACCATGGCTGATGGCACCACTGCCACCTCATCCCCACTCCATGAGGAAACTTTTTTTTCTTGGAAACAAGATCCTTCTATTAGTTAACAAAGAACAACCTCACCTCCATGTACAAAGCGAGGATCAAAGAACAAAAAAGAGGGGAAAGATGCACTTCTCCTCCGGCTGGCCGCTCTATGAGGAGAAGGCTAGAGGTGGGGGAGGGAATAACCACATAGATGGTATGTAGTACCACTGGGCTCACTATCTGTGAGAAAAGGACCAAGTCGCCAGAGCCTCAGGAAGGCTTCCCGACGCTTTTGCATACGATTAGAACCACCCTAACGCTTCCCCCATTGGCCGTAGAGCATATGAATGATGTCAAGCCAACTACTTTTGATGGACCTCATAGGCGGAGTGTGGATGCCTTCGACTTCGATGGCTTCGCTGTGCATCAAGCTCTCTAGATGTGCCATGGGGCAATGCTACTACAAATCTCCCATCTCTGGGCCTCGAACCAGGAGTCCAATGGATTGGGACTGGCACTATCGAGATGCGAAGGTGAGAGGCCTGAAGGGCTAGCCCCCCACTTTCCTCCTCATAAGCCATGATGACCTCGGTCTTAGTGTAGTGATAGTGTCCCATGTAATAGTACGAGAAGAGGCCATGTCCATAGTGAAGATGCGGAGAATCTGTTGCCAAACCTGTTGAGCCTTCGAGCAATCCCAAAGACAATGTCATTGAGACTCCTAGGGATGGCCACATCTAGGACATGCTGTTGGTCTACCTCCAATGGCCAACGATCCATGAAGAAACTTTGATAGGGGAATTGAAGCTTCCATGGCATCTTGATTGTCAGTAAATATCCACTTAATTAAGATAATTAGCACACTAATTTGTTCACTTAGCAAATATTTAGAGAACACAATGGAGCATAGGCTAATGCTTTCCTTCACTTCAATTAGTGGTATCTCTTCTAATCATCTCGATAAGTAAAAACATTTTCATCTATCTTTTAGATCCTATTTTTACTCTATGCACACTTGAATACAAGCCTACATTCACATGTGGCCTACAGACCTACTAATATGCAATCACACACTAAGCCATGTGATGGCCATTTATTAGTCCTACATGTGTGCATATCTACCCAACACAATTGAGATCCGTAAATGCCTCATGAGGGTGTTCTATTGAATCCCAAACACACTAATTTGTTCACTTAGAAAATATTTAGAGAACACAATGGAGCATGGGTTAATGCTTTCCTTCACTTCAATTAGTATCTCTTCTAATCAGTGTGTGTATCTCTTCTAATCAGCTCAATAAGTAAAGTGTGTATCTCTTCTAATCAGCTCGATAAGTAAAAACATTTTCATCTACTTTTAGATCATATTTTTTCTCTAAGCATACTTGAATACAAGTGGGCATTCACATGTGCATGTGGCTTTTACACCTACTCATATGCAATCACACACTGAGCCATGTGATGCCCATTTATTACTCCTACATGCGTGCGTTTCTACCCAACACAATTGACGTCCATAAATGCCTCATGATGGTGTTCTTATTGACTCACATCATACCAAATGTATTAGAGTTACCCATCAACTGTGATCTATAAAGCTTTCCTTCTCAACACTCCCCCTCAAGCTCACTAGCATATACCAAATCTACATTGCTTGCTAGAACCCTCTCTCTATTGGAATGATAATGCACCTCTATGTGCTTAGTTCTATCATGAAACATCGGGTTATTGGCAAGCTATATATTGCTCATATTGTCACAATATATAGTGACCACATAATTCATGGCCTAATCTTGGTGCATGTATAGACCTCATCTTCTTTACACCATGGTGTGTAGATAGATGGTATCCCAAATTCTTCATCTAGGTTCTAATTTGACCCATTAGATATGTCACCAATGTTTATAGTTTCATGGTGTGTAGATAGATGGTATCCCAAATTCTTCATCTAGGCTCTAATCTTACCTCTACTAGATATGTCACCAATGTTTACAGTTTCACGTGTCACCTCATGTACATTTCCGAGCTGATCATCAACCTTCTCTTTTTCTTTCCTTGAGGCATGCGCATTTGCCTCTTTACCACCACTACTAATTCCCTTTCCACTTAGAACAACACATGGACTAGTTTTCCGCAATCTACATGTCCATGGTGAAGTAGATATGGATCCACCTGATGTATCTTGTGGTCCTAACATAGTACCTGTACCTTGTGTAGCTTTCTATTGACCACACCATCATCCAAATCAAACTTTAAATCATCATCCTTTGATGCACACCAACCACTCATTTTATCAAAGACAACATCCAATCACTCATTTTATCAAAGACAATGTCCTTGCCGTATCACTAATTTCTTTTTGAGTGGAATTGTAACACATGTAGCCTTTCCAATCAAGTGAATACACACTTCTATAAACCACACATCCAAAAACTTTCAACCAGCTTATATCCCATGAACTCTACTTGGGAGTTATAAACCATGTACTGTCATTGTGGGTGTTCTTAATCAATTACATTGTTGTTTGCATAGACTTTTGCCAATAATGATGAGGCACATTCCTTTTATGCCTATTCTCCCTCTTAGCAATAACTCCATTTTGCTAAGGTGTGTACTTGCATGTAAGTTGTCTATACCATGAGTTCTCAAGAATGCTAGAACTCATTAGAGATGTACTCACCATCCCCATCTGACCTTACAAATTCAATATACATCCCTTTTTTGCTTCTTACAAGGGCCTTAAAATTCTTAAAAATGCCCAAATACTTCACTCTTCTCCTTCATGAAATACACCCATACCTTCCTTGTATGGTCATCTATAAAAGATACATAGTAACGAGACATACATAGCAATGATACTTACATTAAGAGAAGCTGTATGTGTAGGACCCATACATCTATATGGATAACCTCCAAAGTTTTTCTACTTACATTTCCTTGCTTCAAAAAAGTATTCTTAGATTGCTTACCAAATTGGCAAGCCCCATATGCACCATGTAAATCAACTCAAAACTCTAGCAATCCTTTGCCTACATAGTCTTCAAGCTCTCACAGGACCAATGCTTTTGTACCACATCTCCATGTTAGAAATGAAACCTATACCATTTTTAAACAAAACATCTTCTTTCACTTTTGTCACACTAACATATAATGTAAAGAACTTGCCTTTTGTGATAAGCTTGTACTTGTTTCTAAAATCTTCCACAAAACATCCATTCTCATTAAACCACACCTGCAAATCTTGGTCAACCATATGACCCACTAACACAAGATTCTTTGTAATAATAGGTATATGAAGCACATCACTCAAGTGCTTAAACTTTCCATCCTGCAACTTCAAAGGTACTTTCCCAACATGCATAATTAAGTGACTTTTGTCATCACCAGTAGATACATAGACTCTAGTAATCATAGGTTCCATCTCATGAAACCATTCACCAAGCCCAAGCATATGATTTGAAGTGCCAAAGTTCATGTAACATACATCATCATGTCCATCATCAACAATGGCTGAACCCATGCTACATGTCATAGAAAACAAATGTTCCTCTGATGATCATCCTTGCCACTTGTGTTGATGCCCTACACTTTGCCATTTTTGGAATCATCTTACTTCTTCTAACACTCTTTCTGCATGTGGCCCCTACTTTCCACAATAAAAGCATCCAAAATTTTGATTTCTTAGCTAGTTATTCCAATAACCTCTTCTTCTAGAGGTACCCTACCTCTAAAGCCATATTCACCTCTACCACCTCATGAAGATTGTTAACGTTGGGGTTGTTGTTGTTGCTTTGATTGGCCTTGCCATTGACCTTGGCCTCTACCTATACCTATACCACATCCATGAGAGGAGCCTATCCCCCTACTTCCTCTACATGTATCAATGTAGAAGACATTCTCACCTTCACCTGTATTACTAGTAGGTCCTCCTAGTCTAACGTCCTCACTCACAACAAGGAGAGGTACCAACTCCACAAAACTCAGATAGTTCTCATTAACACTGATGGAAGTCTCAAATGGCTTCTAATCGTTTATAAGACCATTTAATGTGGCCACTATAACAACAAGATCATAATCAGCAATGGGTGAACCAATGGTATCCAATGCATTTACAACATTTTTCACCTTTTGCACATACTCTGAGATAGACATCGTACCCTTTTTAATGCTATTTAACCCCTACTTGAGTTACATCTTCTTGGCTTTTGTACTCTCATAGAGACCCATAAGAATGTCCCATGCTTCTTTTGGTGTCCATACATCCTGTATATATAGAAGCATATGGTCATTTGATACTCACAAAAACACACTGTAGCATGTTTCTCATATGTGATTTGAGACTTGACTCTACCATGGTTGCCCAACAACATTATGTAAAGTACCTATAATGAGTAATCAACACAAGACCACTTCTCTTAAGCTCACCTTAGTGAGTTCCCACAACCAAATTACCTACTCAAACTAGGCCTAAAATACTCTTCTAAGGGCTAAAACAATTCCACAACCATCCAATAGCATTCACAAAACTTAAACACATGAGAAACCATACATTCAATTTGCACAAACCTACCACTATTATGTAGTTGTGGACAAAATTATCGACAGCTACGTAGTTAAGAAGCCATACACTCAATTTGGGAAAATTTTTCCACTATGTAGTTGTGTTACCTCTTCAATACATCTAAACATCATATATATACATAATCATGTGGTCATTGATACTCATAGAAACCTAATGTAGCACCTTGCATGCTCTTTCTTCCCATGCTTTGTCCTCATCCATAGGAACCTCCTCTCTTGGCTCTTTCTCTGCACCTGTATAATAAAATTGCACATGCCTTTTCCCATTAGAAATTTTTGCATATGGAATTTCCATGCATGGAAATTATTCTTGTCAAGCTTCTCATATGTGATTTGAGACTTGAAACTGTCGTGGTTTCCCGACAACACTATGCAAAGCACTTGCATTATTGAGTATTAAGTATTTGAGACTTGAATCTACCATGGTTGCCCGACAACACTATGTAAAGAACTTGCATTATTGAATATTAAGTATTATTGAGTACTCAACACAAGACCACTTCTCTTAAGCTCACCTTAATGAGTCGCCAAAACCAAATTAACTCTGCAAATCATGCCTAAAATACTATGCAATACCACTTCTCTTAAGTTCAGCTTAGTAAGTTGCCAAAACCAAATTAACTCTATAAATCAGGACTAAAATACTCTTCTAAGAGCTAAAACAATTCCACAACAACATAATGAAATTCACAACATCAATGGCAACACATAAGCAACCATACATTGAATTTGAGCAAAGCTATTCAATATGTCATTGTGTTCCCTCTTTAATACATCAATACATATGCATTCTAAATGCTTAATCCAAAGGTTTCCAAGATCTAAAGACTCTTATAGTTTCAATAAAACACCAAGATCACATACATTCACCATGTTGAGATATCGAGCTCGTCTAGTGAGGCGGTGGACACTGATGACCTGCCTGGGGGATAGGCCCCGCACTTACACCACTGGCATGGTTGGTGAGATCTTGGGTGATATGCGGCCAGTGGGATGACAGGCTGTGTGACAGCCATTCTAGAGACTGGCATAGTTATAGCGCCAGCTCATTTAGTCGGGTTCACACTATAGAGAACCCGTGTATGTATTGGTTGAGTACCTTTCATATTATGTGTACTCTTATCTTGTATATGGTGTGTTGAGTGTTGAGTAGAGAAGAAGAAGATTTTCATCCTCTCACCTTGTGTGCTCTCTATTAGGGTTTTGTGAGTGTGTGTGTGCTTGCAAGAGCTCAAGCTCTCTTCCCCCCTGCATCTTTTCACACCATACATCACATACATCATTACTCTTTGCATTATACAACTAATGGTCTTGAGTTGCCTATAACCTGTATTTTTTATCAACTTTGAGCAAGCATTAATCACATGTGCTTCAATATTTGACAATGCTATTACATTCACTTATCCTATCCAAAGCCTAAACCTCACACAAGAGGGATCTTGAAAAGACCTTGAGTAAGGCCCTCACACAAGAGGGACATTGAGTAAGGCCCTCAAATAGTCAACCCAAAATCATTGACAAATGTTTTAAATGCCATGTTTTAGTGTAACTACAGCTCAATGTTTGCTTGATTTCTCCACCACCAATGCACCAAATCACTTGCTATTTAGCTCTAGAGTTAGCTCAATACATTTCTAAAATTTTTACTAGATCTCACACTTTAATGGATTCATATGGATACGTGAAGTTTTTGATTAAAACACTATGTTTTGTTGCCTATAGTTGTAATAATTTGGAGCCTTTTTCTAGCTTATACAAAGCTCATATGAATTCTCAGAGATACGGATTAGGTCATGAACTTTTACTTGGACCAATTCTTGTGGCTGTTGGAGCCCTAAAACCTCCACTCTACTGATACCAACTTGAGAGAAAAAATTATAGCTTCCATGGTAGGTTGACCATCAATAAATAAGCTTAATTTAACACACTAATTTACTAACAATCACTTAGAAAATATATGGATAGCGCAATGGGTTATGGGGGCCAAAGCTTTTCTTCACTTAGTGTGTATGTCTCTTCCAATCAACTCCGTAAGCAAAACCCTTCTCTACTATCTATTTTTGCTCTAAGCACACTTGACTACAAGTCCGTATTCACATGTGACTTATACACACCTACTTACAAAATTATACACTAGACATGTGGTGGCCATATATTGCTCCTACATGTGTTTATATCTACCCAACACAACTGGCATCCATAAATGCCTCATGACGGGGTTCTAACTAACTCCCATCTTGATGTATCATAAAGTCACCCATTATCCATGATCCATTAAGCTTGCATTCTTAACAAGGAACTCAAAAATCGTCTTTGGATTTTCTTGATCCATTTTCCAAAATGGGTCACATTTAAAGAACATGCTTGCTCCCTTGACCACAAAATGTTGTATAAGTTCCAAAGAACCCTCATGTAGGCACATGTCGTCTCGGGCCACTGTTGAAGATCACTATAGGGTTGCGTTCTTTCTAGTGGGATGTCATGCCGTCTTTCAACTACCCGAAGTAGCTCCCTACCTTAAAAAGATTGGCTTCAATACCTTCCAAACCAACCTTCACACATGGGGCTCATATTTCCATCTCACCTTGTATTTCGTGAGTCCCACCATGCCACTACTAATTTGGGGGAGGTAGAGATGCCAAATGGGTCACAACGTATGATCACTCTCAATGAGGATCCAATTAGAACTACTTGCCTGATAATGTCAAATACGGCCACCATAGATGTCGCCACCTTTCAACCAAATACACTTCAAAAAAAAAGCTCACGATTGATATTTTTGGATGGAGGGACCATGGTAGGTGAAAGCCTACATGGTATGGTCTAGATTTTCTTGGATGGTGCACGCATAAGTGATTGTCTCTACATTGTTTTTTTGGACAACCCATTCTTCTTAGTAGTCTCTCCAACCCCTCAAAAAACAACATATCTCGGGATGAAATAGCAATAAGAAACAATGAAGCACCCTAGTCTCTAGTTGTTTCACACATGAGATCTAGAATTATACCTTGTCATGCGCCAGACCACAAATCTATAAGAAACTATAGATTTTGTGAAAATATAAAACACAAGGTCATAAAAAGGGCTAAAAATATTTGTCGACCATAGGGGTGGCACCTTAGGTCAATCATTGTTGACCGTGGGTGGGCCACACATATGGTCACATCTAGCTTAGTCCAACCACATATGCCATTCATAATTTTGAGTTAATATTAGACTATATCTAAGACCATAGGTCTTGGAATAGATTTCAAACTTGTTTGGGTGCCCAAGGACAAGATATCTTGAGAAGATGTCCCTAAATTCTTAGTGTGGCTAGATATAGAAATATCACCATGCACTTACATGTGGCTACGCTTTCTAGTGTACCAAAACATATTCCAAGACACCACCATCCAATGTGGTCTCTCAATTGGATCGTGTTGGGATTCCATGGCTACTCAAATGGCTTCTACTCATGAAGAGGGCCTTACAAACTAGAGCTAGCCACTGCATATGCAGTTACAAGAAGAGGAAAGAGAAACGTTTCTCACTACCACCCTTCACTTTTCTAGCTCTAGGTGGATTACCTCTTTGGTCTAATTGGCAAGTTGATAAAGATGCTATAATTCTTTGTGAATGTGTTCACCAAAATGGGAACTCTTGTGCCTTGCATGAGGGAGAAGAGGGGAGAAATACAAGGGTCAAATTTTCTTTTCACCCTTATCTATTCAAGATTAAACAACCATCTCTCATGGAGAAGGATCTACAACCTTTCCTCCATTGGTGTAATTATAACTAGGTATGAAACAAGAAGGAGGGTTAGAGATATGGAGAGCCCTATATCTACCTCAATTCCAATATAAGTGTAAAGAATGGGGGAGAGATAGAGATAGTCAAGAAGAAGGAGAAGGATGTTCACTAAATATACACACATAATCCACAAGCAAGCAAGCAAGCATCAAGAAAGAGAAAACAAGCAAGCAAGTTTTCACCACAAAAGCACAAAACTAGACTCAATTATGGTAATGTGTTTTCTCATTAACCAAAAATGACATATACAATTCTCTTATATATAATGACTTATATACAAGCCTAAGGATTATTCGAGGGCCTAGAATCTAAAATAAGACTCATATCCTAGGCTATGTAAAATTCACCGCCATTACAAAATCATAAGCTTAGTATAAAACGATAAAATGACATTACACAAGTCATAAACTCAATGGTATCCCAAAATATATTACATAAATGCATTGCAAAAGAGATGTAGCAAAAAGGTGCTATCCCGTATGTTACAAGAGATGTAACATTACTCCACAGAGCACCTTCTTTTTGCATGTAACATAGAGATGTATCATTACTCCACAAAACACCTTTTGCATGTACCATAGAGATACATGAGCAAAAAGATGCTACCACATGTCAGAAGTGATGTTAACCAATTTGTAAACCTCTTTTGTTTTGTGAATAAGAAGAAGAATTTTCAGCCTCTCACCTTGTGTGTTCTCTTCTATGGTTTGTGTGAGTGTGTGTGTGCTTGAAAGATCTCAAGATCTCTTCTCCCCTACATATTTTCATGGTATGAGAGCCTAGTTCATGTTAAGAGCTAAGTGGCAAGAAAGAGAAGAACATGAAGTGGTACAAGGGTAAGAGCTTCATCTACTCATCCCCCTTTGTGTTGGTGGCTACTACACCCTTGTCGGGATCTCTTCCGGAGGCACCGACAAATGAACTCCGATGATTGAGGAGCTTTCTTTGTGGGAGAAAAGCTACAAGAAACCTTTTCTATTTGTTGGACCCATGGGACAAAATTTTTTGGGCCGAAAACACGTTTTGGGCGCGTCTGGACCTCCGTTTTTTAGTTCGCAGGCATTCATGGGCACTGCAGGTAAGTTTCAATTCTCTGTAGAACTCTGTTTTTGGAATTGCAGGAAGGGCGATTGGTTATGAAGACATTGTGTGTACGGCAAAGAGGTCTTAAAGTTGCCATTAGATGTATGTATGCAAATTGAGGTAACTAGTTGTGACCGTTTGGGTGTAGTATAGTACCGCTGTAGAGAATACATCAGTTTGTTGCAAGTCAAACAAGAGTGTTGTTTTTGGTAAATTTGTGTTGCAGACAAGATGTCGAATGGATGATGGAATAAACCAGATTGTTGCAAAGAAGCTTGACAAGAACAACTTTCATGCTTTTAGGTTTAGATTGACCAATTTCCTGATGGTGGAAAAAGGTTACTGGGACTACATTGAAGGTGAACATGAGGAGGCACCAGAGATACCAAAGATTAATCCAATTGCTGTAGATGTAAAAGAAGTTAAGGAGCAAGGAATGTCATGTATTGGCTTTCTATCAGCATACAAGACGCAATGATTGTGCATATATAGGATGCCAAGTCACCTAAGGAGGAATGGGATACCTTGGTGAAGCTGTATGAAACTAACACCAAGGCATGAAAGATTTAGTTGAAGAATGAGCTTCATTTACTGTGGAGAAGAAAAATATGTATGTGAATTATTATGCCTTGAAGATTAAGGGCATTGTGAAATCCCTTGCAATCAATTGGTGTTTTTGTTAATGATGATGATAAGGTGGAAGTGTGTCTACATGGTCTTGGGTGCCACAATACAAGACGTTCAAAACGTCTATTCAAACTTGAGAGAACATTCCCAACTTCATAGATTTGGTGTCAATGTGATCATTGAAGAGAAGAATTTGGGTGAAGATTAACAGTCTTCACAAAACAAAAACAGTTCAAAGCAGCAGGCCTTCTACACAAGTGCAAGTAGAGGATGAGGTAGAGGTCGTGGACGTGACCAAGGTGGTGGCTGAACAGGTAATTAGAATTATAGTCAAGCAACCCAGTCCCAGGATTCGCAACAACACACAGGTGGAAGAGGCCCCAGTTTAGAGGCAGGGGGAGTCAAAGAGGTCGTGGTAATTGGCAAAGGTAGCATAATGATACACGAGGTTATTTTTATCATTGGTAAGCGTGTACATGTGCATGTAGATTGCTATAAGAAGTAGAGTGACATGCGAAATGGAAAAGTGCAGCAAAATAACCATGCATCCTTTAGCATAAATAACGAGGATAATGAGAGGTTGTTTGTTATGCAACATGTGGTTAATGCTGTGTCTGGAAATGATGTAGTAGTGTGACGTGAAAAATTGATATCTTTCATTGTCAATTTTGTGCATATTTTGATGGTTTCTCAATGGTGATAAGGTGGAAGCTTGTCCAAGAAGATTGCGGCGCCCACAATGGAATAACGGTGTGGTGATGCGGCGGCTTGGCAGCTACCCCGATAACTTAGCATTCTACCTTCAAATATAATGGTTTTACTTGATTTAGGGTGCACACATTGTAAATGCCACAAGTATGCTTGATAAATACTTTGGTATGGTAGAGAGGCTAGTGATGTGGAAAATAAAAGTGGGCCTTCATGCTCACATGGATTTTTATTGTATTATTAATATGGTATTCACCATAAGGCTACAAGTTGGGGAGTGTGGAAGGCATGTGGAGGAGTGTGTGTAGGTGCATAATTGGGAAAGATTCTTCTAGAATGCCTACATGGAAGAGGAGAATTTCGCCATGTGTAAGTGGGATCTCCACCTACATGCCACTTAGGCTTGGCTATTATCTTATCACACTCTCAAAGTCAAAAAGTCTTCAATTTAATAATCAATAGAAGACTTAGCCTAAGAGGACAATTGATGGTGACATCTACCCTTATGTCACTGAAGGGTTGAAGATTTTTATGTTGTAATTTGTAACAATGGAAGAGAGGGTGATTCTCCACCTATAAAAGGAGCCCTCCTCTCCCTTTCAAATCAAGGAATGAGCCTCCTCAATTTAGCATTTTGGTGTCATTGCCATTCTCTTTCAAACCCCTATTCAAACACTCTCTTTACATGTGAATGTCTCATTTAGCATTAGCTCCTCATGCTTAACCCAATTTTGGACCTCTTTGATGATTCATGATAAGTGGGATAAGGAGTTATTATCTTGGCGGGCCTGTGACTTCTCAAGGTAGCCCTTGCCTTATTGCCGCCCTCCTTTGGAGGTACCAATGGTTTTAGCGGTAATGAGCATGTGGAAAGACTTTGGGGACCATAGGTAAATCTTTACGATTGTCCGCTGAGCAATGTTAACCCTTACCCTCTAGCTTGAATCATGAAGGAGATGAAAGGCAAGAGGCTATGTGAAAATTGAGGTTTCATGCAAAGAGAGAGAAGTGCAGTTTTTGTGGTCCAATACCCAAATTTCAACCGCTCATCACTCGGGTGTTGGTTTCTTAAATTGATCATATGGCTAGGAAGCTCTTTCTATGCTCTTTCCACTTATGTAACTAATTTCTTAATCTCTTACTTCATTGATGATTAGAATTTCTCCCAAAGTTGCTAATTTTGGCAGTTTTATAGTCTTGCAGTAAAATGCTCATAACTTTTCGCTCGGTTGCCCGTTTTTGAAAGTTTTTATATAGGCGCGAAGCTCTCTTCAAGCTCTACGCATCTATATAATCCTCTCTTGCACAGCCTTTATGGATTTAAAACTGCAATTCTCTGTGTATCTCTGTTTTTATAGCCTTTTGGCCATTCTTTCTTCTTAATCATGATTAATTCCTCCTAATCCCTTATCAAAAGGCAAACCCCATGTATCTTATCCTCTTGTAAGTGATTGCCATATTCATTTTCTTTAATATGTTCCGTCCAAATCGCCCAATTCGAACGGATGAACCTTACCAATATTCCCCGTATGTTTCCGTTCACATAATCCTGAGTCGGAAGATTTTCTTCCAACAAAGAATTGCCCTCTTGCTTGGAGCTGCAAGACTGGCAGAAATTCTTGCTTCTCCGGAGCCTTTCATCTTTCCTTCCATGAATTATGATCTCACCTTTGATGTGTATATCTTTATCTTAAACTAGGGAGAGAAAGGGACTCCGAGAGTTTAACCGAGCATGCCGCTTGACGGGTTGGTCTATGAAGGAGAGGGCAGAAATACTTCCAGATTTCTTGGAGGGTGTGGCCTTAACTTGGCATGAGGCTTTGCCAGAGGAGTCCAAGAATGATTGGGAAAGGTTGACCAAAGCAATGAAGGAGAGATTTGGGACAGTGGAGTCGCCAAATGCTTTACTATTGCAATTGGATCAAATTTTCCAAAAGGACGGGGAGTCAGTTTCTGCCTTTTCAGTGAGGTATGAAGCCTTATTCATCAAATATCAACAAGCTGCTTTACATGTTGTTGCTTCTTCTTCTTCACCTTCTATGGAAGATTCAAAGAGTTCTTTAGCAATGGAGCACCTTAAGATGAGCAAGTTTATTAGGGCTTTGGATCCCTGCTTGCATGGAAAAGTTCTTAGCAAAGATCCCACTAGTTTTAAAGAGGCACTTCGTATTGCTTTGAAGAAGGAGGCCACTCTTCATATTGAGTCCACATTCCAATCTTATCCAAGTGTGCCAACCTCACCACGAGTAGAGATAGCCTCAACATCTCAGGTACAAGCTCCATCTTTGGATCATAACATTGCACAACTTATAGCAGAATTTGCTGATTTGAAGTTACACTTAGTCAATGCAAGGCCACCTAGGGTTCCACGAGCTGAGGATAAACCTAGGGATAGAAGTAGTGTTACATGCTATGAATGTCAAGAGAAGGGGCACTATCGCACTGAGTGTCCAAAGTTGAGGAAAAGTGAGGATAAAAGTTTAGCACTATTGGAGGAAACATGCTCAGAAGAAGAAGAGGAAACATTGATGCCATTAATGGCAAAAAGGGGTCGTAAAACTAGAAGTTAAGAAGAAGAAGAAGAAGTCATCTAGGAGAAAAATTGGACAATCTGACTTTCCTCTTGGACAAGGATCTCTTAGTTATGACCTCTTAACAGATCTTAGGGAGAAAACGGCACAAATCACATTTGGGCAGCTTTTGGCACTCTCTCCCAAGCTCAGAAAGGAATGGGGCAAGCTGGCTAGCACAAGGGAATCTAGGAAAAAGAAGAAGAGGGATAATGGGACTCCTATGGTTCAAAAAGTGGATATTGATGTAGGAGATGATGTGCCTGTGATTGATGTCATCATTGAGGGGCAGACAATTTCTAATGCATACATTGATGGAGGTGCATCAATCAATGTCATGAGTGAAAAAACAATGAAAGATGCTGATTTAAAGTTATCTTCTACCAACTCTCCCTATCGCATCAAACTTGCTGATAATACTAGGGTGAAAACCTTAGGAATTGTCAGGAATTTGGGAGTGGATGTATGTGGTATTTCTGTGCCTACAACTTTCCAGGTCATTCCTACAAAGCCTGATGCTAGGGCTTACCCATTGATATTGGGTAGGCCATGGCTTCGCCAAGTGAAGGCAATTCAAAAGTGGGAGACATGTGATCTTATTCTACAAGGTGAGAATAAGAAGGTCCACTACAACATCAAGAGTCGTCGCAAGAAGGTGGTAAGAGGTGAACCTTCAACTTCCGAAAGTTCAGAGTCAGAGTCATCGGATGAAGAAGAGACAAGTGGTAGCTCTGAGGATTCCATCTCAGAAGGAGAGGTGGAGGGAGTTGCATTTGGTCTTTCCCTAGGAAGGGATCGAGAGGGGATGCTGAAGACAATGGAGCCTTGGAAGGGGAAGCTTCATCAACCATGTGCAAGAAAGGAGATGTGGACCTCACTAGTCTTCACCAACAAAATGAACTTCTTCTTGATGAGTCCATAGCAGGTACTGAAAGGGAGAATTACTTAAAAATTTTGGATGGATTTCTAACCTTTTTGCAAATAGCTACTCACAAGTACGCCAAGTTACCCTAGTAGAGCACAAGATTGATCTCAAGCCCCAAAGTAAGCCAGTGGTGCAGTGGCTAAGGCGTTTGGGAGTAGTGCAAGCAGAGGTGCTTAAGAAGGAGGTAACTAATTTGCTTGAAGCTGGATTTATTTTTCCAGTAGAGAATTCAGAGTGGATTTCCCCAGTTGTAGTCACTCCTAAAAAGGGTGGAAAATGGCATGTGTGTGTGGACTTTCGCCCTCTGAATGCATGCACAAAGAGGGATTATTATCCTCTACCCTTTCAGGATGAGATTTTGGATCAAGTTGCAGGTCATGAGTTGTATTCAGTGTGTGATGGATACTCTGGATACTTCCAAATCCGGATTTGTGAAGAAGATCAAAGGAAAACCTCATTTATCACCCCTTGGGGAGTGTATGCCTATAGGATGATGCCATTTGGCTTGACCAATGCACCAGCAACTTTTCAACGCTTCATGAGTCAGGTATTTGCACCTTACTTGGGGAAGTTTATAAGGGTCTTTCTGGATGATTTTTGCATTTATTCAAGCCGCATGGATCACTTGGAAAAGTTGAGGTTGGCCTTGCAAAGTATTGATGATGCAAAAGGTGGGGTTTGCCTTTTGATAAGGGATTAGGAGGAATTAATCATGATTAAGAAGAAAGAATGGCCAAAAGGCTATAAAAACAGAGATACACAGAGAATTGCAGTTTTAAATCCATAAAGGCTGTGCAAGAGAGGATTATATAGATGCGTAGAGCTTGAAGAGAGCTTCGCGCCTATATAAAAACTTTCAAAAACGGGCAACCGAGCGAAAAGTTATGAGCATTTTACTGCAAGACTATAAAACTGCCAAAATTAGCAACTTTGGGAGAAATTCTAATCATCAATGAAGTAAGAGATTAAGAAATTAGTTACATAAGTGGAAAGAGCATAGAAAGAGCTTCCTAGCCATATGATCAATTTAAGAAACCAACACCCGAGTGATGAGCGGTTGAAATTTGGGTATTGGACCACAAAAACTGCACTTCTCTCTCTTTGCATGAAACCTCAATTTTCACATAGCCTCTTGCCTTTCATCTCCTTCATGATTCAAGCTAGAGGGTAAGGGTTAACATTGCTCAGCGGACAATCGTAAAGATTTACCTATGGTCCCCAAAGTCTTTCCACATGCTCATTACCGCTAAAACCATTGGTACCTCCAAAGGAGGGCGGCAATAAGGCAAGGGCTACCTTGAGAAGTCACAGGCCCGCCAAGATAATAACTCCTTATCCCACTTATCATGAATCATCAAAGAGGTCCAAAATTGGGTTAAGCATGAGGAGCTAATGCTAAATGAGACATTCACATGTAAAGAGAGTGTTTGAATAGGGGTTTGAAAGAGAATGGCAATGACACCAAAATGCTAAATTGAGGAGGCTCATTCCTTGATTTGAAAGGGAGAGGAGGGCTCCTTTTATAGGTGGAGAATCACCCTCTCTTCCATTGTTACAAATTACAACATAAAAATCTTCAACCCTTCAGTGACATAAGGGTAGATGTCACCATCAATTGTCCTCTTAGGCTAAGTCTTCTATTGATTATTAAATTGAAGACTTTTTGACTTTGAGAGTGTGATAAGATAATAGCCAAGCCTAAGTGGCATGTAGGTGGAGATCCCACTTACACATGGCGGAATTCTCCTCTTCCATGTAGGCATTCTAGAAGAATCTTTCCCAATTATGCACCTACACACACTCCTCCACATGCCTTCCACACTCCCCAGCTTGTAGCCTTATGGTGAATACCATATTAATAATACAATAAAAATCCATGTGAGCATGAAGGCCCACTTTTATTTTCCACATCACTAGCCTCTCTACCATACCAAAGTATTTATCAAGCATACTTGTGGCATTTACAATGTGTGCACCCTAAATCAAGTAAAACCATTATATTTGAAGGTAGAATGCTGTTATCGGGGTAGCCGCCAAGCCGCCGCATCACCACACCGTTATTCCATTGTGGGCGCCGCAATCTTCTTGGACAAGCTTCCACCTTATCACCATTGAGAAACCATCAAAATATGCACAAAATTGACAATGAAAGATATCAATTTTTCACGTCACATCTTTCCCCCCCCAGCAGATCCTCCATGCTTGTCTGGGGGGTCTGCTGGCCATGGTGCTTGAGGGTAGAATATCTTTAGCCGGTACTCATTGGCACGACCGGGAACCTCCTGGCCACTTGCATCCTCTAGAAGATAGGTGTTATTTTTGAACTTTTGCTTTATCCTGAAGGGGCCTTCCCATCGTCGAAGAAGCTTCTTATCTAGCCGTTTCTCCACACGGCCATCATACCTCATGACTAAGCTTCCTTGCTTGAGTTCTGGCTTCTTCTTCTTCTTTGTGAGAGTGTCATGCCTTGCCTTGCGCCGTTGTTGTGCAGCCTCCAAATTTTGAAGTGCCTGAAGTCGCCTCTCATCCAAGATCTCCAGTTGTGCTAGGCGTTGGGCATGTGTTTCTTCTTCATTATTCAAGCGTGCAAAAGATGTGCGAAGGCTTGTGATTTCCAATTCTATTGGCAAAATAGCCTCCATTCCATAAACTAACTGAAAAGGTGTGAAACCAAGAGAGAGTTTGTGAGTTGTCCTATAGGCCCATAGGACCTCTGGCAAATGCACATCCCACTTTCTCTTCATAGTATCCACTAGCTTAGACAAAGATCCACAAAGCAGTCCATTAGTTTTTTCTACTAAACCATTACATTGGGGATAATAGGGAGTTGACATAGCATGCTTTATTTTTAATTTCTGTACCAAAGCTTCAATCAAGTCATTCCTGAAAGACCTCCCCCCATCTATAAGGATTTCCAATGGACACCCAAATCGGGCACATATGTATTCCCTGAGAAAAGATGCCACAGCCACTGCTTTATTATTGGCCATTGCCTTTGCTTCTGCCCACCTTGTTGCATAATCTGTGGCCACCAATATGTAATATTTCCCATGTGAGGAACGAGGAAGTGGGCCCACAAAATCTAATCCCCACCTTTCAAATGGACCATATGCTGGGATAGGGTTTAAGGGTCCAGGAACCAATTGCTTATGCCCATATGCCTGGCATACTTCACAGCTTCTGCACCACTCATGGACATCTTTGCTGAGTCGAGGCCAATAATACCCTGTGTTAAGGATCCTCCGAGTTGTGCTGGCTAAGGCAAAGTGACCTGAACATGCATGACATAATTCCGTAATCCTTTTAGACTCCTCTAGCTCACCACCCTCCTAAGAATCTTATCCTTACCTTGCTTGTAAAGAACATCCCCTAGAATTGTGTAAGGATGAGCTTTCCTAGTAAGCCTTTGCTTCTGTTGAGGATTCAATCCAGGAGGGAAGTATCCTGTATCTAAATAGTGTTGAACATCTTGGAGCTCAGGCCAACCTGTATCCATTAATGCAAGAGTAGCTACTTTGAAAGAAGCCAAGGTTTTAGTAGCCAATTCATCAGCCTTTTGATTATCCTTCCTGTTAACATGCACAAATTTACAAAACTCAAAAGCTTCTTTCAACTCCATTGCCCTTTTATACAATTCTTGGAGATTAGGACTCCTTGCCTTATACTCTCCTTTCATTTGTTGGATGACCAATTGTGAATCCCCTTTAACCTCTACCTCTTCAATTCCATCTTTTATGCAATCTTCTAATCCCCAAATTAATGCATTGTACTCAGCCACATTATTTGATATAGCCTTTGGAAATTCCCTACCCGTGGCCCATACCTCTTTTCCTTCTGGATCGAATAAAACTATCCCCCCAGCCCCACATTGCCTGGAAGGGCTAAAGGCTCCATCAAAATGCATAGTGAAAGCAGTTGGTGGTGTCTATAAATCTTCAGACACTTCTTCCTTTGCTCCTGTTTCTTCTTCCTCTTCCTTCCTGGTAAGCAAATCTGCAAGAGAGGCCCTAGTGGTGTTTTCTGTAATAAAAGTGAAAGAGAATTCTTGAAGCTCACAAATCCACTTTGCAAACTTTCCTCCTGCAGGATTGGGCTTGCGGACCAAGAATTGTAAATAAGGTTGAGATGTGAGGAAGAAAAAAGGGCGAGGTAACAAGTATGACCTGAACTTCTTTACTGCAAAAACAAGAGACAAACCACCTTTCTCCATTTCACCATACCTCTCCTCGGCGCATCAGTGAGTTGTCGGCTTGCATAATACACTGGTTGCATACGCCCTTGCTCTCCCTTTTGCAAGAGAATAGCACCCACTGAATGTGATGAGACACTTGGGTTCACATAAAAGTCCTCCCCCCACCTAGGAGACTGAACAATTGGACTTTGACTCATGCATTCCTTGAGCAAACAAAAAGATTGAATTTGATCAGGCCCCCATTGGAAAGAAACATTCTTCTTTGTTAACAGATTTATAGGATACATCTTCTCAAAGAACATGTCAACAAAGCGTTGGTAATACTTTGTTTTACCCAAAATCCTCCTTACCTCCCTTACATTGGTAGGTGGTGGGAGGGCCACAATTGCCTGCACCTTCTCAGGATCCATCTCTATGCCTTCTTTTGAGATAACATGTCCCAAGAGAACCACCTTCCTCCGTGCCAAGCGGCATTTTATTCATTTTCTTTAATATGTTCCGTCCAAATCGCCCAATTCGAACGGATGAACCTTACCAATATTCCCCGTATGTTTCCGTTCACATAATCCTGAGTCGGAAGATTTTCTTCCAACAAAGAATTGCCCTCTTGCTTGACTGGCAGAAATTCTTGCTTCTCCGGAGCCTTTCATCTTTCCTTCCATGAATTATGATCTCACCTTTGATGTGTATATCTTTATCTTAATCTAGGGAGAGAAAGGGAGGTGAGGAGGCTGTGAGGTTTCATACAAGTGTGTTTTGATTCTGAGAAGTGACCGAAGTCCAAACCCCAACTTCGTGTCACAGTAGCATTTAAGGATGATGTATGGTATGTTGATTTAGGTTCTTTGAACTACATGACAAGTCATGGGGTGAGTGGTTCAAGGAAATGAAGAGTCTTGAGAGACCAAGACTCTTCATTTCCTTGACACTGCTCATCCAATTACCCATGTTAGAAATGTGCCATTGTCTATGTAGGATGGTAAGGTGAAGTACCTTGCAGATATACTTTATGTTCCGAATATTATAAAGAATCTGGTTTTTGTTGGCTAGATGATTGAGCAGGGTCTACAGGTTCGGTTTAACCCTGATGGCTATTATGTAGAAGACTTTAAGATAAGTGCAGGTTGGTTGCAAAAGGCAACAAAGTGGGAAGAATGTTTACATTGAATGTAAATATGCATGAAGTGAGTGCTGCAATGTTTTCAGATGGTTTAGTTGTTGCAGATACATACATTTGGCATAAGAGAATTGGGCATGTAAATGTGCAAAGAATGAAGTCTATGCAGACTAAAGAAATTGTGACAAGGCTGCCTAAGTTAAAAGTTGAAGGTATACAGAAGTATGTGAAGTATGTCAATTTGGAAAGAAAAAAAAGCAGGTATTTTCACATGACAGAAATGTGAGCAGGAATGTACTAGATGTTGTGCATTCATATGTATGGAGTCTTGCAAAGACTATGTCTATGGTGGGTGGCTGCAGGTACTACGTAACATTCATTGATGACTACACGAGGAAAGTGTGGGTGTATTTCATGAAGGAGAAGAGTGAAGTGTTCACTCACTTTCAGAATTTCACAGTGATGGTTGAAAAACAGTCAGGAAAGCATGTGAAGTGCCTAAGGTTAGATGGAGGGGGAGAATACTTCTCCAATGAGTTCTCTGAATTCTTGCAAAATAATGGCATTCATAGACAATTTACATGTAGATACACTCCACACCAAAATGGAGTTGCTGAGCGAAAAAACAGGCACATTGTAGAGATAGCATGGGCATTGATGGTAGAGAAGAATATACCGCATAACTATTCGGCTGAGGCTGTGTCTACAGATTATATTATGAACATGACTCCTACTGTAGCCATACATGATGTAACACTAGAGGAGAAGTTCCCTAGCAAGAAATTTGATTTGTCTCACTTGAAAGTTTTTGGATGTATTGCATATGTGCATGTGCTAGATGAGTTGCATACCAAGTTGGATCCACAGGCAGAAAAGTGTGTGTTTATTGGGTATTCCCTTGAGCAAAAGGGATATAGATGCTATAATCCTACTACACGTGAATTGAGGGTAAGCAGGGATGTCGTATTTGATGAGATGTGTAGTAGGTATACTGCTGAAAAAGATGCTGTTGGGGCTGATGTAAGTGGAAACGTGGTTGCACAGAATGCAAGTCAGCAACAATCATAGAGTCCTCATCCAGCCATTCTATTGATAGACCATGGAGTGGCAGGTTGCGTCATAATACCAGTCCTAGTAATACTATTGGTACATCACGTAAAGGTAAAGAGAAAGTGGCTGAGCCCCTTGGTATGACTGATATTTCTACAGGGCATTCTCTTGTTGATGGAGAGTCTAGTAGCTCGGAGATGAGCCTTGATGGAGGAGCTGGGGATTCCAATGAGGACACCTAGTGTGAAGAAGGCTATGGAAGCCATGAATGCAAAGTTACAAACATCTCAAAGAATAAAAAAACCTGTGTAGAGGTTGACTTATGATGATGGTTATATGGCACATCACTATGCTTATATAGCAAAAGTTGTGCAGGTTGTAGAACCCACATGTTTTGATGAGGCTAGTGGAAATGTGTGTTGGGAGAAAGCTATGGATGAGGCGATGGATGCATTGTATGGAAATGAGACTTGGGATTTGCTGCAATTGCCTGAAGGCAAGAAAGCTATTGGCTGTAAGTGGGTGTATAAGGTGAAACATAATAGTGATGGAGCATAAGCAGGTGGTACAAGGCTAGATTGGTAGCCAAAGGATATGCGCACACACATGGGATTGATTTCAAGGAGACATTTTTCCTAGTTGCAAAGATGGCAATTGTGAGAGTTGTGATTGCGGTGGCTGTAGCTAAAGGCTGGTTTTTACATCAGATGGATGTAAAAAATGCGTTCTTGCATGGTGACTTGTAAGAAGTGTATATGGATCAGCCACCTGGTTTTGAGGATAGAGGTCACCTAGAGTATGTATGTATGCTTTGTAAGGCTTTGTATGGGTTGAATCAAGATCCATGAGCATGGCATGACAAGATTGCTGAGTATTTTGTCACTATTGGTTTTCATATGGCATATTTAGATCACTCTTTGTATGTGCACAAGAGTGATAAGGGTATTGTGATCATCCACCATATATGTAGATGATCTTATTGTTGGGGGTGACACCTTGGATGAGATTGAGCATGTGAAAAGTCTTCTCAAAAGGAAGTTTGAGATAAAATATTTGGGAGATCTATGTTACTTTTGGGAATTGAGGTCATTTGCACACCTGAGGGTATTTGGCTGTCACTCACAGAGAGAGTATGCATTGGATATGTTGTCTAAGTATGGGATGGTTGATAGTCAATCTCGGTGCCAGTAGATCAAAATGGCAAGCTTTGTGCAGATGCAGGTTATGTGTTAGAGGATCCCACTATATTGCACATGAATATTGTGGAGAGTTTGATCTATGTCACGATTAGCAGGCAAGATTTGAGTCTTACTATTGGCTTAGAGAGCCATTTATGTAGGTTCCGCGCAAACCACATCTTGACAGTGTGTGACACAAACTTTGGTATTTGAGAGCCACTATTGATTATGCATTGTTTTATGCAGCATGTACATTGGAGCTATATGGGTACACAGATGCAGATTGGGCAGGTAGTAGCATCTCAGAATTAAGAGATCTACCAGTGGATTTATGTTTTCATTGGGGAGTGCTGCTGTGACATGGAGCAGTAGCAAGAAGCATCCCACAGTTACCTTGTCGAGTATAGAGGCAGAGTACAGAGTAGCTACGGTGGCTTAGTTATGCAAGCTACTTGTTGTTGATTTGGGGTTTTCTGTGGTTGGAAAGAAAGGTTGTCATATATTGTGACAATCTTAGGAGTACATAGTTGGCCACAAACCAGTTTTCCATGTGTGTGGACAAAACACATTGAGGTACATTAACACTTCATCAGGGAGACAGTATTGGCAGGCAACATTAACTTGGCCTACGTTAGCACACAAGATCAGTTTGCTGACATCTTCACGAAGGCCTTGGGAGCTGAGAAGTTTTGAGATTTTGAGATATGCTTGGAGTTCATGAGCTGGAGTTGAGCTTGAGGGGGAGTGTTGAGATGTCAAGCTCAACATGACATGACACTCATGAGGTGCCTACATGACCGTTCAACATTTACATCACTGGCAGGTTTGGTAGTTGGCACCGAAATATCTTCTCCAGAGATTCTACAACTGGACTACATCAACTAGTCCACACCTACCCACTCCTCTTAGCATGTTCACATTATGGACCGCTTGTATATACTCTATTATGTGTGTTAGTCACTTTATCTTCTTTGTAGACCTCTTTTGTTGTGTGAAGAAGAAGAAGAATTTTTAGCCTCTCACCTTGTGTGTTCTCTTCTAGGGTTGGTGTGAGTGTATGTGTGTTTTTGCAAGAGCTTAAGCTCTCTTCTCCCTTGCATTTTTTCATCCCTCGTATCCTAGGATGCGTACCTGTGATCACGAACATTCAATAGGCTCCTATAATGCTT
The DNA here is from genome assembly GCF_041138505.1 of Cibotium barometz. Taxonomy (NCBI): domain Eukaryota; kingdom Viridiplantae; phylum Streptophyta; class Polypodiopsida; order Cyatheales; family Cibotiaceae; genus Cibotium; species Cibotium barometz. The sequence continues at coordinate 15,123,751 of NC_141102.1, read as the reverse complement.
CCTTGATCTTGCACAATCTCTAGCTCCACATTTGGTAAGCATATCAAGAGAGCTATATGCTCCACATCCTCCTCTTGAGCTTGTAAGGGAATCCATGCTCCCTTCTTCCTCATCCACCGCTCACAACAAAATCGAATGCACAAAGTGGCACGTGCTCATAAGAATCGAAAGGAGACACTGGACTGTACTACATTGCACTTGAAATTCTCCCCTTTGTGCTCCCCCTCCACAAGGTCCCACCCTTGGCCACATAAATTGACCATCTCTTCAACACCCACAACCTTGCACATGTACATGGTGGGTGTTTGTGTGCACTCAAAGGCCTGAAACATGTGGGCAAACACATGCATAGGCCAAGCCCAAGTAACACTCACTGATCTTCTTGAGGCCTTGGTGTACTTTAAAGAGGCTTGTATATCACTAGACATCTTGGCTTTAAGAGTAATCATAGTCCAAACATCAAGCGTTGGACATATTCATTAGCTAAACCTTTGCCCTATCCAGACTTGTTTTCTATTTGTACATGATTGACAGAGGCCTTGAGCATGTATGTTACTACATCGTCAATATCATGTCCCTATTTTGCTTTTCCTTGTACAACCCATCAAATTCGTTGCTCTTTGATCCTTAGTTGCTATGAAAGGTGAAAATTATGAAAAATTCAGTGCTAGAGAGAGGAGGGGAGGGGATTTCTTCAAGCTTACCAAACCCGTTGGCCTGTGTGGGCACTACATAGTTGTGTGTGTAGAAAAAAACTTTCTGACAAGCAAGGTTAGAAGGGGCAATGTTGGAGAGTATTCCATCTCCTATATGAGCATGAAAGGCATAGAATGTCCTTGTTAGACTGCATATAGGTTGCTCCTCAATGAAGTTGGAAGGGAAAATATCTGGAAACAAACAAAGCCATCAAATGAGTTTAAAAACAAGAGCCCATGTAAACCAACCTACTAGAGAGAAATCCATACAGCTACAAGGAAAAAGAGGAGTGTGCCGTTAGGGCCGCAATGAAATGTCCATTGTTGCTGAGTACATATGTTGTACAAGGGCCACCAACCCATCACTCCTTGAGTCCTTGAAACCTAGCAGACACACCTTTCAATGGTTCTCAAAAACATCTCGACATCGAACTTGATGGGGTCCAATGGCATTGGGTTGCAAATAGATCCAATCTCCCTTTTGAAAATGCATCCCAAGCTAAGCATTTTGCTCATCCCTCACATTGTGCAAGATCATAGACTCTATTGTCCCTCTTGGCCTTCTCCTCGATGAAGATGCACTACCCTCCATGGTCTAAGCGCAGTAGATATATATATATATATATATATATATATATATATATATATAGAGAGAGAGAGAGAGAGAGAGAGAGAGAGAGAGAGAGAGAGAGAGCTATGGAGACTTGAGTTCTGGTTTTGAGGAGAATGGAGTGTAGGGTGATGTTGGAGGGGAGAATGGAGTGTAGAGAGAGAAGATGGAGGTGAAAAAATCTATTTTTTAATACAATATTGTTTGGTTTGGGTTTTTAGGGGGGGGGAAATCACTTTTTTGATTTTTTTTGAAAAAGCCCATTTTTAAGGGTTTTGACCCACGAGAATGATGGGGGCTGAAAATGATGGAGCCCCCCTACTTTTAGCTACCTACCCTCCCCTAATTTATGAAGGCCACTAGTCTCTACTTTTTGAACCCCACATTTGTATGAATGAGGAAGACAAGCCTAGTTTCCTCCTACTTTTGGAGGAGACCAAATGTGCACACTACTCTCTTCCCATTGGTCTATTGCTAATGAGGTTCATTAGCAAAGGGCCCAAAAGATGTCCAAAGCCTTTCTAATGGCTCAATGCACTGTACTAGAGGGCTCTCCCCATGCCTTCATTGCCCGGAGAGCTGAGACCACTACACCTAGGATTGTCCTAAAACCCCACTGGTTAACATGGTGGAAGCAGTGGTGCCATCTCCCAAGGGGCTAACACTCCAATAGTGGCAGCCGTGACTCGGTCCCAAGGAGCCCCTTTTGCTCCTGATGGTGGTGCAATCTACCCATCCATTGTGGAACAAGCTTATTAGAAGGCGGTGGAGGAATTCACTCAAACTCCAGGAAGCGGCGCCTACCTTGGTCATTCCCCCAACCATCACACCTTCAAAGGCGGGTGAGGAGTCTACCCAACCCAAGGTTAGTAATTTACGTTGAGAGACAGTGTTGGCAAGGGAATAGGTGGAACAAGCTTATTAGAAGGCCGTGGAGGAATTCACTCAAACTCCACCCATGGAGAAGGAAGCGGCGCCTACCTTGGTCATTCCCCCAACCATCACACCTTCAAAAAGGCGGGTGAGGAGTCTACCCAACCCAAGGTTAGTAATTTACGTTGAGAGACAGTGTTGGCAAGGGAAAAGGTGGAACTCACCCTTCCTCAATTATGTGGTTTGAGCCAGGAAATAGGAGAGCAACTACTAGGCTTGGTCTAGCATTGGGTGGATTTGAAGGCATTTGGGGGTGAAGCCACGTTGGGTGGATTTGAAGGCATTTGGGGGTGAAGCCACATCTAGTAGTAGTGGGAGATGGCCCATGCAGCAAGCAAGGGTATGCCTCATTGCCCCAAGAGTGGCTGATCACACCGAAGCCCAAGGGAGGGACTCAGTGGAAGGAACTCAAATTACAGAGGCCATTGCAGATGGTGGATCTGGTGTTAACATCATGCCTGAAGCTACTGGTAAAGCCTTGGGTTTTGAATTACCGAGCCAGCTCCCTTTGCCATCAGAGTGGTAGACCAAAGGGAAGTGATGCCCTTCGGACTAGTCATCAGGAAAGTTCTAATCACTTTTGAGGGATTATTATTTGAAATGAACTTTGTGGTGTTAGGTCTCCCACTAGCTAGAGGGGCCTATAGCTTGCTCATTTGGAAGGCCTTGGTTGAGGGCAACTCGGGTGATCCATAATTGGGGCCTGTACAACTTGCATATCCCTAACCCAGAGGAGATGATGACCTTTCTCTTGGAAAAAGGCCTCGATGAGAGTGCAAGGGGAACTACCCTACATGACATGATTCCCGTTTGGAAGGGAGGAATCAGTGTGATGAGGAAGAGCAAGACGAATGGCAAGGATTAGCATTGGATTAAGTAACCTGGGATCCATTCGGCTTAGAAGGAGAGGCAATAGAAACTCTATGGAATTGATTACATTCCTATGAGGGGTTTCAATGCAATATGGTGGACATAGTGGAGTTGGACCCAGACCCCATTCAAGAGGTGTCCCAAGAAGGAGAGCTCTCAAAAGAAGTAGTAGTAGTACGGGATTGGACATAATTCTTGCTCACTCTGGCCTCCTCCTCTGCGCACCAGTGTCTCAATAGGAAGCAATAGAGGTCATAGGTCTAGGGGAATTAGAGTTTTCTTGACAACCTAGAAAGAAGGTCTCTCAAGAGGAGTCATCAGAGGTGACGCACTCGCAAGTAACAGCGGGCAGTACACCTCAAGACTAGGGAGGAAGCCTTGCTACTAGTAGAAGAGATACCCATTGGCTGGATGGAGGAACGTATTGGTGAATTCCATCTAGGTGTGTCACCCTAGCCCATGACCCCTTATCTCTCCATCAAGCAACACTAGGCACCTCTCCCTCTTCACACCGACCACTTATCACATGAGGAGGTGAGAGAGCTGAACCTGGCACAACAGAGGAGCCACGCCCCATGTTAGTGGTAACTTGGGTCTAGAAGGACCCTTCCACTCTTCAGAGAATCACCAACTTTTTCAAAGAACACCAAGATGTGTTTGCATGGACCTACAAGGACCTCCTAGGGATAGAACCAGCCATTTGCACTCACAGAATTCTACTAAAAGAAGGTAGTCGGCCAGTCAAGAAGGGCATTTACTACATGAATCCAAAATATTCAAAAGTGGTGAAGAAAGAGCTGGACAAGATGGAAGAGGCCGATATCAATGTTCCAATTGAGCACTCGGAATGGTTGTTACCTATAGTGTTGATTCCCAAAAAGAAGACCAACAAGATCAGGATATGTGTAGACTTCAGACCCCTCAATTAGTGCACAATCAAAGATGGGTTTCCCTTACCCTTCATAGAGTGGGTTTTTGAAGATGTGGCTGGCCACGTGCTCTATTCCTTCATGGATGGCTTCAGTGGCTACAACCAAGTAGTGATCAATGAGAAGGATCAGGTCAAGACAACATTTGTCACATAGTGGGGAACATATGCTTATAGAATGATGCCCTTTGGTCTTTGCAATGCCCTAGCCTCCTTCCAGAGGACCACCACCAAGATTTTCCAGGAGTATTTGAATGATTTTTTAAACATCTTTTTAGATGACTTCTCTAACTTTAGTGGGAAAAAAGGCATGCTAAGGGTGGTGGTTCTAGAGAAACACATGCCTCAACTCACTTTGGTGTTTGTGAAGTGCAAGGTATTCGGTCTTTGCCTTAACCCCTTCAAGTGCCACTTCCTTGTGGGTCATGGTGCCTTGCTAGGTCACATTATCTCAGCCGATGGTCTTTCTACGAATCCCGACAAGATCATTGTTATTCTCAAATTAGGCCCTCTGTCCAATCTTAAAGGCATGTAGGAATTGCTCAAGCATAAAGGTGTCAAGAGAGAGCCTTCACTTTTCTCAAGCACATGCTGGTGCACGCTCTACCAATCATCGTCACCCCAAATTGGAAACTCATTGATTCTATGCAGAACTCTGTTTTAAGAACTACAGGAAGACAGATTGGTTGTGCAGACATTGTGTGTGCTGCAAGGAGGTCAACAGTTGCCATTGGGTGTATATATGCACATTGAGGTCACTGGCTATGACATTTGAGTGTAGTACAGTATTGCTGTAGAAAATACAGCAGTTTGTGCAGGACAAACCAGAGTGTTGTTTCTGGTAAATTTGTGTGTCTGGCAAGATGTCAAATGATGGCATAAACCAGATTTTTGCTGAGCTTGACAAGAACAACTTCCATGCTTGGAGGTTCATGTTGACAAATTTCCTGATGGAAAAGGGTTACTGGGACTACATAGAAGGTGAGCATGAAGAGGCACCGGAGATACCGGAGATCAATCCGGAGATCAATCCGATTGCTGCAAATGTGAAAGAGTTTAAGGATTGGAACCAAGGAGCTAGAAAAGTTATCTATTGGCTCTCTATCAGTATACAGGGCACCATGATTGGGCACATACAGGATGCCAAGTCCCCCAAGGAGGCATGGGACACCTTGGTAAAACTCTATGAAACGAATACCAAGGCACGAAAGATACAGTTGAAGAATGAACTTCATATTGTGAAGAAAAAGAGTATGTCTGTGAATGACTATGCATTGAAGATCAAGGGTATTGTGGAATCCCTTGCATCTATTGGCATTTCAGTAGATGATGATTATAAGGTGGAAGTCTGTCTACATGGTCTCGAGCCACAATACAAGGTGTTCAAGACGTCTATTCAGACTTGAGAAAACATTCCCAATTTCACAGATTTGGTGTCTATGTTGATTATAGAAGAGAAGAGCCTGGGTGAAGACCAAAAGTCTTCACAAAACAAAAACAATTCGGAGCAACAGGCCTTCTACACAAGTTCAGGAAGAGGACGAGGTAGAGGAGGCCGTGGACGCAGCCAAGGAGGTGGCCGAACAGGTAATCAGAATTATGGCCACTAGCAGCAACAACAATAGTCCCAGAATTCACAACAACAACAACACGTAGGTGGAAGAGGCCAATTCAGAGGCAGGGGGAGTCAAAGAGGCCGTGGAAATTAGCAAAGGCAGTATAATGATACACGTGGATGCTTTTATTGTGGTAAGCCTAGACATGTGCAGGCAGATTGTCATAAGAAGCAAGCTGACATGCAAAATGGGAAATTGCAGCAAAACAACTATGCATCCTCGAGCAGAAACAATGAGGATAATGAAAGGTTGTTTGTTATACAGCATGTTGTTAATGCCATGTCTGAAAATGTTGAAGCAGCACATAAAGATGATGTATGCTACGTTGATTCAGGTGCTTTGAACCACATGACAAGTCATGGGGAGTGGTTTAAGGAGATGAAAAACCTTGAAAGACCAGGTTTTGTGGAAACAGGAGATGACACTGCTCATCCAATTGCCCATGTTGGAGATATGCCATTGTCTATGCAGGATGGCAAAGTGAAGTACCTTGCAGATGTACTTCATGTTCCAAACATAACAAAGAATTTGGTTTCAATTGGCCACATGATTGAGCAGGGTTTGCAGGTTCGGTTTAACCCTGATGGGGCAGATGATTGAGCAGGGTTTGCAGGTTTGGTTGTTATGTTGAAGACTTTAAAGACAAGTGCAGGTTGGTTGCAAAAGGCAACAGAGTGGGCAGAATGTTTACACTGAATGTAAACATGCCTGAAGTGAGTGTTGCGATGTTTGCAAATGGTTCAAGAATTTTTGCAGACACAGACATTTGGCATAAAAGAATTGGACATGTGAATGTGCAAAGAATACTAAAGGAATTGTGACAGGGCTGACAAAGTTTAAAGTTGAAGGTATGCAGAAAATATGTGAAGCATACCAATTTGGAAAGCAAACAAAGCATGTATTTCCACGTGACAGAAATTGAAAAGATGCAGGGGGGAAGAGAGCTTGAGCTCTTGCAAGCACACACACACTCACAAAACCCTAATAGAGAACACACAAGGTGAGAGGCTGAAAATCTTCTTCTTCTTCACTCAATACTCAACACACCATATACACAATATGAAAGGTACTCAACCAATACATACAAGGGTTCTCTATAGTGTGAACCCAACTAAATGAGCTGGCGCTATAACTATGCCAGTCTCTAGAATGGCTGTCACACAGCCTGTCATCCCACTGGCCGCATATCACCCAAGATCTCACCAACCATGCCAGTGGTGTAAGTGTGGGGCCTATCCCCCAGGCGGGTCACCAGTGTCCACCGCCTCACTAGACGCGCTCGATATCTCAACACTCCCCCTCGAGCTCAACTTCATCTCATGTACACCAAGTGAAGCTCTGAATCTGCAGAGCTTCTCTATACCCAATGCTTTGGTGAAGATGTCAGCTACCTGATCCTGTGTGCTAACATAAACAAGGTCAAGGTCTCTTGCCAAGAGCTTCTCTCTGACAAAATGGTAGTGGACCTCTATATGCTTCGTGCGAGCATGAAAGACTGGGTTCCTGGCCAACTGTATACTGCTAATGTTGTCACAAAAAATGACAACTTGTCTAAACTGATAGACCCAAATCTACAAGTAGCTTTCTCAACCAAGCTACCTCACATGCTGCCATAGCAGCTTCTTTGTACTCGGCCTGTGTACTGGATAGAGCAACCATAGGAGGCTGCTTCTTGCTGCTCCAAGTCACAACAGCACTCCCCAAAGAAAACATGAAGCCACTAGTAGATCTTCTATCTGAGATACTACCAGCCCAATCAGCATCTGTGTACCCATGTACATATATCTCTGTCCCAGTCTCATAGAATAGTCCATAATGCAAAGTAGACCTCACATACCTCAGTATGCGTCTCATTTTGCATCCAAATGCGGTTTCCGTGGAACCTGCATAAATTGACTCACCAACCCAACAGCATAGCTCAAATCTGGTCTGGTGATCGTCATGTAGATCAAGCTTCCTACTATGCACTTATACATAGTAGGATCCTCCAAGATCTCTCCTGAATCTGTACTCAACTTGCCATTCTGATCCAATGGCACGGAAATAGGCTTACAGCCTGTCATACCATACTTGGACAACACGTCCAAGCCATACTGTCTCTGCAGTAATCCAATACCATGTGGTGATCTAATCACCTCAATGCCCAAGAAATATCTGAGCTCCCCCAGATCCTTCATCTCAAACTTTTGTCTAAGCAAGATCTTTACATCAAAGATCTCTGCATCATGGTCCCCCCGTAATGATCAAGTCATCTACATAGATGACAACAAGTACAACCCCTCTATCACCGTGTCTCATATACAGCGAAAAATCTGCATTGGCTACATGAAAGCCAATAGTGATAAGATATTCAGAAATCTTGTCAGACCATGCTCTTGGTGCTTGTTTTAAGCCATACAAGGCTTTCTTTAACCTGCAAACATGCTCAGGGTGACTCACATCCTCATAACTAGGTGGCTACAACATATACACCTCTTCCTGCAAATCCCCATGCAAGAATGCATTCTTTACATCCATCTGCTGATGTAAAGACCATTGCTTTGACGTAGCCACTGCTATCACAACTCTCACTGTTGCCATCTTGGCAACTGGACTGAAAGTTTCCTCATAGTCAATGCCATATGTCTGCGCATATCCTTTGGGTACCAATCTAGCCTTATACCTGTTTATGCTTCCATCACTATTATGTTTTACTTTGTACACCCACTTGCATCCAATGGCTTTCTTGCCTTCAGGCAATTGCACTAAATCCCAAGTCTCATTTCCATATAGTGCATCTAACTCCTCATCCATATAGTGCATCTAACTCCTCATCCATAGCTTTCTCCCAACACACATTTCCAACAGCCTCATCAATGCATGTGGGCTCTACAACCTGCACAACCTTTGCCATATATGCATAGTGATGTGCCACATAACCATCATATGTAAACCTCTGCACAGGGTTTTTCACTCTCCCACATCTTCGCAGCTTTTCATTCATGGCTTCCATAGCCTTCTTTACACCAGGTGTTCTCATAGCTGGGATCCAAAGCTCCTCACATCAAGGCTCATATCTGAGCCACTAGACTCTCCATCAACATGAGAATGCCCTGCGGAAATGTCAGGCATACCAAGGGGATCAACCACTTTCTCTTTTCCTTTACGTGATGTATTAATCACATTTGCAGGACTGGTATTATGATGCAGCCTGCCACTCCATGGTCTATCAACAGACCCACTAGATGAGGACTCTCCTGGTCCACTCAAAGACTGTGATCGCTGACCTGCATTCTGGTGCAACCACACTTCCACTCACATCAGTCCCAACAGCTTCTTTTTCAGTAGCATACCAGCTGCTCATCTCTTCAAAGACAACATCCCTGCTTACCCTCAACTCACGTGTAGCAGGGTTATAATACCTATATCCCTTTTGCTCAAGGGAATATCCAATAAACACACATTTTTCAGCTTTTGGATCCATCTTAGTTCTCAGCTCATCTGCCACATGCACATATGCAATGCATCCAAAAACTTTCAGATGAGACAAATCTGGTTTTCTGCCAGTAAACATCTCCTCTGGAGTTACATCATGTATGGCTGCAGTTGGAGTCCTGTTCATGATGTATATTGCTGTAGAAACAGCCTCAGCCCAATAGCTATGCGGCATATTCTTCTCTTCCATCAATGCTCACGCAATCTCAGCAATGTGCCTGTTTTTCCACTCAGCAACTCCATTTTGCTGCGGAGTGTATCTGCATGTAAACTGTCTCCAAATACCATTCTTCTTCAAAAATTCAGAGAACTCATTAGAGAAGTACTCTCCCCCTCCATCTGACCTTAGGCACTTTACATATTTCCCTGTTTGCTTTTCAATCAAAACTCTGAAATTCTGAAAGTGAGTGAACACCTCACTCTTCTCCTTCATGAAATAGTCAACCTTAACCTCCAAGCATGGAAGTTATTCTTATCAAGCTTGCCAGCCACAATCTGGGTTATCCCATCATTTGACATCTTGCCAAACACACAATTTTACGAGAAACAGCACCCTGGTTTGTCTTGCACAAACTGCTGTATTCTCAAATGTCACAACCAGTGACTTCAATGTGCATACATACACCCAATGGCAACTATTGACCTCTTTGCAACACCCACAGTGTCTGCACAGTCAATTTGTCTTCCTGCAATTCTTAAAACAGAGTTCTGTAGAGAATCGATGACTTACCCGCAGTGCTCGAAATCGCCTCCTTTTTGAAAAACGGAGGTCCAGACGCACCCAAAATGCGTTTTCGGCCCAAAAAATACAGTCCAACTTTACTCCCACGAAGAAAGCTCCTCAATCAGAGATCGTTTGCCGATGCCTCCCGTAGAGCTCCCGACAAGGGTGTAGTCACCAACACAAATAGGGAAGAGTAGTTGAAGCTCTTACCCTCGTACCACTTCCTGTGGTTCTCTTGCTTGCAGCTCAGCCCTTAGCACGAACCAGGCTTTGATACCATGAAAAGATGCAGGGGGGAAGAGAGCTTGAGCTCTTGCAAGCACACACACACTCACAAAACCCTAATAGAGAACACACAAGGTGAGAGGCTGAAAATCTTCTTCTTCTTCACTCAACACTCAACACACCATATACACAATAAGAGTACACACAATATGAAAGGCACTCAACCAATACATACAAGGGTTCTCTATAGTGTGAACCCAACTAAATGAGCTGGCGCTATAACTATGCCAATCTCTAGAATGGCTGTCACACAGCCTGTCATCCCACTGGCCGCATATCACCCAAGATCTCACCAACCATGCCAGTGGTGTAAGTGTGGCGCCTATCCCCCAGGCGGGTCATCAGTGTCCACCGTCTCACTAGACGAGCTCGATATCTACAGAAATGTGAGCAGAAATGCACTAGATGTTGTGCATTCAGATGTATGGGGTCCTACAAAGACCATGTCTATGGGAGGCTGCAGGCATTATGTGACATTTATTGATGACCACACAAGGAAAGTGTGGGTATACTTCATGAAGGAGAAGAGTGAGGTGTTTACTCATTTTCAGAATTTCAGAGTTATGGTTGAAAAGTAAACAGGGAAACATGTAAAGTGCCTAAGGTCAGATGGAGGGAGAGAGTACTTCTCCAATGAGTTCTCTGAATTTTTGAAGAAAAATGGTATTCAGAGACAGTTTACATGCAGATACACTCCATAGCAAAATGGAGTTGCTAAGCAAAAAAACAGGCACATTGCTGAGATTGCACGAGCATTCATGGGAGAGAAGAATATGCCGCATAGCTATTGGGTTGAGGCTATTTTTCTATAGCAGTTTACATCATGAACAGGAGTCCAACTGCAGCCATACATGATGTAACTCCAGAGGAGAGGTTTATTGGCAGAAAACCTGATTTGTCTGATCTAAAAGTCTTTGGATGCATTGCATATGTGCATGTGCCAGATGAGTTGAGAACTAAGCTAGATCCAAAAGCTGAAAAATATGTGTTTATTGGGTATTCCCTTGAGCAAAAGGGATACAAGTGTTATAACCCTGCTCTACACGTGAGTTGAGGGTAAGCAGGGATGTTGTTTTTGATGAGATGATTAGCTATTGGTATGCTGTTGAAAAAGAGGCTATTGGGACTGATGTGAGTGGAAATGTGGTTACACAGAATGCAAGTCAGCAATTACAGTCTTTGAGTGGACCAAGAGAGTCCTCATCTAGTGGTTTAGTTGATACTGTGAGTAACTCCGTACCCAATGGCATACCTCCCCCGAGTGGGAGTACCATATACAACCATCTATAACAAGATGCTTAAGTCACTTGCTCTGCTAAGAAGTGACTACACAAATTGACCCCTCCATTGCACATTGCAGTATAATCTCTGGTATTACAACACGAATTTTTGGATGTCCTTATCATAGAGGTCAACTTAAAAACTAGTGCATAGATCTTGTGGAGTCTCGGCTGACCTAAACCACACCACTGGTGACTTCCTACAAAAAATGTGGCGCCAAAGTGACCACCTATGTACTTTAACTCCGTAAAGTACATGGTCTTCATCTATCATCTATGGAAAGTTGTAAAACATTCCTGCGATGGATTTTTATCACCCTAAAATTATTGTGCACTATTTTAGTGTGAAGAGCTTTTTTCCTGGGTACCATGGTTCACCCCAAGCTCATCCGTTGCTAAATTCTCCGATTTAACAAAAGATATGTCTACCTCTGAACACTCCAGTTTAGCCCCAGACTTTGAGTTTACTTCTTAACACTCTGGTTAAGTCAAAACTCACCAGATACAGTAGGATTTACCACTAAGCTCTCCGGCTTAGCCTCCTATCCTAACTCAGCCCGAGTTTATGTACACTACATATGTCGGATCCGATACTAACAACAACCAGGCTCATCTGGAGTGAGATACTACTCACTATTTGTTGCCATGTAAAACCTTATTAAATCCTAGAAATGCTCCACTCATTCCCCAGGGGTCATACGACTTATAGGGTTTACACGCACATGAACTTTGTAAGCAAAATAGCCTGTCATGCAATATTACAATTGCTTATGTAGGAAAGTAATATATTTCCCAAATTCATATGGTAGCAACTAAAATGTGCTCACAATTGCACACTTATGTTGAACATAGGCAAGACTATGCTTGCAAAATGCTATAGGGCGTCCCCCATGCATGAAACTGTCCAACCAAACTAGTCTTACTGCTAACCTCTAGATTTAGATCACTCCGAAACTAAATCACTCTGTTAGCACTAGTACACCATCATGGTCTTGCTACCTAGAGCTTCTCCGAACTCTGTAACTGGGTTTTATCCCAACTTATGGCTATATTTGGTAATTTTCAAAGTTCAAATTTTATCTTGCACACTTTATCACTACAGACAAGTGTACATACAGACCTGCCAAAGAGTCAAGTTACATGCACAAGCCTTGGCGTCCCATTCCACCAAGACTACAATCGATTCCGTGAGAATTTGATGTCCCATACCATCAAATTACCACCAAACCAATTGATGTGACATATAAAAAGGCTCTTTCCCCCCTCGAAAGATCACCACAAACTCTCGAGCAGTGGGATGTCGACGCATGGCAATAAAAAGAAGAGAAAACCATGCTAGTAAGTTTAAGAACAGTTCTCTTCATCGATCAACTTCTATAAGGGCATTGAGCATTACATCTCAAGACTATACCCCTTCAAATTTACCTTTGATTTCTACAAACCAATCCTAAATCTGCTATTATTATCTAGGCGTATGCTAATCCCTCAGATTAGTACTCCTAGATAAACCATTCAATTGAGTACTGCTAGCAGCACTGCTAGTCCCTTTATCCCAAGTAATACACACCTTAGGGATTACTTTTACAAGGCAATCTACGTGACTAAATCAAACTAGTCACTACTCTCTAGGCCCAAGTAGTGACACTATTTTGTTACTACCAGCAACAAGGGCCAGCTTGCCTCTACGGGCCAAGGCTCTCTTGTTGCTACAAACAGTAAGCAACTTGTTTGGACACAAGGCATAACCACATCAAGACTACGCTTGTACATGGTTCTCATTTGCCAAAGTTTATCACAATCTTCTAGCAAATGTTAAAAGATTGTGAAGGGTTATGAGCACTACGGCTCAATTAGGCTTACCTTGATTTCTCGTGATAAGCACTTTGTCTAATTTGGGCACAACTTACGCCATTGCCGGTCCTCTTAGCCCAAGTAAAACACACCACAGTTTTAGATTTACACTATAGCCAAACTACGTGACTTTGATGGTCAATACTAAGTCTATGCTCAGCTTAAATTTAGTCTCTCTGAACCAAATGTGTGATCACCACATGTGCTACCCTCAATTCACTTCGAACTAGGACCAAGTCACTCCGGACTAGACCTGAGTGGTGACATTGCAGAGAAGGTGTGTCTACAGAAGAACACATTTGTTTGTCACTACAAAACAAACACAAATTTGTCCGAACAAAAACTTTAACTCTAGCAAGACGACGTTCGCAAAAGTGGAAATTGAAATCTGGCGAGGCTACGCTCCTAGAGTCTTCATAACAAAAATAAAAATGATCGAGAGACTGTGCCTTGCCAGGATTATCCCTTGCGGGGATTATCCCTCCTCCCCATCCGCCGAGAGAGAGGATTTGTTTGAATTTAGTTCATTTTTAATTTCATTAAAAATGAATAATGAAATATATAATAAAAAAATTATTTTTTTTCTTCTCCTCTCGCTGGTGGCCGCTGATGGCTGGCCGCCGCCGCCGCTAGCTGGCTGTCCTTGGCTGGCCGCCGCTGGCTGGCCGCCTCTGGCTGGCCGCCGCTGCCGCTTGGCTGGCCTGGCTGGCCGCCTAGGCCGCCTGGGCTGGCCGCCACCGGGCTGGCCCATGGCTCAGGCAATCGAGCAGCACACGCCCGCCGTTGACCTCCACACGCCCGCCATAGCCACCTGGCATTGCTGATCGCGCAGGTCATTACACCTGGGTGGCTACGCTGCTTTCATTCAAGCCTTATACTGCAGTTTCTTCAACGCAAGTCGTGGGCTACGTCTGCTGTTCGCCCCCACCCCCACACACAGTCTACGGGTGGCTCTTCGCCCCCCCAAAACAGTAGATAAACGTTGCCTAACCAGGCGACTTCTCTACCAAACGAATCGCAGATAAGCTTCAACACAGAAAAAAACGAGAAGCTTACCTCCAATTTGCTTACTGTGTGTGACGGGGAGAGAGAGAGAGAGAGAGAGAGAGAGAGTTCTTCCCTTCCAAATGTCTTGGTCGCCTCCCTCCACACAGTCCATTGTGGAGATAAGGGTGAGAAGATGAATGGTTGAAAACCACTCTGGTCCCCCGGTCGCGCGCAGACTCTAACGACCCCATTGAACCACGCTCTGATACCAGTGTTAGATATCCATAACGCCACTACGGGCGTTACCACGAGAGGGGACGGCCTCTGGCTCACCACCCAGCCATAGAGGAAGAATGAAGATTTCCCCTCATCCCCCCCAGGCTATATAGTGTGTGGCCTGCCGTCCACACTAGCTTGGCCGCCCATGACTCCGCATGGGCATCCTCTCCCACTGAACCCCGGACATGGCCATCCGGTCTGCCGTCGTCGGTCAATCACAGGCATTATAGCCTACGTGACACACCTGGTTATGAGGATGTGAGTCACCCCGAGCATGTTTGCAGGTTGAAGAAAGCCTTGTATGGCTTAAAACAAGCACCAAGAGCATGGTCTGACAAGATTTCTGAATATCTTGACACTATTGGCTTTCATGTAGCCAATGCAGATTTCTCGCTGTATGTGAGACACAGTGATAGAGGGGTTGTGCTTGTTGTCATCTATGTAGATGACTTGATCATTACGGGGGACCATGATGCAGAGATCTTTGATGTAAAGATCTTGGTTAGACAGAAGTTTGAGATGAAGGATATGGGGGAGCTCAGATATTTCTTGGGCATTGAGGTGATTAGTGTCAGGCATTTTTCTGAGTGGTCTTTTTGGCTCGTGTACATACGTGTGCATGGTGTGAATGAGAACTTGGCCGTGGAATGCCTTGCCAGGTGTTCAGTGTGGACGGATTTGTTTTGAGGCCGGTCCGGAACATGGTCAGCTTGAGTTGATATTCAGCATTTGGCAGCTCTCGGTGTGTATGCGTCTCCAAAGAAAAGAGCGGGCAAAAGTGGCATTTGAAGAGGTATGGCATGAAGGGCAATTAAAAGACGAGAGGGGCGGATGTTGCCTTGAGAGAGAGGTGTGTGGAGATTGGGGGAGCAATTGATGAAATGGCCAAGGTAGTATTGTGGGCATGGGTGTGAAAAGGAGGTGGCCATCTTGTAGGCCTCATAAGAAAAAAATAAAATAAATGATAATAAACGTGGCTTGCAAAATTGAAGGCCACATGAAAGCGTGGGTGGTTGCCAACGCAGCGTTCTGGAAGCTGGCGAGTTGTGGAGTCGGCGTGGGCTGCAGATAAGAAGAAAAAGGTCGCGTTGTTGTAGGGGGGGGCTCTTGGGCGTGTGCTGCCAGCGCAAGCAGGGCGCAACTACAAGCCTGCAAACAGGAGGTTCTGGCGTTTTAAGCTGCAGGCGTGAGAGCATTTTGGGCTAGTTAGCGCAGAGACAAGTGCAGGGCGAGAGGACGCCAAAGGCAACAGGCTGGCATGGCTGAAGCGCAAGAAGAGAAGCCTTGGGGTGTGCGGCTGGTGTAGAAGCCAACGGGGAGCCTCCCAGGTAAAGAAGTGGACGTGGGCTAGCGTGTACAGGCAGCGTGGAGCCTTGGTGAGAGCGCAGCTGTGTTGGCGCAAGGCAGCTGCAAGAAAAAGCGAAGGGAGCAGATAAGCTGCAAGTGACAGGCTGGTTGGTGGTGGGCCGGTAGCAAGGCAGATAAGCTGCCTGGGTTTGTTGTGGAGCTGGCAGAGGATCAGCACAGAGATAGACTGAGAAAGAGATGATGGTGTAGCTGCTGCTGACGACACATGCAGAAGTGATGGGCTGCAGAGGACTCGAGGGTTAGCTGGTGTGGGCGCCTTCTGGAGCGAGAGTGGTCGGGTTCATTCTGGTGTGGTTGGTACAGCATGCAGGCGAGTGGTTCGCGGTGATCAGGGATGTGGTGTATCCTCGGCTGACAGGCCTGAGTGAGTTTTTTATGGTTGTGTGAGTAAGGCTTCTGTGTCGGGAGAAGCTTGTATGAAATGTTGTATATGGAATATATTGCTGGGTGTTTACTTTGAGTACGGTGCCCCTGTTTTTGCTGTCTGTATGGTGTGGGTTGGGTGGTGAAGTGCGAGAATTGTTCCAGCCGGTGGCTGGTGGTGCCCCCGTTCGTGTGTGTTATTCCAAGCTTGCGAGGTGGAAGGGCTATAGAGGCAGGCTTTTCTTTCTTTTTTTCACCTCACATCCTTCTGGTGCCTCCACAGAGGAGTAGCTCTGGCGTTGTTCTTTGCCTAGAAGGGCGTGTGTTCCACTGAGGAGAGCTCCTAAAGGGATTAGTACAGGTTGTCATGATGTGGTCTTATCCTGAGTTTCATGGCCGGAAGGGAGAAGATGTGGTTGATTTTTTGGAGCAGATGGAGTTGGCATGCATTAGCAATCATGTCATGGATGAAGAGCAGGTTCTGAAGTTGATAAGGATTTTCTTGAAGGGAGATGCCCGAAGTTGGCTGAAGGGTTTTGAAGCAAAGGATGCTGGTGTATTGACCTTGGACAAGTTGAAGGAAGGCCTTTTGGAGCGTTTTCAGCAAACGGAGGATTCGAGTGTGATTTGGCAGGAGTTGAGTGTCTTGAAGCAGGTACATGGGCAATCACTGGATGATTTTGTGAAGATATTTACATGTTTGTGGGGTAAGTGGTGTGTGACATTGAAGCAGGAAGTTCCTCCAATGTTTCTAAAGAAGAGCCTGTTTATGATGGTTTGCTACCCCATTTAAGGGTCAAAGTTGAGTTAAAGAATCCCAGGTCATTTGATGATGCTGTTAGGATTGCTAGGGAAAAGGAAGGCAAGATTTTAAAGCAGATGGAGATGGGTATTTATTCGTATGAAGGTGTTGTGTCTGTAAGGGATAAGCAGGTGAATTTGGTTGAGGTGGGTAAGAGTTCAATGCAAAGTTGGATTAGACGGGAGCCTCAAAGGCCGATACAGGTGCAAAGGGGGATGTTTTATATGCCTTCTGACTTTTTTCCAAAGTCTTTTAAGCAGGTGCAGGTGGATGAAGAGCCGGTGAAGGAGAAAAGTGCAGATAAGAAATTGCCAGTGGATTCTTCTTTGGATGGGAACGTCGTGGCTGTTCATGACAGTGATTTGGAAGGTTCTATTGAAGACCATTTGGATGATCTGGATGACTTGCATGCACATGGAAGTAAAGAGGATGATGCCTTGGGATTGGCTGATGATAAAGAAGAGAAGCTGGATACAGAATGCTTTGAAGATGGTTTTTTGTCAGATTCTACGAGGGAGGAGGATGGGGTAGAGACTTCTGATGAAGTGAAGATGGCTTGTGATGCGGATGTGGAGAGCATGGAGGAAGATCCTATCATTATGGATTTTCTTGGACAGCTGGATGGTGATATCGTACCTGCGATGGATGAAGTGGATGTTATTCCATTGGATGCATTAGGTGCTGAGGAGTCTTTGGTGGACAATGATACCAGGGGGGTTGGCAATCCTGAAGAAAGTATGCATGTGGATTTGGCTGATGAGGAATGTTGTGAGGAGAGTAGTGTGCCTGAGGATGATATTTGGGAAGTTGCTAGCCTTGATGAGCAGGAACCAGAGGTGGACATGGATGCTGACATGGTCGAGAATGTAGCTAAGGCTACTTTACGTATTGCTGAGATGTTGAAGGTAAAGTCCAAGGATGACAAGGATTCTGAGCCAATTGAGCTAAATGATTGTGGAGAGATACCTGAATTACAGGAACTGGAAGTGCTTGTGGACACTCCCATTGGAGAGGATGTGGATTTTAGTGTGAAGAAGGGTCAAGATGCTGGAACCTGGCCTTCACTGGAGTTGATGGATGGGATGCTAGATGCTGTAATGCCACAGGTTTTGAAGACGAGGAGGTCTGTCGTGGGTGAAGAACGAAGGCTTGAAGATGATGCTGTGTGGTCAGAGTCAATGAATGCTGATCATATGATGAATGGAAATGGGTTTATGGCTATGGTGGATCTTTGGTGTGCAGTAGTGCAGCCATGGTGTTTGAGGGATGCTGGGGTATGGGATGGTGAGTTGCTATTTCCTTTTGATCCTGGTGGATAGCTATTGAATGCTGCTGAGCATGAATGCTCTAGCAGATGGGGGGGTGGCAAAGTATGTCAGGCATTTTTCTGAGTGGTCTTTTTGGCTCGTGTACATACGTGTGCATGGTGTGAATGAGAACTTGGCCGTGGAATGCCTTGCCAGGTGTTCAGTGTGGACGGATTTGTTTTGAGGCCGGTCCGAAACATGGTCAGCTTGAGTTGATATTCAGCATTTGGCAGCTCTCGGTGTGTACGCGTCTCCAAAGAAAAGAGCGGGCAAAAGTGGCATTTGAAGAGGTATGGCATGAAGGGCAATTAAAAGACGAGAGGGGCCGATGTTGCCTTGAGAGAGAGGTGTGTGGAGATTGGGGGAGCAATTGATGAAATGGCCAAGGTAGTATTGTGGGCATGGGTGTGAAAAGGAGGTGGCCATCTTGTAGGCCTCATAAGAAAAAAATAAAATAAATGATAATAAACGTGGCTTGCAAAATTGAAGGCCACATGAAAGCGTGGGTGGTTGCCAACGCAGCGTTCTGGAAGCTGGCGAGTTGTGGAGTCGGCGTGGGCTGCAGATAAGAAGAAAAAGGTCGCGTTGTTGTAGGGGGGGACTCTTGGGCGTGTGCTGCCAGCGCAAGCAGGGCGCAGCTACAAGCCTGCAAATAGGAGGTTCTGGCGTTTTAAGCTGCAGGCATGAGAGCATTTTGGGCTAGTTAGCGCAGAGACAAGTGCAGGGCGAGAGGACGCCAAAGGCAACAGGCTGGCGTGGCTGAAGCGCAAGAAGAGAAGCCTTGGGGTGTGCGACTGGTGTAGAAGCCAACGGGGAGCCTCCCAGGTAAAGAAGTGGACGTGGGCTAGCGTGTACAGGCAGCGTGGAGCCTTGGTGAGGGCGCAGCTGTGTTGGCGCAAGGCAGCTGGTCAAGAGTGGGTGCAGAAGGCGTCAAAGGTGACTGCTTGGCACAAGGTAGCTGGTCGACAGTGGTGAGGTGAAGAAGTGGACGTGGGCTAGCGTGTATAGGCAGCGTGGAGCCTTGGTGAGAGCGCAGCTGTGTTGGCACAAGGCAGCTGCAAGAAAAAGCGAAGGGAGCAGATAAGCTGCAAGTGACAGGCTGGTTGGTGGTGGGCCGGTAGCAAGGCAGATAAGCTGCCTGGGTTTGTTGTGGAGCTGGCAGAGGATCAGCACAGAGATAGACTGAGAAAGAGATGATGGTGTAGCTGCTGCTGACGACACATGCAGAAGTGATGGGCTGCAGAGGACTCGAGGGTTAGCTGGTGTGGGCGCCTTCTGGAGCGAGAGTGGTCGGGTTCATTCTGGTGTGGTTGGTACAGCATGCAGGCAAGTGGTTCGCAGTGATCAGGGATGTGGTGTATCCTCGGCTGACAGGCCTGAGTGAATTTTTTATGGTTGTGTGAGTAAGGCTTCTGTGTCGGGAGAAGCTTGTATGAAATGTTGTATCTGGAATATATTGCTGGGTGTTTACTTTGAGTACGGTGCCCCTGTTTTTGCTGTCTGTATGGTGTGGGTTGGGTGGTGAAGTGCGAGAATTGTTCCAGTCGGTGGCTGGTGGTGCCCCCGTTCGTGTGTGTTATTCCAAGCTTGCGAGGTGGAAGGGCTATAGAGGCAGGCTTTTCTTTCTTTTTTTCACCTCACAATTAGGTCACCACATGGTATTGGATTACTGTAGAGACCTAATTAGTCTCTCGCATTAGGTATTACTTAAAGAAATTTATAACTTTGGATCTTAATTATAACTCTTTTACGTACAAGAGAAACCTGCCTGCTAGATGTCAGACTCGCTCGCATGCCATGCCTCTGTAGTAGCTGCCTCTGCCGTTCACAATGCAGCTCTAAGGCGGTCAATCTTCACTCTCGCCTCTATCAACTCTTGAGTGAGTCTCTCACTGATAGGTGTGGGACCCTACGTGACACGATCAACCATGCCGCTCATTTTGAAAATATAGAAAAGTACATATAAACATGTAAAGAAATGACTATGAAAAAACTTTAGAAGTAATAAATGTGTAAATACCTCGACATCTGTCGGTATCGATCATGAGAACAAGCGCACCACATGCTGATGCTCTTCGTGGTATTCCGTACATCAATGCCCACCTAGGTGTCAAGAGCCTCGACCGTCGACAAAGGCACAAATGCAGGATCTATAGTAGCTACACGAAGGGTTGCTGGAGGCCGCCTACCCTGATCCTGGAGATGGCCTCGGCCAGCACCCCATGGCTAGTGTAATCCATCTCCTCGCCTAAGACAAACTTCGCATATAATTGCTTTGCGAAGTATATGGGAATCTGGTGGCTGTTCGGCATCCTCCCATTTGCGGCAACATATCGACTATAGAAATATCAACATATGCGGGAACATACGAGGATGCGAACAACGTGAAATAGTAAGGAGCTTGCCCACCCCAGGCCTCATCCCACAGATATCAAGGAAAAGATCTAAGTAGGCTCCATCCCTAATCGGACCAAGATCATAGACCTAACGATATGTTAGGCCATGTGACGACACAGGAGCAGTGCAATGGTAGGCTATCCACTCATTTACATAAACAATATCGTGAAGGCTATGAAGGGACGATAGCATCGCCTCCAAGTCGACACGGATAGCCGCTAATGTAGACGATGTGTCTCTCTAGTAGTCCTACAGATAGCCGCTAACTCGCGGTCTATCTCTGCAATGAGGTCCACAATAGACGAGCGGCCCTCCTCGTGTGACTCCCTGCTAGAACCTAAGCCTAACACAAACGGGCAGGTCAATCTGAAAGGCTAATGTGAAAGGTCCAATGTTAGTGCTAAGTAGCACTAATGAAGCTATAAAGAAATGCTAATGAGCCCACTAATTGCTAATCCAAATCAAGAGAGCAAGGACAATGAAAACGACGTGTGACCATGAGGAAAAAAAAAACTTTTCGATTCTATAACCTCGATCGAGGTTCGGTGGCATGCATTTTAGGGTTTGCAAGATGTACGCTCCTTATGTATGCGCAATTTTAGGGTTAGTGATACAAACGACCAAGATACACATTTGATATTAGGGTTGGTGAGGGATCGACGGCTGCGATTTGAATTAAGTGCCTCGTTCGAGGTACATGGATGGCTTAGATTTTGGGTCATTACCACGATCGAGGTATGTTTGACGGTCGAGATTCACTTCATACCTTGATCGAGATATATAAACGGCTACAATCGCATCTTCAAATGTGTGCGAATGGACGTGTCAAATTGTGTAGATGTATCTTGTTCGAGGTTTTTGAACAAAGATTTTTCAATGGTCAAGATTATATTTCATTATCACGTTCAAGATATGTGGACGGTGGAGATGGCATAATTGAATATGCTGAATGTACATTTGAGTGGGATGTCTACTAGGGGGATCCACCGTGACATTGACGTGGATCCGAGTGGCATGCATATCTCGATTGAGATAATGTGGTGGAGGTGACATGGATGATGACTTGAAACCCGGACCTGTTGGCGTGGCATTAGTTGATATCTCGTTCGAGATATGGCGCTTTAGGCTTGGGAGGCATGTGTTGTGTTTTAATTGATGGCGATATCACGATCGAGGTACTCCGCCCGAGTTGTGTCGATGTTCTAATTTTAGAGAGAGTGAACAAAAGTGAGCACCTTGATCTTGCAACCACCCTTATCATGATAACACAACACTAGTTACAATGTTTTGTTGTATATAGTTCATTATTTCCATACGCATTAGTGGGTGTGGATCTAAAATGTGTGCGAGGATATAGACAAAATGGAGGTGGTGGTGAGGTATGCGCAAGCAACATTCAAACATGGTTTTCTTTTATTGTTATGCTAGTTCAGAGAGTAGGTTGTGATTGATTATTGTGGCATAATTGAAAACATTTTGAAGGTTGGATTCATGACATTCCACATTTATATTTTAGATGTGAAATGGTTCAAGGATGTGGTGTGATGAGGTCCTAAAGCAACCATGAAAAAGCATTCTAAAGGTTGGATTGATGACATTCCACATTTCCATTTTGGATGTGAAATAGTTCAAGGACGTGATGTGTTAAGGTCCTGAAGCAACCTTCAAAAAGCATTCAAATGGATTTATGGCAATTAACTCTATAAAGTTTTGGCAAACAAAGAGAGACACATTTGTGCTACCTCAACATTGTAAACAAGTAAAATCTAACCATTAGCTTTTATTATATAGTTTCTTGTACTTTGTTTGTTCTTTCATATACTAGATTACGTTTTGACCAGACCTACATAACAAGAATTGGTGGTATATCATAGAAGTTACTGCTCATTGAAAGAATTATTTTCAAGAGGTGAATGTTGAGCTTATGAATGAAGTGGGAGTTGAAAATAAACATGCAAAAGATCAAGTGCAAGATGCTTAGAGCAAGATACCACTAACCACCAATGAAGATGAAGGTGTCTCTATCCAAGATAAGGATGAAGAAATTGAATCTGAACATACCAATGATGAGATGATGATGATGATGTGGAGTCCAATATAGTAGCAGTGGCATAGATCTTTTTATTTATCTTGCAATGGGTGCTTATATGGATCGAGACCAATTAGTGTGCATGGATTTAATTGAAGATGCAGCCGACATTGAGCGAAGGTTATCCTAATACATTATTTGACTTCTAAATTAGTAATGCTAATTTCATATTTTTCATATGAGTTCTTCTTTCTAAATATGATCCATTATCGATCTCGGTCCTCCTCGAAAATGCAAATGCACCACCATTGGTCTCTCTTGGGCACCTATATTACCTCCCAACACAAACAAACACACATTAGTGCGATAACTCATCTCTCTTGGGCACCTCTATTATATCCCACCCCAACCAACACAGGTGACTATGAAAATTCTACTCTCAGGTATGCCTTTAGAATTCAGTCTGAGTCTTTGGCTATATACATAGCTATAGACGTAGATATAGCCACGTGTATAGCTGCATGCCTGTAATTCGACGACCCTATAGTATTTACTCGCACTGCAGTCTCACTACATTCTCTCACTAGTGGCACAACTATATCATGTGGCTATGCCCTCATCCTCTTCTAGCGCAACATGAGGATGCAAAAGAATTGGAAGTCAAACTCTGTCTTGAATATACAGTCATGTATGAAAAGAAAGCAAGCGATTTTACCCTAGCTGATGCTCTTGCATTTCTCAATGCTCAGCTTCACAGAGACGCTCCTACAAATGACCAAGATTATGATGGCAGTTCAAGCTTGCCTAGCCTGTAGAAGTTACATCTTCTAAAAGAAGCTCAAAATGAATAAGCACAAGTTTGCCTAGCCTGTAGAAGCCACATCTTCTAAAAGAAGCTCAAAACAAACAAGCACAAGCTTAATCAAGTTTGATAAAATCAAGACCTCCTATGATGCAGAGGAAATTCAAGGTGTTATCAATCATTATGATACTAGTTTTAGTGTTCAAGATACTTTCTTGGATCCTATTGTTGCACAAAAAGGAGCAACATTAATCACAAAAATCAGACCAATTGAAGTAGCAAAAAACAATAAGACTCAAGTGGTTTCCCCCGAATTGCCATTACAACCATGCATGAAGAAGTTCATGAAGAATATTATGCAGCAACACCCATTGTTTTTGGTGGCATCTTACCAAAATTGACAAATCACATCACTATGTATATGTGCGGGTGCTCAAACTTTAATAGTAGAAAAAGATCATCACGATGCTACATTAATTGTGTCTCTCCTTTTGCTAATCATGATTCTTACATACAGTTTGGGTCTATGAAGGCCCCGATTATTCTTGCTACCTCAATTCCAAATTCTACTCATGATCTGACGTCCTCTGCACGTGCCTCCGAGATTCAGTAGGCAGTATATGTATCCCATGCTTATGAAGGTTAGGCTCTCTTTTGTGATTGTGTACACTTACATTATTTATAAAACTATAACCACAGGACAAGCAACAATTCAATGCACCAATGATCTTGCTCATTGCATGGTTATTCATGCAGCATATTCATTAGCAGATTCAAGCTCGTGAAGTAGAAGTGTAGATGCCCAAAGCCTTTTTTAGAGGTAATATTTAAAGCCCTATCTCAAAAGTGTAGATATCAAAATCCCTCTTCAAAGCTAATGTTCATTGAAGGAGATATAGGTAGTGTTTAGGTTCAAACGAAGCCACTGTACATAATGGGTGGCAGGAAAGGGGGAAAATGTCCCTTTTCTCTTACTCTTGAATGAATACCAAGATGGCAAGAAACGTGGAGCTGAATCATGTGAAGATAAAGAAAGCTGATCAGGATCATGGTCTTGCCAAAGTGAAGATGAAGTTGTAATAGAAGTGGACCAATGTATACAATGTACTCTCCAACAAATTATTCCTTCAAAATATTCTAATAGATCCTCATTGAATTTCAACCATGATGTATGCATTAGTCTAGGATCTGTATTTTTAAAAAATGTCCCTACACTCTAGGTGATTGGAATTGGTAGTTGCATTCTCAGGCCACCACATTGATCCTATAAGCATGAATAATATACCACTACTTATTCTAGGAAAGGGAAATGTTAAAGTAAGTTTACATGCATGCATCATGTGAATCCCCAAGATATCAGCGAGCACATGTCCTATTGTAACACCATGAACCTATTCTATTTAAAGGATGTAAACATCCCCTCACATTCCTTTTGCTAGAAATTTCAAGAAATCCCCAAATACTAATGAAGTTAACATATATTCTAGTATTGAACCATATAATTAATTTGCACTATGTTTGCATTATATGCATCAGTCCAAAAATCACGCCAAAAACTTAAACACCATGCCATCATATAGCAATCCCTCAACTACATGGCAGCCACAGAGGGAATATTAGGATGACATGACAATGCCTGAGCTAACTCTAGCTTGGTCAGTGTTGCGTGGTTTATAAATTTGTGTACACGAGGCTCCAGCCCCAACACCCTAATGAAGACAAAGTATATATGCCTGCAAGGTTTATATGATTTCTTCTTCACATCCCTAAGAGAGAAAGCTGGACAAGAGAACCTATGAAACTCGCATATATTAACTGCATAAGATACTCTTGACTCCTCGGGGGGGTCACTCGTATAAATATGTAAGTATCACGTGGGTTCAACAGAAGGACATTTTAAATATTTAAAACTTACAGAAATATATTTACAGAGGAGATTTATTTATTATATTTTAAAAAAAATTACAGATTTGAATAGGAAAGGATACATTATATTCACTAAAAATTTCACAGATAAGGGACTTTTTAAATAGGCCTTGAACGCACGTGATATAGAGGATTTACATATAGTGACCCCCCCGAGCTTGACTCCCTCCACTCAGAGGTGGCAACCTAAAAAATATGAGACTCTCCCCACACAATTGACTCATGCACCACATCCCCTTCCAAAACATTAGCCTTGTTTATGGATGTCTGGGCCTCCTTCCTTATCTTCTCCTTCCATCTCACAACACGTCCATCCCCTCTCTTGGTTGCTGGCACATTGCATGGTGTTGCTTGTATAGATGCCACATGATGTGTCACACCATCCAAAGTAAACCTTGAGGCCAACAATCTACTAGTCTCCTCTTCATCCAAGCATGTTCCTTCAGCAACTTTCCATACAAGAGGTGCATTCCCACAATTTCTAATAATTTGCTCATCCACTCGTGCAGAGTGCATCATGTTAGAAGGAGAAAACCAAAACATCTACCAACTCTCTCTATCGTTATAGTGATGTCGACCCTTAAAGCAAGGGGCAGGAATACTTTTTTGTCTTCCATGCCTACCATCATGAATGAACGTGCCACAACGCCCGCTTCTCCCTTCCAACACACCCCAATAAGTGGATTGACAAGCCGGCTTGATCCTTCCGATATCCCACTCAGCGACATCTATCTTGTGCTCCTTTGGAATGTCAATAGGATGTGCACAATTGAACTTTTTATTTTTGACTTGAATGGTCATAGTTTCATACCCAGGTCAATGGCTATCTGTATCTTTACCTATGTTCGCATCTTCTTTTCTTCGCTTCCTCAACACACTTATATTGCTCTGCATGTTGCATATGAGGAGTACATATATTTTATTCTTCCAACACCAAAGATGACTAATCAACCAATCTTGTACTCCCTCATCACCATACATGAGCCTTTTCTACACGTGCCTCATAGCCGGCCTGAAGAGTAGATTGACTTGTTGTGTATACTCCAAGGCAACCCTCTCATAGATACATTCTTTGACTTTGAGAGATTAGCAAATGGGAACAAAGTGACCACCATTATTGTAGCATAACATCCATTTTGACCAATGGAATCCGTGCACTTCCCATCAAGCAAGACGTATCTCCAATGATGGGATGTCCTCCTCCCGTACATGCCCCAATCTCTAGAAAGAGACAAGTTTGTCTTTTGCTCTTTCTCCAGCAACCTCACATGGTGCATCTTTCCATTGCCTAGACAGGTATTTGTGCTTCTCTTGATATTGTGGCTTTATAGACTTGGCATGCTCCAACATACTCTTCCCTAAATGAAATGAGAATGATCTTTCTTTGTGTAGCATACCATTTTTTTCACCTCTATTGAAGACTTTCCAAAATTCCAACCAATTGGCTTATGCTTATCAGCTAAAGCCATTAAACTGGGCAGCCCCATAACCACATATTGCATTGTGTCATTATAATTGTCCAAAATACCACCTGCACATTTTTGTTCTTAACTTTGAACTCTCCAATTGCAATAGCAAGCAGCTCACGTAGAAATGGATGATAAACATGCACACTCAAAGTCATCCACCCACTATAGTGGTGCACATGATCAAACTCGACCCATTGGTTTTTAAGAGGGCCTCCTGGTCTCATTTGATTTACCAAGTCCACCCCATTGCCATGTGTCAGGTGTTTTTCTGTAAAGGTGTTTTGAGTCCGTGTACATATGGGATACATGGTGTGCAATAAAACTTTGCCCTGAATGCCCTGGCAAATGTACAGACTGAATGGCTTTGGAGGAGTCAGTTGATGCATTTTTCTCTGGAGCAGCAGTTGGAGACTTGAAGTTTTTATTGTATGAGCTTTTTATTCGTCAAGAAGGTGTCTTGGATGTGTGTAAATAAGAGGTGGATGAGCATGAGGATGTCAATGATGGGGTTTTGATGAACCTCTGATGGAAATGGATGTAGATAAGCTGATTATGTGGAAAGAGCCCAATTTAGACTGTAAATATTGAAATTTACAAGGGATGCTAGCAAAATATGGATTACTCTTATGCTTGAGTTTGGAGAGTCTTTCAGGTTTGGAATGGCCGTCTTGGTAATGATGATGCCGATGATTCAAGCCGTGGGCAGCTCTTATCAGTTTTGGAAGGTCATGATGAGTACTACACGTGAACTTGAGGCAAGGTGATGAAAGAGCATTGTATGGCTATCTTTGAAGCTTTAAAAAATAATAAAAAATATAATACAAGGTGGCCACCCTATTAAGGGACCACGTGGAGGCCTTATGGGCTACCAGCTCGAAGGTCTGGAAGTTGGCGAAGATGCGAGAGAAGGTGATGGCCGCTTTGAAGGTAGGGGGACCGAGTCGCCTCGTAAGCAAG
This sequence comes from Cibotium barometz, assembly GCF_041138505.1. Classification (NCBI taxonomy): domain Eukaryota; kingdom Viridiplantae; phylum Streptophyta; class Polypodiopsida; order Cyatheales; family Cibotiaceae; genus Cibotium; species Cibotium barometz. Next base: position 15,095,799 of record NC_141102.1, on the reverse strand, counting down.
AAGAGAATCGCCGGGTAAGAAGGCGCTGCAGAGGGTCGCCGAGTAGAAAAGGAGCCGCGGGGCCTGTGAGGTGGGATCGTTTTTGTTGCTGGGTGAGAGAGGCGCAGGCCTTGTAACGCCACCTTGTAAGAGAGTAGCCAGATGGGGGGCGGCCTTGGAGGTGTTTTTTTAAGGAGCAGGCTTGCAGAGACTCTGCGTTGGCGCGAGCTAGAGGCCGGGTGATCTGGAGACAGGCAAGGCTCTGGTGGTGACGAAGGGTAAGTTGCCGCTTTTTGAAGGGGAGGTTGCTCTGGGTACGCAGAGAAGCTGGCTGACTGGTGCAAGGAGTGGCCTCGTAGCTGCCTGGTGTGTGAGGCGCTACAAAAGAGAGACGCCATGGAAGGCGTAGCATTGGAAGAAGTGGTCCGCTTCGAAAGCTTGTGAGAAGGGAGCCGTGTGTGAAGTGCCTTACTGAGGCGTTGCAGATATCAGCGGCGCTACAGCTGCTGTAGACGAAAAGAAGAGACACAACCGCCAAGACGGTGAGGGGGTCCAGAAGGAAGCGAAGGCTTGCCGTGGCGCTGCGGAGAGAGTGAAAGTGGTGGCCGCCAAAGGTAAAAAGACCGCTCTGAGGCCTTGCAGAGTCTACAATAGACAGGTGCTGGGGCGACCTAAGCTTGAGGAGCCGGGCTGGGCGCTTATACGAGAGGAGCCTGGCGAGTGATCGTGTGGATAGAGAGGCTGGGGTGGTTCTACTGCAGAGGCACTGACAAGCTTGGTGAAGCCGTGTGAAGGAGAGTCGCCTCATAGAAGTGAAGGCTGGCTAAGGTTCTGCAGAGAGACTCCTTTGGGTGTGTGTCCACTGGGTTGTTTTGGGGGTCGCCGGTGATTAGTGACCAAGACAGTGGCCAGTTTTTTGTGGAGAAGCAGGGCTGGTGTGGGCCGAAGACCTCTCGGGTGGCGGTGCAGAGCAGACCGAGGAGAGCCTAAGGGAACTGGCAAAACTCCTATTTGTTTTGCTTGATCTTGATAGTGGACTTCATTGGGAGTTCATACCTGGTATTAACAAGCCTGTACCTTCTAGCCGGTATTGGAATCATGTACCTTGCTGGTGTGGTGGAGTTTTGAGTTTGAAGTTCTAATTGTACAATGTACTTAGTGGCTAAGGTATATCAAGTATGAATAGTTGCACAATGATTATGAGACCAAGATGTTTGCTTATGTGAAGAATTCCCTACTTGTTGCCAGTCGTGGTGAGCTGAGTGAGTTGAGAAAGAAAGGGAATCTAAGGGTTCTGAATTGAAGGTGCTGGTGTATATTCTGGTTTGAATCCGTGTGGTGTCTTGAGAGATTTCTGTTTCCAGCTGGAGAAGCTGGTGGTGCCCCTTGTACTTGTGAGTGTTCCGAAGGTGGTGAGTCGGCGAGCTATAGCGGCCTTCTTGTGTTCCTGAGCTGCCTCACACCATGCCCAACTGATGACATTTTAAATATATGGGGGAAAAAAGGCGGCTCATTGCTACTTCCCATCCAATGGGGAAAAAGGATGCGATGGAGAAAAGGGTAGCATTTACTAGTCTTCTCCTTCAAATCAAGAAGTGCCACCAAACCCATAACATTTACTGGTCTTCTCCTTCAAATCAAGAAGTGCCACCAAACCCATAACATTTCCTTTGACATTTTGGTGTGCAATGTCCATCGACCTCTAAATCTTGCATGTAATTAATTTTAGTAATCAAAGATTATGTCATAGGCCCTATATATACAAAATGCAACCTTGTCTCTTGCAGTTCCTTTTGCTAATGGCATTGTAATATAGGGAAGCCATTTTGTCTATGCCTTGGGGCACTTCAGTAGTAGAATATCAGCCCAATGCTCCTTTGTCCAAATCTTCTATTTGAGGCTCGATGGAGACTTGGTTGACAGCTAGGACCTATGACTGATGTTGTTGCCTTTCCACCACTCTCGGATTCCTCTTTTGAGTGTTGTAAAAACACGTGTCAGTTGTGTGGTTACTCTTTTCGTAGATAGCACATGGCTATTGTGTGCTTTTCATCTACTAGCACTCTTCCTTTCACATGGCTGCTGCGTGCACCATACTTCCTGTCTCATTCCGGATCCTGCATGTTGTTTGGCAAGCTTGGCTAGGACGGTTTTCAGTTGTTCTTGAACATTCCCACTACATGCTTCTTGCCTTTCTTCTTTCAGGGCTTTCGCTCTTTGACATCTCACTCCTGATGATGACTAGAATCTGGTTTTGAGGTATCCTCTTCAGAATCCAACTCGAAAGTTTTTTCTTCCTTCTTCTTTCTTCTGTCCTTGTTTCTCCTCTTGGGGTCTTTGCTTGTCTGCTCAAGATCCCCTCAGCTTTGGTTGCTCCACTACTTGTTTAAAGTTAGGGTTTCCAAATCATATGAAGCTACTGCACTAGAGCTTTTCCCTTAGTCCACTTACAAACCACTTACTCAATGTGGCTAGGGAAGGTTTATTGGGTTGATCTAGATGCGTTAGCAGGCAGTGATCTGAATTCTGTCGCATAATTCTCTATTGGTCTCTTCTTTTGAGTCAGCCTTTGCAGCTTCTCCAATACTTTTGTGATGGTGTTCTCTCTCCCGAATCTTCTCAAGAAAGCCTTATTTATTCAAATGTCTAGAGTGATCCATACCATATTGTGCATACTAGTTGGTGGCCTTGCCACCCAGAGTTGTCGCAAAGTACTCTATCTTTTGTGGAAATGGATCTTGAGTGGATAAGAATGTGGTCTCGAAGGCAAAGATGTAAGAATTTGGATCCTCCTTAGTCTTTCCCTTGAACTCTGGGTATTTGAGAGACATCCTTTCCACAACTATTGGTTCTTCTTCTTCTTGCTCTTCTTGCCTCCTGTTTTGAAGCTCCTAGTGCTCTCCCTCTTGATTTCTTAGAGGTTCGTGATTCTACCATTCTTGCTCTGGTGCGGAATCCCTTTTAGAAGTCTTCCTGACGATGTGGTCTCCCTTCCTGACGATGTGGTCTCCCTTCACTCCCTACAGCTTTAGACTTTCTGGGTTGTATCGTATTACTCTACTTTTGAGATTTCTTCATTCTCCATGCAATGTCCATTGCACTCCTATGACTCCCTCGTGAACAACCAGACACAAGGACGTGCACACTTCCTCTCCTGATCTACCTCGACTAGCCTCCACCTTTCTACTCCCCTTCCTCGCGCATACCGTTTCCCAGCAGGATTGCCAAAAGTGTTGGCATCCAATCAAGACTTGGCACTTAATGTGGTTACAAACCACCTAGTCGGCTCTCTTGAAGAGTAGTGACTAATGCAAGTGTGTCCAATGGAATAAGTCAACGTTGGCACATTGAGTTACCGATCTGCCTAAGCTTGGGAAGTTAGTCGCGTCGCGACTACAAGCAAGTTAGTTCCTAGGTACGTTCATGATCCCAAATAGGAGTTCGCGTCCAGATAGGAATGCACTTAACACAGAATGGATACATAATAGATAGAATTATGCAGTAGTGTAGAGTAGAGACAAGTTAGAGACCAATCCATGAGACATTCTTCAGTATTTATCTGCTTACAATACATTTGCAAAACTCGGCTCATGAACTCTTAACTCAATTATTTATTGACTTCTCTATCCTCTAATCCACACATACAAGAATAATCCCCTTTGTTGCTTACATCCATTCGGTTACTACCCATTTGCAAGAAACCATATTTTAAGGTTGTTACAAAACAAGAAAGCTTAACCCATGATAGTTTGTTACACATGATAGTCTGGGAAGTGGCCAACTGTGGCCAGGTTGGCCGCCAACACCTTCATCCAAAATAATATTAGTCAATGTAATCAATGCACATAACGGTTTAAACACATTTATTGTGACCATATCATACTAGCGCACACAACTAATTAAACACATTAATCCTGGTGGTAGACATCATACCAGTGTGCACACACTTGATTAAACACATTAATCCTGGTAGATGATGTAAATAAAAGGTACATCCAAAATAAAATATCTCAAAATAAAATAATGGGGATACCCATAGAGGTCACACTAACAGTAGTGTGAAGAGCAATTCAAAGAAAGGCTTGTTGCAAAGGGTCATGCACATGGTCTCTATGGCTAATCTCACATGCACCGTTGCTGCATGATCACATCTAATGTCTTACTGCTACTAGTAGAAAAAAAGTAGTCTCTCCTATGGATAGGGGCTACAAGATGAGGTCCCCTAGCATTCTCTTGCATGTGCCTCCTACCAAACCACCACCACCATAGCTAGGCCAAGCATCTATGTAATCAACGTGGTGTCCGAAGACAAACTCTACATATAACTTTTTCATAGATTACAAAGGTATCTCATGATGATGGGACATCTGACTATACACATAGCAACATATCATGTGTCACCATGTCATGTTATGTACACTAGATATGCGGAGGGGTGTTGATCTAGGCTAAACTCCACTGATATACCCAAAAGCCTCTAGCACTCCCTCTCTAATCCCAAGGATCCTAGACACCCCTCAGTATGTCATGCTATTATGCGAGAAGTTCTCTCTACGCTATTCTCTCTAGCCACTCATCTACATCTTGAAATCTATCAAGGCTACTGTGAAGTGATGTAAGCATGGACTCTAGACTGACAAAAATGTGCATCATGATGGTAGATTCCTTGCCTGACCTCCTAATAATTGTCAACTCCTGACTCAAACAAGCTATGATTTTTTAGGAGATTGTGGGATCATATGTCGCCAGCAGCGATGGGTTTGGTCAGATGGTTGTGGGGCACAGTTCAAGTCATCACGACAATTCTATTGGCTCTACAGGTAGTACTTATGGTTCTCTTATATTTGCAATTAAACTAAATTCACTAGAACATCTTAAAGAAAATAATAACTAAGACTATCTTTTATGGATTTATAGGTGGCATGTGCAGTCTAGTATCCCAGTGATTTGGTCATTCTTTGAGACTGGTCACGGGAAGGGAGAGCATGATGGTGCGGGCGCGTGTGTGAAACGTGCCCTGAGGCAACTGTGGGTGGCAGGATGCTCAGCGGTTCAGAGATGCGGGCCACATAGTCGAGTGGTGCTCCCAACATTTGTGTGGGAGTGCAGCATCATCGTATCCCAAGCACTAGGCCAAAGTGCATCCTTGACCAGGATACAGTGGATGATCATGGATTTTCTTTTGACGCCCATAGCATGATTGTGGTAGGCCGGTTCTACCGGCAGATTCGACTTCATCGGGAGTCTTGAGTTCCAGCAGTGGAAGTGGGAGTTAGAGGCATTTCAGCTCTCTCATCTAGTGGTTGCTACCAGGCTCACTCTTGATCGAGTACAGAGCCGAAAACACAGTTCTAACCCTTATTTTCGGCTTCGAGTGGATGACCATGAGAGCATTCTAGAGCAGTTGAGAGCTAGAGAGGCTATCATATTGTTTGTTGAAAATCACCATCACCATATTGTTTGTTGAAAATCACCAAACTTTGCAAGCACTGGGCGCTAATTACCAATCAAAACATGCTCCAATTATGACTAAACTTTGCATGAATGTGAGGGTGGGATCCCCCCACATGCTTGCAAAGTTTGGTCCCCAACGGAGCATGTTTGGGTACGATGGTATGGGGAAGGCCCTGATTTTCCATGGCCTCTTAAGCACCAAGAGACTTGAAAAATCCACACTGGGCACTAATTACCAATCCAAACATGCTGCGATTGTGACCAAAGTTTGCGAATATGTGGAGGTGGGACCCTCCCACATGCTTGCAAATTTTGGTTCCCATCGAAGCATGTTTGGGTATGATGGTATGGGAAAGGCCCGGATTTTCCATGGCCTCTTAAGCACCAAGAGACTTGAAAAATCCACACTGGCATTACCAATCCAAACATGCTCTGATTGTGACCAAACTTTGCAAGAATGTGCGGGTGAGTCCCCCCCATGCGCTTGCAAAGTTTGGTCCCCATCAGAGCATGTTTGGGTACAATGGTATGGGGAAGCCCCGGATTTTCCATGGCCTCTTAAGCACCAAGAGACTTGAAAAATCCGCACTGGCTGCTAATTACCAATCCAAACATGCTCCGATTGTGACCAAACGTTGCAAGAACATCGGGGTGGGTCCCCCCCACATGCTTGCAAAGTTTCGTTCCCATCGGAGCATGTTTGGGTACGATGGTATGGGGAAGCCCCGGATTTTCCATGGCCTCTTAAGCACCAAGAGACTTGAAAAATCCACATTGGCTGCTAATTACCAATCCAAACATGCTCCATCTATGACCAAACTTTGCAAGTATGTGGGAGTGGGTCCCCCCCACATGCTTGCAAAGTTTCGTTCCCATTGGAGCATGTTTGGGTACGATGGTATGGGGAAGGCCCGGATTTTCTATGGCCTCTTAAGCACCAAGAGACTTGAAAAATCCACACTGGCCGCTAATTTACCAATCCAAACATGCTCTGATTGTGACCAAACTTTGCAAGAATGTGGGGGTGGGTCCCCCCCACATGCTTGCAAAGTTTGGTTCCCATTGGAGCATGTTTGGGTACGATGGTATGGGGAAGGCCCGGATTTTCCATGGCCTCTTAAGCACCAAGAGACTTGAAAAATCCACACTGGCTGCTAATTACCAATCCAAACATGCTCCGATTGTAACCAAACTTTGCAAGCATGTGGGGGTGGGTCCCCCCCACATGCTTGCAAAGTTTGGTTCCCATCGGAGCATGTTTGGGTACGATGATATGGGGAAGGCTCCGATTTTCTATGGCCTCTTAAGCACCAAGAGACTTGAAAAATCCGCACTGGCCAATCCAAACAAGCTTCTATTATCTGACAAAACTTTGCAAGCATGTGGGGGTGGGTCCCTCCCACATGCTTGCAAAGTTTGGTTCCCATCGGAGCATATTTGGGTACGATGGTATGGGGAAGGCCCGGATTTTCCATGGCCTCTTAAGCACCAAGAGACTTGAAAAATCCGCACTGGCCGCTAATTACCAATCCAAACATGCTCCGATTGTGACCAAACTTTGCAAGCATGTGAGGGTGGGTCCCTCCCACATGCTTGCAAAGTTTGGTTCCCATTGGAGCATGTTTGGGTATGATGGTATGGGGAAGGCCTGGATTTTCATTGGACTCTTGAGCACCAAGAGACGTGAAAAATCCTCACTGCCCGCTAATTACCAATCCAAACATGCTTTGATTGTGACCAAACTTTGCAAGCATGTGGGGTCCCCCCCACATGCTTGCAAAGTTTGGTCCCCATCGGAGCATGTTTGGGTGCCATGGTATGGGGAAGGCCCGGATTTTCCATGGCCTCTTAAGCACCAAGAGACTTGAGAAATTCACACTGGCCACTAATTACCAATCCAAACATGCTCCGATTGTGACCAAACTTTGCAAACATGTGGGGGTGGGTCCCAAAGTTCGGTTCCCATTGGAGCATGTTTGGGTACGATGGTATGAGAAAGGCCCGGATTTTCCATGGCCTCTTAATAAGCACCAAGAGACTTGAAAAATCCACAGTGGCTGCTAATTACCAATCCAAACATGCTCCGATTGTGACCAAACTTTGCAAGCATGTGGGGGTGGGTCTCCCCCACATGCTTGCAAAGTTTGGTTCCCATCGGGGCATGTTTGGGTACGATGGTATAGGGAAGGCGCGGATTTTCCATGGCCTCTTAAGCACCAAGAGACTTGAAAAATCCACACTGGGCACTAATTACCAATCCAAACATGCTCCAATTGTGACTAGACTTTGCAAGTATGTGGGGGTGAGTCCCCTCCACATGCTTGCAGAGTTTGGCTCCCATCGGAGCATGTTTGGGTACGATGGTATGGGGAAGGCCCGGATTTTCTATGGCCTCTTAAGCACTGAGAGACTTGAAAAATCCACACTGGCCGCTAATTACCAATCCAAACATGCTACGATTGTGACCAAACTTTGCAAGCATGTGGAGGTGGGTCCCCCCCACATGCTTGCAAAGTTTGGTCCCCATCGTTTGGGTGGTACGATGGTATGGAGAAGGCCTGGATTCTTCATGGCCTCTTAAGCACCAAGAGACTTGAAAAATCCGCACTGGCTGCTAATTAACAATCCAAACATGCTCCGATTATGACTAAACTTTGCATGCATGTGGGGGTGGGCTCCCCCCACATGCTTGCAAAGTTTGGTTCCCATCGGGGCATGTTTGTGTACGATGGTATGGGGAAGGCACGGATTTTCCATGGCCTCTTAAGCACCAAGAGACTTGAAAAATCCACAATGGACACTGATTACTAACCCAAACATGCTCCGATCATGACCAAACTTTGTAAGCATTTGGGGGTGGGCTCCCCCCCACATGCTTGCAAAGTGTGGTTCCCCCCATCGGAGCATGTTTGGGTACGATGGCATGGAGATTTTCAACAAACAATATGATAGCCAAAGTGTTAAAAAATTTAAAAAAATCAAGAACATCAACTAAAATGTAATGATACTCAATAATGAAAAAACTCATAATCATATAAACATCAAATAAGTACATCAGAATGAAAATGAGCTACCCCAGCTAGTCTGAGGTTAGTCACTGCACATAAATCTAAGTAACAACCTTTTTAACAATAATGCCAAAGACAAGATTTATAAAAAAAGTTTATACATGAATCAATTCCATACAAGCCAAACCGGCTCTCTGATTCTTTTCCTTTATACTGTCGATGATCTAGAATTTGGCCTTCAAGCCTCTACATGCTGGGAAAAACCCTACGGGACCATACACCTCATCGTCGGCCCGTTGGCAAGGACTCAAGCCGGCCTGTCGCCCTCTCAGGCTCTGTCGCTCGATCCACCCGCTCCTCAGAGGGATGTCTACACACTAGGGTGGGCTTATTCACCGCATTAGCTTGGACCCTCAAAACTAGACAGCATCACAATCTCTCGCCTCAATCAGCGAACCTTATTCTCCCAATGGTATGAGGGATACCATGGGCCAATCCCGGGCTTTGCTAACGACATCACTCGGCTACAAACTAGGGTGGGCTTATTCACCGCATTAGCTTGGACCCTCAAAACTAGACAGCATCACAATCTCTCGCCTCAATCGGCGAACCTTATTCTCCCAATGGTATGAGGGATACCATGGGCCAATCCCAGGCTTTGCTAATGACATCGCTGGGCTACACAAGCACAGAATGGAGTTAGCGTCGAGGACGAGAGGAAAAACCTGCACTCTTTCTCTTAAAGATAACGATTTCAATACAAACCATTGAATACAGCATCACTTCAAATAGTAGCTTCATACATTTTTTTCGAAGAAAAAGATACACATCTTCTTTCTTCATTTATTAACATTAATATAAAAAAAATCTCTTTTTAAAAGATAACCAAGCTAACCTTGCCACTGCTCCCTTGTGGAGCTTGCAAACGGGAGGGTTGGAGCCACATTAGGAGCATCTTCTCCAATCTTATTATTGTGTGCTCCTTTTGAGAGAGGAGATTTTGGGTTTCCTAGAATGGGGCCATCTTCAATTTTGCCTTATAGTGCTCAATGTTGCGATTGCAATGCTTCAGTCGGATCTCGATTTGGAGATCGTTTGTTCACTCTATGGGCCAAAAATTGTTGCATGCAAACCTTCTCTAAGGTAGAAAACCTCTTGCTAAAGTCCACGCAAATGGAGGGGGGAGGAATTTGTGAGATGTCCATAAGGAAAAGGCAAAAACATTTTGCTGGGGGTGAGGCCTGCTATAAGTCCCACTCTCTCTTCACAAGAGTGGACTCTGGCTCGAAATGGGCTTATCTAAGTGCTGAGAGGAAGGCTGCAAGGGATGGCTGGAGGTACTGCAGCAAGTATAGTATGCAGGCACAGACGGGCGGTACGACCTAGTGCAGGGTATACTCTACACAGAACGAGTGCTGGCCATGGAGTACCCCGGGGGTTTATATAGCTATGGGGTACGAGTGTGGGCACTTAGCAAAGTACAGTTGAAAGGATGGTGTGCCATCAAAGTGTGTCGTTCAGTGGTGTGCATGGGCCTGGGGAAAGGTACGATGGCGGTGCACAGGGAAAGGACTTGTACGTATGTACCCTTTTGCTTAGAGAGGCAGCCCATGGATGTCCATGTGGTGGTGCGTGTGGACCATACAATGGGCGGTCGGCCTTTGGTCCGCCTTTGGTCCTTGCGCAGCCATTGTATGGGTGCCTAGGTGAGTGTGTATGGTCCCTTTTTGGGGCAGGGTTCCCAAATTTGGGACATCGGTCTCAATTTGCATGCTGAACCGCCTAGGGGGCCAAAAAATTTTTTTTGGGCAAAAATGTCCGAAATGTTCCCGTGGTTGTTGGGGTGTTGACCGTCTGTCAATTGAACGCCTGGTCATGCATTTATTAAAGTTTAAAGGCCGTCGTTTTTAATTAAAAATAACTAAATTTCGCGTATAAGCTTGATCCGGTGTCTGTTTTGGATGCTGTAAAATCCTATATTAGGATAAAATCATGCGTAGATTCTAAATTTGGACTCGAAATTTGAAGATTCTAAGTAAAAATAGCTCGTTTAATAAAATCATTGATTTTTACACCATAAAAACTCATAAATTCATCTATTACATGGACATTTCTTTACTAATGAAGATGGGCATGTTACATCCTTTCCCCCTTAAAGGAATCGAGATGTCCTCATCTCATCTCATGAATTGGGGATAATCCTTTAAGAGTGTAGCTTTATCTTCCCAAGTTGCATCCTCTTCAGGGTAATCTTTCCACTGTACTAGATGTTCTACAAGAGTTCTATTCGGAGTTGCCTTTCTCTAGAATCTATGATCCTACTGGCTGTATTTCAAGGACTCCTTGAGTAGGGATTACAACTTGTTCTCAAGAATATGATCGAGACTAGGTACATAAGGTTTTAAACTTACATGAAATACATTATGGATTTTGATATGGACTAGGAGCTGGAGTTTATAGCCACTTTTACCTAGACACTTGATAACTGTGTAGGGACCACAATACCTAGAGCTAAGCTTCTTATATGTCCCAAGTGATAGAGAACTTCATTCGGGTCGCACTCATAGAAGAACTTTGTCTCCTTCCTTGAAGATCCTTTCAGACCTCTTGGTGTAAGCATAATGCTTTTGCTGTCGATCTTGAGCAACTTTAATATCCTTTTGGATTGCCTTGGTCTATTCCTCCATCTCTTCAAGCATTTTCCTGGATGCCTCAACTCTTATGGTCGGATCAAAGAAATTTAGAGGAGATAAGCATTCTTGCCCATAGAGTGCTTTGAATGGTGACATTCTTATGCTCTGATGATAAGATGTATTATAGGCAAATTCTACTAGAGGAAGGTATTGAATCGATCTTCTTGGTTCCTGTCCACAATATGCTTTGAGAATGTCTTCAATTACTTGATTGACTCTCTTAATTTGGCTATCAGTCTCTGGATGATAAGCTATGCTAAAGCAAAGTTGAGTGCCCAAGGCTTAAAATAAGGACTGCCAGAACTTTGAAGTGAAGTCAGAATCTCGGTCACTTACTATCCTCTTTGGGAGACCATGAAGTTTGAATACTTCCTTGATGAATAATCGAGCAACATTAAAAGCTTTGAAGGTCTTCTTTGTTGGTATAAGATTAGCTACTTTGGTAAGTAAGTCCACTACTACTAGAATGGAGTCATATCCTCCTTGTACAGTGGGGAGACTTGTGACAAAATCCATACTAATGCACTCCCACTTCATTTGGGGAATATCCAAGGCTTGAAGTTTCCCAGGCATCTTGACCCTTTCAGCTTTGGTCCTTTGGCATGAGAGACATTGCTTCAAGTATTGAGGGACACCATTTTTCAGGCCTGCCCAATGAAAGCTACTCCTTATGGCATTTAATGTTTTCACATAGCCTGGGTGTCCTGCAGAGCAGGACTATCATGAGCTTCATGGAGGATTAGTTTCTTTAAAATAGGATCCTTAGGGATACATAGCCTGTGATTGAAGTGGAGGCTTCCTTCATGAGTGGAGTATCCCTTGATTAGATTCTTCTCTTTCTCTGAATTTCTCCCTTCTTCTACTAACTTCACCATCCTCTGATAATCTGGATCATGAGATGAGACTTCTTTCACCTTGACCAGTATATGGAATCATTTGGCATTGAAAATTGCACTTAAGAAAGGGATAAGTGCATCTGCTACCACATTATCTTTCCCAGGGCAGAATTTGATGTCAAAGTCATATTCTTGTAGAATTTCAATCCATCTCCTTTGCCGCATGTTGAGGTTAGGCTGGGTGAAGATCCACTTCAGACTTTTGTGGTCAGTACAAGCTAGAATTTGCCTCCCAAGAGATAATGTCTCCATAATTTGAGGCAATGAACAACTGCTAAGAGCTCCAAATCATGGGTGGCATAATTTGCTTCATATTGCTTCAGCTAGCAGGAAGTATAAGCGACTGGTCTTCCTTCTTGGCCTAAGACATCACCAAGTGCTAGACTACTGGCATCCGTAACCACTTCAAACTCCTTGGTGAAATCAGGAAGTTTCAAGACTGGGGCAGAAGTAATAATGGCCTTGAGCAAATCAAAACTATTTTGATGGGTTGGTAGCCACACTATTTTGCAATCCTTCTTAAGAAGATCTGTCAAGGGTACCATCCTGTGATCCCCAAAAACCCACAAACTTCAAGAACTGATTTAGGGGGTGGCCACTCCAGTATATCTTTGACATTGGCGGGATCTACTGAGATGCCATCTTTGGAGACGATGAACCCAAGATACTCAATTTGATGAGTAAAGAAGATACATTTGCTCTTCTTGGCATAGAGTTTATGTTTGCGTAGCAATTGCAGAACCCTATGCACATGCTCCTCTTCCATTGACTTGGAGTAGACTGTGTCATTAAAAAAAAACAAGCACAAATTCATCCAAGTAAGGATGGAATATATCTTGCATTAGGCGGTTGAAGGTTGCAGGAGCATTGGTTAACCCGAATGACATCACAGTAAACTCATAGTGGCCATAACAGGTATTGAAGGCTGTCTTGGGTATATCTGCTTCCTTGAATCTGATCTGATAGTAACCAAACCTCAAATCTATTTTTGAGAAAACTTTGGCTCCATGAAGCCTATCAAGAAGCTCGTCGATGTGAGGGATAGGATACTTATTCTTGATAGTGACTTGACTTATCCCTCAATAATTTATGCAGAGGTGGAGAGTTCCGTTCTTCTTCTTTTGGAAAAGAACATGTGCCCCCAAGGAGAGCTACTAGGGCATACAAATCCTTGCTCAATGAGTTGGGAAAGTTTCTCTTTAGGTTCAATGGCTTCAGGGAGGGATATTTTATAGGGCATTTTTGAGATGGGTTGAGCTCCAGGGATCACCTCGATTTCATGATCAACTTCTCGAGGATGCAGTAGCCCTATAAGCTTGTCAGGAAAGATGTCAGAGAATTCTTGGAGCCAAGAGGGTTCTGTCTCCTTACTAGGCTCAATGGCTTTGTTGAGCTTGACTAGGAAAACTTGCTGACCCTTACGTGCTCCCTTGAGAAGATGTTTTGCCTTGACTACCCTAGATTTAGGTTTGCCTGATTTCCCCTGAACAGATACTACTTGGCCATGCTCATTTTCAAAAGTGATACTCCCCTGGTTACAGTGATTGAATGCTAGCTTTGTTTGCAATTAACCAGTCCACCCCAAGGATTCCATCATAAATTCCTAATGGCAAGACTCTAAAGTGGCCACCATGAGTTTGTTCATTACCCAGCTCAAAATCAAGGTTCCCTACATAGTGGCGAGATACTCCTTCTTTCCCACCACTGGCTAACTCTACAATCATTCTTCTAGCTATTTTTTGACCCAAGTTTAATTTTTGCAAACACCTAGGAGAAAGAAATGAATGGGTACTACCACAATCAATCAAAAGCTGGAATGGATTACCGTTGTGATGAGTGTTAGATATCATCCCCTACTTGCTGGCTTCCTATTTTAGCCTCTAGGGTTGACCATGTTAGTTTGAGGGGCTGGTCACCCCTCACATGTATTTTACCCATATTTATTCCCCATTTATGGTCCTGGGTATTTTTCCTGGTCGTGGAGATATTTATCACCAATCGGCTGCCTTCATGTAGAGGTATATATAGTCGACATGCCTACCTCATATTTCATTGCTTGCCTAACTTGTCTAGCTGCAGTCCCTCACTTACGAGGTTCTCCCCTCTTGCTCGGGACATGTATTCCTTTTGGTGATGATATGGAGAGCAGGTTCTCACCTGTGTTTCCTCTCCATCTCTCTCTCTCTCTCTCTCTCTCTCTCTCTCTCTCTCTCTCTCTCTCTCTCTCTCTCTCTCTCTCTCTCTCTCTCTCCCCCCCCTGTGTTTCCACTTTCCCTTCTTCCGCTACACATTCTATCATGGTATCAGAGCACCGGTGATTTTTAGCGTTGGATGCTCCCTTCTTTACCTCTTCATATCTGCGTTTTTTTGCCCATGGACAGATCTGCGTTTTTTCTCCAATTAAAGCTTGCGTTTCAGATTTTCAAGGGTTGATTCATCACCACTTCAGTGGGCTGCAGTTTCTTCTCTTCAGGGCGTTAGTTTGCAGCTTGTAGTAGGTAGCGTGACAGGGGTGTTTTTCTGGACAACATACCTACCCATCTTGGTGGCACCTTCTAGGGGTTCTCATGCTTTTTTTTTTCAGGTCTGGACAGCAACATAGTTGTCTCGAACAGGCTACGTTTTTGGCCTATTTGGGCTTGCTTTCCCAGCCCTGATCTTGGAGCTCTCTGGGCTCCCTTTTGCGTATTCTTTCTGGTTAGCTTGTGCCATCCCTCCCACCCCCTGATTTTTCTCTACAGCAGTTCTTGATCTGAGGCTTCAGCGTTTCCATATTCAGCCCCTTATACCTCTGTGTTTTCAGATTTGCAACCATGGTTGTGCTGCATTTTTCTGAACCAAAATCTTTTGCTGGTAGCTCTAACTTCACTTAAGACTATATTAGATAAAATGGGAAAAATCCCTCAAAATGGGAATGTATTTAAAAAATTTGTTTTGGCCATAACTTGAACATGCAAACTCCAAATTTGTCGGACAAAGTAGATCTAGATTCTACTTTTCAAGCTCTTTCCAATGATATGTCACATGAATATGTTTTGACAAACTTTTGGATGAGTTTACCATACCCCCACTTTTTTCATGGGAATGGGATTTTTCCAACTTTATCTAATATTGACTTACTTGGGCTTCATCTGTTGTTGAACCCGAAGGTACCTTCTCTTGAGCGTTTTTCCTCATAGGAGGTATGGACACTGGTTGGCCTAAATTTTTAGGTTTGTAGCCCTTGTTTGTCTGCGTTTTCTTCTACAGTGGACACAAATCACTTGCAGAGGGGGTTTCTTGTTTGTATTGTGGCTTTGGAGGTAGTTTGGTACTTGAGGAGGATTCTGATTTTCAGATTTCAGTCAGCGTTTTGTTGATTTTGGACCATCTCTACCTGTGTTTTGTTCCTGGCCTCCTACACGGTTTCCCGGTTTCTACATGTTCCTTGCCTTCTATTGACGGTGGAGTGCTTTTTTTTGCTGGATAGCAGTGTTTTGGCTACGTTTTGCTTCTCGGGAGTTTTCCACACTCAGAGGGGGCCTTTCTCTAGCTACTTCACTTGAGGATCTGTTTCGGGAGCTGTGTTGTATCTGTGGAGACTTTCTTCTTTGACAGAAATTTACAGTTATTTGGAGGAGAGCAGGAGAGCAGTGATCTTTTTAGAGATGTTGAGCAGAGTTTATTTTGTCTGAGCTTGTGTTCTTTGCAGTATTTGCAGAACAAGGAGGGTGTTTTGCAGAACAAGGAGGGTGTTTTGCCCTTTTGCGGTGTGATCCTTTCACATATGGATCTTTTATCTGTCTGATTCTTGGGATCTGGTTCTACTTCTGGATCAGTCTTTTGCTATCTGTGAAGCTTTTGAGGACTTTGTTATTTTACCACCCACTGTAGTTTATATTCCTGCTTCCCTTCCTCATTTGTGAGGAGTCTACCTCTGTCTCTCTTTGTGATGCTTTTGAGGATGCCCCTCCCCCTGCCAGTTCTACTGGCTTGTTGTTTTGGAGGATGGTTTTTTGGACCCGGTGGGATGCTTTGGATCTATGGTTGCTAAAATCGTGCTTGGGGCACAGTGGTACTTTTAGAGTTTTTTGGATTTGGATCAAAATCAGGTTGGACTTATATTAGTCCGACGATATTTTTTTTAAGAGAGGGATGTGGAGTCCTTTCATCTTGCAATGCCCACCTTAGTGGTGTGTACTTATGTACAACATTGACCAACTCATGTTATGGAGTTTGAGTAGATGGACCCCATCTTTTCTACAGTCTTTACATCTTGTGATGTCGACCTTTTCAGAGGATGCTTTTATACAACTTTTTAAGAGGGGGATGTGGAGTCCTTTCATCTTGCAATGCCCACCTCAGTGGCGTGTACTTATGTATAGCATTGGCCAACTCATGTTATGGAGTTTGAGTAGATGAACCCCATCTTTTCTATAGAGTCTTTACATCTTGTGATGCCGACCTTTTCAGAGGATGCTTTTATACAACTTTTGGCTACTCTTTGTATAGAGTTGGAGCAGATTGACTCTATTTCTTTTGAGGGTTCCAATGAGGAGCAGTTTGCTTCTCCCAGGATTGAGTATATACAGGATTTGATCTTGGTTAGTTATGAGGTTTTTCATACCTTCTCCAGGCTGGATACATGACATTCGACTTTGGGGAGTGTTCTTACACTTGGAACCATTATTTGGAGAAGCACGTCGCAGCTTATATGGTTGTTTTCTTCCAGACGAGTAGTGTACCTGCTGGCAGCTTGTTCTGTTGCTTTTGTAGCCGAGTTGCTGAGGAGATTGCTTGTGGAGCTTTCTTGGTACTTGTTTCTACTCACTTTTTCAGAGGTGAGTCAGTTTGTCTTTTGTCCTGTCTCTTTCCTTCCATTTTTTAATGCTATTGTCTCTTTCCTTTATGCGTTTGTCTCCGTCCTTCTCCTTCTCTGGTAGTACTTTTGTGAACAATTGTGACAGTGGGCTTTTTTTATAAGGACGATTTGTCGGAGGTCGGTCGCTTTCAAAAAAAATTTTACGCAGGCCGCGTGTATGTCTGCATGTATCCTGTTTGCACAGATGTTCACGCACATATACACGCATTTTTGGACGGGTGTATACACGCGACTGTGTTTCACCCATGCTTGCGATCCAGGTTCTTCAGAGAGATGATCCCATCTGCATATGGCTTGCCTTCACAAAATCATATGTGCTAGCTTGCATTTGTGCTTTGATGCAATCATGTATATACTTTTATTTTTACAGATTCTTTATGGATCCAGGTTCTTCATCCGATCCATTTGCGTACGGCACTTGGATGATGGAGATGCTAAATCATTTTGGGTGCCATCCTGGCCCAGTTGAGCTTACAGAGTACATGGATGCCCATCCCCCTCCTGGATTGCCTGGTATCTATACCCCGCCCCCGAGTATCCATGTCACTCCACTGTCGTCTATGCCTGCGAGTCCGACGAGACGGCATGTAGCTTCTCCTCTTCCACACCCACCGAGGAGACATACCCCGTCCCAGACACACTCACGCACACCCTCCCAGGCACCATCACGTCAGGGCTCATAGCCACCATCACGTACTCCCTCACAGCCACAGTCATGTAGACAATCCCCCAGTCGTAACTCCACCCGCAGTACAGAGGAGAGAAAACGCCGCAGTAGGAAGAGTGGGAGTGGAGGATGCGGGTGCTTTGGTGGGGGAGGTAGTAGGGCACGCGGTGAGAGAGGAGATAGAGGGAGAAGAGTAAGAGGAGACAGTGAGGATGAGGAGGAGGTGAGAGAGGTGGAGGGAGTGATCTGCTATGATGTGACGGATAGGGGCGGGATAGTGATGGATGCGAGGGGGAAAGAGGTAATGGAGTACATGAGTGGGGTAGTATCAAACTTGTATAGAAATTGTTTTATTAGATTTAAAGATCAAAATAGCCGATTAGTTGGGGAGGTGATAGATGCTGTACATAGTCGGTACCCCAATCCCCCACATGTGACATTCTCGGATGTATGGGGAAGGACGCGAATAAGGGAGATCTTAAGTAATAAAAGATCTCACCTTAAGAAACTCGCGTACGATGATGGGTTTAATGTAGCTGCGGGTGGCTATCCTACTGAGAAACCTGCCACCACTGTGCACAAATGCGAGTGGAAGGAGGCAAAGAAACGAGCAGAGGATGGCTTGAAGAGCAGGCAGCATATGGAGGCACGACGGATCCAGATGGAGACCATTGGATCTTCGCATTTCGGATCTGGCGGCGTCGAGTCATGGGAGGCAAAGTTCGTAAGTATCTTGCCACTTTATTTGATTGTTTACTTAATTCATTGATTCTATGATTGTTTTAATCTTACAAATTGTGTTGATTATGATACATCGACGGGTTACGGGGAGGAAGCCTAGAGCCCACGATACTGCGTATGCTCGCCGGCATAGCAGACGTGACACGTGGGCCCTCTTCAGAGCCAAGGGACGTATTACGGACGCGCAGTTTGAGATGGCCACCATGAGACCATATGGTCGACAGGTACTTGAAAACTCTAAACGAATGATTTTGGTTTATTGAATGACATATATATATACTTATATACTATATATTACTTGAACAGGCACAAGCTGCTGCTGCACCTGATGATCCACCCGCCGCCACTGCAGAGGGTGGACGTGAGCACTACTCATCGGACATTCCGACCGATGTGAGCTCATCTGATCATGGAGGGAGCAGTGAGTCATCATCTGGGTCTAAGTAGTACTCCAACTTATAGTATCACATTCCATATTGAGGATGTGGTTGTATATATATTTTTGTAACTGAAGCCATGGGCTACTTCGACATATGGACTCCCTTGTATATATGTGTACACATAAAATTTTGATAGTAATATTGAATCGTGAATTGATAGTATTGCATTCATGTGTGGCGATCAAGAAGGGACATCTTATGTTATCCCTTCTAATTCCAGGGAAACATAAAGTTAAGCATATGGATGTTTATCTCAAACCGTTGATTGATGAGTTGGAGGAACTATGGAGAGGTGTTGCGGTGGTGGACATTAGTAGGCTTCCCTCCTTTCGACACTTTGACTTAAAAGCAGTGTTGATGTGGACAATGCATGACTTTCCAGGATACAGCGATTGTTCTGGTAAGAATTCTAATTACCTCCCTACTCTAATACTATTGGCTATATTAATTATAACTATTGACTTTATTATTCTAACTTATATTTATATTTTAACAGGTTTGAAAACATTGGATAAACATGCATGTCCTGTTTGTGGCCCTTCGTTAGTACATGAGTATGCTGACGGTTTGTATAAGACCATATTCGATAATCATCATCAATTTCTCCCGTTAGATCATCCTAAATATGTTGCTAGTAAGAGTAACATTCCTCCACAAACACTTCGTGCAAAAGATTGGAAGCGTATTTGGGAGTCTACAAATATTCTTCCTCCAAATGGCATGAATAGGTATAGTAATGTTTTTCAATCTTGTTTTGTGTAGTCTCTAATTGGATTAAAGATCACATAGAGCAATCCCTTGTGTAGGTACTCCATTTTTTTTCGGCTACCATATTGGACCCATCTTAAGATCAAGCATCTTCTTGATCCCATGCACATCTTCAAGAATGTGGGATCTGGTATTTGGGAACATGTTATTGGTAAACGAGACAATGTTAGCGTACGGGAGGACTTGCGGGTCTCGCAGGACGTATGCGTCAAGCTTGGCCACGAGAGGAGGGTGGGCACATTCGTCTTCCGCCTGCACCATGGATTATATCAAAGAAAGAGGAGAAGCAGGTAAAGCAGGCCATCACCACTTTGCGTACTCCCACTGGATGCATGAGATCATTGAAGGGAGCCTTTACAATCACTAAGAAAAGAGGCGTTGAGCAACTATATGGGTTGAAGTCCCACAATTGGCACAAGATGCTCCAAGTAAGTGTTTTCCAAGTCTTGTACGTTGAAATTAAATTTTGTAATGCCTTTAACCATACATACATGTGCTCTTATGTGCGCAGTTTTCATACTACCTACTAGCATCGACCATTGTGCAAATAAGAGTTTGAAAAAATGTATTTATAAGATAGGCGAGCTTATGAGGTATGTAAAACCCATGTCAGATCACCCTTCATTATACCTTGCAAAATGAACGTGCATGAGGTATAACGTACTATTAGGCTATTTTTTAGATATGTTAGTTCCAAAGCAATTGATCCAGCCATGTTGGATGATGCGCGTGTTATGGCAGTGGAGGTGGTTTGTTTGGTAGAGGAGACTTTTCCGTGAACCATTCTCACAAGTCAACTACATCTCATTGTGCATTTAGTGGACGAAATTGCTTTATGTGGCACCATGCATGCACGTTGGATGTTCTTCCTAGAGCGCTTCATGAAGACCTTAAAAGACTTTGTGAGGCAAAGTGCAAGGCCAGAAGGAAGCATGGCGGAGGGTTCGTCAATTCAAGAGTCTCTTGTATATATTTCAGAATTTCTTGGTCAGGTGGACAGCTCTTTGCTACACGACTATGGAGCAATTGAGGATGACCTCTATTGTGCCTCAAGGAAAATGACAGAGTAAAGTAATTGACAGAACATTGATTGATGATCTCAATTTCACTTGCATCCTTAATAGTGATGTGATGAGCAGATGGGTTACAAGATATGAGGATGCAAAGACAAAAAGGCAAGCAGAAAGAGCTCTCTTTCGGAGGCAACATGGCTCTTGTAAGGCGTACCCTAAGCATCTAGCAACACTTCCGAATGATATCCATGTTGATTCGTTGCATGAGGAAATGGAGAGAGCAGAGAGCGACGAGGGGCTGCATATCACGGCAGAAGAATGGGAGTATGCACGAGGATGCATGTTAAAGGTACATAGAACTAATGTTTTGCATTAGTTGTAAGTGATTTGCTTTTAATATTTATTCACATTGCTTACACAAATATTGCTTCTATTTTGGTCCACTACACTATGTTCAATGCTATATGGTGTGAAGGCAAGAATTTTCAAACACAAAGAATTGATGAAAAGAGGAATACACAAGATTACGGTGTCATTAGTAGCTTTGAGGGAGCTAATGAAAAAATGGATGATTATTGTGACACAATCCAAGACATGGTTAGGCTTGACTTTCGTCGCTTCTTTGTGTATGTTTTGGATGTCAAATGGCAAATGAACGTGGTGGAGAAAGGGCCTAATGCAACGATAAAACGCCATGCAAGTGGCTATGTAACTATTGACTCTACAAAGTTTTGGCAAACAAAGAAAGATAAAACGCCATGCAAGTGGCTATGTAACTATTGACTCTACAAAGTTTTGGCAAACAAAGAAAGATAGGCTCGTATTGCCACAACAATGTGAGCAGGTATGCATTTTTTTACTAATGTGTTTCATGTACATATATATCTAAGCTCGCGTACCCCTTCACTTTTGATATGCTAATTAATTACTGTAGTATGTGTATTTGAGTAGGTTATCTATCTGCCAATGGTGCATGACATTAAATGGTGGTACGTCATCCCTATTGCACCACGTTTCAAAGTGATGTATAATACATTCACTGATATGGAGTATATGGAGGATGTAACAAGCTGCAATGAAGATGATGTCGAACATGCCAATGAAGATGTTGTGATGGATGATCAAGAAATAAGAGATGATCATGATAATGAGGATGAGCGTGCCATTTCTCATGATCATGAGAATGACCCTACCATTGAGGATGATGGTGGTGATGTTGATGAGGATGATCAGGACATCGATACCATTATCAATGGACAGAATATCGATAGTGGAATAAATTTAATCGTAGCCTTACAAATTGATCAAATGGATATTAATGTTGATCGTTTGGCAAGGATGGATCTTATTGAAGATGAGATCGAACCCTAACCAATCCATCACTGTATCATTCTAAATTGATGACATTTCTATTGTATATGTTGTCTTTTAATTATCATCTCCTCATGATTTATTTTTGAATATATTTCATTGGTGTAAATGCATGTAGTGGGATTGTGTAATGATATATACTGTAATGTACTATGAGATGGTTTAAAGAAAATAGTTTTTAATTTTGTAAAGGAATGGAGTTTTTCTTAATAAAAATCTCGCGTGTAATAATGCGTGTATATACACGCGTTGATACACGCGTTGCTGAAACCAGTATACACGCGAATTTAGATGCCAATATACACGTGCTGATAGATGCGTTTTTGAAACTTCAATACACACAAATTTAGATGCCAATATACACGCGCTCGATACTACTCATATACATGTGCGACCATACACGCGCCCGTAACTTATCGCGTGTATTTATGGCAGCAGTGTCTTGTAGTGGTTCATTTAACCCTTGGCAGAAGCGAGCCACTTGCTGGGAAGTAGTCATACCTAGGGCATACTTCCGAAGAGTGATAAATTTGGAATAGTAATCCTCAAGAGTTAAGCTGCACTGTGCTTGAGACTAAAAAACTCATTCATCTTTATGGATTCATGGGATGGGGGAAGATATCTTTCCTTCACGGCTTGCTTGATGTCTTTCCACGTTTGAGAGTGCTCGACGACTCCCTTGTCACACGACACCACTATTTCCACACCAGAGTTTAGCATCTCCAGTGAGGTAAAACTGTGCAAGCATAGAGACTGATTTGCTGCTCCACTACTACTGGTTGTAGAGAAGTAATCGTCCATCGCTTCAATCCAAACTTCAGCATCCTTCTCAATCTTTGAACCTTCTCCTTTAAAGGAGGGAGGTTGCATTTGCTTGAGCAGGAGCTTATTCTCTTGGATATCATTGTAAAGCACATTGGGAAGTGGAGGTTGATCGTCTTGGACATCATTATAAGATTAAAATTTTAAGATTACAAGATTCATACCTTGCACAATGCTTAAGCTTTTTTGAAAGTAAAACATTGAAATCATTTTATTTCCCAAATATTTACAAGGACAAGTTTTATTACAAAGATGTGAGACTAATATAATTAGTCTTATTTGTCACATGAAGGGAAATTCCTAAGCTCGACTATGACATAAGGGTAGAGCAGTCCACATAGGTGAAGTATGGGGGTTCCTCTGTAGTTTCTAAGACTCGAAAAACTGATGGTAAGTGTGGTAGACTCTGGATTGGGGTAGGTCCCAACACAGCTACTCTATCGGCAGGTAAGATCTACATCACTCGGTCATACACCCAGCAATCCTGTGGTATATGCAAATCCCATCTATAGTCACAGACGTATCGGGCCTGGGAGTACCCACGAACCAAAATAAACGGACCATCTTTAAATTTTCAATCCAACGAATCCACTTTAGGTTAGTGGAGTAAGGTTCCCAACTCGATCAGCTCAGATGAAGAAATATCTTGGTCCATGACTCTAGAAATCTCTACCCCATCCTCTTTCGATACGAGTGAAATGGGGGAGGGACAAATCTAGTATCTGCACCATGGTGTCATGGAACTCAAAATTTGAGGAGTGACAAGCGGTCTCAAAGATGCACTGGAAAACTAGAAACTTTGAGTAGGCATCTTCCTCTTCCTACAATCATTCAAACATCAATTCAATTTGTTCTTAGTAAGGTGTTTTTATTAATTAGCATTATGTTAGGTAAAACATACATTGCAAAAATAGTCCTTAAATGGCAAGTCCTAGGAGCCAAGATCGGCTCTGATACCAATTGTAAGGTTCCCTCCTTCCAAAATAGGGGAAACACTTAAGATAGTCTACTAAGTCTTAGCTTGGAGAAAATTTCCTACTCGTTGACACCTTGACCATGTAAAGATTCAAGGATACAATTTGTAGGTAAGACCTAGTCCTATCCCGCAGCAGCAGGGGGAGCGTGGTCTTCTAAAAGTCAAATTACCCATGGGTAATTGATCATAATTTGGGCAACTACTAATCTTGATTCCTGGAGACAACACTATTTTCCTTATCCATACAAGGCATAGCCCACTGGCCTAGTCTCCTAGAATAGAGCTGGCCGAGAACCTATTTATCTAGCGTAGGGCTTTCACTTAATCTATTGGAAAGCTACCCGACTAATCGGGTCCACCCGTCTGTAGGATGCTGCTGTTCGGGGCATTCCATTCTCCCACTTTTCACTCTACTCACGCGTCAATTTGTTTTCTAATTAATCCTACCACACTGGTTGACATAAATAAACATGTTCCTTAATTAAAGCCCCTTTCATAAGGTTTGTTAAAACAACCTTTTTCCACAGTACAATAATGCCAAAGATAAGATTTATAAAAAACGTTTATACATGAATCAATTCCATACAAGCCAAATCGGCTCTCTTATTCTTTTCCTTTATACTGCTGATGATCTAGAATTCGGCCTTCCAGCCTCTACATGCTGGGCAAAACCCTACGGGACCATACACCTCATCGTTGACCACCCTGGCGCGAGGACTCAAGCCGGTGGCCTATCGCCCTCTTAGGCTCCGTCGCTCGATCCTCCCGCCCCTCAGAGGGATGTCTATGCACTAGGGTGGGCTTATTTACCTCACTAGCCTAGGCCTTGAGAACTAGACAGCATCACATCTCTTGCCTCAATCAGCGAACCATGGGCCAATCTCAGGCTTTGCTAAACGACGCCGCCCGGCTACACAAGCACGGAACGGAGTTAGCATCGACGGGAGAAAAAACCTGCACTCTTTCTCTTAAAGATAATAATTTCAATACAAACCATTGAATACAGCATCACTTCAAATAGTAGCTTCATACATTTTTTTTTCAAAGGAAAAGATACACATCTTCTTTCTTCATTTATTGACATTAATATTAAATAAAAACTCTTTTTAAAAGATAACCAAGCTAACCTGGCCACCGCTCCCTTGTGGATCTTGTAATGGGAGGGTTGGAGCCGCATGAGGAGCATCTTCTCCAATCTCATTATTGTGTGCTCCTCTCAAGGTGATATTCTGAAATTTTTGAGATGGGGCCATCTTAAATGTCGCCTTATAGTTCTTGATGCTATGATCGCAATGCTTCAGTCGGATCTCGATTCCGAGATTGTTTGCTCACTCTATGGGCCAAAAATTGTTCACTCTATGGGCCAAAAATTATAGCATGCGAACCTTCTCTAAGGTAGAAAACCTCTTGCTAAAGTCCACACAAATGGGGGGGATTTGTGAGATGTCCTTAAGGAAAAGGCAAAAACATTTTGCTGAGGGGTGAGGCCTGCTGTAAGTCTCTTCACACGAGGGGGGAGGGAGAAGAGCTAAGGACACTCTCTCTTCACAAGGGTGGGCTGGCTGGATATGGGCTTATCTGAGTGCTGAGAGGAAGGCTGCAAAGGACGGCTGCAGGTACTACAGCAAGTATAGTATCCAGGCGCAGATGGGCGATACGACCTTGTGTAGGGTGGTATAACGGGTGCTAGCCATGGAGTAGCCCGAGGGATTATATAGCTGTGGGATACAGGTGTGGGCGTTGAGCAATGTACAGTTGAAAGGACGGTGTGCCGATCAATGGTCTGCATGGGCTTGGGGAAAGGTACGGTTGTAAAGGAGTGGTTCGCATGTACCCTTTTGGTTAGAGGTAGCATGGATGTCCACGTGGCGGTGCGTGTGGACCATATAGTGGGCAGTCGGCCTTTGGTCCTTGCGCGGCCATTGTATGGGAGCCCAGGTGAGTGTGTGCAGTCCCTTTTTGGGGCAGGGTTCCCAAATTTGGGATGCTAGCCTCAATTTGCGTACCGGACCGCCCAGGGGGGGCGAAATTTATTTTTCGGCAAAAATGTCTGAAATGTTCTCCTGGTCGTTGAGGTGCTGACCGTCTATCAATCGGATGCCCGATCATGCATTTATTAAGGTTTAAAGGCTGTTGTTTTTTAACTAAAAATAACTAAATTTTGCGTATAAGCTTGATCCGGTGTCTGTTTTAGATGCTGTAAAATCCTATATTAGGGTAAAATCGTACGCAAATTCCAAATCTGGACTCGAAATCTAAAGATTCTAAGTAGAAATGGCTTGTTTAATAAAATCATTGATTTTTACACCTTAAAAACTCATAAATTTATCTATTACATGGACATTTCTTTATTAAGGAAGATGGGCATGTTACAGGAAGAAAATCCATGTGATTGAAGAAAGGCATCAATATTTAATTTCCATGCACGAGAAGCCTGTTTCAAACCATAGAGAGCTCGACGACATACTAGATGTTCCTTTCCTTGGAAAACAATTTAACCAAGTGGTTGTTCTATATATATCTCTTCTTTCAAGTCACCATTGAGAACATTTTATGAATTCTACCAAAATAACACATATACTTGTCATGCGAACAACATGTGAGAATGTATCATGATAGCCAACACCTGCTACTTTAAGAGTATCCTTTGGCAACTAGACGAGATTTAAATTTATCAAAAGAACCATCAGTCTTAACTTTTTTTTTGTACACCCACTTACACTTGATAGGTGCTCGTCCATGAGGAAGATCAGTTAGAATCCAAGTACCTTTTGAGATGAGAGAATCATACTCAGCTTTCATAGCATCTTGCCCACTGGAGAAGAAATATTTTTCTCGTCCGTAATATGGTCTTCAATAATGGACATGGAATCAAAGGGTGGTTGCAAGATGAGGTTATCTAGTTTCACTTAGTGGGTGCCCTTGGCTTTAGCCTGAAAACAGGCATTTTTTCAAGAAGAATAACCAATCTCTCCTAGTTAGCCAAGGAATTTCACTTCAAGGTCTTCTAATGAAACATCATATGCAAAGTTGGGCACCTTAAACTATAATCTCATCGAATATCCAATAATTGCAAATTCTATTTTCTTTGGGAACCAAAATTGTATACAGGCCCTGTCGAAGGTTTAGACAAGTACACTGAATGCAAGTCAATTGCCTATAACTTTTACATTATTACTCATATGATGTTCCCACTTTGCATATCACAAATTCAAATAACATAGAGCTTAACTTGTTTTATTGAGTAATTTTTGATATGCTCTACTATTTTCTATATTATTTAAAATGTATTAGAATTGTTAAAAAAACATACTATTTTATCCTCCCACCACATCTACCATTTAAAATGCCCAATTTGTATGGATCTAGTGATGATTAGATTGGGGAAGATTAGTTGAATGTAACGATTGGATTTTTGTAGATTTACTTTGGAAAATTTATTATGACTGTTAGAGGCCCATTAAATCAATTGTAATTTAATTCTAGAAAATCAAATATTGAATCTTTCAATCTAAAAACTCTAGGGATCAATATACTTGTTGCCATGAATTTATTAAAAAGAAGTTGGCTTAATTTGAGTATGGAAAGGTCCATTTTCAACCTCCCAAGTAAAATTCCCATATTGTGTCCACTCTCCCCTTTTCAAGTCTAAAACCAATCCGAGTTAGGTTTGGAAATCTAGGCTTGGTAAACTTCAAAGCCTAGATATCATTCCATGTGTCAGGCTTAGGCAGGCACAAATCTTATATATGCTTGCCACTTTATGTCCACATCAGCTTCGAGAGGATCCACATAAGTAGCTTCGAGAGGATCCACATAAGTAGCTTGCCACCTCCACCCTCCATGTCAACATGGTCAACCTAGTTGATTCTCCACCTCATCATCCTAGTCATCATTAATGCCACATCTTCTTGCCACCTTTGCATGCCACCTCACACTTGGTGACATGGCATGCCACATCAGCCACACCATAATAATGCCACATGTCAAGAAAATGCCACGTGTCATGCACGCATGTGACATGTGGCACCTCCTTCCCATCTCCCCATTTTTTTTCAAAAATATTATTTTGAAAAAGTTAATTTAGTAATTTACAGAAATACAATATAGAATTTTAAATAATAAAATATATATAACTTATTAATATAAAAGAATTTAAAATCTCTAATTTTAAAGGATTATATTTTAGAATTAGATAAATATTATTATTTTTAAAGTTCATGTTATTTAATTTAAAAATAATAATTTTTTAAATTTCATATTTCTTGAAAATATTTATGTGTAGGATAAACCTTTGAATAAAATTTTAAAAAAATACATTATAAAAGAAAATTTAGTTATATAGGTATAAAATAAAAGATAAATTTAAAGATATATTTATATATCTAGTAATGATAACTATTTAGAATTATTAATAAATATTATTAATAATATTATTTTTTAAGTGAATAATAGTTTATCTTTAATTATCTTTATGTTTATCTTCATTATCCAATCAATCTTAGACAGGAAATCCAATGAGATTTGAAGTGGATAACCTGTTTTTCCTATTTAATCACACAACTCTAGTACTATCCCATCATTGAGTCTTCATAATTTTTACTCTCTTAGCTTCCTTGTTGAGAATGGGTTCTCAAAGTCGTAGGGAATCGAAAACGTGATAGAACTAGACTTCTCGGTGTTTAAGAGGAAGAGAGGAAAAGGGTAGCTCGTGAGAGAAAGAGAGAGTGGAGAGCATGTCAACGAGCAACACCTTCCATTTGGTGATGATCCAAGTCTTGCTCCTCCTCTTCCACTTCCTCTCCCTCTGCCCTCTCCCCCCCCACTACCCCTTAGTTTAGATAATCCACATGAAACCACCCTTTATGAGACCCCTTCTCTTTCACAAGAACCCACCCGCCTCCTTTGGGCGCCCATAGTGTGGATAGGAAAGAACTATCAAAGTCAGGGGCGCATCGTCGTGCCCATGCAATCTTCCATTCCTATTTCAAAGACCTCACGCTTTCATCACAGGCATGTGTGCTTGATGCTTTGATTGATCTACCCAACATGGCCAACTATAGGGCACTTTCTGAAATTGGAGGTCAAAGAGAGAGGAGAGCTAGCATGGCAGTGCTACAAAGCGTTCATCATTCCTATACAGTTAACAAGAAGAGGAACTCTGCGGATGCTTTGGCTACTCGACGGGCTATTGTGGCAGCCATAAGTAGCTCCCAGATGAAGGGTAAGGTGAGTACCACATCTTGCATCCTTTTCATAGCACCACACGCACTTAGAGTTGGGTCTATTAGACGGCAAAGTTTAGATGCCAATGAAATTGGTGCTTTGTGGGGACGAGTAGTGGTCGTGTAGCTAGGCATGATCGCCTACTAGATGAAACCACTAGAGCCTTGATAGAAAGTTTTTGGGAGGAGAATTGTCGTGCCTTGCCATTTTTCAAGAAAGTTTTGAGTAAGAGAGTGACAAGAGGAGTGTTCTTGAGCATGGTGCTTGCTTTCTTGAAATGACCCAAACAGAGTTATATTCTCAGTTTGTGGCATTGTATCCAAAGCTTAAAATTGGGCAAAGGTCATTTGAGGGGTGTAAGCCTTGGTTTGTGAGGTACTCACGTCAGTGTGACACATGTTGTTGTCTAGCATGTTGAGTTCAAACTTTTTTATGATGTGTTCCGTTCTCTTAGTGGTTGGGCATAGAGAGTTGCCTCGTAGTCCTCGTGATTTCATCCACTCTCTTTTGTGTGCACGCACGTAGGATGCCCATGAGTATGTGACACACCAGCTCCAAAGTGGTGGTGGGCAGTCGAGGAAGTTGCAGCTCATGGACAAACATACACCACGTTGTCACTTCACAGCCACATTTACTCCTATATATGGCGCAATCATTGTGCCAATGGCAGGAGCGTCAGTTCCGAGCATGCTTGGAAAAGTTTCCTATTGGTGTGATTGTCTCTGTGATTGATTTTGCAGAGAACTACACCTTCACACCTTTTCAAGAGATAAAATCTGAGTATTACTTGTCAGAGCAGGTCATGGTTATATTTCATAATATTTGTTTGGTTTTTGAGCTATATTACTTATTTGATTTTTTGTGTCCTAATCGTCTCTCTTGCTTACCTCACCAGGTTGCTATTATGGTCCACATTAGCTATCCACATGTATAGGCCCATGTAGATGGCATAGCGAGTACCCCCCCCCCCCCGAGGCCTGTGTCATTATTCGAGAGTATCATTTCTATATCAGTGATGATCGTTCACATGATGCACATTTTATGTAACACTATTTTTGTCTCCATGATGATTTTTTACGAGATTATGGGATCACATGTGGCCAACGATGGGTTTGGTCGGATGGTTGTGGCGCACAATTCAAGTCGTCTCACTACAATTCTATTGGCTCTACAGGTAGTACTTATGGTTCTCTTATATTTGCAATTAAACTAAATTCACTAAAACATCTTAAAGAAAATAATACCTAAGACTTTGTTTTATGGATTTATAGGTGGCATGTGCAGTCTAGTATCCCGATGATTTGGTCATTCTTTGAGACTGGTCACGGCGGCGGGAAGGGAGAGCATGATGGTGCGGGCACATTTATGAAACGTGCGCTGAGGCATCATCAGTTTTGCGGCAGGATGGTGAGCGGTTTAGAGATGCAGGCCATCGTATCCCAAACGTGATGCTCGGATTGTCAAGAGATTTTTTTGGCATGTGGATGGTGGCATGATTGACATAGAGACTCCCATGATTGTGACATAGTACGTGGCACCTTGGTGGGCGACTTACATTCCATCAGGAGCACGTGCATGGCGTCCCCCACGATTTACACACGATGGTTTGCATGCTTCTGACATAGAGACTCCCATGATTGTGACATAGTACGTGGCACCTTGGTGGGCGACTTACATTCCATCAGGAGCACGTGCATGGCGTCCCCCACGATTTACACACGATGGTTTGCATGCTTCTGTGGAGCATGTATGGATGACGATTGGTCACATTGTGCCTCTAGAGGATGGGCAGATGCATGGATATAGACATTCCTCTCCCCCGAGCATCCCTCACATCCAGTGTTGTCCGATGATGAGCACACAGGTCTTGCATTCATGGCTAGCTATGATGACCTGATAGATTTGCTACACAGGAGGGTGATGTATTTACTGTTATTGCCGGTGAGGGCAATAGCGAGGGAGTAGACTACTATCTGATGAGTTGCACTAGGCCAAAGTGCATCCTTGCCCAGGATACAATGGATGATCATGGATTTTCTTTTGATGGTCATAGCATGATTGTGGCAGGCCGGTTCTACCAGCAGATTTGACCTCATCGAGGGAGTCTTGAGTTCGAGCAGTGGAAGTGGAAGTTAGAGGCATTTTAGCTCTCATATCTAGTGGTTGCTACTACCAGGCTCACTCTTGATCGAGTACAGAGCCAAAAACACAGTTCTCACTCTCGTTTTCATCTTCGAGTGGATGACAATGAGAGCACTCTAGAGCAGTTGAGAGCTAGAGAGGGTCTTGCTGACTAGATCTCTATCTTAATAGTGACTAAAATCATACTAGCTGGGTTAGCTCACTTACATTGTACTTAGATTTATTGGGAGCGACTAACCTCATAATAGCTGGGGTAGCTCATTTCCATTATACCTTGATCTTTTGAGTTAGTGGCTAAACCCATAGTGGTTGTGTTAGCTCACATTTTGATGTACTTAGTTGATGTTTTTATCATTATGAGTTTTCTCATTATTGAGGATCATTGCATTTTAGTTGATGTTCATGTTTTTTTGATTTTTTAACACTGGGGCTATCATATTGTTTGTTGAAAATCACCATCACCATATTGTTTGTTAAAAATTACCAAATTTTGCAAGCATGTGGGTCCCCTCCACATGCTTGCAAAGTTTGGTCCTCCCCATTGGAGAATGTTTGGGTATGATGGTATGGGAAGAGCGAGATTTTCCATGGCCTCTTAAGCACTAAGAGACTTGAAAAATCTGCACTGGGAGGCGCTAATTACTAACCCAAACATGCTCCGATTATGACCAAACTTTGCAAGCATGTGGGGGTGGGTCCTCCCCACATGCTTGGAAAGTTTTGTCCCCATTGGAGCATGTTTGGGTACAATGGTATGGGGAAGACCCGGATTTTCCATGGTCTCTTAAGCACCAAGAGACTTGAAAAATCCACACTGGGCACTAATTACTAACCCAAACATGGTTTGATTATGACCAAAATTTGCAAGAACATGAGGGTGGGTTCCCCCCCACATGCTTGAAAAGTTTGGTCCCCATCAGAGCATGTTTGGGTACGATGGTATGGGGAAGAACTGGATTTTTCATGGCCTTTTAAGAACCAAGAGACTTGAAAAATCCACACCGGGCACTAATTACTAACACAAACATGCTCCGATGGTGGGGACCAAACTTTGCAAGAATGTGGGGGTGGTCCCCCCTACATGCTTGCAAAGTTTGGTCCCCATTGGAGCATCTTTGGGTACAATGGTATGGGAAAGAGCGGGATTTTCCATCGCCTCCTAGGCACCAAGAGACTTGAAAACTCCACAAGCACTGGGCACTAATTACTGACCCAAATATGCTCTAATTGTGACCAGACTTTGCAAGCATGTGGGGGTCGGTTCCCCCCACATGCTTGAAAAGTTTGGTTGGAGCATGTTTGGGTACAATGGTATGGGAAAGACCCAGATTTTCCATGGCCTCTTAAACACCAAGAGACTTGAAAAATCCACACTGGGCACTAATTACTAACCCAAACATGCTCCGATGGGGACCAAACTTTGTAAGCATATGGGGGTGGTCTCCCCCACATGCTTGCAGAGTTTGGTCTCCATCGGAGCATGTTTGGGTACGATGGTATGGGGAAGAGCGAGATTTTCCATGGCCTCTTAAGCACCAAGAGACTTGAAAAATCCGCACTGGGCACTAATTACAAACCCAAAAATGCTCCGATGGGGACCAAACTTTGCAAGCATGTGGGTGTGGTTCCCCCCCCCTCCATGTGCCTGCAAAGTTTGGTCCTCATTGGAGCATGTTTGGGTACGATGGTATGGGGAGACCCGAATTTTCCATGGCCTCTTAAGCACCAAGAGACTTGAAAAATTCACATTGGGCGCTAAGAACTAACCCAAAAATGCTCCGATCATGATGACTAAAATTTGCAAGCACATGGGGATAAATTCCCCACGTCCTTGCAAAGTTTGGTCCCCATTAGAGCATGTTTGGGTATGATGGTATGGGGAAGAGCGGGATTTTCCATGGCCTCTTAAGCACCAAGAGACTTGAAAAATCCACATGGGTCGCTAATTACTAACCCAAACATGCTCCGATCATGACCAAACTTTGCAAACATGTGGGGGTGGGCTCCCCACATGCTTGCAAAGTTTGGTCCCCATCGGAGCATGTTTGGGTACGATGGTATGGGGAAGAGCGGGATTTTCCATGGCCTCTTAAGCACTAAGAGACTTGAAAAATCCACACTAGGCACTAATGGTGCATGATACTAAATGGTGGTACGTCATCCCTATTGCACCACGTTCCAAAGTGATGTACAATACATTCACTGACATGGAGCATATGGAGGATGTAGCAGGCCGCAATGAAGATGATGTCGAACATGCCAATGAAGATATTGTGATCGATGATCAAGAAATAAGAGATGATCATGATAATGAGGATGAGCGTGCCATTTCTCATGATCATGAGGATGACCCTAGTATTGATGATGATGGTGATGTTGATGAGGATGATGAGGGCATCGGCATTATCAATGGATAGAATATCGATAGTGGAATAAATTTAATCATAGCCTTACAAATTGATCAAATGGATATTGATGTTGATCGTTTGGCAAGGATGGATCTTATTGAAGATGAGATCGAATCCTAACCAATCCATCATTGTATCGTTCTAAACTGATGACAATTCTATTGTATATGTTGTCTTTTAATTATCATCGCATGATTTGTTTTTGAATATATATTGTTGTAAATGCATGTAGTGGGATTGTGTAATGATATATATTGTAATGTACTATTAGATGGTTTATATTTTTTTAAAGGTATGGATTTTTTCTTGAATAAAATTTTTCTCGTGTGTAATAAAGCGTGTATATCTACGTCTAATACACAGTGTTTACGCGTATATACACGCTCTGTTACACGCGTTTATGAACTCAATATACACGCGAATTTAAATGCTCATATACACGCGCCCGTAACTTATCGCGTGTATCGAACACGTATATGGAAGCATTGTCTTGTAGTGGGGCCTTGTGCCATTTGTGCCTTCTTAGAGTGAAGACAATTTATGATAATCATGCTATTTATTCACTTGGTGTGGGCTTTTTGCTAATTGTATGTATCAATTTTAGGCTAATCTTTTGGGGATGGCACACATACGCACACAAGGATCCCATTTAGATTATGAGCTAAGAAAGGCACTCACTTAGCACATGACAACTTTTAAGAATCCCTAGTATCTTAAAAGGCCAATTGTATGTATCAATTTTAGGCTAATCTTTTGGGGATGGCACACATACACACACAAGGATCCCATTTAGATTATGAGCTAAGAAAGGCACTCACTTAGCACATGACAACTTTTAAGAATCCCTAGTATCTTAAAAGGCCAAATTGAATTTGTTAGTTCAAGGAAGAGAGGACATGAGAGTAAGTATATAGCCGAAGGTATTAGTCCTGCTCCAAGATTTCAACCTCAACATAGTGCAATTTCTTCAAGATTTCAACCTGAATATGGTGAAGATTGCAACATCACGCTTGCAAATTGACGACTTTACATATAATTACTTTCATTGCTCTATGTGGCTTTTTCTTTTTTCTGTGTGGTTTTTTTCAATAATGTAAGGATGTAATAATGTCTTCTAATTGTGGGATTATACCACGGGAATGAAGGTCACCATATAATAAAATGGGAGAAATTCTTGTATATGTGGCACCCTTTAACAATGAAACAAATAGAGTGGGGCTTCAATAGTGCATTAGAGATGGAGTCGTTGTTTTCATGGGCGGCCGACCGACGAAGGCAAAAAACATCCATAAAAGAAAGAAACTCCACCCACGCTGTAGCTGATGCAGCGTCTTGAAGCGCGCTCGATCAGCCAAGGTGGTAAGCTTCTAACGACTGGATCTCGTCCTTCGATACTATAATCCCTTGTGTCGCCAAGCTGGTAAGCTGCTAACGACCGGATCTCTTCATATCTGCGAGCTCGATCAGCCACGCTGGTAAGCTTCTAACGACCGGATCTCTTCATCTGATACTACGTTAATTATGGAGCACCATGACATGATCTCTTGTGTCGCCAAGCTGGTAAGCTGCTAACGACCGGATCTCTTCATATCTGCGAGCTCGATCAGCCACGCTGGTAAGCTTCTAACGACCGGATCTCTTCATAAATTTATGGAGCACCACGACATAATCCCTTGCGTTGCCGCTGCTAATGATAATAGCACACGAAGTAGTGGTAGTAGAGAGAGTGCAGGTGGTGGCGGCGGCGGCGGCCTGCACATGCCGGCAGCGGCGCGGCACCTTAAGCCTTTGCAGATCCCAACTCGCAGCCCGGCATATCTTGGCCTTGACGCTCTCATGGACGAAGTTTGGCACTACCATGGCGTAGGAGAGCCCCTCTCCCCCTACACTCGCATCATCTTGCGCATGCAAAACACCACCTCAGCAACAAACGTTCATCATTTGCAATACTAGGTTGACACTATTTATATTATTATTACCATTATTTATCTTTTTAAATGGAAGCACCCAATCTAGATGAAGTACATCTTTTGATTCCTGAAGAGGGGACTTATTATAGGACTATTGTACAAGCCCACTTTTTATAGGACTTATTATAGGACTATTGTACAAGCCCACTTTTTGAGCAATGATGATTATAATGATTTGGCAATGATTGTTCTGTTGCAAGTGCAAACTTTTGAGTGCTTCTTCTTAACATTGCCACCACCAAGCTCTTGTTTTTATCTGAGTAACACAATTCACCTTTCTTTGCTTGTGATCAATAATGAGAGTGTACTTACTTTTGCGTACTGAGATGCTTATATAGTCTACTTACATAATTATATTATACCATGCTTAAACTAGCTTTCTTTGCTTGTGGGGTCATTATTGAGAGTGTACTTTTTATGCTTACATAGTCTACTCACATAATTGTACTATATTACATTTACATTGAACAATGGTCATTAAGTGTGAAATGGATGTTACATGTGGTGCTTTGGTGAAGTTATAACAAAGAAGACTTGGTAACTTTGTCTCTTTGACGTCTACTCAACACTTCTCATCCATGATCATATATACAACTCAACTAAATAGATGATATCAACCACCCAAGTGGCATTACTTATAAGAGAAGATTGTTTGTAATGTTACATTTAAAATGTATAGACATGAAAGAGATGCATTTTTAAAATAAAAATCTCCAATATATTTCCTTTAATTATGCTAGTCTTTGTTTGTGTAGAGAAAAGATAAACTATGATTAAACAAAAATGAGTAAATTGCACATATCCTTTATTACACTTTCAATGGGCATATAAAGGTTTTCTTAAGATATGATTGGTTGGCCAAAAAAAGTATCATGAATTTAAACATGTGTTCATGGTGAGATAACATCTTATCATGCTAAATTTTAACATCATAGTGATTGTGATCAATTGATTCACTTTCTCTAATTCTTTCTTTTAACATGGGACAAAAATCACCATGAAATAATGTGTTGTAAGATGATATTTTCACTTTGTACAATTCTTGTGCTAAAATAATATGTAAGATAACATATATGTCAATAGGTTGTTGAAATTATATTTTGGCTATCTATTAATTAGTTTTCCATACATATTTGTTGACATGGAGAAGGTAATCTAAGACTTTTAAGAATTGTCTTTTTTACGTAGTTTATCTGAACAAATTTGCATTTTGGCAAGTGGACAAGTGCTTTTTTTCTCTTTTTGCATGCTTTATACTCTCTACATTTTATCTTTTTGAATGGGTCAAAAAGTCTCTCCCTTTTGTAGACCAGAGTCTCTCTCTCTCTCTCTCTTTCTCTCTCTCACACACACACACACACATGTGAACAACTTGTGTTTCATATAAGGGAGAGCCAAAATGAAAGAGAGAGAGGAGGAGTATCTCAAAACACTGCACAATGAGAATCTCTTTTTCTCTCTCATGAGACTATGAAAGAGAGAGAGGAGGAAGATCTCAAATAATTGCACAATGCGCATCTGTTTCTCTCTCTCTCTCTCTCTCTCTCTCTCTCTCTCATAAATGTAGTCTACAATGCCTCTCTCTTCTTTACTTCCCTCGCTATGTCTTTTACACACTCAATCAGGCCTTTTCACGAGGGTCATTGTTGTAGGTCATAGTGGGGTGGTAGGTAAAAATGTAGATGTAAAGGAAGCATGCTAGGATAACATAGACCAATTTACGAAATTTGGAAAAAATTCATAATTTTGGCACCGTTGATGCGCCAAGGGAATCTACCTCTATAGCTCGTTTCCAACACACCATCGTACGGAGGACACTATATGCTATCACCACAACACGAGAAAAACACATATCTTAGACACGATCTGTCCCAAAACATGTGATGGTCCGGGTGATTTCCTCTATATCAGCATCAGAGGAGCCATGCAATAGGAATCAAATGAGGGAAACACTAAAACCACAACTCTAAGACACTTTACAACTCAACTAATATCCTCTGAACTTCAATTGACTCCACCAATTGTCCTCCCAGGTTAGACTTGACCTCCGACAACTATGATCTTCACTCCTAACTCTTCAGCTGACCTCCTCTGTTGACAACCAGCTGACCAAAAAAGCTCTTAACACCCAGCTGATCGGTTCTCTAAACTAAATCAAATACCTGTTTGCTCACCCCAATCAGATACATGTCCTCCAAATTCCCAAAATGTCTTCCAACATCATCAACCTTCAAATGTCCTACCTCTCAGAACCTCTTTGAACCTGTCAGCACTCCCCTGCTAACTTCTTGTTGACTCAGATCTGACCTAACTAATTCAACTGAATCAGATCTCTCCACTCCAGTGTCCTAATTTGACACTTCTACACCACCCTCAAATACCTTAGATCCCATAAATATTCAACACAACGATATCAAAACTAACATTAATTGACTATCTACTGACTCTAGAACACTTTCATCCCACAAGTCAATTCAATTGTGACAATACTCTGACCATTAGAACAAACCCAGAACAACTTCCCTTCAACCAAAATGATCATATATACCCTTCTACACCTCTAGCTAATCTCCTCGAATGCAGAACTAACTCTATCTAACACCCTTCTAGCCTATATCAGGCCTCAATAATTGACACCTGAGCCACCATCCAATCCATAAACTTATCTGACTGACTTCTGACAGTCCTCTGATTGTCAGACTAGATTTCATAGGCTTCCCTTCCATCCAACAAGGCAAGATCTACTCTTCTATAGCATCAGTTGATTAACCGAGATACACAACTGACTCTAGCTAACTCTGCCAGACATTGCTGACTCAAAGTTAAAGCTATCTGACTCAGTTCTGATTCTGTACTAATAGATACTTTCACTCACAATTGATTTCTCTCAAAAAATTCCATGAAAACAACACAACTCATAAGATTAAAACTCACACTCCAACCTTTTGTATATAGATGAAATCAAGCCAATCTCAACAACCCCCTGACCCTGAGACATGAGGTTGTATAATACTAGAGCATAAAAACTCATCAATTCAACTCATAAGATTAAAACTCACACTCCAACCTTTTGTATATAGATGAAATCAAGCCAATCTCAACAATCCTGAGACATGGGGTTCAAAAAAAGAGAAGAAACACCAAAATCCCCCATGTCTCAAAAAAAGAGAAGAAACACCAAAATCCTGAGGGATCCTCCATAAGTATATCATCCCAACCAACAACTGTACAGACCTATGTCTTCATCTTCACAGGTACAAACATCATTGGAACCTGTAGGTCTCTATCTTCAATCACAGAAAGGAATAATTGAGAAAAGCACTGGATTGATCTAAGTTCTAATAGAGCTGCACTCCTAGAGGTCCTAGGGCACCTCAACCTCCTAATAAAAGATCTTATGCTTCCTTTTGCATCCTCTGCTCTAGACAAACCCAAGCCACCTCACACTACTCCCGCATCTTCTTCCATAAAAAACACAGTTCTAAGAAGCTTTCATAGAGCTTCTTCCAAACCTTTGCTCTTCACCCCTTTTTCTCACTTGTCCCTATCCCATGCATGCAAAAGCTCCTCCTTTTCTTAAAAAATCATGATCATTATCTCAGATCCTAGCCTCTCCTTTTCTTAACTAAAATTAGCAACAACTACTTTTATTTTTAGGTGGCCATGCAAAAGCCTATTATTTCTATGGTTCTTATCATTCCTAATGAGCTTATTCTCATTTTTGAGGCTTGTGAAGGTACATGTCTTGGGCGCACTAGGGTCTGGACACTAAAAACCCATAATTATTTTCCCAATTCCCCTTGGTTAAAGCATTCATGCTCAACCACATCCCTGCTGGCTCACCAAGATGGTCCTCAAGGAAGAATAGATCCAAGTACCAAGAAGTATCTTCTAGATTAGTAGGAAGATCTGCATCAATACACACGCTAGTATCCATCACCACTAGATCCTTCTGGATAGTCATGATCCTGAATCAATATGGCTTGAGCCTATAGCCATTTACTCTCTTGGAATGCCACTGATCATCCAAATCAGTTAACTAATAGGTACCATTCTCATGTACATGCAGTACCTTGAAGGGGCCCTCCCATTTGATCTGAAACTTAGTCTAGATGGTATTACCTAGACTTGATCCCTCCTTAATGCCTTTGTCTTTGATAGCTTGATTGAAATGTTTAGCCCTTTGGTTTCTTAGCTTAATGTAATGATCTAGGGCTTCCTCTCTAGCCAGCTGCAATTCTTTGGAGATCCAACAACCTCTCTACATACTCATCTTGGCCACTTTCTTGATGCTTAAAAAGGAACTACAAACTAGGTATCTCTACCTCAATAGGCATCATGTCTTCTTTCCCAAATACAAGATGATAAGGTGAGAAATTAGCGACTAATCTGACTTTTGTCCTATAAGCCCATAAAGTTGAAGATACATGCAAATCCCACTGCTTGGGATGCTCCTCCAAAAATTTGGTCAACATAGTGCATAGTTATCCATTAAACCACTTCACTAGCCATTGCATTAAGGGTAATATGGAGTGGAATACCTGTGTGTAATATGTAATTTTTGCATGAGCTCTTATACTATTGCTCCCCTGAATCCTGGCACCTGATTAGTCAGCACCTCCAAAGGCATGTCAAACCTCGCACATATGTCCTCAAACACAAACTTGGCTACCTCTTTAGCACTTATGTTTCTCACACATGGACTCAACCCATCTTGTGAGATAATCCACTCCAGTTTGTAAGTCTTACCCCTAGCAGTAGTGTGCAAAGGACCAATGGCATCCAATCCCCACTTTTCAAAAGCTCCATAGGACGCAATGCTCTTCCTTAGCTCATACTACAAAACTCTTTTGCCTTGCTTCTAATAGGGCTCATAAATTTTGCACCAATGATATACATCCCTCTTTAATCTAGGCCAAACATATCCAACTGATAAGATTTTCCTGAGTGTTAGCTTTAGGGAAAAATTTCCCCCCCACACATAGCTTCATAGCAAGAGGCTAAAATGGCTAAAATCACCTCCCTGCTAGGAACTCTCCTCCAAGTCTTTTCCCTTTATGTACAACTGCTCATTCATACTACATGGATTTCCTTATGAATCCATACTTCTCTCTCTTGGATATATCTAAAGGTGCATGGCCTGCATGTAAAAAATCTTCTATCTTCTGCAAGTTCTCTCTTCGAGAGATGGGCAATAGTAATGGCACATGTACATCCAAGTCCTCGCCCAACTCCCCTCTTGCTAGTGCATTTGCAGCATGATTCAACTCCCTCTTTACATGATGCTGAATTTGCACTTCTTGGAATTTGTGTAGAATCCTTTTTTTATGGAAATTCCACTCCTTTAGTTTGGGATTTTTGGATTTCCAAATAGCATGAAGCTACCTAACCAATAGGCTGTCCCCTTTGATGATGAGCCTATTGATCCCCTTCTTTATGCACTACTAAATTCCATAGTCCAAGGTTGCATACTTAGCTTTATTTCTAGTTTGTACTTGCATTTTAATCCCATCTTTAAATACCTCTTTACCCTTGGATACATTAGAAAAGTACCTTGACTTACCATTCCTAATCTCCTCTTGAAAGCCCCACCAAAGTACAAAGTATAAGCATTTGGCAGCCCAATTTCTAGGTCCTTCCATCTAGTAACTTTCTTCTCTGTTATTGTCTCCTCCTTTAACACCGTAGGGTTCTGGCTATATGTCAAGATGTCAACCAATGTAGTGTTGTCCTCCACCATATAGGTAAACTAGAACTCTTCCAATTCTATCAACCATTTAGATAACCTCCTAGAAGGGATATCGGATTGGATAAGGTGCGGGAGAAGAGAATAATCGGTTAGGATGGTGAATGGCTTAGAGAGCAAATAGGACCTAAATCTTCTAACAGCAAAAATAATTGCCACCATGACCTGATCTGACTCTAAATATGTCCTCTACCTTGTATTTTAGTCCTGTTGGCAAAGTACATAGGTCTCATGTATGAATGCTCTTGAATCACCTATTGCAACAACACTGCATCCACAACATATTCACCCACACTTGGGTTCACAAAAAACTCTCTGTCCCAATTAGGAGGCATAATCACTAGTATGGTACTCAGAATCTCTTTCACTTGCATGAAAGCCTCTTCCTCCTTGTTCTACCAACTAAAAGGATTCCTCTGGGGGGGTGCCTGCTCTGTAAAATATAAGAGCTTGGGATAAAAGGAAAATAAAACTCGCAAGAGACCTCACCTTATGGGTGAAAGTTAGCAGGTTCACATTGAGCCTCCAGTACTAGCAAAGCTTTACCCTTATCTAGATCAGCCTCAATCCCATTCTCATATACTACATGGCCAAGAAGAGAGACCTTGGCTTGAGCAAGATGACACTTGTCTCGATTCAATTGACCTCCCAAATCATAAATTCTCCTCAGAGCTAGTTCCATCTTCTCACAATGGACCCACCTGCAACTATAGATGCAAAAGTCATCTGAATAAAAACTCTCATGAAAGATCCCAGATAAGGCTCAAACACCAGGTTCATGAATCTCTAAAAGGTTGTGCTAGAGCATTTGTCAGCCCAAAGCATATGACCTTGTAAGCAAAGCATCCCCATGGGGTGATGAAAGTATTTTTTCTTTGGTCCTCTAGAGCAATAGAAATTTGAATACCTATCACACACACTCTATCTCTCATGTCCATCAACACTGTCCAAAATCTCATCCTGCAAAGGTAAGGATAGTGATCTATGTTAGTCACAGCATTCAGGGGCTTAAAATCCACACACACCCTCTATTTGCCATTGTTTTTTGAGTAATGACCCACCAGCTGGGGAAGCCCACTCAACGTTATCCCCACAGGGAAAATAAACCCTCCCTTTAACAGCTTATCCACCTCTTCTTTAAGCACTTGCTACTGTATGATTCCCAACCTCATCAGCCTCTGGACTACTAGCTTGGCTCGTGGCTTCAATTGGATTTGATGTTGCATTGCAAATAATCCTCTAACCTGTGTTGTGTAAGAATAGATAAACAAACATAGAAATTTTTGCAGCATGCCCATATACTCTCCCTATTCGGGCTTAGTCAGGTCCTTGGCCAACATTTTATGCAAAACCTCTTCCCTAATTGGCTGCACTTTAGTTTCCGACTTCAGCCTCTTTCTTTCCTCTGCACATATCTCCAGAGACATGCACAAAAGGTTTTAATTTGGCTCTAACATTTGGACCTCTTCCCCATCATCTTCTAAGAGCTAATTTCCTCAGTTTCTGAGTCTTGTGCAAAGCTTGTTTCCTCATCCTCTTCCTCTAACATACTCTTGTTCTGATTCACCTCCCTTGCCTTGGCCATATCATACCTAATCTGCCTCCTTACAGGCTGGTCCAGCCCCAAAATCAAATGCCCTCTCCACCACTAGTCTTGTCTTGCCCTCATAGCAATAAGCCATGGCCTCCCAAGGATAAATGGGTAAGCTTCTAACTTGGCTCGCATCGCATGGACATCCAGTTCAGCCTCTTGTCCCAATAAATTCACCTCCACATCCTTCACAATCTCTAGGCATCTAACCCTTACACTGCTAGCCATTCTAACTCTGAATTCAAAGGGTGCACCTACCTT
This sequence comes from Cibotium barometz, assembly GCF_041138505.1. Classification (NCBI taxonomy): domain Eukaryota; kingdom Viridiplantae; phylum Streptophyta; class Polypodiopsida; order Cyatheales; family Cibotiaceae; genus Cibotium; species Cibotium barometz. The sequence goes on along the minus strand of NC_141102.1, from coordinate 15,052,766 downwards.
CAATATCAAGGCTTCCATTGTCTATTGTGTCATCACACATACGTGTGGACCACCATCTATATATACTTTTGGGACTCTATGGTTATTCACCCAAGCATCCATGATTGGAAAATAGTTTTTATCTCCTTTCAATATCACTACATTAAAATGGCTTTCTTCCTTCTTCTCTTTTCTAGAGCTTTTGGTGCTGACTAATAGTTTTTATCTCCTTTCAATAATATCACTACATTAAAATGGCTTTCTTCCTTCTTCTCTTTTCTAGAGAGCTTTTGGTGCTGACTAATTTACTCCACATTTTCCTAAGTCTGGGACATAATTGTAAGAGCTAGGTTCTTTCTTCTGAACATCTCTCATCATATCATAAGCCTCTTCAGCACCTAGGGGGAAGTCCTCCATGCCAATATGTCTCTTGGATCTAGTCTTTTTCTTACCCTCTTTGGGATGATCTTCCACCACCTGCTTACCCTTCTTTTTTTTGGAAGGTATTGGCTCATCCTCAACCTCTGTCCCTCTAGTCCTCTTATTGGCTAAGATATCTACCTCTTCATCCATCCCAATTAGATTCATCTCTCTTTGTCTAGAACCAATCCCTCGCTATTTTTGATCATGTGGTACCTGTTGGTTTGGCATCTCCTCTTCCCTCCTAGCATCTTGTTTATCTTCTCTCCTGGGTGGCAAAGGGTAGATGTCACCTCCCATTGTCTGGGGGTAAGGGCAACGAGGAGAAATATGGCCTCTCTCCATGCAGTTGAAGCATTATACATTCATATTAGGTCCTCCTCTTCCCCTGCCTCTCTTGGACCATCCATGTCTCCTACCCTAGGAGCATTCTTTCCCCTTGCATAAGATTCAAATTTTGGCTGTCCATCTATTGAGTCGAATGGGTGATTCCCTGCATGAGCTGGTCTATGACTACTGGAATCACTGGAGCAACTCTCCCTTCTTCTACTCCTCTCCCTGAGCATGACTGGTCTTCCTTCAGCTTGGACCTCCCTTTGATTATGAGCCATCCTATGCAACTTCCATTCTTTCTCCTTGACAATCCTCAAAGCTTCTTCAAAATTCCTTGGCCTATTTAGTTCCACCTTCTCCATCAAGTCTACATGGAGAGACTGGATGAACATGTCCTTCTTTAGTAGAGTTGGTGGGTGCTCTGCTCCCAGGGAGGTGTCCCACCTTCCCCACAAATCTTCAAAGTGATCTACAAACCTGTCAAAAACATCAGATAAATTATGCTTTAAGTTTTAAATCTCTTGCCATCATAAGGCATCATGGGATTCACTCTGCTTTTAGTGATGCACCAAAGCCACCTTAATATCCTCATATTTTTGCCCTTGGGTTGGTTGGGCTCTCCATGCCTGCAACCATCTTTTAGCATCACCTTTTAGTAGCATAGTTAATTAAGTCAGCTTATCATCATCCCTCTCCTTACCAAAGGTGAAGGCTGTAAGTTCCATCCTTGCCATCACGATCTTCACCGGCATGACTATGAAACACTAAAGATGTCATCATAGTAGCCATCTCAACTGTTGAGAATATTTTCGAGCCTATACATAAGCTGAAGGGTGGTTTCAAAGCCCTCCTCCATGGAGGCACCAAAACAATGATGCGTTTATATCTTGTCCCAACACACCACTGTAGTAGAGAGGACACTACATGCTAGCTCCACAACACTAGTAAAATGCATATCTAGACACACTATGTCCCAAAACATGTGATGGTCCTAGGTGATGGCCTCTATATCACCACTAGGGCACAAAGCCACGCAATAAGAATATATACATAAATTAGATGGGGAAACACCAAAATCACAAACCCAAGGCACTTTACAACTTCGTTGATATCCTCTGACCTTCAGCTAACGCCACCAATTGTCCTCCCAAGTCAAACCTGACCTCCCACAACTCTAATCTTCACTCCTAACTCTTGAAATGACCTCCTTTCACACAACCAATTGACCAAAAAATCTCTCCATTAACACACACCTCATCAATTAGTGATTGTAGCTTGAATCTGATACCTGTTTGTTGACCCTAGTCAAATACATGTCCTCCTGGTTCTCAAAGTTTCCTCCAATGTTAGAAACCTTCAAATGCCTTGCCTCATAACCTCTTTGAACCTGTCAGCACTCCCCTATTGACTCAAATCTGACCTAACTAATTCAGCAGACTCAGTTGAATTAGATCTCTCCACTCTAGTGTCCTCTGACACTTCCACACCATCAAATACCTCCGATTCCACAAAGATTCAACACAACGACATCAAAACTGATAGGAGATGACTGTCTACTGACTCTGGAACACTTCTAGCCCACAAATCAATTTGATTGATTGCACAAATGGACCATTAGACCAAACCCATAACCACTTTCCTTCCACCCAAAAGGATCATATATCTACCCTTCTACACTTCCAGCTGATCTCCTCGGATGTACAATTGACTCAATCTGACACCCTTCTAACCTGCATCAGCCACCTAAACCACCTTTTAGTCCACAAAATTATCTGACCGACTTTTTGACAGTCCCCTAATTGTTAGACTAGATTTCAGAGGCTTCCTCTTAATCCAACAAGACAAGATCTACTCTTCTACACCATCAACTTATTAACCTAGCTACATAGCTGACTCTAGCTGACTCTGTCAACAAATACTGTTGACTCAAAATTAAAGCTATCTGATTGAGTTCTGATTCTGTACTAATAACAAAGGCTTTTACTCACAATTGATTTCTCTCAACATATTCCATGCAAACAACACAAATATAACACGAGAGCAGTATAAAAACCCATTAATACAACTCATAGGATTAAAACTCACCCTCAAGTCTTTTGCATATAGATGAAATTAAGCCAATATCAACAACAACCTTGAGACATTGGGTTCAAACAAAAGAGAAGAAACACCAAAATCCTGAGAGGGATCCTCCACAAGTATATCCTAGCAACATTTTTTCAGACCTATGTCTTCATCTTCATAGGTACAAACATCAATGGAACATGTAGCCACTTTCTGCAAAGGTCTCTATCTTTAATCACATAAAGGAATAATTGAGCAAAGCACTAGATTGATCCAAGTTCTGAAATATCTACACTCCTAGAGATCCTATGGCACCTTAACCTCCTAAGATATCCTCTTCTTCGTTTTGCACCCTCTGCCCCCCTAGACAAGCCACCTCACACTAATCCCGCGTCTTCTTACACAAAAAACACAGTTCTAACAATCTTTCAAAGAGCTTCTTACAAGCCTTGTCTCTTCACCCCTTTTTCTCATTTGTCCCTATCCCATGCATGCAAAAGCTCCTCCTTTTCTAAAAAAATCATGATCATCATCTCAAATCCTAGCCTCATCTTTTCATAACAAAAATTGGCCATCAACTACGTCTATTTTTAGGTGGTCATGCAAAGCCTCTTATTTCTATGGTTCAAATCATGACCAATGGGATTATTCTCATTTTTGAGGTTTGGGAGGCACTTGTCTTGGGCACTAGGGTATGGATACTAAACAACCCATCACTGCCTAAAATATGGAAATTTACAAGTTGCATTTCTCTTTGAAATGGCAAGTTATAGACTTTATAATACTTAGTAAAACAAGGAGAGTTTAATTTTTGTGTTTGAAAATAAAAACTTTGCTATTTAGAGAGGATTGATTTTCTAGGGGGAGAGAGAGAGAGAGAGAGAGTGTGTGTGTGTGTGTGTGTGTGTGTGTGTGTGTGTGTCCCAAAATGTTTCTCCATCACATTCACTCTCTTCAAAATTTGGCCACCATGAAGTGAGTTGATGGGTATAGTACTTGGCATAAAAGAGATAAAAAAGCCTTTTACAAATCATGGTGAAGACTTCTTCCATTGTCAATAAGATGAAGAGGAGGAGGGGCGAAAAGATTAAGAAGAGAAGGAAGATGTGGAGGGAGAATATTGTAATGTAAAAACTATTCAAGGAGAGAAGCAAGTGGAGCACATAAAAAATTTAACTACCACTAAATTTGTGTGGAAGTCTTTGTTGAGCTAATCCAAATAAGAATTCTAAGAGAATAGTAAGCAAAGGAGGAGTTAACATTATTTTAACTACAAAAGAGCTACATCCCACCATGGCTTTACAAGGTTAGTGGGGTTGAAATTCCTACAAAAATTAAATTATATGCTTTTTTGCTTGGTTTTTTTGACCGGCCAACTAAAGCTAAGAAATGAGAAGGGTTAGTAGGGTTTTGCGTGCTTGTAAGCATCTTAACCAATGAAAAACAAGTTACATTGATATGAAATTGTAAAAGAGGTCCTACAAACTAAGCACAACGTTAAGGAAGTGGCCATCTATCTAGTGCCATCATAAAATGAGCTGGATGTTGAGATATCTCTTGTGTTGGAAGGGGACCCATATTGGTAGGGAGGGCCTTCCCATCACATTGCCCTCGTGGAGGTGGAATATTTTTTCCTTCCCATGGTGGAGGACCCTGATCCCACTCCTCCTTGCTATTAGTTGATGATTCCATGCTATCGGGATCGCGAGACGAGGACGCTTTCTAGTAGTACCAGGCAGCATTAGCGGGGCGAGGAGGTACTCTACATGTAGTATTCTTAGTTCAAGCCATGGGTGAGAAAGTGAGAGTGAAAGTGAAATGACAAAAATGAGGCCATAGAGTCTTATTATAGGCACTCAGGCACTTGAACATTAGATCAAATTTTTAAAAATGATAATTTAGTGTGAAACCCAAAAAAAGTAATGTCCATTCCAATTTAATGTTGTTTCACCCAAAATTTACCCTTTCTAACCATTATAGCACACCATGCAGCATGGCATGTTGGCCTACTACTTTGGTTTCATTTAGCCTTATTGGTCTCCTTCATGCGGAGTTGGATTGCTTTTGCAATTTGAGATGCCTTTTCTTTCTCCTTCAATAAGCTTCTACTCAATGTGTATCAGAAAAACTAATCAAATATTCCAATGAGGTAATTTGTTCGTGTCACCCCTCCACCATGACAAGTGTTCTTGAAATAGATTTCCTTTGCACTATAATGTGACTTCTCCATCCCTTGGGTGCTCCACATGTTGGTGGAACCATAATTTTCCAAGTAATATGATCCATGAGCGTAAATAATTTACTGCAAACAAGCAATTGCGTGAGTGATTATAACAACTCAATAATAATAAAAATGTACCATGTAATGGGTGATTGATGTTTCCCCCCAACTGTCAATGACCAGTTGAGTAAACTCGATGTTGTTGTCTTGAGTATACTTTGTTGTTCAGCGTTGGTAGTACTTAACATTATGATTGACACCATCTTGTCAAAACAAGTCCAAACCTTTGCACGCTTATTACGAAGATTTGTATCCTTGTCACAGTCAGTAGTACACTTGCATAACTCTTTCCACAACTCCCATCTTGCTTTGGAGTTTTTCCCTGACATGTTGTGCAAAAATCACCTAGCCTTTTCTCCACTCATTGATACTTGAGACACAATGTAATTATCTTCAGACGTCTTTGCATCTTTCACTATTTTGACGTTGCCTCCATGCACTCTCGCATGCACCCCTAGAGAGTTGAGTAGATCTTCCACTTTGGAAATGGCTTCCATGGATCTAGCGACCGGCTTCAAAGTGAATGAAAATCAATGCAATTTAAGCAACTTATGAAATATTCTCAACATGGCATGTAGTGCGTAGAAGTGAATTTTTTCACACATGAATGAAATAATGGGATTCCATGTAGGATCCTTAGCATCCCTGTCTACTGTTGCTTCCAAGTTGCATAACATGAATCCATCAATCCATCATAATTCATCTTCCTTCTTTACACTTTTGATTTGATTTTTTCATGAACACTCGGTAATATTTCCTAAAAACGAGAAACATTTGGCATCTTTAGCGCCACCTCATATAGTCGGGTTCACACTATGGACCAACCATTTTGTATTATAGGAGAGTAATTTTCCTTTATGTATGCACTCTTATCTTTTATATATATGGTTGTAGAGAAGAGAAGAAGATAGAAGAAAATTCAGCCATCCATCTCTCTCTTATGTCTTGCACTCTCTTGTGTGTGTGTGTATGTGTGTGTGTGCGTGTGTTTTATTACAAGGAGCTCAATCTCTCTCTCTCCCTGGCATTCTCTTTATGGTATCAGATCTCTAGTTCATGTGAGAGATAAGGAGTCAAGCAAGAGGCAAGAAGAAAAAAACAAGGAAGCGGTACACGGGTAAGAGCATTATCATCTCTTTCCCTTATTTTTCAGGTATAACATCCCTCGGTAGCTCCGGGAGCTACAAATCTCCCATTGAGGAGATTTCTTTGTAGACTTGGAGGTTCTTGTGTTATACATATTACGTTATACTGAATTTTTATGGCCAAATTGGCAATTCTAGCACATTTTAAGCTACGTTCTATCACTGCAAGGTATTTTTAACAAGTTCAAAAAGTTCTAGTAGAGAACTGTCTCTAGTTGAAATTTGGTTGTTGTAGGGCAATAGGGTATTTTGGGAGTGCTAACAATGTTTGCATGTGTATTGTTGATATTGGGTGTATGTACATGTACGCTAGTCAGATCTGGTGATATACACGTTTTGCTAAAGTACAATTGCTGTAGTAGTTAGAAGATAGTGCTATGTTATAGGTTGTATACATAAATTGTTCATTTGTAGGTTTCTAATTGTTGTAGGAAAAAATGTCTAACGGACTCAATCATATTGTAATAAGTTGAAAAAATGCTTGGAAGTTTAGAATGATGAATTTCTTGATAGGTAAAGGATTTTGGAACTATGTTGAAGGAGATAATGAGAGTTGTCCGAAGAGAATGCCACTCCAATAGAAATAAAGCCATTCAAAGACTGGAATTAGGGTGCAAGGAAAGTCATGTATTGGCTTTTGATGAGTGTCATAGACACAATGATAGGACACATACAGGATGCCAACACTCCAATAGTTGCATGGCAGAATCTGGTGTGCAGATGTTCCAAACCAATACAATACAAAGGCAAGAAAACTGTAGCTAAAACAGTGGAAAAGAAAATAATTTCTATCAATGAATATGCTTTAAAGATCAAGGGACTTATTAAATCCCCTGGGCGAATCAATGTATTGATGAAAGATAATGATTTAGTGAGTGTCTATTTGAATGGGCTTGGCAAGGAGTACAAGCCATTCAAGACCTCCATTATGGTTAGAGAGAATGTTTCAAACTTTCAGAACTTGCTATCAATGCTAATCATAGAATAAAAATATCTAGGTGAGGACTCTTCTTAACAAAGAAAGAACACATCAAAACATGCCTTCTACTCTAATTCAAGTAGAGGTAGAGGTAGATGATAGAATTTCATGGTGCTCATGCTAGATCATTATGTGGAGGAGAGAGACTCACAAAATACAAGAAAATATCTTGCTTATTAAGTTGCTCAAAATACAACTAGGCTTCTTGCTCAATACAAAATGCCTTCTAGCTTCACCTTTAAATAGGTGAGCTAGTGGACCATAAGTCCATTCACACCCACACCCTTCTCTTCCCCTTTTACAAAACCTTAGTCTCTTAATACCCCCCCTCAATACCAACTATGAAATAAAATTGGAATAGGTGGTATTGGACATAGGTTGCCTTTATAACATTAGGCGTACAAGGTTGGGAATATAGGTGTGGTTACATTGAGATTTAAAACAATTTCTTAGTGGAGTTAGAGGCTGATACAAAGATAGCCTCTGACTCTTTGTTAGGACATTTAAAAGTGATATGTCCCGTTTGTTTACACTTGTTACGTTTCATTTTGTTGGGATATTTGATCCAACAATTATTTGCCAAATGACCCACCTTTTTGCAATGGACACATCTTACTTTGATCACTTGATGTGACAAAGCTTGTTCGATATTCGATGAAGTTGTTGCATTTGAAGATTCAGCTCCTCCCTTTGGCCTCTTTTCTTCATCAAGACAAGATTGAATGACTCCTTCAAGGGTGGGATTAGATATGTTCTTCAGGGTGGTGACTAAGGTGGGGTACACCTTCTCGACTGCTTTTATAGCAAAACAGCCACTGCATCATCTTCATACATTCTCGCATTCACTGATGCAAGTTGAGCCATAAGGCCCTTTAAGTGAGAGATGAAGGCTCCAATTCCGTCTCCCTCTTTGAGTTCCAAGCTGAAAAATTCAATTTTGAGTGAGATCTTGGAATTCTTACCACGAGCTCCATAGAGCTTATCAAGCTCATCCCAATTCTCCTTTTTGCAGTCGGAAGCTGGTCCACATGGTGAATGAGAGCCTCATCAAGATGAAGCATGATGATGGCTTGTGCCCTCTCATCATCTTCAATATCTTTAGCCTTAGTTCGATCAATAACCTCAGTGCCGGAGATTTATGGCTAAAAACCTTTGGACATCATCTTGTATTTGACAAGGACTTGCCAAGTGTGGAAGCCCTCTCCTAAGAACTTCTTGATTTGGGTGTTGTCCTTTGACATTGGGTATTGAAGGAGATTACTAAAGAGTAATGGGCTGATTTATGAAGAAGAAAAAACTAGAAATTTGTGATGTTTTGGCTTAAGTAGAAGGAGAAAGGCTTATGAGAGTGCAACAACCTTTAATCAAGCCAAGGATGTTGCATAAAAAGGAGATTAAGATGGTAAATTTTATGGTTTAGCACTTAGGGTTTGTGCTCAACCACTAATTTTGATGGAGATTAACTTCATTAGTGTTAAAGAATACTTTGTTTGGTGATTAAGATCACCATTAGTGCTTAAGAGCACATTTCTAGCATCTAATGATACTTGCATTGGTGATTAGATTCACCATTAGTGTTTAAGAACACTCTTAGTGTTTAAAAATACTTTGGAATGACTCGCCTTTGTTGGATTAGAAGCCTCATTAGTGTTAATCAACACTATTAGTGCTTCTAAGCACACTTTGAAAAGCTTTGTGCACTTGAAGATGATGTTGATGATGATGGAGCTTGATGAGAATGAGGCTCATGAATACCTCATGGTGTATGGCCACCACTTCAAACTCAAAAATAGGATCAGCAACAAGCCCTCACAAGAGCACTTAGGTGATTAGAGCAAAGAGGAGAGGATTAGAGCAAGAAAAAACTTGATTTTGAAGCTTTAATGGAAGCTTTAATGGCTTTCAAGAGAGCAACCTGATCTTTTGACTGTAGCGCACGATTCAGGCCATCATTCAAGCTGAAATTCGAGCTGTAGCTTCTTGAGACCTTGGGCTTCAAAAGCCCTAAACTCCCTAGGGTTGCCAATGCCTACACATTGTGTATTTGTGTACGGCATCAGCTGCGCAGAAACTGTGCGCCGGTTTGCTCAGGCGGCAATGCCACGGTAGGCGAGAGGAGTAATCCACCAATTGCGTGTACAAAGCTGAGCGCCCAGACCTCTTCTGCATTTCTTAGATGAAAACACATTGAGATATTACCTCCACAAGATGTTGGAAGGCCTCCAGGCTAGGAGGTTCAGCTCCACAAAGGAAAAGATAAGAAAATTGACCTATTCTACACCACAAAAGTGACCTACTCTTGCCAAGCTCTAGATACCATGATAGAATTTCGTGGTGCTCATGCTAGATCATTATGTGGAGGAGAGAGACTCACAAAATACAAGAAAATATCTTGCTTATTAAGTTGCTCAAAATACAACTAGGCTTCTTGCTCAATACAAAATGCCTTCTAGCTTCACCTTTAAATAGGTGAGCTAGTGGACCATAAGTCCATTCACACACACACTCTTCTCTTCCCCTTTTACAAAACCTTAGTCTCTTAATAGTAGACGTCGTGGTGGAGGCCAAGGTGGTGGCCGATAAGGAAACTAGAATTTTGGACAGCAAAACAGTCTAATGATTCACAGGCAACAACAATCATACATAGGTAGAAGAGGCCAATCTAGAGGCAGGGAGAGCCAAAGAGGCTGAGGTGGTTGGCAAAAAAATCAGAGTAAAAATAGCATAGAGTGCTATTATTGTGACAAACCAAGGCACATGGCAAATGACTGCTATAAAAAGTAGAATGACATTAAAAGTGGAAAGTTGCAGCAAGGTAGCTATGCATCATCTAGTAAATAGGGTGGTGATAACAGAAGTGAGCACCTATTTGTGATGCAACACATGCTCGATTCCACAGCAAGAGATGTGTTAGGATCTCAAGATATATGGTATGCAGATTATGGCACCTCTAACCACATTACCAATCATGGTGAGTTGTTAAGAGACATGTAGAAAATGAAAACACCAGGTTATGTAGAAAGTGGTGATGATACTATGCATCCTATTGCACATGTTGGTAAAGTGTCATTGTTGTCTATGTAGGATGGAAAAATGAAGTACTTTGTGAGACCCCTCTGTCCCCTCCACGCACCGGATTCCCAGTTGTTGCTAGGCAGCGGAAGTAGCTTCCTCTTGTGCGGGGTAGGGTTTTCCACTCGAGGCCTTGCCCTCAAATGTCCGGACACGAGACTAATCTGGTGGTCATTCCGAAACCAAAACCAGGAAACTTTCCCTTGCCCGAAAAACGGGGACGATTCCACCTTTTTTATTTTCTTAACAATTTTACTAATGGGTTCAAGAGATTAAACTATCCTTCGCCTGATTAAACCAGATAGAAGGAAAACTATCACTGACTTAATTTGAAGAAATCTACGTTTTTTCCTAACCAAAATCAAGCAGAGCCGTTGATCTAATCATCTGAGAAAATCAACGCTTTTTTCCTAACCGAAATCAGGCACAACCATTGATCTACTCATTTGAGAAATTCTTCAAGGTTTTATTTAACTACTCAAATTCTAAGCGTATTCCTATTATTTCAATTCAATTATTAAAACTCCACTGATTCTAGCCCCATCCGTCCCATGGGTTAGCCACCACCCAACCACTGGAATCAGTAGAACAACCAGACAATTACTCACCCACCCATAATTGAATGCCTTTCTTAACTTTTGCTTTCGAATACAGATACACACACAAACCTCTTTAAAACTTTAACATATAAAATAATCCATTGACAAATAGTTATTGGTTACAGATATCATAACTCAAAATTTCCATCCAGTCCCTTGTTTCTCAAAAAACAGTATCACTGTGGACTCTCCCGTTGAGACCCACTGGTCAGCAAGATCTAGTAACAGATTACAATAAAACACTATATTCGTGAGTTTGGGAATTTCCCAACTCCCATTTTTTAAATGCTAAAAAGGTGGGACCTGGATAACATGCCTATAAGTTTTTCAAAACCATATCATGTGACCTATTGTTAGAAAGCGCTTGGAAAATGGAATCTAGTGAGCTATAGAGCGCTCAATTTGGAGTAGCGGTGTTCAAGTTATGATTAATCCAAAGATTTGACCACATGTCCCAAACTTATGGGAAATTTCCATATTCCCCAATATGGTGTTATAATCATTTTGTCCATCATACATATCTTCCATGATATACGCATAGGTGTCCTAGGCACCACGAGCCCATGCATCACCTGGTCAGAACCCTCCAGGATCCTCCTTAGGTGTCCTGGCACTTCACTCAGGGACCTTTTCGTTGGCCCTTAACATTGTACCGGGAGCGCACCATTTTTCAACCATACCGAGGCAGGTCAAGACCTGGGCTAGCTTTGTCGCATGACCTGTCCTTTGAACACTCCCCGCCAGTTGTTGCAACCGAACTTCCCTTAGAAAAACATATACCAAATGCTCCCTCCAGTATTCTGGTGTAAGACAGTCCTTTAAGAAAACACGGTCTCTATGCAAGTTTTCTGTTTGATTTTCTTTTGAATACAATGAGTATTTCTTGAATCAGTATCCCCAAAACTTCTTGAACGGAATTCTGAATGTCATACCGGAATTCCTCGAATTCTATAACATTGATCCACAGATTAATTCGAAGCGTCTCAAACTTAGTTTCAGATTTGGCGAGAGTTTTGAGTGCATTTTTCTAAATTGGTCACATCTTCTTTCCTCGAAACTGACGAAAGAGTTTGGTCTTGGTCATAGTCTGATTCAAGGTCGAGTCTGATAATATTTTTCATGAACTATCTTTCTCGAAAAGGTTTGATTATTCAGTTACTGTTTTACTGAATTTCTTTCTTTGAATATTCACTTAACTGATTTCTAAATTAGTTACGAATTCCAATGAAGAATAATATAATCATTTATCTGAATATTTCGATCTCGATAGATTTTTTGAATTTTTTTTTTACAATCTGTGTGAATATAAAACGATAGAACTTTCTCTCTTAGAGTATTTAATTTTTCATTTATCAAATACTCATAGGATTTAAACATAGAATTTAAGAGAATTCTAATTTTGATATAAAAATTCTTTATGCATATATTTATGCATAAAAATCAACTTCAATGGGAATAACACTTTTATAAAAAGAAAATCCTTTTATACATCTATTTATGCATAAGATCAAATTTAATAGGAATAACACTTTTAAAATAAAAAGAATTTCTTTATGCATAAAAATCCATTCTTATAGGAATAATGCTTTTATAATGATAAAAAATTTCTTTATGCATCTTTCTATGCATAAAAAATTAATTTTAATAAGAATAAGACTTTTATAATAAAAAAATATCCTTTATGCATCTTTCTATGCATAAAAATCAATTTTAATACGAATAACACTTTTGTAATTAAAAAATTCCTTTATGCATCTTTCTATGCATAAAAATCAAATTTAATGAAAATAACACTTTTATAATAAACAAATTTTTATTATGCATCTTTCTATGCATAAAAATCAAATTTAATGAGAATAACACTTTTATAATAAAACAAATTTTCATTATGCATCTTTCTATGCATAAAAATCAATTTTAATGAGAATAACACTTTTATAATAAAAAAATTTTGATTATGCATCTTTCGATGCATAAAAATCAAATTTAATGAGAATAACAGTTTTATAATTTAAAAAAATCCATTATGCATCTTTCTATGCATAAAAATTAAATTTAATGAGAATAACGCTTTTATAATTAAAAAATTTTCATTATGCATCTTTCTATGCATAGAAATTAAATTTAATGAGAATAACACTTTTATAATAAAAAAATTTCCATTATGCATCTTTCTATGCATGAAAAATAAATTTAGTAAGAATAACACTTTTATAATTTAAAAAAATCCATTATGTATCTTTCTATGCATAGAAATCAATTTTAATAATTAACATCAATGATATCCATGCATATTCATAGGTGAATATGTACATGGAGTAATTAGAATATTTCTTTTAGATACAAAAATGATGGGAATTACTCTTTTGGAATAATATAAAAATAACTTTCTTTTCCACAAAATTCTGAAAAATTTTGCCATAACCTCCTTTGTATGGCTGACCATTTCTCATTCTTATCGTTCTTTATTTAACTTAAATTAACGCAAATTAGATTCATAGAACTCTAATCTACATAATTTTCTAAATTCAAGAGAGTAAACAATAAGAAGAGTTTAATTAATCCCTTAGTTAATATTTCTAGGATTAAGAAAGGATTTGAATTTAATTCCATCAACTGTAAAACATAAAAATTAAGAAAACCATAGATTTAAAATTTGTAAATAAGTAAGAAAATTAGCTTACATGGAGCTTGTAAGCTCTCCTTTGGCTTGAGGGATTGAGGGTTCTACTCTTGTTTGAAGCAAGAGTGGCCACAAATTCACTTTGGAGAGGATTAGGCAAAAAACAATTGAATTATTAAGAAATTCAATGTAGATGGCTCAGGACACAGGAGTAGAGTAACAGTGCATAAACACCATTAAGCTTTTACAAAGGGGGAGGCTTCTATTTATAGGGAAAAGTGAACCTCTAACCAAGCAAACTGATTCTAGAATTTTTCAAATCAGTTTGGTCGATTTTTGACCATTTTTAGATCAGTTCAGCTTACTTTTTGGATCTAGTTTTGATGAACAGGAGAGAGGAAAGATGAAAATATCTCATTTTATTGATTAAAAATTGAGGGCAATGATGAGAAAAAAGGTGCCTACTTCATGAGGGGAGGTCCCCACTCTGAGGTGTCAAAATTCAGTTTTTTAATTGTTTTCTTTGGTCCTTAGTACACTTCATCTTATGTGAGCATTTACTCATTTTTGGGGGGTTTCTCTTTTATTCTTCAATTTATCTCCTCCCTCCATTTGGATTAATCTTATTGGTCCATAAGAACCTTAATCCAAAATTTTCAAAAAATCTGGACCCTTAGGCTAAGGTCTTTTGTGCACATTATAATTTATTTCTAATGCACCTTAGGAATTTCTTTTTAAACTTATGTTTCGGGAAAATTTATTTTAATAAGAAGGGATATTTTTCCATCCAAAGATATCTAAAAATTGAATTATCTCTCTCTAGAATATTTTCTCTCTCTAGGCCAAATAGGTAGAAACAAGATCTTTTATTATTTTGAAAAGGGGATTGATTACAGGGGAAGAAACTGGACATCTTGAGGGACTGGGGAGGAATCTTACATACTTAGCAGATGTACTTTATGTTCCAAATATTAGAAAGAACCTGGTTTTTGTTGGATAGATGGTTGAGCAAGGTCTTAAAGTGAGGTTTAATTCTCAAGGATGTTTTGTGGAAGACTTCAAAAATCAATGTCACTTGGTTGCAAAGGGTAACATAAATGGAAGGATGTTTACTTTGGATGTGAACATGCCTAAGATAAAGGCAACCATGTTTGTGCATGGAGCAGGTGTCATTGCAGATATTAACATATAGCACAAGCGCATTGGTCACCAGTAATCTCACAGGTGCTTAGTGGACCTAGAGAGTCCTCTAGTAGTGGATCCAATGTTAGTCCATGGTCAAGTAGGTTGAGGACAAATGTAGGCGCACATGTATCATGCAAAGAAAAGGAAAAGATATATCAACCTTTTATTCTTGGTCTGTCAGCAGGTCACTCATATGTGGATGGTGATTCTAGTGGCTCTTAGTAGAGCCTTGTGATGAGGAGCTTGGCATTTGTCTGTGGTGGTTACTCTTGGTTTAAGGAGAACTAGGACTGTTTTAAGGACACCTGGCAGTGATCTAGGTTTATGCAGAGGTCTAGGAGGGTCTCACAAGGGTTAGATACCCTCTTGACAGGTTGAGATATGATGGATATACAACCCATCATTATACTTACATGGTTAAAGCATTACAGGAGTTGGAGCCCACTTGTTTTGAGTAGGCACTTAAAAATAAGAAATGGGAAGATGCCATGATGGGAGGGATGCATCTTAGAGAGTTTTTAGTAGAGAGTTTTTAGTTGCACTGCACCCACCCATGGGCAGAATGTCTCATGTGTCAATTGTGCCATGCTTTGCACCAAAGTTTCTCCACCTCTGCGGCCCTTCGAGCGAGTTGGTGGGTCTCTTCCAAGACTTCAAGTTGATCCTACTGATGAGCGATGTATGCAGAGTGATAGGTGGGGGCCCTAGGCTGCCCCACTTTGGATGATCCTACATTAAATTCAAAAGGTAATATGGCTTCTAGCCCAAAAGCAAGTTGGAATGGAGTGTGTGAGGTGGTTGCCTTGGAAGCTATGTGATATGCCCACAATACTTCCAAGAGGGCTTAATCCATTGGTGAGAGTGCTCCTTGGCTACCCGTAAGGGACTTGCACAAGACCTTGTTGGTGCTCTCCACTTGCCCATTAGCCTTGGGGTAGTAAGCACAAGACCTCCGGTGGAAGATTTGATAATGTGCCAGCAAGGTACCCATGACTTTGTTCAAAAAATGTTGCCCTTGTCACTAATTATTTCTATGGGACACCCAAATCTGGTGAAGATTCTCTCATATAGGAACTTGACCATTGTGAGAGCGGTGTTGTCCTAAGTGACTCTAGCCTCGGCCCATTTAGTCGCATAGTCATTGGCCACCAAAATGTACTCGCACCTAGTGGGGTGGGACTTTGGGGTGATGGGTCCCACAAAATCAATGTCCCACTTCTCGAAGGGCTCTCAGGGTGGGGAAGCATGGAGAGGCAAGTAGTGCCTAGTATCTAGTTTGGGCCCAGACCTTTGACATATGTTGCATTGTTACCACACTTTTAACAGTCAGAGAAGAGGGAGGGCCACCATAGACTAGACTGTGTGATCTTCCAGGTGGTGACATGGCCAGGTAAGTGACCTCCACCTAGTTCTTCAGAATGTGCATCCTCCATGATGAGGGGAACCTCATGAGGGTTGGCACATCTCCTCAACACTTCATCCTTGCCTATCTTGTACAACTATCCAGCAATGAGCTGATAGGGCCTACTCTTAAGTAAAAGCCTCTTCTTTGCCTTGGCATCGGCATTCTAGGGAAACGTAGTTGTGCTCACAACAACATCAGAATATCCTCATACCAAGTAGGGGTGGCATCCACTGCAAACAATGCTGTGTCTGAGAGATCATCACAAATCCCATCTTTAGAGGCTGGCTCCCCACTAGGAGGACCATAATCTCAAAGTCAAAATTCTTGAAAGAGAAGGAGCCATCTCCAGATCCTGCCGGCCACCTGGGCTTTATTCAACAAATATTTCACTGCTTGATGGTCTGTGATCACCACAAAGTGATGCCCTAATAAATAATGTCTCAATTTCTGAAATGAGTACACTATGGCCAAACCCTCCCACTCTATGGTAGATTAGTTTCTCTTGGCCCAATTGAGCTTCCTGTTTGCATAATGGATAGGCCTATCCATCTTCAATTCTACAGCTGGCTGCGCTAGCACTACTCCTACTTCTAATCAAGTGGCATCCGTGTGCACATGGAAGATCACTTCCCAATTCAGGGTGATGAGATTACTAGAGCGTGCACCAGCATGTGCTTGAGAAAAGTGAAGGCTCTCTCTTGATCTAGGCCCCAATGGAAGGGAACATCCAAGTGGCGCAAGCGGTTGAGTGGAAAATAGATATTTGCATACATATGCAAATGAACCTTTGTTGATAGCCTTTATGCCTGAGCAATTCCTACATGCCTTTAAGATTGGACAGAGGGCCTAATTTGAGAATAACAATGATCTTGTCAGGATTCGTAGAAAGACCATCGGCTGAGATGATGTGACCTAGCAAGGGACCATGACCCACAAGGAAGTGGCACTTGAAGGGGTTAAGGCAAAGATCGGATGCCTTGCACTTCACAAACAGCAAAGTGAGTTGAGGCATGTGTTCCTCTAGAACCACCACCCTTAGCATGCCTTTTTTTCCCACTAAAGTTAGAGAAGTCATCCAAAAAGATGTATAAAAAATCATTCAAATACTCCTAGAAAATCTTGGTGGGGGTCCTCTGGAAGGAGGCTGTGGCATTGCAAAGACCAAAGGGCATCATTCTATAAGCATATGTTCCCCACTATGTGACAAATGTTGTCTTGACTTGATCCTTCTCATCGATCACTACTTGGTTGTAGCCACTGAAGCCATCCATGAAGGAATAGAGCACGTGGCCAGCCACATCTTAGAAAACCCACTCTATGAAGGAGGGTAAGGGAAACCCATCTTTGATTGTGCACTAATTGAGGGGTCTCAAGTCTACACATATCCTAATCTTGTTGGTCGTCTTTTTGGGAATCAACACTATAGGTAACAACCATTCCGAGTGCTCAATTGGAACATTGATATTGGCCTCTTCCATCTTATCTAGCTCTTTCTTCACCACTTTTGAATATTTTGGATTCATGTAGTAAATGCCCTTCCTGAGACTGGCCAACTTCCTTCTTTTAGTAGAATTCTGTGAGTGCAAATGGTTGGTTCTATCCCTGGGAGATCCTTGTAGGTCCATGCAAACACATCTTGGTGTTCTTTGAAAAAGTTGGTGATTCTCTGAAGAGTGGAAGGGTCCTCCTAGACCCAAGTTACCACTAAGATGGGGCGTGGCTCCTCTATTGTTCCAGGTTTAGCTCTCTCACCTCCTCGTGGTGGTAATTGGCCGGTGTGAAGAGGGAGTGGTGCCTAGTGTTGCTTGATGGAGATATAAGGGGTCATGGGCTAGGGTGACGTCGAGAGGGAATTCACCAATACGTTCCATTAGGGGAAGGTTGAGGTCTATGGGGGCCCTTTAAGCTGCCATATTATGTTTTTAAGTACTTTTGCTTAAGGACTCTAAGCATACTTTGACTAGGCCTGACAAGGGGATCTTTATGCAATCATTATTTGAATTTCTATTTTTTCAAATATATATTTGCTTGAGCTAAAATGGGGGTAACTTTTTGGTTTCCCCAAATTCAAAATGGCTGGAAAGCCTTCCCTCCTCTCTTCCCTCCACGTTTAGGTCCCCCCCCCACTTTCTCTCTCTACATTCTCTCTCTAAGATGCCCTCGTTTCTCTACCACTCTCTTTCTCTTCCCCTTTCTCACATTTGGGTGTGCCATGGCTCTGCATCTCTGATTAGTAAGCTTCCATAACCTCTGCACTTCCAAATGCAGATATCTCACACTCTCTCATCCTCCATGCCTCATCTTTTTATCATTTTCTGCTCTCTCTCTCTCTCTCATGTCTTTCCCCCATTGAAGTGCAGAAAATCCCTCTGTCAACCTCCATAGCTTCAAAGCTTACCATTTTCCATTCTTGCATTGTTTACCATACATATCCCCTACTTCTGTCTGCAATCTACATCTCTCTCTTTCTCTCTACTGCATTATGCTGCAAAACCTCAATCTACCATTTTCTATGCCTCTTGCCATCTTCCTTGTCCTTTCTCCTATTACCTAATCAGAAGATCTATGACCTTCTAATATTTTTTACAGCAAAACTTCATTGCACTCTCCTCAGAATACCCTATCCTCACTCTTGCATTGTGTTCTACAAGAAGCTCTTTTCAGCATTGCCTAACCCTAAAGAAAATGCCACTTGAAGATATATCTAACAGAGCACCAAAGTTCAGGTTACATGTAGATTTGGCTGCTAAGTATGCTACAATCCGCAGCACAAAATCAAGTGGTGTGACCGATGTGCCATTAGGTACTCTTCGATCACAAGGGCGAAAATGTATTGACCTCTGGATGAATGGATTCATATACCCTATTGACCCGCTCACCAATGCTCCACCTCATTTTGTTAATATCACTACATTTCTTAGTTATGTAGGTGATGGAGCTAATGGTCTATTTGGCTATTGTAGGAAGCTTTATTTTGTTGCAGCTCAGGAATCGCATTCAAGACTGCATTTTCGAGGCTTATGGCTTGAGTTGCAGAAGCAACACAAGAAGGACATTGATAGGCTTGAAGAAGTGGTGAACAACTTGAAAACTCAGAATCAGGAGCTCCAGAAGAACAACTTTTTGCTTAAGCAGGCCTTTGATATTGAACAGGACAAGGTGAATGCAGCCAAACAGGATGCACGAAACAAGCAACGACACCTTGCAAGCCTAAAGAAGCTTCCAGTAGGCTTTCGACAACGGAAAAGAAAGCGTCAGTCCCTAGAAACCTTGGCAATCCTAAGTGGAGCAAGAAAACGACGTGTACGAGCAACAAGGTAACTTCTATTCTTGCCATTGTTTTGCAGGCCTTTCTGTTTTGTGAAACATATTGATGTTATTTTGTATTTATGTTCCATGTAGAGATATTGCTGGGGATATGATGGGATATGAAGGTGGTGCTGAGGAATGTAGAGCAGGCATATTGAAACATGTTGTTAAGTTATCAGACATATATAAGCTGCTAGAAGATCCCACATGCAAAATATCTAAGCAAATCCGAAACAGAATTTCTTGAGAGCTGCAAAATATGGTAAGCCCCATACAGATTATGGATGCATGTGATAGTGCTGGTGTCAGTAGGAAGGGATATGAAGCCATCTACAGGGTGTTTACACTAGGTCATCATGCTAAAGGTTTTCTTCGACCCATGCTACCAACTCCATACAGTGTAACCATGGCAAGAAAAAGTGCAAGCTCAGAAATTGCGACCATGTTAGGTGGCTACCGTCATGTGGAGGATGCTCTGCCTGTATGTACTACAAAGGTATTTGAATACAACAAGTACAACAATGTCTTTATTGATTTAAGGACCCTTCAAAGAGCTATGATTTCTTATTATGGTCTAAGCATTGAGGAGTGCCAAGGTCAGGCTGTGTTGGTGTTAAAGCTGGATGAGTGTCAAATTGTAAAAGGACAAAAATTAGAAAGAGTCAACCTAACACTTTATGAACAGGGCTATCAAAGGAAATCTGGAACAGGATGATAATCTTCTTGACTGGAGTGCACAAGCCTCAAATTCCAACAAGGGAAGTCAATCTCAGGGAAAAGATTACTATGGAGTGCAATCAGAAAAGAATATATGGTGGTTGGCAGCATTTGAGCTTCCACAGGAGACGAATGATACATTGCGATGGTACCTTACCCGAATAGGCATCCCAAATGTCATATCATTGCAATCAAAAGGAGAAACTTTGCATGTGGAAGATGTAGGAACATTTACAGTTGAGTGGCACATGGCAGGTGATTTAAAGACATTGAAGTGTATGCTGGGATGCAAGCTAGGAGCAAATACTTTTTTTCCATGTATTTATTGCTGCCATTCAAAATCAGAGTATATTGATCGCGGCAAAGCTTCAGGCAAGGTTGCAGCCACCAAGACGACCAAATCTCATGCAAAGGGCAAGAAAAATGTACAACCAACTTCAATGAGTGCAACGCAAAACAAAGATCCAAAGAAACCTATGCAGTGGGTTAATGGCATCATGAATTGTAATACCAATTGTCCGCCTAATCGTGATCAAGAAGATATCTCATGGAGCCCTATATTAGAGATTCCACTTTCCCGTGTTCATATTTGCACACTTCATGCTAGGTTATGCATAATGGACAAATTACTGAAGTTACATATCAATTATGCATGGAATATGGAGCCTGAACATCTTCGCAACGAATGCATCAGTAAGCTGGAAGATGTCCTTTCAAGTGTGGGGCTTCATGGTGGTGCTGTAAAGTTGACTAAGGATACTAAAAAGTCAGGACCGGGTCAAGATAATCCAAACAAAATATGCATGGATGGGTCCAAAGCAAGACACCTTCTCTCAAATTACGAGGGGTACAATAGTCACACAAAATATGAATTATGGAAGGCCATTTGTGAATGCACCACTTATCGTGGGAATAATGCAGAGCTTGGTCTCAAGCGGGCAAGGCTGTGGGAGTCACTTGACAAAATGATTCAATTGCTAGAAAAGGCTCCACTTGTTGTTGAGGAGATTGCAAACTTGAAGACTGAAATACATACATTTACTCAGCAAATGGTTGATGCATGGGGAGAAACACATATTACCCACTATATGGTATTTACCTTTCTATCTATTTACTGATATTAATCGCCAAATAGTAAAATTCTGATATGATCTTTGTTGCAGCACATTATATTTGCCCACGCACAGTTTTTTCTCGACGAATATGGTCCAATGGCAATTTGGAGCACCCAAGGAATGGAGCGCTCTCATTATCAAGCTAAGGCAGCATACTTTAAGAACACGCGACATGGTGGAGGTGGTAACGAAAAAAGCAATGCCTTGCATGAGATGTTTAATTGGTTTTATCGCAGTTTGGGAGGTCGACGCCGACAGAAACCAAAAGGGCAGGTGTCATTACTACGAAGGGTTGTAAAAAATGTCAATCTGCAACGAGCAATTGCATGGCGAGCATCAAGTGCCGTGCATGGGATGCGTGAGTGGTTCACTGCGCGGAGGCGTATGGGTCGAAAATGGGTTCCATATTAGAAAATTGTAGCCTTTTTTAAGTTAGAGCTTTTTTATTAATGTCGAGATTTTTTTTATTAATAAGTTTTTTTTCAAAAACTATATAAACCTGTGAAAGTGAGTTTTAAAATTACATTTTCACGTTCATTCACTCGTGTAAGTCAATGGATGGCTAGAACTAAGCACACTGCACGCAAAACTGAGAACCCAAACGTACCGTCTGGTGCACACAACTTAATACACGCAGTAGCCGCGGCACAGGCATTTCAACAAGTGCGAAAATGTATCAAAAAGAAGCATACAAGCATGGACAGAGAGGTAGAGACCCGACAGGAAGATGTACAGCCGGATGTGTTCTCAGGACACTGGACAATATTGAGGATGTCTCCAAGCAGCCTGGAGACACCGGCTCATTTAGAGCCACGCGTACACCATTCCCCCGACCTCTCTCAGAGGCTGAGCAGCAGGAGCGTGTGCTGGAAGAGCAACAACGCCAGATTGATGAGGAGGAGCATAGAAGAAGAGAGCAACAGCAAGCCCTATTCCCTCAGCAGCTACAAGAGGAGCTAAGGGTCGCATTTGAGGAAGACCAGGAAGCACTTCTGTGTATTGAGCAAGAGCAGTTTCAACAGGCTGCTGACTTCTATGAAGCAGAGGAAATAAGCCATCGTGAAGAGCAGGATAGGCTCTTAGCACAAACACTACATGAGGAACTTGAGAGGCGTCAGCCCCCGTCTCCACCTAAAAAACAAAGAATAAAGATTCGTGTCAAGAGAAAGAAGGAACGTGCAAACAGGCAGCAAGAGGTGGAGATGGAAGAGGAGGATCGACAACAAGTAGAGGAGCAAAGGGAGAGGGAAAGACTGGAGCAGGAGGAGCAAAGGGAGAGGGAAAGACTGGAGCAGGAGGTGCAAAGGGAGAGGGAAAGACGGGAACAAAGAATTCAAGAAGCACGCAGATTAAAACAAGAACAAGAAAAGAAGAAGGCAGAAGCAAGTAAGAGAAGACTAAATCTAGATCCAGCCGAGCAAGAAAGGCGAAAAAAATTTAGAAATGATAGACAACCATGGGAAGAGAGGTCGCATCCACCACCACCCCCTGTAGCCAACAAGAAGAGAAGATGAAAACTAGGGACCGTGGCCCTGCGAGAAATCAGAAAGTACCAAAAGAGCACAGACCCCATCATGGCGAAGGCCCCCTTTGCAAGAGTTGTAAAAGAAGTCATCGACAAGTACAGTGACAGGGTCACTCGGGTACAGAGTACGGCACTGGAGGCCCTCCAAGAGGCGTCAGAAACAATTTTGGTCTCTCTGTTTCAAGATTCGGTGCTGTGCCATGCTCACGCCAAAAGGGTGACCCTAAAGCCTGTTGACATGGCACTTGCACTACGTTTACGTCAGGATAAAGCGCTCCATAAGGAAGGCTTTATAGGATAGGATTAAGCTTTTAGGCGGCAGCCTTTGTGCCTTTTGTAATCTCGACATTGTAATACATTTTTTTGAATCTATAAGATATTGTCAATGACTCGTTAACCAACGTATTCATTTGTTTCAACTGTTATAAAAGCAGACATTTCATTTCTTGTACTGTTGTTTGAATGAGAGAAACTGTTGATCATGTATTAAGAGCCTTAGTTAAACAGGAACAAAATTTATATTATTGATAAGGTGATTGTGAAACATTATCTTGTTATACGTGGCATTGTTGTTGGCATTGAACAGAGGATCCTTACATAGTGCAGAAACAAAATTATATTGAATTTATTTTCGGTCCGAAAAAAAGGCTTAAAGCTCAATAAGGCCTTAGAAAAGCTCAGGGACCAAAAAAAAAAGTTATTTGGGGCTCAAAATCACCTGGTGAAGTCTGGCATTAGATAGAACATTTTTTTAAAAAGCAACAATTTTCTTTTTTTTTAATGTTTCTAGGTAGAGTAATCATCAAAATAAAGTGCACACAATGCATTTTTGTGTGAAAAAATGATCAAAAAAAGGGCTGTGCGCTACGGCACGAATTTAAGCCTGGCCTGCAATTTGAAAGGCTGAAATTCACGCCGTAGCGCACAGCCCTTTTTTTTTAATTTTTTGACTCTATCCAGCATTATGTGCACTTTTTTGATGAAAAATATGCTTACAAATATCAAAAAACATAAAAAATTCTGATTTTTTAAAAATTGTTCAGATTTTGTACTGCCAGATTTCAGCTGGATGTTAAGTGACATTCAAAGAACAAATATTTGATCATTATCAATGAAATTTCCTACACATTCACATGCCTGCCAAAAGTTTAGAGGGCACAGTGCTGACACAACAAATAAACAAGAGAAATGGTTCAGACTTCTTAGAAACATTACAATTAAAAAGTATACATTTTGTATTGATTTCGTAGAAAGAAAATTACAAGTTCCTGAGAAGATTTCTGAGAGCTTCTTTAGCTTCGTCACTCTGTGTGGTTTTCTCACCTAGGCTATTAGCTATAATAATAGGATTGGTTACACCTTTGGAGATTGAAGTGGCACAGTGGCTTAGCACGTGGCCGTTGTAGTTGCCTGCAAATGTGTACATGGCTGCCTCCCTGCTAATAAGTATACATTTGTTTGCATTATTTGCTAGCCCATCTTCGGTGAGAACCCCACTTAGAGCTTTACACTTGATGAGCTCTGCTTGTGCCTCCTCAGAGTACTCTAAATGGATTACTCGAATAAATGATGGAGAGAGGCTAGGAAGGTAATGAATCAGGGAGGTGTCTCGTCCATCGGATTGCACACGAACTCCACCTCCACGTGCAGCAAACTTGTCAAAAATATAAGCTTTCTACAAGAGAAAAAAATCAGGTGTTAGTAATAACTCACTTATAAATATGAAGGCACAACTTTGATTTAACCCCACCTCAATGTCATCATCACATTGGCTAATGCGTGGGTTGCATATGTCTATACTGCTTCCACGCTGCTCAACTGATGTATCTACATGCAAGCGCTTATGTGGTTGAAATGCTTCTTGAGGGACACTTTCATACTCTGCTGCTACATTTTCTATAGCAACAAGAGAATTGGAAACAGTTTCCTCAATTGTACGTTCTGTATCATAACCTTGGAATGCTAACACTTTGGTAAGATCATGGTCATCAAAATCAATCTGTACACCTGCAGTCTGTTGCTCAAGTGTGTCTTCTTTGCAGAAACCAGACCCAATTGCTAATATGCTTAAGGCCTCATCCTCCCTTAACCCCAAGGATTTACAAATGTCATCAAGGAAAAGAAATTCCTTGTTATCCATGATGATGGGATTCAAAGTGGTTACATCCAACTCAGGGATCTCTTCCACAATTTCATCCCCTTCGAGGTCACGATGAGGCTCTTCATCCTCAGTTGACCCTTGTTGGAGAAGCACCAAGGCCATGGATGCTTCAGCTTCTTCTGAGAAAACCTCTTCCACCTCGCCTTTGGATTCCTTCACAAGAGCTACTTCCTTTTTCACTGCCTTTCCCTTCTTTTTTTCTGTATCCCTGGCTTCTTGCAGAAACAGTGCTAACGTCATATCCCATGAAAGGAAGGTGGTGCCTACATTACCAACCTGCAATTCATAAACGGTGTCATCATCTTCGACCCTATAATTGCTAGATGTAAGCCCTTTCAAAAATCGGTTGAGCCTGAATCGGAACGACTTGTCACCATGGTACAGATGCCTGATTAAGTCCACTGGAACCCATTTAGTGGTGGATTCAGGCAATTGCACGACATATTTAACCACTACATCATTCATGTACTGGATCTGCTCTTGAAAAGCCTCTGCATGAAGGTCTATAGTTTTTTGCATATCGATCACCCCCTCAAAAATGGCGATGTTCTCACCTGCACCTACTGAGAGCCCAATTTTCTCAAGTTTTGCGCGTAGCGCGAGTTAGAGCTTGAAGCCATGCGGGATATTGAAGGGAAATAGAAACTGCAAGATCTTAAGAATGAAATGAGCTTTATAGAGCAAAACCTATTCTTATAAAGCATTCCACTATAAAGTTTAATAAATTTATAGAACATACTTAAAAATTTTAAAATTAACAAAATTAAAATCCAAATTGCAGTGAAATACAGAGGACATTGGGACTATGGTGCAATCAATAATTTTGTATTCAAAAGTACACCGCTACAAATTATCGCCCAAAATCACTCAAAATGTTACCTAAGTCTGCAACTTAACAGTCTTTCAAGCTAAGGACCCTAGGGGGCTCCAATGACACACAAAGTGTATGTTTCTCTGACCTTTGACGCATGGGTCGATTAGAAACAACAAACTTGAATTGGTTCGTTACATTAAAGGACATGACAATACGATCTCTCAACTGAGCAAAATTCCAATCATCATTAACTACCACTGTATGCTCCTCTCCTGGGTGAACTTCAATATGAAGTTCTACCTCCTCCCTAGCATAGAGATCAGAGTCCAAAGCCTCCCATTCACCATGCGAGCATTTCCACCTTCTAATAGGGTACACCATAGTTAGATTTTGCTTGCCTATTTGATACCTGCATCTTACCATTGACATTACCGCTGAGCACTTTATTACATCGCCCTTATGTTCTGCCACCTTGGTGGTCCAATCGCCTTTTAGAAATGTATCTAGAGCTTCAAAGGCCCCATCTTTGCTTATCCACATTGTTGGGGTGCGATGGAACTTGCCTGCTTTGAAAATAGCAATAAACACATGTAAAGGCATGAAAAGAGATACACTTATCCTGTGGGATCCATATGCAGCCTTTAGGCTTGACTGAATGTCATGGAAAATCCTGCCTGAAAGCTCTCCATTGTAGTGGGGTCTGGAATGGGCCATTCCGGGCTATTTAGTGCAGGAGGAGAAATTGGCTCAAGTGCTCCAAACCTTCCCCTCTGTGGCACAACATATGTTGCAGCAATGAAAAATACTCCTCTATTTGCAAGTTTGGAACTTGTTTCCCCAGCATACATAAGCCTACCTAGATCAACATGACATGCTTCGAAGGTCCCTGTAAAACATTCTAGAGGCTGCCATTCCACACATGTTGAAGGGAAAACATCTGCATACAATAGAATACATTGGAGTTCTTGATATTCACATAGTCTTCATGCAAGCATTTCTCCAAAGCAAAGAAACATTAAACAAGGACTGAAACTTACAATTAGTTGGGAACCGTGGTGAGTTCTCATATTTAAGATGTATTTGGCTTGAGGTGTAAACATGTTGCACCTTTGCAAGCCGCTTTCCATCCTTGTTGCAAACTTTGAATTCTAAGATCCTTCCTTTCCAGTGATGGCTTGTGGAAGCCATGTGCCTTCGAGGAACCTTGTGTGCACCCCTCAAACTGGGCTGCATTGTTATCCACATGAACCGCTTAAAAATTATAGGAATCCAATAACCTTCATCATCCTGTACTGTGGAAATAGCCATGGACTCGATAGTGGATGATGGCCTGCGTACACACTGAAGAGCCATAGATGGCCCAAATGAAAAGAAAGTGAATGTTAAGAATATGGCAAAAAAGCAAATACCTGCTCAGAGAGAGAGAGAGAGAGAGAGCTAGCTAAAGCTTCAAAGAAGTTTGCTGCAAATCCATACACACACACACACAATACACACACACACACACACACACACATGCACACACACACAGAAAGCTAAACCTTCAAAAGAAAGCAAATGAGAGATTGCATTAGGTGCCTGCATGCAGAGAGAGAGAGAGAGAGAGAGAGAGAGAGAGAGAGAGAGTCTGATAACAGAGCTTCCTCTAGAGAGAGAGAGAAGGGCTGATAACAGAGCTTCCTCTGAGTAGCTGGTAGCAAAGAGCTTTCCTCAAAAGAAAGCTAATGAGAGATTGCATTAGGTGCCTGCTTGCACACAGAGAGAGAGAGACCTAGAGATAGAGTCTGATAACAGAGATTCCTCTAGAGAGAGAAAGAGGCTGATAACAGAGCTTTCTCTGAGTAGGTGGTAGCAAAGAGCTTTCCTCAAGTTGGGGATGAAGATAGGGCTGCAAGTGAGGGTGTAGTGAGTGGTAGATGGGGAAAGTGGGTTAGTCTAAAAGGGAGGAGAGAGAAACATGCCCCTACTTTTGGAGGGAAGAGGGAAGTGAGGGGGGGTAACTTTTTGAAACTTTTCCTTTAAAAAAATATTTAAAAAAAGATATTGAAGATTTTCTTTGCTGGCAGATCTGAAAAAGGTAAGATTCCACCTTTGACCACAAGATTTAGGGTCTTAATCAACCCAACGTTTTTGTACACATGTATTTTTCCTATTGGCCTTCACACTAATCATCTCCTTAATCTCATGGCAGCTTAAAGGGCCCCCATAGACCTCAACCTTCCCCTAATGCCTCCATCCAGCCAATGGGTATCTCTTCTACTAGTAGCAAGGCTTCCTCCCTAGTCTTGAGGTGTGCTGCCCGCTGCTACTTGCCAGTGCGTCACCTGTGATGTCATGTAGGGTAGTTCCCCTTGCACTCTCATCGAGGCCTTTTTCCAAGGGAAAGGTCATCGTCTCCTCTGGGTTAGGGATATTCAAGTTGTACAGGCCCCAATTATGGATCACCCGAGTTGCCCTCAACCAAGGTCTTCCAATGAGCAAGCTATAGGCCCCTCTAGCTAGTGGGAGATCTAACACCACAAAGTTCATCTCAAATAATAATCCCTCAAAAGTGATTGGAACTTTCCTGACTAGTCCGAAGGGCATCACTTCCCTCTGGTCTACCACTCTGATGGCAAAGGGAGCTGGCTCGGTAATTCAAAACCCAAGGCTTTACTAGTAGCTTCACACATTATGTTAACACCAGAACCACCATCCGCAATGGCCTCTGTTATTTGAGTTCCTTCCACTGAGATTGTCACCCTCGGGCTTCGGTGATCAGCCACTCGTGGGGCAGTGAGGCATACCCTTGCTTGCTGCATGGGCCATCTCCCACTACTACTAGATGTGGCTTCGCCCCCCCCCAGATGCCTTCAAATCCACCCAATGCTAGACCAAGCCTAGTAGTTGCTCTCCTAACTCCTGGCTCAAACCACATAATTGAGGAAGGGTGAGTTCCACCTTTTCCCATGCCAACACTATCTCTCAACGTAACTTACTAACCTTGGGTTGGGTAGACTCCTCACCTGCCTTTGAAGGTGTGGTGGTTGGGGGAATGACCAAGGTAGGCACTGCTTCCTTCTTTATGGGCGGAGTTTGAGTGAATTCCTCCACGGCCTCCTAATAAGCTTGTTCCACAATGGATGGGTAGATTGCACCACCATCAGGAGCAAAAGGGGCTCCTTGTTGGGACTGAGTGACAATCGCCACTATTGGAGTACCACTGCTTCCACCATGTTAACCAGTGGGGTTTTAGGATAATCCTAGGTGTAGTGGTCTCAACTCTCCCGGCAATGAATTCATGGGGGCGAGCCCTCTAGTACAGTGCATTGAGCCATTAGAAAGGCTTTGGACATCTTTTGGGCCCTTTGCTAATGACCCTCGTTAGCAATAGACCAATGGGAAGAGAGTAGTGTGCACATTTGGTCTCCTCCAAAAGTAGGAGGAAACTAGGCTTGTCTTCCTCATTAATACAAATGTAGGGTTCAAAAAGTAGAGACTGGCCTTCATAAATTAGGGGAGGGTAGGTAACTAAAAGTAGGGGGGCTCCGTCATTTTCAGCCCCCATCATCCTCATGGGTCAAAAAACCCTTAAAAATGGGTTTTTTCAATAAATTTAAAAAAGTGATTTTCCCCCCCTAAAAACCCAAACCAAACAATATTGTATTAAAAAATAGCTTTTTTCACCTCCATCTTCTCTCTCTACACTCCATTCTCCTCTCCAACATCACCCTACACTCCATTCTCCCCAAAACCAGCAACTCAAATCTCCATAGCTCTCTCTCTCTCTCTCTCTCTCTCTCTCTCTCTCTCTCTCTCTCTACTGTGCGTAGTCCTACAACTTATTCATGCCTACAATAATCTCTCTCTCTCTCTCTCTCTCTCTCTCTCTCTCTCTCTATATATATATATATATATATATATATATATATATATATATATATGATAGAGATAGATATATATATATATCTACTGTGCCTAGACTATGGAGGGTAGTGCATCTTCATCGAGGAGAAGGCCAAGAGGGACAATAGAGTCTATGATCTTGCACAATGTGAGGGATGAGCACAATGCTTGGCTTGGGATGCATTTTCAAAAGGGAGATTGGATCTATTTGCAACCCAATGCCATTGGACCCCATCAAGTTCGATGTCGAGATGTTAGGTTTCAAGGACTCAAGGAGTGATGGGTTGGTAGCCCTTGTACAACATATGTACAAGGAGTGATGGGTTGGTAGCCCTTGTACAACATATGTACTCAACAACAACGGATATTTCATTGCGGCCCTAACAGCACACTCCTCTTTTTCCTTGTAACTGTATGAATTTCTCTCTGGTAGGTTGGTTTACATGGGCTCTTGTTTTTAACCTCATTTGATGGCTTTGTTTGTTTCCAGATATTTTCCCTTCCAACTTCATTGAGGATCAACCTGTATGTAGTCTAATAGGGACATTCTATGCCTTTCGTGCTCATATAGGAGATGGAATTCTCTCCAACATTGCCCCTTTTAACCTTGCTCGTCAAAAAGTTTTTCTCTACACACACAACTATGTAGTGCCCACACAGGCCAACGGGTTTGGTAAGCTTGAAGAAGTCCCCTCCCCTCCTCTCTCTAGCACTGAATTTTTCATAATTTTTCCTTCACCTTTCATAGCAACTAAGGATCAAAGAGCAACGAATTTGATGGGTTGTACAAGGAAAAGCAAAATAAGGACATGATATTGAACGATGTAGTAACATACGTGCTCGAGGCCTCTGTCAACCGTGTACAAATAGAAAACGAGTCTGGATAGGGCAAAGGTTTAGCTAATGAATATGTCCAACGCTTGATGTTTGGACTACGATTACTCTTAAGGCAAAGATTTCTAGTGATATACAAGCCTCTTTAAAGTACACCAAGGCCTCAAGAAGATCAGTGGTGGGTGTTACTTGGGCTTGGCCTATGCATGTGTTTGCCCACATGTTTCAGGCCTTTGAGTGCACACAAACACCCACCATGTACATGTGCAAGGTTGTGGGTGTTGAAGAGATGGTCAATTTACTTGGCCAAGGGTGGGACCTTGTGGAGGGGGAGCACAAAGGGGAGAACTTCAAGTGCAATGTAGTACAGTCCAGTGTCTCCTTTCGATTCTTATGAGCACGTGCCACTTTGTGCATTCGATTTTGTTGTGAGTGGTGGATGAGGAAGAAGGGAGCATGGATTCCCTTACAAGCTCAAGAGGAGGATGTGGAGCATATAGCTCTCTCGATATGCTTACCAAATGTGGGGCTAGAGATTGTCCAAGCAAGCAAGCATTGGAGCCTATTGAATGTTCGTGATCACAGGTATGCATCCTAGGATACGAGGGATGATAAAATGCAAGGGAGAAGAGAGCTTAAGCTCTTACAAGCACACATACACTCACACAAACCCTAGAAGAGAACACACAAGGTGAGAGGCTGAAAATTCTTCTTCTTCTTCACACAACAAAAGAGGTCTACAAAGAAGATAAAGTGACTAACACACATAATAGAGTATATACAAGCAGTCCATAATGTGAACATGCTAAGAGGAGTGGGTAGGTGTGGACTAGTCGATGTAGTCCAATTGTAGAATCTCTAGAGAAGATATTTCAGTGCCAACTACCAAACCCGCCAGTGATGTAAATGCTGAACGATCATGTAGGCGCCTCGTGAGTGTTATGTCATGTTGAGCTTGATATCTCAACACTGCCCCTCAAGCTCAACTCCAGCTCATGAACTCCAAGCATATCTCAAAATCTGCGAAACTTCTCAGCTCCTAAGGCCTTCGTGTGAAGATGTCAGCGAACTAATCTTGTGGGCTGACGTAGGCGAAGTTGATGTCGCCTGCCAAGACTGTCTCCCTGATGAAGTGTTAATGTACCTCAATGTGTTTCGTCCACACATGGAAAACTGGGTTCGTGGTGGCCAACTATTTACTGCTAAGATTGTCACAATATATGACAACCTTTCTTTCCACAAAAAATCCCAAATCAGCAACAAGTAGCTTACATAACCAAGCCACCGTAGCTCCTCTGTACTCAGCCTCTATACTTGACAAGGTAACTGTGGGATGCTTCATGCTATTGCTCCATGTCACAGCACCAGCACTCCCCAATGAAAACATAAATCCACTGGTAGATCTCTTATTTCTGAGATGCTACTACCTGCCCAATCTGCATCTATGTACCCATATAGATCCAATGGTATACATGCTGCATAAAACAATGCATAATCAATAGTGGCTCTCAAATACCAAAGTTTGTGTCACACACTGTCAAGATGTGGTTTGCACGGAATCTACATAAATGGCTCTCTAAGCCAATAGTGTGACTCAAATCTGGCCTGCTAATCGTGACATAGATCAAACTCTCCACAATATTCATGTGCAATATAGTGGGATCCTCCAACACATAACCTGCATCTACACAAAGCTTGCCATTTTGATCTAATGGCACCAAGATTGACTTACAGTCAACCATCCCACACTTAGACAACATATCCAATGCATACTGTCTCTGGTGATAGCCAAATACCCTCAAGTGTGCAAATGACCTCAATTCCCTAAAAGTAACGCAAATCTCCCAAATCCTTTATCTCAAACTTCCTTTTGAGAAGACTTTTCACATGCTCAATCTCATCCAAGGTGTCACCCCCAACAATAAGATCATCTACATATATGGTGATGATCACAATACCCTTATCACTCGTGCACATACAAAGAGTGATCTAAATATACTATGTGAAAACCAATAGTGACAAAATACTCAGCAATCTTATCATCCCATGCTCGTGGATCTTGATTTAACCCATACAAAGCCTTACGAAGCATACATACATACTCTAGGTGACCTCTATCCTCAAAACCAGGTGGCTGATCCATATACACTTCTTCTTATGAGTCGCCATGCAAGAACATATTTTTTACATCCATCTGATGTAAAAACCAGCCTTTAGCTATGCAGCCACCGCAAACACAACTCTCACAATTGCCATCTTTGCAACTCGAAAAAATGTCTCCTCAAAATCAATCCCACATATGTGTGCGCATATCCTTTGGCTACCAATCTAGCCTTGTACCTGCTTATGCTCCATCACTATTATGTTTCACCTTATACACCCACTTATAGCCAATAGCTTTCTTGCCTTTAGGCAATTGCAGCAAATCTCAAGTCTCATTTCCATACAATGCATCCATCGCCTCATCCATAGCTTTCTCCCAACACACATTTTCACTAGCCTCATCAAAACATGTGGGTTCTACAACCTGCACAACTTTTCCTATATAAGCATAGTGATGTGCCATATAACCATCATCATAAGTCAACCTCTACTACACAGGGTTTTTGATTCTTTGAGATGTTTGTAACTTTGCATTCATGGCTTCCATAGCCTTCTTCACACTAGGTGTCCTCACATTGCTGGAATCCCCAGCTCCTTATCAAGGCTCATCTCCGAGCTACTAGACTCTCCATCAACAAGAGAATGCCCTATAGAAACATCAGTCATACCAAGGGACTCAACCACTTTCTCTTTACCTTTACGTGATGTACCAACAGCATTACTAGGACTGGTATTATGATGCAACCTGCCACTCCATGGTCTATCAATAGAACGACTGGATGATGAGGACTCTCCTAGTCCACTCAATGACTATGATTGTTGCTCACTTGCATTCTGTGCAACCACGTTTCCACTTACATCAGCCCCAACAGCATCTTTTTCAGCAGTATACCTACTACACATCTCATCAAATACAACATCCCTGCTTACCCTCAATTCACGTGTAGCAAGATTATAGCATCTATATCCCTTTTGCTCAACGGAATACCCAATAAACACACATTTTTCTACCTTTGGATCCAGCTTGGTATGCAACTCATCTAGCCCATGCACATATGCAATACATCCAAAAACTTTCAAGTGAGACAAATCAAATTTCTTGCTAGGGAACTTCTCCTCTAGTGTTACATCATGTATGGCTGTATAGTAGGAGTCATTTTCATGATATAAACTGATGTAGACACAGCCTCAGCCGAATAGCTATGCGGTATATTGCAACTCCATTTTGGTGTGGAGTGTATCTACATGTAAATTGTCTATGAATGCCATTATTTTGCAAGAATTCAGAGAACTCATTGGAGAAGTATTCTTCCCCTCCATCTAACCTTAGGCACTTCACATGCTTTCCTGACTGTTTTTCAACCATTACTCTAAAATTCTGAAAGTGAGTGAACACTTCACTCTTCTCCTTCATGAAATGCACCCACACTTTCCTCGTGTAGTCATCAATGAATGTTACATAGTACCTGCAGCCACCCACCATAGACATAGTCTTTGCAAGACTCCATACATATGAATGCACAACATCTAGTACATTCCTGCTCACATTTCTCTCATGTGAAAATACGTGCTTTTTTTTCTTTCCAAATTGACATACTTCACATACTTCTGTATACCTTCAACTTTAAACTTAGGTAGCCCTATCACAATTTCTTTAGTCTGCATAGACTTCATTCTTTGCACATTTACATGCCCAATTCTCTTATGCCAAATGTATGTATCTGCAACAACTCCTGAACCATCTGAAAACATTGCAGCACTCACTTCATGCATATTTACATTCAATGTAAACATTCTTCCCACTTTGTTGCCTTTTGCAACCAACCTGCATTTACCTTAAAGTCTTCTACATCAGGGTTAAACTGCATTTACCTTAAAGTCTTCTACATAATAGCCGCATCAGGGTTAAATTGAACCTGTAGACCTTGCTCAATCATCTGGCCAACAGAAACCAGATTCTTTGTAATATAGGAAACATAAAGTACATCTGCAAGGTACTTCACTTACCATCCTACATAGACAATGGCACATTTCTAACATGGGTAATTGGATGAGCAGTGTGATCCCCTATTTCAACAAAACTTGGTCTCTCATCAAGACTCTTCGTTTCCTTGAACCACTCACCATGACTTGTCATGTGGTTTGAAGAACCTAAATCAACATACCATACATCATCCTTACATGCTACCTTCTAAGGAAGAGGCTTGTAGCTGCTCTTTGTGAGGTGTTGGGATTGGAAATAGAAGCTCTTTCTCTTATTGGTGAAGATGGAGGCAGAGGAGTAGATGCTTTATTGGAGTCGGTCATGGATGCAGATGATGGTAGGTCTTTGTGTAGAGAGGCTTCCGAGGAAGACGCTTGTAGCTTTTTACGTTCAGCATCATAGAAATCCATTGGGGTTGGATCCTCTTCCGTGCAGTATGGTATTGTCAACTTTGTGTCGTTGACTATCATGATGATGACCCTATCACTAGCAAAGCATAGTGGTGCTTGAGCAGCAATAGTCCATTTATGCCCCAAGATCAAATCTCCTTCTAACACATACTCAACCACAAAAAACTTGCAAGTAAGGGTGTTAGTTTCAATATACATTGTATGTTCAAAGTACCCCAAACATGGCATGTTCAAGTCTTATGTGAATGGAATTCTTTCAGGATGAGCCGTGAGTGTTGGTTGACCTAACAAATCCCATAACTTGAGGGTCATGAGATTGTGCTCTCGTTGTGGATAAACCTGTGCTTCAATTGTGGTGAGTCTAGTGGAAAGTTCTAATCCAACCATAATTCTTTGAATATTCTCAGTAAGATATATTGGAAGTTCCAGCTCCTCTAAAGTCTCTTCATCCCGAATAATAATTTCACAATGCTGCAGGAGTGTTCAAGGTCACTGTTTGCATTGATTCATCAATTGAATACAACAAGTCACTTACCCAATTTCCACCAAGGATAACATCATACTCAAGGGAATTTGGGCTAACATGGAATCTAAATTCCACATTTCCACCGCTTGTTTGAGTAGCATAGCCAAAGTAACCTAGAACTTTAATGTTTTGTCCATTGGCACCTTGTGTAAGACCATTGTCTTTAAGGATGATTTTAGGTTGTCCCCCAACAATGACACCCAAGTGTCTATTGTCATGATGTTATGAGACTAGCTTGGGAGATAATCAATGCGCGTTTGCGCTTAACAATTTTGTAAGAGATTCATCGAATTTCTCACGTGCTTTTTCACCCACATTATTCATGCAATCTGCCTATAATGACTCTTTGTGGCTTAATGAGTTCATTTCTAGAGGGAGTGTATTTTCCTCTTGGAAGGGAAAGCGATACTCCTGTGGTTTTTGTATTTGGGTTGCTTTTTTAGGTTTGAAATTATGAGGTTCAATCACAATCGGTGATCCTATATGACACTCAAAAATGCTAAGCATACTCTCCTGAGCTTACTTTTTGCATTGCGCATATGTCATGTGATCGTGATTTTCAAGTCGGTGTGCTTAGGCGGGTTTTCGTTTCTTGATTAGTCTATGAGGTGCACCTACTAGTGACAAATTAGAACTTGTTTCATCCTCACTAAGTGACGTACTAAAACTTGTTTCATCTTCTGACTTTCCTTAGATTGTCACGTTTTCATAAGGTTTGCCCATGTGATGAGAACAAACTTCCTTTTGGGCTTTTTTATTATGTGTCGCACTTGTGGGATTTGTGGTTTGAGTGGTAGCCTTTGAGGTGGATTCTTCAGCATCATGTCTAGCTTTTGGCTCTTATGAGGTTATGCCCTCCATAGACTGCATCCATTTATGCATAAAAATCATTTATGATGAAAATCACACTTTTAATATAAAAAAATCTTTTATGCATATATTTATGCATACAAATCATTTATGATGAAAATCACTCTTTTAATATAAAAGAATTTCTTTTATACATAAAAATCATTTATGATGAAAATCACTCTTTTAATATAAAAAAATTTCTTTTATGCATCCATTTATGCATAAAAATCATTTATGATGAAAATCACACTTTTAATATAAAAAAATCTTTTATGCATATATTTATGCATACAAATCATTTATGATGAAAATCACTCTTTTAATATAGAAGAATTTCTTTTATGCATCCATTTATGCATAAAAATCATTTATGAGATGAAAATCACTCTTTTAATATAAAAGAATTTCTTTTATGCATCCATTTATGCATAAAAATTATTTATGATAAAAATCACTCTTTTAATATAAAAGAATTTCTTTTATGCATCCATTTATGCATAAAAATTATTTAAAATCACACTTTTAATATAAAAAAACCTTTTATGCATATATTTATGCATACAAATCACTTATGATGAAAATAACACTTTTATAATCAAAATAAAAATTTCAATATGCTTCCTTCTATGCATAGAATTTAATTCTAAAGAAAGTAACCCTTTTTAAATAAAATATTTTTAGTATGCATTTTTCTATACCTAAGATGAAAAATAACACTTTAAGAATACATATACGATTGGGGATTACTCTTTTTGAATTTAAAAAAAACAAAACTTATTTTACACAATTTTAGAAAACTTCACCATAACCTCCTTTGTATGGCTGACCATTTTTTAATTATTTAACTCTCTAAAATTAATTAGAAGTTCACCAAGAGTATTTAAATCATTCTAATGTAAACATTTTCTACTTATTTAAGAGAAACATTATGAAAAACTTGATTTTATCTATTAATCATTCATCTAGGATAAAGAATGGTTGGATTTACTAAAGAAGAGAGGGGAATGCCTTTTTTCAATGAGGCATAACATCATATTCGTTTTAGAGATAAAAGTTATAAAAAACCATAAAATGAAATAGAAAAGAGAAGAATCTTCAACTTACAAGGAGAATTTGAGAGCTTTCCTTTGGCTTGATGGTTTGAGGGATCTACTCTTGTTTGAAACAAGAGTGGCCACCAATCTTTAGAAGAGGGAAGGTCAAAAACTAATGAATTATGAGTAAATTCACAGTTTTTGGCTCTTGGGAGAAGTAGGGTAACAGTGCAAAAACACTATTGAGCTTCAACAAAGGAGAAGGCTTCTATTTATAAGAAAAAGTGAGCTTCTAACCAAGCCAACTGATTCTAGAATTTTCCAGATCAGTTTGGTCAATTTTTGACCATTTTTGGGTCAGTTTAGTCCACTTTTTGGATCTAGTTAAAACAGGAGAGAGGAGAGATAAAAATATCTCATTATTTGAGAGTTTAAAACTCTCCCACACATGTGAAATAGGTGCCTCCTTCATGAGCAAAATTTTCCCATACTGAGGTATCAAAAATACATCATTTCTTCTAAATATCTCTCTTTTTTAACTATTAACCTTATCCTTAGTCAACTCTTTATCTTATGTGAGTATTTACTCATTTTTGAAAGATTTTCCTTTTATTCTTCTATTTATCTCCTCCCTACATTTGGATGAATCTTATTGGTCCATAAGAACCTTAATTTAAAATTTCAAAAAAATCTTGACCCCTACTAGGATAAGGCCTCTTGAATAGATTATACTTGATTTCTAATGCACCTTCTGAAAATTCTTTTGAACTTCTATTTTGGGAAAACTTATTTTAATAAGAAGAGATTTTTCCATCCAAAAATATTCAAAATCTGAATATTCTCTCTCTAGGCCAAAACAGGTAGAAACAAGATCTTTTATATTTCTAGAGAGAGAATTGATTAAAGGAAAAGATGCTGGACATCTTGAGAGGTTGAAAAGGAATCTTACATGTATCATCTTGTGCCAATCATGTGATTTGAGACAATTGATGCTCGCCCTTCTTTTTTGTTATTGTAAATGTACCCATTAATGAGTGCATTACACCGGTTGGTTTATGAAAAGATGAAGTTTGATTCTTGACATTCTTTTCCTCTTACCTTGTCAACCTCCATGGCACTTTTGGTAAAACCACCTTGTCATTGATGCTACACTTGGCCATCTTGAGTGGAAACAAAATGAAACCATTAGAGACTTTATCCTTCGGATACAAATCTTAGACTAATGATGTGAGCCATGGGAGAAACTAAATGATACTCAATTGAAGAGACGTTTCATGATGGGCATAAAGAATAACAACTTACACAACTTGACCATTGTATCCAATCCGAAAACATTAGATCAATGCTGTAAAGAAGCAATATGTTTAGATGACAACATGATGGAGGATGATCATGATATGAGATGTCCCTCATCTAAACAACCAAGTGAAGCAATGGCTAAAGACAAATTGATCTAGTCCAGAGTGATACTATTTTTGTGAAACAAGGGATTGAATGAAAATTTTGAGTTATGAAATCTGTGACCATATCTGTTCTGTCAATGGATTATTTTTATATTAAAGTTTTAAAGAGGAGTGTGCGTATCTGTTTTCTAAAGCTAAAGTTAAGAAAGGAATTCAATTAAGGGTAGGTGAGTACTTGTTTGATTCTACCGATTCCAGTGGGTAGGATGGTGGTTAACCCATGGGCCGGATGGGGTTAGGCTAGAATCAGTGGAGTTTTAATAATCAAACTGAAAAATCTTAGGATTACGCTAGGATTCGAGTAGTTAGTTAATTCCCTGATAAATTTCTCAATTGAGTGGATCAACGACTGTGCCTGATCTTGATTAGGAAAAAAGCGTTGAAATTGCTCAGATGATCAAATTATATCGGTGATAGTCTCCTTCTATCTGGTTTATTTTGGTGAAGGATAGTTTAGATTTGATCTCGTTAGAAAAATTCGTCAAAAAAATTCAAAAAAAGGTGAAATTGTCCCCGCTTTTCGAGAATGAAAAATTTTCTCGATTTCGATTTTCGGAGTGACCACCAGCCTAGTCTCGTGCCCAGACATTCGTGGTCCCGAGTGAGAAACCATGCCCTGTGCATGAGGGGGCTGCTTTTGCTGTGTTAGCTACTACTGGGAGTCCGGTGCGCAGAGGGGACAGAGGGACCTCACAGTTGGTATCAGAGCTTTGTTGAAAGCTAATAAGGATAAACAAATGCTTATCAAAAATTGATATAAAAAAAACTCAAAAAAAGCATTTTTCATAATGTATTTTCATTCCATAAGCTTCTTTAATGAAGAATTTTCAATTAAAAATTTTTTTTTTATAGATGGAAGTTCCCTATTTATCTGGTATTCCCGACCTCACCCAGTCTCAAGATATGACTGCGTTCGCCTTCGAGCATCTCTCTTCCGCTTCAACTCGAACAAGCCGAGCAAGACTCACACGCCATTTCTAACTTAAGGAAACTCATTTTAAATATTCTGCCTTTTTCTCGACCTTGTTTATATGAGAACCCAACATCTCCTGATTATTGCCAATGGGTATCCATTCTCCATTTTCATTGTGTTTGCAATACATATTAAGTGCACAAATGAAGAAGGATGACGTAAGGTCAAGCCATGGCAATGGCGAAAGAATAGAGCAAAGAATGCAAAACAAGTGAGAAACCAAAACCAATAGGCTAAAAAAAGTTCAATCATTTATTATGCATCGAGATTAAAAAATATTCGACAGTCAAACCATACAACATTTTTTTTTGTTTTTTCAAAATAAAAAATTAAGATTAAAAAATGTTACAATTATGTGTTTTATATTGTTTTAGTGAATTTCATCGATTACGGTAGCTTTGCTCCGATTAGTGGATAGGATTATTTTCCAAACTCAAGAATGACCTCAAATTTTTCTTAATGCCTTGCCTCCCTCCAACGAGTGCACCTCAAATGGCCACATCCCACACTAGGATCTACTCCTTAGAGAACAGGAGACTACAGTATGAATTCCATGCTTGAGCATAATTCTAGACTCACGCTGGAAACATGAACATGGGTTTTGAGCATCATTCTTCGAGTGGATAAGACCTCACCACCACTGAAAGGATGGCATCCAGGAGATTTAGAAGATCGGACGATACCATTGTTTCTAAACTGCCCTAAGTTTGAGCCATAGCCACATGCTTCTTCACTTGCCTCCTCATTGTAA
Organism: Cibotium barometz; assembly: GCF_041138505.1. Taxonomy (NCBI): domain Eukaryota; kingdom Viridiplantae; phylum Streptophyta; class Polypodiopsida; order Cyatheales; family Cibotiaceae; genus Cibotium; species Cibotium barometz. Next base: position 15,012,225 of record NC_141102.1, on the reverse strand, counting down.
AACCTCACTAAACCTCACTCCTTGCAAGTACAAGAGAATGAATGAGAGATGGTGGGAGAGCACACAGGTGAGGTGGTCCCACTGACTCATCATAGCTCAATATTCAGGCACTTCTTTTCAAAGGAGATTACAAAGGCTTTACAAGCACTTCTCCCTAGGAACAAGTGCCCTAGTAAGGATGGGTTTTTGTCTCTCTGACATTGCAAGTGCATGGCAAGTGGCTTTCACTAAATTAGAGGGTTTGATTCACTTTATCTCCACGGAGGTGATAAGTTGGACATTCACTCTACTCGAGATCTATCACCCTTTTGGAGACAACCTACAAAACCCTAGTGAAAACCATCAACCGTTCACCACAACCCACCCCCACATCTGAGGAGTTGTGACCCTCTCCTCCAGAACTCACAACCAAGTCCAAATCTAGGGGTCCTCTAGGCGACAGGTTTTGACTTTTTCATTTTGCACGCCAAGGATGCCTCCGTACATCCTTTTGCTTCCCTCTTGTGGCGAAGGTCATGGGAAGTTTTTAAGCCTCCCAAGAGGCTGGACTTACCTACCAAATATCAAGAGGAACTCCTCAATTCAATTCAATTTTCAGTTTGCAAATGGGTCCATTGGGAAGATGGGAAGGATCCTCTACCAGACTTGTTGCACCTTGGGACAATCCCAAAGGTCATTAATGATATTGAGACTCTAGGCGTCCCAAGGTATCGTGTCATTGCATCCACAGACCTCTCAAGGTTCTCCACATTTTCAAATTGTCCAAGGATATATTTCAACTGCTCATATTTGTCTTTTTAACAAACGTAGGGGTTAGACCAAGCCACCTATAGGGGGCATTTTTTTAAAGTGATATCACCCCTACATATGGCAATACGACAAAATACTCCTCTTGATTTTTGACAAATGTAGGGGTGAGACCATGCAGGGGGCAATTTTTTAACGTTGATCTCACCCTTACAAATGACAATACAACAAAATACTCACGTTGAAATGTATCAAAAATGATCTTCAAAAAGGCTTTGTTTAGGCATCTTCTTGCACCATAACCTGGTGGCTTGTTGCCTAGGCCTATAAGTGACCACTAGCCCGAGCATATGAGGACATGGGATAAGACCTCACCCTTCGATCTCATCATAGTATCTCACTGCAATATCAAGACAACCCTCTTTTCAACAGTCCGAGCACCACAAGCACATGTCAAAGGTGGAGTGTCCTAGCGAGGAAGAGCACCACAAGCACCTACCAAAGGTAGGAGATCATTAATGGCACTACAGCATGGAATGTTGGGACGAGGCCATAAAGGAAACTACCATACCACCGACCATGTCCTTCCACAACATATGGACAAACACCACATACCCTATTGGGAGAAGTTCGTTAACATACCACCTCCTTCCCTATTCATATACAAAGAATTTGAATATAAGTCTATGCATATTCAAGAAAAAAACCCAAACAAAATAATTTTTAAGTTAACTATTAAGGTAAAAGTATCCTCACTTAAATGTTATGTGATTGAACTCTAGTGTATTAGTTCACTATTTGTAAGGTAAAAGTATTCACACTTAAATGTTATATTATCAAACTCTAATGTTAATACACCACACTTTTTTGTTCTTTATGAAAAACACGAAAAACACTACATATCATTTAGTACTTTTCGATAAGCATTCTATTCTTATGATAACAAAATGTACATTCAAAGGAGTCAATTAAAATCTAATATATGCATACAAATACTAAACATCTAAAATGTTCCTACTTATGTCATACAAACTTACATATTTTTTGATATTAATACAAATAAATATTGTATAAACACCTTTCTAGAGTTCACCACAATTTTAAAAAACTCATTCAATGAACATGTTAACACGTAAATGTTCAATAAACTCCTCTCCAACTTGATTCAACTTGCTCTATTACATTTTTTGACACACCAAATTCTGATAGTTTAATGCCTTGCAAAAATCATGGCAAATATTTAAAAACTTCTAAGCTGAATTTAATATTGATCCTATTATAAATAGATATATATCAATGAAGTACATTGTATTAATTTATATACATGGTTTGTTCAAAGTCATAACTTTTAACTACAAGTGCCTTTCCAAGCTTTATTCTATATATTAAAGTCACTTGATCATGGGAGCCTACTCAAAAACCTTCAAACCATCCACTATCACATAGACTACAAGCCACAAAATCCAACATATCTAACCAGCATCTTTAGTGGGATGCCTACTCAAAAACCTTCAAACCATCAACTATCACATAGAGTACAAGCCACAAAATCCAACATATCTAACCAGCATCTTTAGTCCTTAACAACATATAAGACTAAAAACACCATTAGTTAAAACATAATATCAATATGCATTCACGATTAGTTAAAACATAATGTTTTAAAAAATAGTAAAAAATTTTAATATTGAACTTACTTTCCACTTTAGACAAAACTCTTTGTAACCTACATTTCTAATACCTAAGAACCTAAATTTCTAATATCTAGAACTTGATTCTCTCCCTTCTAATATGAAAGTCTTAAAGATTTTATAAAAATCCCTATTCATCGAAGGTACACCAATTTCAAGCATCATTTATCAAAAAATAACCTTTTTTGACATGTTAAATTATACACTTAGCCAAGAGAAATTATTAGAAACAACAATACTAATGCAACTCTTATAATCAACTTAGATGGAAATTTGATAATAGCATGGGACTAGCAAAGAATACATGTCCATCAAAGAACACTTGTAGCATTATAATAGAAAAGCCTAGAGAGTTGTGAAATATAACAATTTTCACTTATGTACATGCTACATACATTAGAGAAACTATAAAAGCTATCTTTGAAACATTCATCTTTACCTTGCTCAATGTACTAATTACTTAAGAAAATGTAAGCACCTGGAGTGACAAGAGGAGACAGGTAAAAATTAAGCACATAATCCCTATAGATACCAGACTTGGTAACAACTAAAAGGTTTAAGAGTCAAGAAATCATGCCTTATACATACAAGGTAGTGACAACAAAGAAGAAAAGAAGATCGAAAAGAAACCTTTGAATTATTCATGAAGGCATCTTAGTCGATTTAAACATTGCAAGCTACATGCATAGAGGTCCCTTTACAAATACCCATGTGTACATGACAACATTCCTATGAGATCTTATTAGTTAACTAATTCCAGAATGTATGTCTTACATGCAGAATGGATATCATAATGGAGATGAATTTGTTCATCCTCACAATGTTGGATGTCTTTTGCTACATCCATTCGGGCACCCTTGAAAGAAACATTGGCCCACCATCATTGATGGCAAGGTTAAGGAATGTTTTTGACTACTTTATTTAAGAATAGATAATCCTTATGGTGTCTTTTGCACGATCAAGACATTGTGTTGTGCTATGATGCTGAATTTACTAGGCATTTCTAGGGATGCCTCCCAAGTAAAATGACATCAAGCTCTAGTTAAACCAGTTAACTTTCAAGAGTAACCCTTAAAGGAGAAGGCTTAGAAACCTTAAAAAATGCCAGCTGGATTAGACTTCAGGATAGAAAACTTAGAAACCTTTTTAAAAAAATTGCTACCTGGATTAGACTTCAGGACGAAAAAAAAACCTTCAGAACCTTAAAAAAAATGTTAGCTGGATTAGACTTGAGGATAGAAAACTTACTAGCTATGAGGAAGCCTTTATCTTGAGCTTTAAAGCCTCCACATAGATCTGCGCTTCGCACTCTAGAAAGGAAGAATTTTAGTAGTGAAACCTTCACATAGATCTGCCCTAGTTTACACGCTCTAGAAACGCCATTAAGCTTAGAGATGACAAACCTTGTCGACCCACATGCAAATCAAGTAATAGACTGCAATTCTTTACTGTATTAGCTGTATCTCAAAAAGCAGCTCCACTATATTGATTGCAGAAAGCAGTATATTGTTCTGATAATCTTACCTTTCGGAGGAAATCTTAATGCTAAGCATGCCATTGTTGCAGTTGAAGACTTTGGCCAGTTCTTGGCACCCCACCAACGTATGTAGGAGGTGGTGGAGCGAGAAGAAGCAACCTTTCACTTCTGACTCTAATTCAGTTGATGCAGATAGGGAACATGATAAAGAGCTTTCTAAGTAGGGTAAGGGGGGGTGTGTGTATGTGCGCGCGTGCGTGCGTGCGTGCGTGTGTGTGTGTGAGAGAGTGAGTGAGAGCGAGAGAGGGGTGGGTGTGTGTGTGTGTCGTGTGTGTGAGTGAAGAGTGAGAGTGAGAGTGAGAGTGAGAGTGAGAGAGTGAGAGAGAGTGAGTCTGTTCTTTAGAATGTTCCCGACCTGCACCAAGCGAATTTGAGACAGAAATAAGAAGAAGGTGAGCTTAGGAAGCTTGGTTAACTAGGGTATATATTTTGAGCGGATAAAGCCTAAGAAAATAGCCCCCACACACACGCACAGAGCGAGAGAGAGAGAGAGAGAGAGTGTGTGTGTGTGTGTGTGTGAGAGAGAGAGAGAGAGAGAGTGTGTGTGTGTGTGTGTGTCTGCGCATATATATAATATGCAGTGCAATGTAGTAGGTTATGCCCGTGCAGTGAAGCAGACGGAGCTTTGCGCGCGCGCACAAGAAAGACCAAAAGAAAGCTGCAGGGCTTGCTTTGCAAGAAGAACTTGGAAGCTTTTTGATGCGAGCAAGAAGGCCGTTTTGTGTGTTTCTGTCCATGGAGGCCGAGGAGGAGGAGGAGGAGGAGGAGGGCAAATGTGCCCACCACCACTGCAGCGCGTCACGCATAACGTGAACAGCTTTTTCCCATAAATTATTATCGCTGCTATCATTTCGCCCCCAGAAAATACCATCATCATTCTCTCTCTCTTTTATCTTTTTTAAAAATGTTAATTACCATTAATTTCCTTTTATGTTTGACCCCCCCCCCCCCCCAAAAAAAAACGATTACCAGAAATACACGTCCCATTTTACAAATATTTTCAGTGTCTTTTGAGTACTAGTACTCAACCCACGCGTTGCTGCGGTGTGGAAAAGACATTAGGAAGCCAAGTCTTTTGAGTGTACTAGTACTCAACCTGCGCGTTGCTGCGGTATGTAAAAGATATTAGGAAGCCAAACCCAAGAATGGAAGCCGAAATACAAAAGGTCAATCCGAATACAAAGGGTCAATTGAAGGGATTTTTTCCTCTTATTTTTAAGAAATCCAAGATTTCTTTTTTCTCTTCTCTCTTTGTGCCTTGGTTATCCATGGTTAATATGTAATAGATATCTCCCTTAAAAAAGAACAAATCAATAATAAGCATTTAGCCAGAATTCAAATGTATATCACTTTTACACAATACATATTTTAGGTATACAAACTTATCTTTACATATATGTACATGTCTGTATTATACATTTCCTAAATATTTTGGAAAAAATCATAGTGTTTACATTTTCTATTGTATCAAATTGAGTAATTAGCTAGAACTGTAATAATATCAAATCATAGTGTTTACACTTCAGGGGAGGACCTGAAACCATCCCTCACCTCTTTATCTCTTGTCCCTACAACTCAACTTCCTTATGACTCTAATTGCCCCTTCCCACCCGTCGTAGGACCTCAATTGGAATGAGTTGCTTTTATGTGAAACCAGTGGCATGTCCTCGAAAATATGGAGGCTGTTAGGGCCACATACCTTTGGACATTCTAGGTCCACAAAAACTTGTGGGTCTTTCAACGTGTACAAGGTGATGTGATTCATGGCGTGAAACAATGTTTGACTATGTAGTTGAGGTGGCTTTGAAGGAGTCCAAGACCAAACTGATGCAGGAGACTACCGATTCGAAGTTATTCAAATGGAAAGGATGGATTTGGACCTGATCAACATGACCAATGAGGCAATTGAAGCAGCAAAAATACAAAGAGTTGAAAATGAAAGAGACTATGGCCTAAGCATTAGGGATAAGAAGCTAATTCGGTTCATCTTGGAACAAGTAGAATTGCAAGCAACATTGCAAGCATTAGGGATAACAAGCTAATTCAGTTCATCTTGGAACTAGTAGAATTGCAAGCAACGTTGTAAAGAGTAGGCACAAGTTAAGCTTCTTTGTTAAAAAAAATTTGTAAATTTCTCCTTTTTCAATATTATACTTCCAGTCTTAAAAAAAAGGGCTGTAATATATATATGTGTATGTATGTATGTATAAATGCACACACACACATATATAGCTAATTACTCAATATATATGTATAAGAAAAGTTTTTTTTTAAAGGAAGGCTTGAAATGGATATTTACACACGGCTTGTGTATACAGCTCACACACACAACCCACCGACAATTTGTACATGAGTGCATATTTAGTGTAGTCAGTATGGATCGAACCCAAGACCTTTGGGATAACACTCATCCTCTTCTACCAACTGAACTACTGTCGTGGTTACAAAAAGTATTTTGTTTAGTATTATAAACAAATTATCAACATATTTAGTGTAGTCAGTATGGATCGAACCCAGGACCTTTGGGATAACACTCATCCTCTTCTACCAACTGAACTACTGCCGTGGTTACAAAAAGTATTTTGTTTAGTATCATAAACAAATTATCAACATTATAAAATCAATAATGCAATTGCAAAATCACAAATAGTTTATCACTAAAACCCCAAGAGTTACAAATAATTATCACTAAAGAACCCAAATTGATTACTTGGAAATTCAAAAAGATATTAAAAAAATATAGAGATTAGATTACCTTTGAGTGAGAATCTATCACACCAAGAATGCTATGATTTTACTTGCAGATAGAAGTACGATCTTACACTACATTATACAAGCGAGCAAGCATAGCTGTATTTCACGTATAAGAGAAATCACAAGCAAGGCGCAGACAAAGGACCCACTGTGCGTCCTGCAAAAAGGACCCATAGTTGCATGTAGGAGTTTAATAATGATATTGAACCTTTTATAAAAAGCTTTCTTTTTATATTAAAAAATCTTCCCATTTCTCTAATATAATTCCAGTCTTTTTTTTTAAAAAAAGATATTGAATTTTTATTTCTTTTCCTTTTCTTGAAAAAACTTGAAAATATGTATATTATTATTAAGAGGAAAATGAGACTTCTACAATTAAAAAAAATTTAAGAGGAAAATGAATTAGACTGCTACAATTAAAAAAAATTTAAAAAATTAAAAAAATTGTGGTCTGGATATTTTATTTCTTTTTCTGTATATTGAAATCTTTTCTTTTGCATTCTACAATTTCAGTATTAACTTAAACTTTCTTTCTTTTCCTCAAAAAAAATTCTGTAATTTCAACCTTCTTGAATTTTTTTAATTTTAAAAAAAATCTTTGTAAGCACATTTGGCCGGACAAGCTCTCAGTGGATGTAAAGATAGAGACGTTTGATGGACGGGCCAAAAAAATATAATTAAATCTCGCAAGTAAAAGGCCGTATGCGATATTTTCTTTTTTTATTTTTTTTAAAATCAAGCGTTTATTTGACATTTTTTTAATAAAAATATCTAAGTGCAACGTTTGAATACAAATTTGTTGGAAATTGGACATTAATGATCGATGCATGTAAATATGGAGGAGTACTACAAATTATTTATTTAATTATTTTTGGTGCAGTGTGCAATTTTTGCCAAGTATATAGATGTGACGTTGTGCAATTTAATTTATTATCAAAATGCAAATATTGATTGGTCCTACATGGGAGATCTAGTTTGTAATTTAAAATTTATGGGCGCCAATTTATTATCTATCTATTTTGTGTATCTAAATGTAGGCCATGGTGTGGATGAGTTGCTCAAAGCAAGCGTCCTTTAGTGTAATTTTCACAGCACAAATTGAGAAAAACCGGTTACAATTTTGCCTAGCCTGGAATTTAAAGATTCAAAATTTTTAACATTTATGTAATAAAACCGGTTAATCTATGCATTTTCGCAATAAAAACCCATTGAAAAAAGTTTATTTGTGTGACACTGGCCCCAATACTAATATTTCAGGCTATCATGCTCTCTCTCTCTCTCTCTCTCTCTCTCTCTCTCTCTCTCTCTCTCTCTCTCTCTCTCTCTCTCTCTCTGTGACACACACACACACACACACACACAACTCATGCCAAATATAATGTGCCCTTTTCTAGACCCTATTGAGCCCCTTGATCTAATGTAATATCAAACATTTTAGTCCCCCTCCCCCCCTAACATGGCCTCCCTTTTTCTTGCATTTTATAGCATCATAGCACAACACATCGTCTTGATCGTCAAAAAAAGACCTCCATAAGGATTATCTATTTATAAATAAAGTAGTCAAAAACATTCCTTAACTTTACCATAATGATGATGGGCCAATGTTTCTTTCAAGGGTGCCTCAGTGGGTGTAACTAAAGACATCCAATATTGTGAGAATGAACAATTCCATCTCCAATATGATATCCTTTCTGCATGTAAGACATACATCATAGAACTAGTTAGCTAATGCATCTACAACATGCTATAGATAAAGAACTTATTGGTGAACATGTTGTTGTGCCAATGCTCACCCCTACCTATTCATCACAATCATACCTTCAAATACTTAAGCTCAAAGCATTGTCTTTGATAATGGGTTTTATAAATAGCCTAGGTTTGAGTAGAGTAAGATGGCTATTTCATTTTTTGTGAGCTTTCATAGTCACCATAGAAACAAAGCTAGTTAAAGGAGATTTAGAGGTAATGTGTATAGCTAAGTGTAAAATTTCCTCAAGTAATTACAACATGGAGCAAGGTAAAGATGTATTTTTCAAAGATAGCTTTTATAGTTTCTCTAATGAATGTAACATGTCAAAATTATCATATTTCATAACTCTCTAAGCTTTTCTATTATAACGCAAGAAGTGCTCTTTGATGGACATGCATTTCTTGGTGGTCTCACTATTATTGTCACATTTTCATGAAAGTTGATTACAAGAGTTGCATTTATTATTGTTACTAGTAATTTATCTTGGCTAAGTGTATATTTAATGGTCATGATTTTTATTTTATTTTCTAACAAATGCTACTTGAAATTTCTATACCTTTGATGGATGGGGAATTTATAAAACCTTGAAGAGTTTAGTTTTAGAAGATAAAGAAGCAACTAGGTAATACAAATTTAGGTTCTTTAGACTTAGGAATTAGAAATGTTGGTTTAATATTAAGTTTGGCTAAAAGTGGATGCCTCTTGATAGGTATTGGAAAGTAAGGGGAAATCTTATGTTTTAACTAATGGTGAATGTATCTTGATATGCATACCTAAACTTACTCTTGGATGTTGGTGATATTTACCTAAACTTACTCTTGGGTATTATTGATGTGTAGAGATAATAGTTGGACATGTTGGATTTTGTGGCTTGTACTCCACTTGATAGTTGATGGTTTATGAGTGGGCTTGCATCATTATTATTTTTTATATAAAGCTTGGAAAGGCACTTGCACTTACAATAGAGTACAGTAGAGTTATGACTCAAAACGAACCATGTACATAAATTAATACAATGTACGTTATTGCTGATATATCTATTTATAGTACAATAACATTAAATTTAGTTGAGTAAATTTTAAATATTAGCATTATAAGACCATATAGATTATGGTTTTTTACAAGACACTAAAGGGTGTGCATGCGTATTGGAAGAATATGAGGTGTTTCAAAAAGGTGTACTAGAATTTGAAGCACGAGTTTACTTAACACAGTTAAGTGTTTCACGTGAGTTCATTAAACAAGAATTTGAATTGCAGTTGAAGTTACAAAAATATATGTATACAATATTTTTTTAATACTAATATAAAAAATATTAAAGTTTTTATGATAATAATAGTAGGAATCATATAGATGTTTTAAATTTTGCAGTGTATAGTTTTAAAAGTTTACAAGAGGGATTTTAAGATTGTCCTTTTAATGCACATTTGACTTATCATAAGAATAGAATGCTTTTTTTATATTTTATGTTAAATTAATATATGATATTTTAGTGTTTTTCATCCAAGAACGAAAAAATTGTGTATTGTGTATTCACATTAGAGTTTGAAAATAGAACATATTAAGTGTGCTAGAATACATTTTATCTTATAAAGAAATCAAAATAAAAAAGTATTTATCCACATCTTTTCATGAATAGGAGCATCCTTTTGTGTGTGATCACATGTTAATAGGTTGAAATTAAAAAGTCAATATTTTTTTCTCTTGGTTGAGAACTTATTAAATAGAGAAAAACAACTTTGTAAATCCTACTAAGTCATGCAAAGAACATAAATAATTCTCACAAACATACGTCTTTAAATAACTACATTGAAAGTGTTTATGAATATTCCAATTATTGGTATAGGAAAATAAATATTTATGGTACTTTAATCATGGTTAATTTTTAAAATTTTTAAATTTTCTAGTTGGATTTCAAAATAAATGTAATACTTTGTTTGAATGTCTCTAAAAGCACAATGTGTTACTTTTGTTGGAGTGGAGATCAAGGTAGCAACACACACATAGATGGACCAAGCAAGCAGAGATAGATGAAGCACACCACTTGAAGTAGATTGATTAGAACAAGTGAAGTATAAGTAAAGCGGCATGATAAGGCCATCACTTTCACACACTCATAAGGGTACATGCATACCCTCCTAAAGAGGGAAAAAGTGCCCTAGCCCATTATTAATCTACATCCACACAATACTACCATATAAAATTATCATGTATAGAGACGTAAACGAGGCTAATCCCTCATGTAATGGGCCTCTCCTTGACATAACAATAATTCACCTCAATGTGCTATATGCGAGCATGAATGGGTTCCTTGAAAACAACGGCTAATGCGCTCTGGTTGTTAATGAAGATGGAGGTGAAGGACTGTTGTCCAACACCAAAATCTACCAAAAGGCACATCTAGGCCATACACACTTCACAATGGCAGTAAAAGCTATCCTATACACTCAACTTCATAGCTCTAAGTGGCCATTGTTGGGCTGCTTCTTACTAAACCATGATATACATAAATCACCAAAGTGAAAGCAAAACACACTACTGGACACTTATGTGGCATAACATCTAACCTAATCAGAATCACTAAAAGCATATAGCTAAATATCACCCCCTTAGCATAAAATAATCTAAGGGACAGAGTGCCCTATAAGTATCTAAATACTTGCTTTGCAGCCTGCTAATGCTTACTTTTGGGATTGTGCATAAACCTACTCAACTAGGAGACCCTAAACTGAATGGCTGGCCTATTACATAAATAGATGAGACACCCAATAGCTTGCTGATAAAAATGCATCAAATGGTTCACCTTAATCCTAGAGAGACTAAGCCTATAACCTATCTCTACTAGTGTAGAAAAACATGCTTACAATCTTTAGGACAAAATCTTGTAAGTAGCCTTTGTATATACTTTAATTGCAACATCACAATACCATCATCACACCACATAAACTATATGCCCAAATAATAATACAACAAGTCCAAATCTCTCGTCTCAAATGACACATTTAATTTAGCATTGAATGGTGAAATCTTCTCCTCACTAGGTTCCTATGAGTAGCATGTCCTCATTAGGGCCTATGAGTAGCATGTCATTAATGTATAAAATGATAAAAACAATGTCATTAACGTATAAAACGATGACCAAAAAACAATATTTACTCCTCTTCACCTAGAGGGTAATCTCCGTTGGGTACTCGATGGGGGGGTGGGGGGGTCACTATGTTTAAACTCTATATATCATGTGTGTTCAAGGCCTATTTGTAAAACCCCTTATCTGTGAATTTCTTGTGAATAAATCACACCCTTTTTCTATTCAACCTGTGAATACCCCCTTTAAAGGGTACCCTTATGTATGTAAAAAATGTGCAAAAATGAGATTTTAAAAACCCATTCTATTGAACCCACGTGCTACGCTTACATATTTATGAGTGACCCCCCCTCCCCCGAGGTTGGGTACTCTAAGTTGGACTATTGCAAAATCCATTTACAACCAACTATGCATTTATCTTCTCATACCATGTCCTTGGAAGTTGGAACGTGCATAAGGCCATATAAAGTTTTTATTAACTTACATACTTTAGATTCCTACCTCTTCTCAACAAAACCAAGAGGTTGAAAGGATGATGAGCATGAAAAACTTGATTATTACAACAATGGTAGGATCTCGAATGGTTTGCCATGCATTGACAGTGGCCGGTTAAGCATAAATTGTCACTGTTGATTCAGTGAATCAAAAGAGTTGTGCCGCTCAAAGTAAGGAAAATTATAAATAAAGTGTGAGTCATGAGCACGCCTTGCATGGAACTCCCTAGCCATGAATCTTTTATTTGATTGGCATGTAGAGGGGGTCCACATGTAGATTCCATGGAGATGCCATGTAAATATCTACATATTCTTTGATGGCAAATGAGAAAGGCAATCTCCAGGAGGCTGGTTAGATAATACCAAAGTTTTCAATTATAACTTGGTGTTAACCACCACTCCGATTAACATGACCTTTAGGGCGGCTACACCCTTTGTACTTTATCGTTTGTAGCTGTGTAATGCATTGATTGTATATGAGACATGGGATGACTAAGCTTACGGCTTGTGTAATGCCGATCATGAGGAATCTATGTACATAGAGCTAGAGAACTAGGAAGACTAGTTTTGGGCCCCCACTTGTAGCTGTGTAATGCACTGATTGTATATGAGACATGGGATGACTAAGCTTACGGCTTGTGTAACGCCGATCATGAGGAATCTATGTACATAGTGCTAGAGAACTAGGAAGACTAGTTTTGGGCCCCCACTTGTAAATGGGCAGCCGAACATTGTAAATACGAGCTCATGTATATAAGACATTTTATGGAATATGAAAGGGACAATCCCATTTGTCTCACTTGAGTTTGCCTTGTCTCTCTTTATCGCATTGTGAGCTTGTGGTTGCATTCTTGCTTGTGTTCTTGCTTGTGTTCTTGCTTGCATGTTTGATTGTCGGTGTATGTGAGTAGGAATGGAAATGCTCTCCTTCTCTACCTTCTCTTTCTTATCTACCATGTGGTTGTGCAGACACTGTGTGTACTGCAAAGAGGTCTCAAAGTTGCCATTGGGTGTATGCAAATTGAGGTCACTGTTTGTGACAGTTTGGGTGTAGTATAGTACCGCCTGTAGAGAATACAACAGTTTGTGCAGGTCAAACAAGAGTGTTGTTTTTGGTAAATTTGTGCTGCATAGAAGATGTCAATCTCGAATGATGGAATAAACCAGATTGTTTACAGAGAATCTTGACAAGAAAACACATTTCATTCTTGGAGGTTTAGATTGATAAATTTCCTAATGGAAAAGGTTACTACTAGGACTACATTGAAGGTGAACATGAGGAGGCACCGGAGATACCAGAGATTAATCCAACTGCTGCAGATGTAAAAGAGTTCAAGGATTGCAATCAAGGAGAAATGAAAGTCATGTATTGGCTTTCTATTAGTATACAGGAAACCAGAAAATCTTGGGCATATACAGGATGCCAAATCACCTAAGGAGGCATGGGACACCTTGGTGAAGCTGTATAAAACTAACCCCAAGGCATGAAAGATTCAGTTGAAGAATGAGATTCTTACTGTGGAGAAGAAGAATATGTTTGTGAATGATTATGCCTTGAAGATAAAGGGCATTGTGGAATCCCCTGCATATCAATTGGTGTTTCTATTGATAATGATGATAAGGTAGAAGTGTGTCTACGTGGTCTCGGGCCACAATACAAGGTGTTCAAGACATCTATTCAGACTTGGGAGAACATTCCCAACTTCATAGAAGTGGTGTCAATGTTGATCATCATTGAAGAGAAGAACTTGGGTGAAGATCAACAGTCCTCACAAAACAAAAATAGTTCAGAGTAGTAGGCCTTCTACACAAGTGTAGGTAGAGGATAAGGTAGAGGTCGTGGATGTGGCCAAGGTGGTGGCCGAATAGGTAATCAAAAATTATGGTCAGTAGTAGCAGGCAACAATCCTAGGATTCACAACAACAACACACAGGTGGAAGAGGCCAGTTTAGAGGTAGGGGGAGTCAAAGAGGTCGTGGTAATTGGCAAAGGCAGTATAATGATACACGAGGGCATTTTTACTGTGGGGGTAAGCTTGGATATGTAGAGGCAGATTGCTATAAGAAGCAGAGTGACATGAGAAATGGAAAAGTTCATCAAAACAACTATGCATCCTCTAGCAAAAATAATGAGGATAATGAGAGGCTGTTCGTTATGCAACATGACAAGTTAATGCTGTGTCTGGAAATGATGTAACAGCATGTAAGGATGATGTATGGTATGTTGATTGAGGTGCTTCAAACCACATGACAAGTCATGGTGAGTGGTTCAAGGAAATGAAGAGTCTTGAACGACCAGGTTTTGTTAAAACAGGGGATGACACTGCTCATCCAATTGCTCATGTTGGAGATATGCCATTGTCTATATAGGATGGTGAGGTGAAGTATCTTGTAGATGTACTTCGTGTTCCGAACATTACAAAGAATTTGGTTTCTCTTAGCGAGATGATTGAGCAGGGTTTGCAGGTCCGATTTAACCCTAATGGTTGTTATGCAGAAGACTTTAAAGATAAGTGCAGGTTGGTTGCAAATGGCAATAGAGTGGGCAAAATGTTTACATTGAATGTAAATATGCCTAAAGTGAGTGCTGCAAGGTAAATATGCCTGAAGTGAGTGCTGCAATGTAAATATGCCTGAAGTGAGTGATGCAATGTTTGCAAATGGTTCAAGAGTTGTTGCAAATACAGACATTTGGCATAAGATAATTGGGCATGTAAATGTGCAAAGAATGAAGTTTATGCAAACTAAAGAAATTGTGACAGGGCTGGCTAAGTTTAAAGTTGAAGGTATGTAGAAAGTTTGTGAAGCATGTCAATTTGGAAAGCAAACAAAACATGTATTTCCACATGACAGAAATGTGAGAAGGAATGTACTAGATGTTGTGCATTCAGATGTATGGGGTCCTGTGCGAAGACTATTTCTATGGGTGGTTGTAGTAGGTACTACTTAACATTCATTGATGACCACACGAGGAAAGTGTGGGTGTATTTTATGAAGGATAAGAGTGAAGTGTTCACTCATTTTCAGGATGATGGCTGAAAGACAGATAGGAAAGCATGTGAAGTGCCTAAGGTCAGATGGAGGGGGAGAATACTTCTCCAAAATGAGTTCTCTAAATTCTTGTGAAAGAATGACATTCAAAGACAATTTACATGTAGATACACTCCGGAGAAGCAAAATGGAGTTGTTGAACAAAAAAATAGACACATTACTGCAGAGAGCATGAGCATTGACGGCAGAGAAGAATATGTCGCATAGCTATTGGGTTGAGACTATGTCTACAGCAGTTTATATCATGAACATGACTCCTACTGTGACCATACATGATGTAATGCTAGAGGAGAAGTTTATTGTCAAGAAACTTGATTTATCTCACTAGAAAGTTTATTGTCAAGAAACTTGATTTATCTCACTAGAAAGTTTTTGGATGTATTGCATATGTGCATGTGCTAGATGAGTTGTGTACTAAGCTGGATCCAAAAGCAGAAAAATATGTGTTTATTGGGTATTCCCTTGAGTAAAATGGATATAGATGTTATAATCCTTCTACCTGTGAATTGAGGGTAAGCAGGGATATTGTATTTAATGAGATGAGTAGCTGGTATGCTGCTGGGGCTGATGTAAGTGGAAATGTGGTTGCATAGAATGCAAGTCAGCAATCACATTCATTGAGTGGACCAGGAGAGTCCTCATCCAGCGGTTCTATTGAGTGGACCAGGAGAGTCCTCATCCAGCGGTTCTATTGATAGACCATGGAGTGGCAAGCTGCATCATAATACCAGTCTTGAAAATGTAGTTGGTACATCACATAAAGGCGAAGAAAAAATGGTTGAGCCCCTTGGTATGCCTGATATTTTTGCAGGGCATTCTCTTGTTGATGGAGAATCTAGTGGCTTGGAGATGAGCCTTGATGAGGAGCTTAGGATTCTAGCAATGAGCACACCTGTGTGAAGAAGGCTATGGAAAGCATAAATGCAAAGTTATGAAGATTTGGAAGAGTCAAAAACTCTGTGTAGAGGTTGACTTATGATGGTTATCTGGCACATCACTATGCTTATATGACAAACGTTGTGCAGGTTATAGAACCCACATGTTTTGATGAGGCTATTAGAAATGTGTGTTGGGAGAAAGCTATGAATGAGGAGATGGATGCATTGTATGAAATGAGACTTGAGATTTGATGCCATTGCCTGAAGGCAAGAAATCTATTGGCTGTAAGTGGGTGTATAAGGTGAAACATAATGGTGATGGTAGCCTAAGTAGGTACAAGGCTAGATTGGTAGCCAAAGGATATGCACAGACACATGGGATTGATTATGAGGAGACATTTGTCCTAGTTGCAAAGATGGCAACTGTGAGAGTTGTGATTGCGGTGGCTGCAGCTAAAGGCTGGTTTTTACATCAGATGGATATAAAAAATGCATTCTTGCATGGTGACCTGCAAAACAAGAAGAGGTGTTTATGGATTAGTCAGCAGGTTTTGAGGATACATGTCACCCAGAGTATGTATGTAAGCTTCGTAAGGCTTTGTATGGGCTGAAGCAAGCTCCACGAGCATGGCATGACAAGATTGCTGAGTATCTTGTCACTATTGGTTTTCATATGGAAGATGCAGATCACTCTTTGTATGTGCGCAAGAGTTACAAAGGGTATTGTGATCATCACCATATATGTAGATGATCTTATTGTTGGGAGTGACAACTTCGATGAGATTGAGCATGTGAAAAGTCTTCTCAAAAGGAGGTTTGGCTTGAAGGATTTGGGAGATCTGCACTACTTTTTGGAAATTGAGATCATTCGCACACCTGAGGGTATTTGGCTATCATCACAGAGACAATATGTATTAGACATGTTGTCTAAGTATGGGATGGCTGATTGTAAGCCAATCTTGGTGTGCCATTAGATCAAAATGGCAAGCTTAGTGTGGATGTAAGTTATGTATTGGAGGATCCCACTATGTACAGGAAGATTGTGGGGAGTTTGATCTATGTCACGATCAATAGGCCAGATTTGAGTTACACTGAGCCAGTTTATACAGGTTTCACGCAAACCACATCTTGACAGTGTGCGACGCACGCTTTGGTATTTGAGGACCACTATTGATTATGCATTGTTTTATGCAGCACGTGTACCATTGGAGCTATATGGGTGGTATTGGTGTATATGGGTGTATAGATGCAGATTGGGTAGATAGCACTCAGATAGAAGATCTACCACTAGATTTATGTTTTCATTGGGGAGTGCTGCTATGACATGGAGCAAGAAGAAGCAGCCCACAGTTGCCTTGTCGAGTACAGAGGCAGAGTATAGAGGAGCTGCGGGTGGCAGCATATGAGGTAGCTTTGTTACGCAAGCTACTTGGCTGATTTGGGGTTGCATGTGGAGAGAAAGGTTGTTATATATTATGACAATCTTAGCAGTATACAGTTGGCCAAGAACCTAGTTCTTTATGCGCGGACGAAACACATTGAGGTAAATTACCACTTCATCAAGGAGAGAGTCTTGGCAGGCGACATCGACTTGGTATGTCAGCACATAGGATCAGGTCACTGACATCTTCACGAAGGCCTTGGGAGCTAAGAAGCTCCATAGATTTTGAGATATGCTTGGAGTTCATGAGCTGGAGTTGAGCTTGAGGGGAAGTGTTGAGATATCAAGCTCAACATGAGCTGACACTCACGAGGCGCCTGCATGATCATTCGACATTTACATCATTGGCATGTCTGGTAGTTGGCACCGACATATCTTCGCTAGAGATTCTACAGCTGGACTACACCAACTAGTCCACATCTACCCACTCCTCTTAGTGTGTTCACATTATGGACCATTTATATATACTCTATTATGTGTGCTAGTCACTTTATCTTCTTTGTCAACTTCTTTTGTTGGGTGAAGAAGAATAAGAATTTTCAACCTCGCACCTCATGTGTTCTCTTCTAGGGTTTGTGTGTGTGTGTGTGTGCTTGCAATAGCTCAAGCTCTCTCCTCCCTTGCATCTTTTCATTCTAAATATGCCATGCTCGTTTGCTTCTCATCCAAAAGTGAACGTCTGTTCTAGAGCTCAATCGTAAGCGCATGCCCGTGCCTCTCCTTTTGTGTTCAGATTTTGGAAGCGAACGCCCATTCGCTTCTCATCTTGAAACGAATGTCCATTCCATTTTGCTTTTTAGAAGAGAGTGCCCATTCTCTTCTTCTCTTGAGCAAACGCCCGTTCCACTCTGCCTTTGCAAGAGAACACCGATTCCACTCTGCCTTTGCAAGAGAATGCCCGTTCCATTGTGGATTCAATTCGAACGCCCGTTCCCTTATTCCCCTGAGCAAAGGCCCGTTCCTTCTTCCATCTCCAAAGTGCATGCGTGTGCCATTCCAGAAGTAAATGTCTATTCCCTCTCTCCCTAAGAAGCGAACACCTGTTTGTTCCAAAGCATACAGTCGTTCCATTTAAGCCAAAAAAAAACCTTTTTCCACATAGCGGTTATGCACAACAGTTCCATATTTCCATGCACCTACGATCGGGTAGATTGGTGTGAAATAACCCTCTCTTTGACGAAGCAAACTCTCAGGATGCTCCTTCGTTTATAAGATTGGACCCATCTGTCAATACCGAGTGGAGTCAAATGGTGCTTGTCTTTAACAGTACCAGTGAAAGAGAAGACCCAAGTATGAGACGAGGGATTCCAAACCTCGAAAAAGGAGAGCCAGAACTTCTATGCATGGATAGAACATCTGTCCAAGAGCAAGCTCCTACCTCTCCCACTCATTCGTAGAGAAGCCTTACTTCGAGGCTCCGTGATTCTATCCTGGGGAATACTCAATCAGAAGAACTACTACCAAAAGGGTAAGAGGCATGGACCAACCCCAAGAAAGAGAGCCCACTCCTTCTCTAGATCCTAGAGCGGAAGTAGGACAAAGTGAAAGCCAAGAGACCCAGATTGAACCACTAGTGTGGAGAGCTGTGCTTGTTTCAAGTATAGCTGATCAGTATAAGGCCCAAGGACCAGTGGAAAACCCAGATCCAGGTCCATCATCTTAGGGACCAGGAATGTCACACCAAAGGGAAGGGTCTACCCAAGCCCCTCATATTAGCCTAGTCCGCCTGTTTATCAGCAATACTCACCACAGGGAGTCCACCCAAGGTACCACATGGGACCACAAGGGGAACATCTAAACCACCTATCAGACATGAGACTCCGATGGCATATTATCCTCCACCAACCCTTCCACAATTCGCTCCTACTCCACCCATGGCAGGGCTAACACCAAAAATGCTGAGATTGGCCATGGAAATAGGGAGGGGGATGGCTGGTATCACACCTCTAGCACCAATGCAACCTGCACCAGCACCAAGGTTGGAACGGAATAAACTCACTAACATCTCGCAGCTTATCACAAAATTTGATGGGAAGAGTGATCCAATCCCACATTTAGAGATGTTTAATCAAATTTGTGATGCCTTCAGCCATGTAGAAGATCAAGTCAAGGTGAGCGCCTTTGGTCTTACCCTTGATGGCAAGGCTGGCCAATGGTTCCAATGTTTGAAGGCTGAAGACAAGGAGGCTTTCAAGGTTGGATATTCTTTTCAAGGTACGAGATGGAGCCTAGTTGAGCAGCTACATAACATAATGTAGAAGGAGGGAGAAACCATCAGAGACTACATCAATAGAATTAGATATCTCCACTCACACTATAGTGCCACATACAAGCTCTTTGATGAAAGGTTAATAGGGAGATTTCTAGAGGGTCTTAATGACATGCCCTTACATAACTCATTGTATTCCTTGGGCCATACCTCCTTTGAGAAATGCTGCACGAGTGCTATGGATTTCGAGGACAATTTCAAGGGAACACGTTTCCAAGAACTCCATGAAGGCACATCAAAAGCTTCCTTCAAGACTACCAGCACAAAGCCTGATGGGAAAAGTAAGAAGTCCACATCACGACAAAATGTAGAGCAATTGGCCACTACTTTAATGTAGCAAATGACCCAACAATGGAGAACCTACCAAGGTCAAAACCAGGGAGGCCAACCTTATCTTTATCCTAAGAGAGAACTTGCTTGGTGCCCAACTTGTCAAGCCAACCATACCGGCACAAAGTGCCCACATCTGAGACCCTGCTGCCCTAGCCTCTAGTGTACATATTACTGCATGAAATGGGGGAATCATGAGGTCTCCAACTACTATCATCAAAAAGATGCCTTAGCTAGAGTCCTACCTCAGGCATTTCCCGCTAACCCTAGGCAACCGTTGGCCTTGCGAGCACTTACACTTCATAACGCACCTCAACCTGGCCAAGAAGTGTCCCATAGAGGAATCCTAAGGGTAATGCCCTTAGCGCCCCCGGTTCTTTCACCTCAGCCCCCATTGCCAAGAGTTGTAATTCGTTAGCTAACCCTCATGGAAATCTTTGAAGATGGGAACGAGGGAGAAATTGCGGAGGTTCCTATCTATGAAACCCAAGAGCCTACTACAAGCCCACCCTCACAAACCTTCAGTCATTACGTTATGGAGGGAGATAAAATGTACCTTGCGTACTTAGTAGCCCCAACACTGTGAGCCAGAGACATGAATTGGATGAAAAAGCGACCACCCAAGCAGTGCTATGATTGTGTGGGATCTCACTGAGTGGCAGAATGTCCTAATAGGAAGGGAATGCAAAGTACCTTTGTATTCCCTTCCATGACTCCATTATGTGTAGGGTGTGGTATTGATCACATGTATAAAGATTGTCCTCTTAGATTGGGAATGACAGGAAAGGTTCAGGAAGGTAATCCTAGCACCAGCCTTAACCTGCTGAGTATTTGAGATTGCTTCATTCGAGCAGCCCCTCTCAACGCGGTAACAAGACTTCAAAACCAACAAAGGGCCTCAGCACATGCCGATGGCATCAACTTCACAAAAACAAGGCCAAGAAAGAGCCCCTGAATAGGCACGAGCGACTAGGCGCTCAAGAAAGAAAGCCACAAAAATCGGCAAGGGTGAAAGCCAGGTGGTTATCAAAAGCGGTTTGGAAGACGGCACTACAACTCACACGTCGACTTCTTCATTTGAAGAGGAAGCTTTGCTATGCACTGCTGCCCGAGCCAGAGAACCTATTGACATGCGCCAATTACTTAAAAAGTTCACCCCATTGAAAAAAAGAGAGACTTAATTGGGTGGCAGCCCAAGAGTTGGTTTGGAAATGCCAAGCGCAATTAGAAGATGACCCTCTGACCGCTTACCTTGAACCATGCCCATCGGTCTGAAACCTGAGACCTGCTAGATGAAGCTCAGGTATATCCTGAAGAGCTTCTAGACCAGCCACTCCCACAAGGGTTCATTCAAGCAGCAGCTTCCACTTTAGTAGAGCTACCCCCCATTAGGGAAACGGGGTAGCCGAATATCTTGAGAACCTATGAGATGACCATCTTAGGGGAATGAGCACTAAAATCCTCGTTCATATCCCTTATACACAAAAGAGCTTAAGACTGAGCCAAACCGACCTTCCTCGTAAAACAACCCCTATCCCAAGAGACATCGCAGGTCTCTCTTCCTTCCTCTCGTCTCAGGTCCAAATCCCTATTGGCACTTTGCTCCAAAGTAGCCCAAGCCTATGGAATGATCTTAAGGATTGGATTGAAGGATGCCTCAAGGCTGGCATGCAGCACGAAACCATGGAGCCTGCTGACAGCTCTATTGAATCTAAGGAAGAAGAATTTCGTATACCCCATAAGGTAGCTGGGACCCCTACGGTTTGACTGAATAAGCTCAAGAACAATACTTTGAAGTGATGAACTCAACGTTTGCATCCTTGCCAATAACCTTCAAAGGCCACCAAGCTATAGTAAATCTTGGATGGAGGAGTAGGAGTGAGGATTGTTACAAAACAATGCTGGGAAAAATGGGGAGCCCCCACCTTGGATAACACTACTTTACTGGTTAAACTTGCTGATGGAGCCACCGCTAGACCCATTGTTCTACTGAGGGATCTTAAGATTAAGATCCTAGGAACTACTTATCGCCACACCTCTGTGGTGATGAATTTCAGACATGAGCCAGCCTCTTATGTCTGCATCCTTGGCAGACCATTCATGAGAGAGTAAAAAATGATTCATGATTGGGATACCGAGACCACATATACATTCAAAGGAAAGATCTTACATTCAAGATCAATCTACACACGTGGAAGGTCCACCCCATGAGCGACAACGATTGGTAGAGCACTATGTTACAACAACACAATCCACTGTAGTCCATTTGTGCCAAACTTGCCATAAGACACTTGAAGATGAAAGGGAAAGTAAGTGGTGTGCACCGCTTCTAGAGCTTGAATACTTTAAGAATTGGATGCATATCCTTGCTACCTTGTATATTTTGCCAGACGCATTGGTACAAGGTTTGCTATGGTAGATGGGCAGGAGATTACATCATTATACATGCTCATTTCAGCATACTTGCTTGATGTCCCCACCCAAGAACTTGAATAGGATATTAGTTTAAAGCTATCCGACAGTACATGCTCCCATAGAACAAATAGGCCTGAGGGATTCCCTAGGCTAGAACGATACGTCTTCCCAAACGATTGAGATACTCATTGGCTTAAATATGTGGGTGTTATGGAAACACATGACCACTTCAACGAAATGTGGCAAAAGGAGTTTGTAAAAAGCTTTGTCTTGGTCCACACTACCATCCCACAGGCAACAAAACCCACTGAACCCAAACTAGACTCAGAAAAGCTTTGCCGCTCAGCGCGCAAAGCACATAAGAAGAAGTTATCACTTGCTAAAAAAGAAGGTAAAAGGCTAGTTGATGAAGAAAGTGCTAAAGCTGAAGAGACCAAACAAGTGCCTAAACATTTCAAGACCTTCCAGATGGCCGACCGGTTTGTCCAACATGATTTATCTCAAAGGTCTGACAGTGGGTAATGAGGGACCTCTTATGATGGTCCAACTAAGGTCAAGGAAATAAATTTAGCAGGATTGGGTGAAGACCCAAGGCTGGTATTTATTAGAGACAATCTCTCTACAGAAGAAGAAAACGATCTTATTGCTCTACTGACTGAGTTCCAGGATTGCTTGGAAGTACACTCACATGAAGGGTGTACCTCCAAAAGTGGTCCAGTACACCATTCCAATGGTTGATGGATCCACGCCGGTCAAACAACGAGCTTATTTGATGAATTCTAAATACTCCATGATAGTATGCAAAGAGATCGAAAGACTTATTGATGCCGGATTCATCTATGAAATCGAGCATACGAATTGGGTATCACCCATTGTGATAGTGCTCAAAAAGAACAAAAAAGTCAGAGTGTGCATTGACCTCAAAAAGGTCAATGCCTACACCATAAGGGACCACTATCCCTTACCTTTTACGGAACATGTGCTTGAACGAGTAGTCGGAAAGAAAGCCTATAGCTTCCTCGATGGATTCTCCAGATACAATCAGGTGTTGATTGATCCCAAAGACTAGCACAAAACAACCTTTGCCACCAAATGGGGCACATATGCTTACCAAGTGATGACCTTCGGGCGGCTGACCAATGCACCTAGAACCTTCCAACATCTTATGTGTATAACATACAAGGAATATCTTTGGAAATTACTTGAGGTCTTCATAGATGAAATTTGTGTCAATTCCTCCTGGAAGGAGCACATTGCATATTTGCACAAAGTGCTAGAAAAGTGTAGGCTATATCTATCTCGTTGAACCCGCTGAAGTGCCAATTTTGGGTTCGGGACAAAACTCATTGTGGGCCAACTTTATAAGTAGGGAAAAGATAAAATCCTACGACGGTGTGTCTGGGAACATGACTATGTCTTCCTCCTTGAACATGCTCACTCTACTTGTGCTGGTGGGGGGAACTTTGCAGCATATATCACTGCTTGTAAGGTCCTCACAGCTGGGTCATGGTGGCCCAGTCTAATGGGCTGAGTTGCAGAATATGTTAAACAATGTGATGAGTGCTAGCGTACAACAATTCCTTGTTTCAAGGACCACATGCCCCTTTACCCTATAGTGTCTTTACAACCATTCAAGAAATGGGGTATAGATTTCGTTGGACCTATCAGTTCGGTAGCCAAATACGCTCAAGCTCGCTACATAATTGTTGCTACGGATTATTGCACACCAAGTGGGTAGAATCTCGTGCAACCCACAAGGCCGACGCAAGGCCAACTGGTAAATTTCTCTACGAATCATCACCCGCTTTTCGGCTACCCCCTCGAGCTTGTAAGTGACAATGGGACACACTTCATTAACGAGGTAATCCAATTCCGCTTGCAAGAGTTCCTTGTCACACATAAATTCCTCCCCATGTTTCCCGCAAGTGAATGGTCAAGAAAGTACGAACAAAATCCTATGTGCAATTCTGACTAAAATTGTGGAGGCTAGCCGCAATGATTGGGAATAGAAGTTGCAGACTGCACTTTGGGCTTATAGAACTTCATATAAGGCAACAACCAACGCTACCCTCTTTAGTTTAACCTATGGTACTGAAGTGGTCATGCCCATGGAGTTCTTAGTCCCTAGTCTAGATGTCATAGTGCAAGAAAAGCTTACTGCTGGCAATGCCTTAGGTTGTCGCCTTTTTGAGCTTGAAAAGCTCGATAAAACACACCTTTTAGCAGTATACAGTATGATCGTTGAGAAGCTAAGGCACAAACAATGGTTCGACGACCAGCTTAAAGACAAACAAGTGAATGAGGGTGACATGGTCCTCTTATTCAGTACTAAGACACACAAAAAGAAGCTCAAGCTCAGAGGCTTAGGACCTTTCCTAGTCACTGAGATAAAACCACAAGGTGCAGTGCACATTGAAACATTGGATGGAGTGGAAATGGCTAGTTACTTCAATGGTAGTAAACTTAAATGCTACTATGGCCCTCTCACCACAAGGTGCAGTGCACATTGAAACATTGGATGGAGTGGAAATGGCTAGTTACTTCAATGGTAATAAACTTAAATGCTACTATGGCCCTCTCACCACCTTAAAAGGCATCCATGATAAAAAACATCGAAAGAAAGACCATGAGGATACGAAACGAGCTGCACAAGAAGAAGCCAAAGCAAGGCAAGCCAAGCTTAGGCAAAGACATATCATAGTCAATATGGCCCAAGTGGTCCATTTATAAGAAGAAGATTAGGAGGCGAAGCTAGCTCGACTGTGGCTAGGAATGAGCACCCCAACAAGCTTTGTCCAAAAATTAGCTCTTGTCAATCTGGAGGCTAGTTACAATTTGATGTTCCATGAAACTTGTTGGGGAATCCACACTCAAAGAGATCCCTACCATTGTTACAACTGTTGCATCACATCTTCATTACGTAGGCATAGTCACACTTTTGTTCCACATTGGAAATAATCCCTTGGAAGGGAAGTTCTACGTGATGCCTACAGGAATAATGCATGAATAAATACTCCTTGGAAGGGGTTGGATGGGACATAACCAATGCAACATCGATTGGGATGCACGGACGATGACCTTAGAGTTGGCCTTCGACCACAAGTTACTATCCTTATGAACAGATGAAGAGCCAGTCCCCGCTGTTTCCCCATGCCAAGAACTTCCCACTTCACCACCCACCATCATTCCATCACATGACCCCTATCAATCCATCCCCTTAAAAAAGAGGCCGCTTCACATTCTAACCACATCAATGCCACTCACACACTCCCCACCACCACACTCGGCAGTAGCAACCCACTCTCACATTGCTACCTCACAAGTTTTTGCCCCACCAACCCACACTAACATTGTTAACATCACTAACTAAACTCCGCAAGATTTGATATCTCACCATAAGGCACCTAAAAATATTCTTGCAACACAAGGATATTATGTGAGGGCGAATCTCAATTGTGGATCCCCAAAATATCCAACCATTCCCTTCATCCATAGGCACCCAAAGCTCCTCGTCTTCCTCAATGGTAACAAATTCGCCAACCTCAAGCCTACAAGGTACATGACAAACGCAGGCCCAAGAGCTCTCCATGGAGAGTCAAATCCTCGATCAAACCCTCAACCATTCCAAAAGCCAACCCCCTGGTGAATCCCCAAATCTCTCCTACGAGCCCAACACTTCTATGAGGGCAATCATCATATTTGGGTCCCCGAATCTCCCCAACCTAAACCTCCACCTCATGTCACCCAACAGTCCCCTACCCTTCAATGGAAACCCAAGGCAACATCCACTGTAAAGACTACCCTAGAAAAAGGAAAGTAGAAGCTCCATAGTGACACTACAACCCCCATGCTGCCGCCGCTGATAGAGCTCCTTACTGATATACCTTTAATGTCACAAACCCCCCACCTTTCATTGAGGCTGGCAACAACATTGTCAAGAATGCTATCATCAGCTCCTTTAGCTTCAGGTACATCCTTACCACCCACCTCACAATCTCTCAAGGAAGTGACCCTCGCCTCCTTGCCATCACCTAATTGGAATCGACTCCTTACTTTTGCGAATTGGGCATGTTGCCAGTACAAATCCTGCAATGGAGGAGTGCTTGCAGCACAGCCTTTGGGTACATAACCTGCTTCAGGATGCCTGCAAAAAAAAATGATACAAGTTAAATGCCACAGGCGTTTGAAGTTTACCCCACGCCATTCGAGAAGTGATACAGCCATTCCAACCTACCCAAAACTTGTCACGATTGTTCGAAGTTTGCCAAGGTCGTTCCAAATCTGATGTAAATTCCTCAACCATTCCTTTTCGATTTCATGAGCAAACGCCCTTTCCCTTCTTCAATTTGGAAGCCCACGCCTATTTGTTCTTGAATTTTTGATCCCGCGGCCGTTCCTTGCTAATTGCTTGAGCAAACATCCATTCCTTTTTGTTTTTTGATGCCCACGGCCATTCACTGGAGTTGGCACGGCTGTTCGCTGGCCTTGCCACGCCCGTTCGCTTCCACAGCTCAACTGCCCCCACGGCCGTTCCTTGAGAGTGCCATGGCTGTTCCCTAGATTTGCCATGGCCGTACTCTTCTGCCAAACCTACAAATAAGTGCCCCACCCCCTTATTTTCTCACTTTCAGCTCTTTCCCTAGCCAAACTATTGTAAATTTTTCTCTCAAGCTTTCACACTCACCCACCACCAACACCATGCCTAACTCATTTGACTCCTCTATAGAGCTTCTCTGTCACACCTCTATTTGGAGAAAGCAACCCGTAGGGGTGGTCGCTTCGAGGAGTACGCAAAGCACCCAACCCAGCTTTCTCATCTGGGGTGAAGCTTTTATGAAGCAGGTCAATGGGCACACGGTACATTCCCTTATGAAAAACAACCATAAGGTGGAGCACATGCTCCTTTATTACACTGGGCCATGTTACAGGGCCATAGCCTCAGATACTCACTTCATGAAGTAAACCCACACTTTCCTAATGTGGTCATCAATGAATGTAACATAGTACCTACAACTTGCAATTGTTGCAGTCTTGGTCGGTCCCCATACATCTAAATGTATGACATCTAACTTGCACTGACATGCTTTTCATGTGGGAAAGCATGTTTGGCCTACTTACCAAGATGGAATACTTCACATACTTTGTGTATATCATAAACCTTAAACTTTGGCAAAACTGCAATAATATTTTCGGCCTACATAGACTTCAGTCGTTGTACATTCACATGACCGATGTGCTTGTGCCATCATATGTCAATATCTGCAATGACACATGTTCCATGCGCAAATATGGATGCCTTTACTTCAGGCATGTTCACATCCAAAGTAAATATCCTGCCATTTCTGTTACCCTTTGCAACCAAGAAACATTGATATTTAAAGTCTTCGACAAAACATCCTTGAGGATTAAACCTCACTTGTAGACCTTGCTCAACCATCTGTCCAACAAAAACTAGGTTCCTTTGTAATATTTGGAACATGAAGTACATCTGCCAAGCACTTCATTTGTCATCCTGCATAGACAATGGCACTTTACCAACATCCGCAGTATCATCACCTATTTCTATATAACCTGGTTTTTCCATTTTTTGTATGTCTCTAAACCACTTAGCATGATTGGTCATGTGGTTAGAGGCACCAGAATCCACATACCATGTATCTTGAGATATTGACACATCTCCTGTTATCGAGCTGAGCATGCTGCATCACAAACATCTACTCACTTCTGCTATCACCTCCCTATTTACTAGATGATGCATAAATGCCTTGCTGCAACTTTCCACTTCTAATGTTATTCTACTTTTTATAGCAGTCCTTTGCCATGTGCCCTGGTTTGCCACAATAATAGCACTCTATGCTATTTGCATTTTGATTTCTTTGCCAACCACCTCGGCCTCTTTGGCTCCCACTACCTCGAGACTGGCCTCTTCCACCTGTGTATGATTTGTGAATCATTGGATTATTGTTGTCCAAAATTTTGATTTCCTTGTTGGCCACCGACCACGACCTCTACCTCTGCCTCTACCCTATTCTGATGTGTTCTTGCTTTGTGAAGAAGAATCCTCACCTAAATAATTTTCTTCTATGATCAACATAGACACCAAGTCTCGAAAGTTGGGAATATTCTCCTTGCCTACGGAGGTCTTGGATGCTTTGTACTCTTTGCTAAGCCCATTCAAACAGACACTTACCAAGTCATCATCTTCCACCTATACATTGATAGACCCAAGGGATTCAACAATTTCCTTGATCTTTAAAGCATACTTATTGATTGACATGCTTTTCTTTTCCACAATATGTAGCTCTTGCAATTTCCTTGCCTTTGTGTTGGTCTGGAACATTTGCACCATATTGTGTCACGTAACTGCTGGAGTGTTGGTGGCAGCTTGTATGTGTCCTATCGTCATATCTGTGACACTAATTGAAAGACAATACATGACTTTCCTTACACCCTGGTTCCAATCCTTGAATGCCTTTATGTTGATTGGAGTGGAATTCTCTTCAGACTCAGTAGGCTCCTCATTTTGTCTTCTTCGGAGATAGTCCCAAAATCCTTAACCCATACGAAAATTGGTCATTTTGAACTTCCAGGCATGGAAGTTGTTCTTGTCCAGCTTCTCACTGACAATATAGTTGATTCCATCACCAGACATGTTTTCCTACAATAGTAAAAAAACTGTAACAGACAATTTCTGTATGCAACCTGTAATACAGTAATATCTTATGTGACTACTGTAGCGGTACTTCAGCACACCTTATAGGTCACAAGATCTAACCAAAGTATATGTACATACACCCAATGTCAATAATACATGTACAAACACTGTCTACACTCCCAAAATACACTAATGTACTACAGTAACCAAATTTCAACTAGAGACAGTTCTCAACCAGAACTTCCCAAAACTATCCGAAATATTTGCAGTGATAGAACGGAGACCGAGACACACCCGAAATGCGTTTCTAGCCGAAATGCGTACCACACAAGCACCTCCAAACCTATGAAGATAGCTCCTCAATCGGATATCTGTAGCCCCTGAAGCTATTGAGGGGTATTGTACCTAAACCAAGAAGGGAAAGAGATGGTGATGTGTGTGTGTGTGTGTGTGTGACAGAGAGAGAGAGAGAGAGAGAGTACTCTAGTTCATGTTCCTCTTCTATGCATGTGTGTGGAAGAGTGAGAGGAAGATTGCATTGCATTGTGGTGTGAGCGACTCCGTGGTGGTGACAGCGTGGAGGTGGAGATTGGAGGAGTGGAGCTTTTAAAAGCGAGCTTGGAGAGCCTTAAGGAACGTGAGCTGAAAGCATTGGTAAGTACCCATTGATAGTTATTGTCTATTGCTTCTTCCAATTGTGGATGTGTGGAGTTCCCTCTTGGGAGGTGTGGTAGCCCATAACAAACGCCTTTTTTCCCATCTATGCGAGGCACAACGCGCCACTAACCTAGTCCTCTAGAATATAATTGCCCAAGGACTTATTTACATAGCGTAGTGTGATTGATTATATTTGTTTGGAAAGCTACCCAACTAATTGGGTCCACCCGTCCATAGGATGGTGCCATCAAGGCAATCCACCCTCCCACTTTCCACCTAACTCACCTCTCATTTTTGTTTTCTAATTAATCCTACCACACTGTGTGACATATATAGACAAGTTCATTAATTAGGGATCTTACACAATGTTCATTAAAGTGATACTATGGTTTTATTAGAATATTGTTTTAAAGATAGTTGAATCTGTGAAACAGGCAATTTCATATTGGGTGTGTAAGTGGTGTGATTATCTTAAAGTTTGCTTGAAGCGCCGGCTAGGGAGCCTGGGAACTCTTTTCCCTGGTACTCGCCTAATTGGATCCCATCACTGCAATGGTTGGGCGGTTGGCTAACCCATGGGACTAGATGGGGTCATGCTGGACTGATGGATCCATAAAATAAGACTCAATTCTGTTATAGTACGATAGATGAAGTAAATCTCGGATAGTAATTGTTCTATGAAAAAAGAATCAATGGTTGTGCCTCTCGATGGGGAAAAAAGCGTTGGTTTCTATGATCCAAGTGCAAGTTTCTTCCTTGATCTGACCAAGTGACTCACAGGTTCGGTCATCAGTTTGGTCAGTAATGACCTTGACTACATTAGAGTACAAATATCCTAGTGGAATCGCTCGTGCTTTCTGGTAGGGGGAAGTTTTTTCAGATTCGGTTTTTGAAGAACCAAGGGATAAGTCTCTTGATCGGATATCCGTGGGGGTGAGGTCCCGAGCGAAGGATCGTGGCCCGTGCAAGAAGTGCTACTTTTGCTGTTAGCACCCCCGAATTCGTTGCGCGGAGGGGGCACGGATCTTTCCGAGGTGGAGTGAATCAAGGGAAAATCAGTGGGATTAGAAGCTTGGATGTAAACTCTATAAATTGAGGCATTGGCCTAATGAGAATTTGCTGGTTTTTGATTATCCATGCCTACATTAAGCTATTAGTTAATTACTCACTAATCATATCTTAATTATCATCTAATCTCTTTGTTAATGATGTTGATTCTAGCATTTGATCCACCATAGATCATCACATTGCTGTAATTTTAACATGATATCAGAGCCTAGCCTAGAATCCATCAATTTGTGAGCCTATTATCTTACTAATCACCTAGCTAATTAGGATTAGTAGATAATTAGTATTTTTTTACCTCTTTTCAACTAGCCCACTGTACCCCCAGCCAGTGGAGGGGCTTGATATCCCTCCAGGAGCAACATTAACTCAAGCCCTTGTAGCCATACATAGCTATATCACTTGTGCTTGAGCCAAGCTAATCGGCGCAACAAACCGCCTTCTACAGCTCAGGAAAATCACGATCCTGCAGGCGCATTGTTTTTGAAGAAAATTTGATATTTCTGCTGCTCTAGATCAAATATTTCTAATTCCTCTTGGCCCTAGGGGTTTTCAAGGTGCTCTACAAACTGGTGAAGATAGAATTTGATTTGATCAAGTCTATAGTGAGATCCAAGCTCTTCATCAAATCTGTAGGTGACTGGTACAACAGAGATTAAACATTCAATGTTTGGTCAAATCTTGTGTTTCTTGGCTTAATCCTCTACTAGACTAATTGCTATTGATGGCCTTGAAAGCATTTGAGCTCATTTGAACTCTAAGGCCTCAGATCTGGACTCTCCGCATACACTGTTTTTTGCACACAAAATAGAGGATTAATTTGTTAATCAGTGATTAATCAGTATTAATCACTGTATTTTGGTGCAATTGAGGGTTCAAATTAACCATTAGGTATCTGATATAAATCCCATAACTTCAAATTGCAATTCGGAGATGGTTTGATACTCCAACCATTTCGTACAAATTGGTTATCCTTGATTTAATGTAATTTATGGTGATTTTATGCTGATAAATCTATTGTAATCATCTCCTAAATACCAGATTAAGTTGTAAAAGGGTAGAAATTGTCCTTGAATCTTGAAATTGGATCACGAGGTAAGACCCCCTTCACATTATCATGAGTACGGCACAAGAAATAGCCAAATTTAATGGGGAGAAGTTTTACACATGGCAGACAAAAACCATGTATCTGCTCATGAGGAAAAATCTATGGGGGGGGCTAGTTGAGGAAAGAGATGAATGCCCAGAGGTGAGAGGAAAAAATGAGTGGAAGAGCAGGAATGAGAAATCATTGGGACTTATTACACTCAGTTTAAATGATAAAATCATTGGGACTTATTGCACTCAGTTTAAATGATAAAATCATTCATCACATCACAGGGATACATCGGGCAAAAGATGCATGGGATGAACTCAATAAATTATTTGGCACACAAGCTAAAAATTCAAAGATAAATCTGTTAATATAATTCTACAAATTGGATATGAAGGAAAGTGAACCTTCAATCACACACTTGAACAGATATAAAAGCATTAAGCAACAACTGGCAGCTATTGGCAAAAAGGTAGAAGATGATGAGGCACTAGCAGTGCTTCTGAAGAGTGTGGACAAAGGTGAATATGAAAACATTGTAGCAACACTAAAGAATGTACCTGAATTGAAGCTACACGAGATAGAAGGAGCTCTACTAGAGTAAGAGACCAAAGGCAAAGAGAAGAAATGCCTCGACTCAACAGCAGGAGAAGAAAAAGCATTCTTCACCCGAGGAGGATTCTTTCAAGGACGAGGATGAGGAAGAGGCAGAGTAGGAGGAAGGGCCTTTACTTGCCACAACTGTGGAAAGCTAGGACACATGGCAAGAGACTGCTATTACAGCAAACCTAGTGGAGAAGGAATGACATCGACAAACTTCATGGAGGCTCCTAAGGAAGTGGAGTCGGATCATCTTTTCTGAGAGAGAGAGAGAGAGAGAGAAACCCCACAGCCCAATGTAACCTGCCCCAACAGAGTAAAACCACCTTTGAGCCATCGATGATGTAGGCCATGTGGTAGATGTATGTGTGAGCACTTTAGTCAAGGTCACGGGCACTTGTAGTAGCCTTGGACACATAAAGAGAGAGAGTGTCAAGGACTATGAGTTTAGGGACTTGAGGCACTGGTCGTGGACTATCAAGTAAGATGAAAACTTGGTATAGGGTCCAGGTGTGTTAGGATTATTCACTTGAGGGGAGGTGTTGAAATATACAAGTGAATAGGGTGTGTGCGGGAACAAGCCCTTGGCTAGACGCTATAAAAGAGAATCTGTAAAAGTGAGAGAGCCTGTGAAAAGGTGAGAAGAATCTATTGGGAGAGAATAAAGGTTAGCATGAGGAGATTTAGGAGGTGTGGAGATATTCTGGGAGAGGTGGACAGAATCGAGCAAAAGAGGTGGAGTGAATCAAGGAGAAATCAGTGGGATTAGAAGCTTGGATGTAAACTCTATAAATTGAGGCATTGGCCTAATGAGAATTTGATAGTTTTTGATTATCCATGCCTACATTAAGCTATCAGGTAATTGCTCACTAATCACATCTTAATTATCATCTAATCTCTTTGTTAATGATGTTGATTCTAGCATTTGATCCACCATAGCTTATCACATTGCTGTAATTTTAACAATTCCATCATAGACTCCCAAGGGTAGGACTCTGAACTGGCACTCTATTGCGTTCCCATCTAGACTAAACTGAATAAGGTCTGTCTCAAGGTGTGAAAAGAATCTTTCCACTAGCCAATTCCACTTGCATAGGTTTTCCTGATTTTTGATTTAGGACTAACTTACGCAGACATCCTAGGGAAATAAAAGAATGAGTACTGCCTGAGTCAATCAAAAGCTTGAATTGCTTACCCTGGTACTCTATTGGAGTCTAGAGGACTGAAAATTGACGGTTATTTCCCTGATGCTCTATTGTGGCATAAATATGTCCTTTTTCTTCCTCCACTTCCTCAGCTATAGTGACGGCTCTAGTTGTTGCAGTCTAAGGTGGAACTCTTTCTCTTTGGTTTCCCCAATTCTGCGAGGGAGTTTGGAGACTGCTTTGCATGGAGGCTGCAGGCTGAGCCGACACTCTTCTGGGGTTGCCTTGATTTTGGCGTGGGGGACCCTGATTGGACTGATACGAAGGAGTCTATCTCTGAATTATAGGACCCTAGCTTCCTTGGCCCATAGAAGGAGATGGACAATCCTTGAGCTGGTGCCCAAACCCCTGACATTCGAAGCACTTGTTCTCACTTCGAAGCTCTTCCCTCTGCATTCTTGAAAGATCTGGAGTTCCTGAGAAAGAACTTTGAGGAAAAAGTCTTCCTTCATTCCCTGAAACTTCCCCACTTCAGATTCTGGTTGGGACCTTGGTGTCTCTTTGGAGGCGGAAGGTTGAAAGAACTTCCTGGTGGTGTCTGGAATCTCTCGAAGGATGAGGGAGATGGCTTTGGCGAGAATTTAACGATGAAGGATTTGGTGAAGTCCTTTGCCATTCTTACAGTTTCTACCATGGAAACTGGCTTGGCATTCTTGACCAGGGTGTGTAAAGGTTCGTTCATTCCTCGCATGAATTGCTCTTCGTCTAGAGGTGGTGAGTACTTGAGGAGAAGAGAAAATGCCTGGTGATATTCTTCAATGGTTTTTCTCCCCTGGTTTAGCTCTAAGAATTCATTCATCTTGGTTTCTAAAAATCCAGAGGACAAAATCTCTTCCTTAGGTAGGTTTTAAGATCATTCCAAGACTGGGTATTTCTATCCAGATGGTTAATGTCGCAACTCCATTTTCCATGGCTTCAACCCATTCTCCATAGCCTCACCCATGTTCTCCCCTTCACCTTTGAAGGGTCCTTGCTGAGTTCTCTGAAGAGCCTTGCGAACGTCGGGGTCAAGTTCTTCTTCATCAGTGAGAGGATCTGGCTGACGGCTACGGTTCCTCCCTCGCCTCATGATTCTGCCAAAAATGAAACATCATTAAATTTTTATTTTGATTTCGTCCATGAGATCCTAAGACCTGAGAGGTTTGAAAAATAATTTCTTAAACAAGATAAACAATCTTATTGGAGATCTATGACATATGTGTCCGAGTAACAGATTTTGCTTCATCAATTCGTCATATAATAAACACCCACTTATACAATAGGGAATTTTTTTTCCACAGAATATTTCTTTATTTATATAAAGGTAACAATATGTACATAGAGCATCACGGCTCCAAAAGTCAAAATCTCCTCGGGAGACGTATTAGACGGTGATATTGGGCTACACACATGCTCTGATACCAGCTGTGAGACCCCGGCCCCCTCCGTGGTGCCCCCTCCGCGGTGCCTGGCAGAGCGGAAGCAGCGTTAGCCTCTCGCGCGGGGCAGGGATCCACACTCGGGGCCTCCCCCACGGATGTCTGGAAAAGAGACTAGCCCGACGGTTCCTCCGATACCAAGCCCGGCAAAACTTCCCTCGCCCGGAAGGCACGGGCCATTTCTCCAAGAAAATCATCTAACGGGAGAATTGATCTAACGAGTCAAAGTCTTAACTATCCAAACTGATCCGACCAAACCTGAAAGTCACATGGTCAGATCAACGAAGAGACTTACACTTGGTCCATAGAATCACCACTTTTTTCCTCCTTTAATGAGGCACAGCCGCGCTGATTCCCTCCCACAGAACAAGGGTCTTCCTAGGACTTAATCTAACTAACGTATCTAATCGTAACTTATTTGTATCACAAGAATCCCTTGATCCAGCTGGTTAGCCAACCGCCCAACCAGTGTATTGGTGGGATTCCTTTATAAAAATTTGGTTATGTTTTGCCCGGGTACCAAGGAAAAGAGTTCCCAGGCCCCCTAGCCAGCGCTTCAAGCAAAATTTAAAGTAGGCATACCACTTACACACCCAATATGAAATTGCCACTATAACAAATTCGGCTGTCTTTAAAACAATCTTTCAATGAAAATCATAGTATTACTGATCGTAATCCTCCAAAATATTGAGTCCATTGTACTACAAAATATATCATCTGGACTCTCCGCCGCCGTTGAAGACCAGCTAGCCAACCAATGAGATCCAATATCAAAATTGGATTCACAAAAGTCATTCTTTTCATTTCATCCAAATCTTCCTCGACGTACGCATGGGTATCCTAGCAATTGCAAGCCCATGCATCACCTGGTTAGAACCCTCTAGGATCCTACTTAGGTGTCCTAGCACTTCACTCAGGGACCGCTTTGTCGGTCCTCTCCCATCGTACCGCAAGCGCACCATTTTAGCCATACCGAGGCTGGTCAAGACCTCGGCAAGCTTTGTCGCGACAAGCGACGTCACTCGATGTCTCCCCGCCAGTTGTTGCAACAAGCCTCTTCTTAGTTAAACACATACCAAATGCTTCCTCAAGCATTCTGGCGTAAAAGAGTCCTTTAAAAGAAAACAGAGGTTCTATGCAAGTAAAATTCTCGATTTGAGATTGGTTCCACAAAACCCTTTTTTGTTAATCCTTATTTTCTTAATGAGAATCATTGATCTCTCATCAAGGTAATCTACCCATCATTTGACTGAATGTCCAACTAGATTCATGGTGATTTCGGTCAAGGGAAAACTAGGTAAATTCAATGGCACTTTATTCTTTGTATTAAGAACTAGAATTGGTCACGCAGTTTTTGATTGATTTAGATCGAGAGATGGGCAAGTACTTACTGGCCATCCCTCTCACAGTCGTGGTCTAACCAAAATCATTCAGTTTATTTCTAACTTTGATTCCAAGGATTTTCTTCAGATAAACATCTACTGAACTTTTAACTGTAAGAAAATTCCAACTTTATGAATTTCATTCTAACCATAAAAGATTAAGAAATGGTTTTATATAAGAATATCGTATTTTTATGAAAATACTCTTCTTCCATTTAATCTAATTTTGAGTAAATATCACTTTGGTGATTTATCCACATAAAATATCTAGAGATATTCTTTCTACCAATTTAATTTATCATCCCTAATTCTCTAGGTGGGATTATGGTGAAAATTCCTCTTTCGTTCCCAAAATTTAATTCAAATCTTTCTCTATTTAAATACCATAAAAATTCTTCTTTTAACTAAATACAAATATCTAATTTTTTTGAATAAGCTTTAAATTCCTCTTTTTCTCATTTAATGACTGAATTCCAATTGTCATGGGAATTCCTCTTTTATCATTTAAAAATTTCTCATACATAAAATAAATTTATCTAAAATTCCTCTTTAAATTAAATAAAAATATTCATTATTTCAAATATGCCAAGAATTCCACTTTTACCATTTAAATGATTGAATTCCAAATGTCATGGGAATTCCTCTTTTATCATTTAAAATTTTCTCACTCATAAAATAAATTTATCTAAAAATTCTCTTAAAATTAAATAAAAATATCCATATTTTAATATACCAAAATTTCTCTTTTTCCATTTATTACATGGATCTCCATTATCATGGAAATTTCTCTTTTTGCATAAAAATAAAATTACAAAAAATTTCTCTTTTCTTTAATTAATTATTTATGCATAAATACTAGAAATTAGCTTCTCATGAATATGATGAAAATCATTCTCTTAGCATAGGATGTTTAATCTTAAAATATGGTAGGAAGTCCTCTTTTAGCATTATGCATAAAAATAAGATATGTATTATTTTCTAAAATTTTTACCATAGCTTCGCTGCTATTACAGATAATTTTTAATTTTTCTAGAGAAGAATAAGACATTGCAATACAATTATGATAGAAGATCTATTCTTAAACTAAAATCTAATTAATAAAATAAATCATAAATTTAGCCATAATCATAATCTTAACTATGATTAATCTACTAGATTAGGTGATTTCTACTATTCTTCTTTTCCCAAAATGGTAGGAATATCTCTTTTACATTTAGAATCACTTAAAGTAGTTATTTAACCACTTATAAATAATTTAAAAGAATTTACCATTACTTTGTTATTATAAAAGCATAAAAATGCCATTTTCTTAACCTCTAGCTTAACAAGCTTAGAGTTTGATTTTTGAATTAAGAATTTATCAATGAGAAGCATTCATTTTCTAAAGAATTCGCCATAGGAATGACTATTCTTTTGGGAGAGAGAGATATACATAAAAAGCATTCTAAAATAGCATAAAAGTAAACTTTTTTTGTGATAAATCATTAAAGTTCTTAGAGGAAGCTCGATTTGCATTAAAAACAACTAATTAGAAACTTCACAAGCTTGAGAGGGGTTGAGAAGTGAAATCATTTGAGAATATTAACAAAACCATGAAATTCCTTCTTACTTCTCAAGGTTTGGCTTGCTTCTGTATCTAAAGGTGAATCCCCCAACCAATCAATTGGTTTAGTAAGTTGAGAAGAAATCTCCAAGAGTTGTTGAAGAGAGAGAGAAGCTCCAATCTCTCCAGAAGTAGAGGATTTTAAAGGGATAATAGAAAATATGATTATTTTAATGTAATAATGGCATGGTATAGCTCACAGATTAGAATACAAAAGAATGAGGGTCTATTTATAGGTGAGGGAGGCCACTAACTGATTCCAACTAGGTTCTACAATTTTATAGCTTCAGTTGGGCTGAATTTGGACAAGATTTGGACCAATTTAGCTCCCATTTGGATCCAGTTTGATCCAAGAGAGAGGAGAGATAAAAATATCTCAATTTTTTGAATTAAAAACCCTCCCACACATGTGAAGGAGGCGCCTACCTCAAAGGTCCCCCTCTCCTTACCAAGGTGTCGAAAATTCATCATTCCTCCAAAATATCTCATTTTTTTTAGTAATATCTCTTAATTTTTAACTAATAAACCTTGTACTCAGTCAACTCTTCATCTTATGTGAGAATTTACTCATTTTTTGGTATTTTCTTTTATTCATTGGATTTATCTCATCCCAACACTTGGATTAATCCTATTGGCCCATAAAAACCTTAATTGGACTATATGCAAAAATTTCTAAAAATCTTGACCTTTAGGCTAAGGTCACTTATATCATTTTTAATTGATTCCTAATGCACCTTGGAGAATTTATTTTGAACTTCTGTTTCAAGAAAATATGTTTTTGATATTAGGAGAATTTTTATATCCAAAAATATCTCAATCACAAATTACCTCTCTCTAGAATTTTTATTCTCTCTAGATAAAAATAAGGAAAAATAATATTTTCTTGTATTCTAAAATAGGGAATGAATATAGGGGATTGAGGTAAAAGCTTATTCATTATTCAGGTTGATGAGAAATCTTACAAGATGCTTGGACTATAATGGTCATGAAATCAAAGATGCGTTGTGATATACAAGGGTCTTTGAAGAGTACAAAGCCCTCTCGATCTGTGAGTCTTAGTTGGGTACGCCCAATACATCTTTTTGCCAAGATATTCAATCAATTTTGTTTCTCACAAACATCTACCATGTTTGTGTGCAATAAGGTATTAGGTGATGACATGGTAGCCTTGCTTAGAGACCAGTGGAGGACTGTAGAAGGGATACATAAGGATGACACATTCAAGTGCAATATAGTAGAATCTAGTCTCTCATTTTGGTATCTCAAAGCTCATGCCACACTACACATATGCTTCTATTATGAGCGGCGGATGAAAAAAAATAGTTGTTGGGTCCCCATGCAGGTAGATGAACAAGTTTTTTTGCCTCTTGACATATGCGTTCGGTTGCCCAGTGGATTTCCATGCATAAAAACTAAATCCAATGAGAAATAACTCTTTTAAAATAAAAACTTTCTTTTATGCATCTATTCATGCATAAATTCAGTTCTGATGAAAGTCACACTTTTATAATAAAAAATTTTCTTTTATGCATCTAGTTTATGCATAAAATCCATTTTTGATGAAAATCACACTTTTAATATAAAAAAAATCTTTTATGCATATGTTTATGCATACAAATCATTTATGATGAAAATCACTCTTTTAATATAAAAGAATTTCTTTTATGCATCCATTTATGCATAAAAATCATTTATGATGAAAATCACACTTTTAATATAAAAAAATCTTTTATGCATACAAATTATTTATGATGAAAATCACTCTTTTAATATAAAAGAATTCTTTTATGCATCCATTTATGCAAAAAAATCATTTATGATGAAAATCACACTTTTAATAAAAAAAATCTTTTATGCATAAGTTTATGCATACAAATCATTTATGATGAAAATCACTCTTTTAATATAAAAGAATTTCTTTTATGCATCCATTTATGCATAAAAATCATTTATGATGAAAATAACACTCTTATAATCAAAATAACAATTTCAATATGCTTCCTTCTATGCATAGAATTTAATTCTAAAGAAAGTAACACTTTTTTAATAAAATATTTTTAGTATGCATTTTTCTATACCTAGGATGAAAAATAACACTATGAAGAGATATTTTTCCATCCAAAAATATCCAAAATCTGAATAACCTCTCTCTAGAATATTTTCTCTCTCTAGGCTAGGTAGAAACAAGATCTTTAATATTTTTGAAGAGGGATTTGACTACAGGA
Organism: Cibotium barometz; assembly: GCF_041138505.1. Classification (NCBI taxonomy): domain Eukaryota; kingdom Viridiplantae; phylum Streptophyta; class Polypodiopsida; order Cyatheales; family Cibotiaceae; genus Cibotium; species Cibotium barometz. Next base: position 14,971,880 of record NC_141102.1, on the reverse strand, counting down.
AAAGATACTGGACATCCTGAGAGGCTGGGGAGGAATCTTACACCTTTGATATGGAGTAAGCCTAGGACCTTGGCAAGAGGCTTATGTAGGAAAGGTTCAAGAGGGAGATGTCAGCTGATTTGTAGAGAGGGGTTTTCTAGGTAAAAGAGAAAAGCTAGTTAAAATTACTGGTTATGGGCTTAATTATCTACTTAATGAGAAGACGGAGATCTCACCTAATTTGTGGAGATGAGTTTTTTAGCTAAAAGAGAAAAACTAGTTAACTAGTTTTTTAGCTAAAAGAGAAAAACTAGTTAACTAGTTCTAGGGTTAAGTATCCATTTACAGCGGCTTAAACAAGACCTGCTATGATATCAATTGATGGAAATGACAAGGATTAATCATGGAAGAATCTAGTTTTTTAATTTTTCAAAGAAAATTTTTCCCATTACTCCCAGAAAGCATTGATATAATTGAAACACCTGCACTACCATATATGTTTGTTGTAACTTTCCAAACTTTACATATAACTAGCAATGTGGCATTGGTGTCATCTTCTTCAAAATAGTTACTAAGGTTGTTTACATGAATATAAGGTGATATTTACCTTGTATTCATCTCTTCCATAAAAAACTACTCAGTAGTAACAACTTCATTTCCTCCTTGTAGGTTTCCATACATCTCTAATATTTAATTTCTATACATAGGCTTGGATAAACTTGGATATCTCTAGTCATGGTATCTAATCTTTAAGATCTATCCATAGACTTGGATTTTTTTACAGTAACAAGCTAATAGCATGCTAATTTATAAGGATAAGAATGCAATGATTCTTGTAATATCCCTTAGGCCCTTAGGTACATTCTCATGTTTTATCCATAATCTTTACTACTTTTTAGGAACACTTTCATGCATTTGAAGTATCATTATTTTCTATGGAGGTCCATGACATTCTTCCTCAAAACATTTGGATAGTATTTAATATGGAGCTGCATAACATTTTTCCAGAAGCATTTTGTATATTTAATTAGTCTATGTGTGTTTTGTAGGCTGCTATTTAAGGAGTTCTAGGATTTGTCTTGGAATGTCCAAAGTTTTGTGGCTACAAAGTCTAGTATACATTTAAATTCATTGATTTAGTGCCCTTATTTTCTTCAATCTTCTCTTGGAACTCCCATACTAAGTTAGTAGTTTCTTCTAGTATACTCATCTCTTGTTTTGGATTGGGGTATACTCCCACTTCTTTTAATTATTTAGATAGATATCCTTCATATGTTGAACCCATATCTTGTTCTAATAATAGATCCTATTTAGAAGGAGTAGAAGTGATGGTAGATTTATCATCATCTCTAGACCAAGGATTGGTCTCACATGCCTTTTAATTCTTTATATAGAGCTCATCTATATGTTGAACCCATAGCTTGTTCTAATCATAGATTCTCTTTAGAAGGAGTAGAAGTGATGGTAGATTTAACATCATCTCTGGACCAAAACTTGACCCTTGCCTTTACCCACTTTTCTCTCTTTTTATGATTATTCTATTAATAATTGCTCTTTAGGAGAAGTGATGGTAGTCATATCATCATCTCTGGCAAGACTTGGCCCTCACCTTTGGCCACTTTTCTCACTCTTCTTCTATTAAATTTCTTAGATGTCTCAACTTTACCCACTTTTCTCACTCTTCTTCTAATCAATATCTTTGATGTCTCAACTTTACCCACTTTTCTCACTCTTATTCTACTCAATTTATTAGATGTTCCATATTTTTTAGCATTACATGCCTGTGATTCCCTTGCTTATAGTTGTTTATTACATGTAACGATGTACCAAAGTCACCCTCCCTTATTACACATAATTACTAGTAATAAGAAATCCCTATACCAATGTTCCATGCAACATTTCTCACAAGTTGGATCCATCAAGTCTAATTGCTTAAGTTGTCACAAAGTATTCTTGACTAGACACTATGCAACTCTATGGGACCCTTGTTGTTGATAATGATAGCATTGTAGTTGAGATCTACATGTGTTATTCAGTTAATATCCTGCATTTTTTTCTATACCCTTTCTTGGAATACCAAAGCTAAACTTCCTTTATGATCCTAATATTAACTAAGGATTCTAGGGATATCTCTATGTAGTAATAAGGAGGATTTCTCTATGTAGTATTCAGGAGGATTTGGTTTAATAATCTCAACTTCATACGTCTCATTCTCTACTAGTTCCTTGATTATCACTTGATTGATTTGAGTGGCTTGTAGTGCAAGGGGTCACAAAAAGTGAAGGTAAGGGGACCTTATATGATCCCCTTTATGTGCTTTCTATACCATGTGCAAGTAAAGTAAGTGAGGGTCTTTGTTAGTATGGAAAAGTATTAGTAACATAAGAAAAATTGTATTGATTGGTATCATGGATACCCCAATGCATAGAATGTGCATAGTACAACGTTGGCCTCCACCTTAATTATGGATTCTCTTTGCTTACATACACGTAAAAGAAAAGGTAGGGAAAGAGTAGGATAAAGGAAAGGGTAAGGTAACTGGTGAAAGGCTTGTGTTCTCAAAACATATCGTCGAGGCATAGTAATCCACCTAGTCACAAAACATAATAGTCTGCCTGGTCATAAAATAGAAATATAAATGTAGCATAGGCCTATCTCTCATAGGTCTATACTTCCTTTTCTAATTTTATCTTCTTTTCTTAGAGGACATTTTTGAGACCCTAAAATAACCCCCATTTTCTTAGAAGAACCTTTGGAGAGACTGCAAAAATACCCACATTTTTTACTTTCTCGACTTTTCTTAGAGGACCCTTTGGAGACCCCAAAAATACCCACATTTTAAAAATTTCTCCACTTTTATTAGAAGACCCTTTGGAGACCCAGAAAATACCCTCATTTTTTACTTTTCTCCACTTTTCTTAGATGACCCTTTGAGACCCCAAAATACCCCATTTTTTACTTTTCTCCACTTTTCTTAGAGGACCCTTTGAGACCCCAAAATTCAAATTCAAAAGTTGATGTTGTGTATGTAACATACGCCTATCTCTCATAGGTCCATACCTCCTTTTATACTTTTACCCACCTTTCTTGAGGACTTGAGACCCAAAGTACCTTGATTTTATACTTTTCTTAGAGGGCCCTTTTGAGACCCCAAAATCCCCCTAATATATCAAAGTTTTAATTTGAAATTTAGAGGGAAAACTATATCTTCCTTATTTTAACACAAAACCCTATCATGTGGGAACCATTGGAAATCTTTAGAGAGTAGATTTTAAGTCTACCGTATCTAACAACATTGGAGTTGACATGGTAAAGATATATGAAGCCGAATATTTTTAAAAAGAAAAGATGAAATGGAATTACTTAGGGGTCCCATTTGAGACCTCAAAAGTCCCCTAATGGTAATTCATTGAATCGATAAACCAAAGAGATTAATCTAGCTTTAAAAATGTGGGTAGTCCTTCTGTGAGTGTAGTTTGAGTGTAGCCCCTATCCCGAGACACTCCAAGTGTAGGTAGTCCTACAAGTGCCATCCTCTATTCCCAGACACTCCAAATGTAGGTAGTCCCTACAAGTGTAGTCCTCTATTTCCCCCAAACATGTAGGTAGTCCTACAAGTGCCATCCTCTATTCCCAGACACTCCAAATGTAGGTAGTCCCTACAAGTGTAGTCCTCTATTCCCCCCAAACATTCCACATTGTAGTCCTACAAGTGCCATCCTCTATTCCCAGACACTCCAAATGTAGGTAGTCCTACAAGTGCCATCCTTTATTCCCAGACACTCCAAATGTAGGTAGTCCTTACAAGTGTTCCACATTGTAGTTCCTATAGGTGTAGTTTATCCCCTATCCCCAAAAACTCCACATTTCTCCTACATATTAGTTTAAAAAAGGGAAATCAATGCAAGGATAAAATGAGAAGCAATATGATTTCTTTCAAAAACTCTTTGTAGGAACCTAGCCGATTAATACCATATAAAATTCATGATGAAAAAATGGTGAAAAGATTAGAATCAAAGAGTTAGGTCGCAAAGGAAGCTTAAGATAGAGTAGAAGAGAAAGAAAACTAAGTAAGAGATGAAGAAAAAGTATTAGAATTCTAAGGACCTATTGTGTGTAGATAGAGGTTCAATGTGGAAATAAGCTAAAGGAATAAATGAATGAGCTCTTTAAAGAACACATATTACTACAAACTAAGATTTCCCATTAAAATTAGACACTATCTTTAGTGATGAAAAAGATGGAGAATTTTCATTTATTCATCCAACTAGAATGAGAAATATAAAAGAAGCTAAAGGAATTCATACAGACTAGCTAAAATAAGCTAAATTAATTCTTGTAAACTAGCTAAGGGGGAAAAGTTTTAGCCTAGACATGGAGAAGATGGAAGAGATATACTCTATCTAGGATAAAGTAAGAAGGAAGGTAAATATGATCTCTTTAGACAAATATTGGAGGAGAAATAACTTCAAAGAACCCACAAGGGAAGCAAGAAGTGAAGAAGCAAGACAAAGAGGATGAGAAATAAGAGGATTAATATGAAGAGGCTAAAGCCAAAGAAAGATGAAGGTAATGTCAAAGTTTTGCATGGATCTAGTGCTAGCTTATGCATAACTATAGTGGGTGTGTGTGAGTAGCATTCATCACATGAAGATAATGGTAATTAGCTTGACTCAAGCTAATTAGGTTGCAAGATAGATTATCTTACACACATAGGTATACTTGAGGAATGTGATTGATTTATTTGCTTAAAACGGGTCTCCTTATATAGGAGTTGAGTTAGGTACAAATTTTGGGCTCTTGCATATAGGATAATTCTAGGCTTTGCCACATGCCACCACATTTCTCAACACCCCCCCTTGGTGCCATATTACTGGGTATAATGTTTAGGTTTTCACTCTTCCTTTCTCTACCCTTGTGCTGGGATACTTTGGCCCTATAGCTACTTTTGGCTATAAATTTTAGCTTAAGTGCATCATATGGCCTCAGAGGCTGATTATAACACTTTTTGTAGAGATAAGAGGGGTGAAGAATATAATTTTTATTTCTCTAGAAGAGTATTTCTTTGGGTACATTGTCTTCATGCCACAACACCTTTGACCTTGATGTTGTTTGCTTGATTCTTTTTATGGTAGCAATCTTCTTCTATGACCAAATCCTTTGAAAAGGAATCACACATAAGGTTTTGTTTATGTTTGTTGTTTGCAACATTCGTTCTTTGTGTGACCAAGTTTTCCACAATGATATCATCTTGGAAGTGAGGTTAATTGATTGTTACTTTGAAACCTATCACCCTTGTCATAGAGTTCTTGTGCACTTGATTGTGATGAGGCAGATGCTTCTTCATCTTTGAATTTTGATTCAATCTCAAGCAAAGATGATTTGATGTCTTGAAGCTTAGTGTTAGAGGCACATTTTTAAGTGTAACCATAATTGTTTCATATGGTTATTTATCAACACTTTTTAATAGTACAAAAATAGACTAAACTTCTTTAATAACTTTCTTCAAGGCACTTAGTTGTTGCTTGATACCCTTGAACTTGTTTTGCTGATGTGCTATGCCATGCTCTTGGTGTCGTGCTTCTCAAGATTGTAGAATTTCATGAGGAGGTTAATCTTAGAGATCTTTGGGTCGGTGCCAAAAACCTTTTTAAGCTCTTGCCATGCCAATTTGGCATCCATGATGCTAGCAATGTGACGAATAACATCATCACCCAAGGTTTTAAGTGATAAGGCCCAATGTCTCGTGATTTTGAAGTGGCTCAACCTCCACTTGTTACCTCTAGATTGGAAGAGGTTATTTCATGTTTTTTTGGATCCATGATGCCAGTAATGTGACTAATCACATCATCACCCGAGGGTTTAAGTAATAAGGCCCAATGTCTTGTGATTTTCAAGTGGCTCAAACTTGTTTATCTCTAGATTGGAAGAGGTTATTCCATGTTCTTATGGATGTTATAATTAGAAGTGCATTAATGCACCAAAGCAAAGGAGGATGGTTTTACCCAATTTATCATGCAAGCCGAATGTTGTCTACTATCGAAAATAATTACTCCACAATGAAAAGAGAAGCCTTAGGCATTAATTTAGTCAATAAGTTCAAACATTATCTTTTAGGTAATCATTTTATTTTCCATGTTGATCACCAAGAATTGGTTTATCAAGTGTGAGCAAGCCTAACCAATAAGCTGGTAAGATAGATAGATGTTGTTTTACAAAAGTTTGAGATTCAGCATAGGCCCAAAAGTGAGCATGTAATTGTAGATTTTTTGTCCGGAATAGAGTCCAGAGAACCACCAGATGGTTTACCAGATCAATTTTTGGATGCTAAGATGTTTGTTCTAGATGTTCCACCAAAATGCATGGTATGATGAAATACTGATGTTCTTGACAAATTTAGCATTTTTGGAGGGAATTACCAAAGATCACTAGAAGAAGGCTTGCACTCTATAATAGAATTTTTATAGTTGTATCCAGTTGTACAAAATGGGGGTGGATCAGAGTTTAAGATAATGTGTTCAAGATCATGAGAAAGTTGTAGCGATGCAGAAGCACATCAAGGTATCAATGGGGGGACACTTTTCTAGAGAAATTACAAGGTGGAAGATATTAAGTAGGATTATGGTGGCCCAAAGTGTTAAAATATACATGGCAATTCGCTAAAGCCTGTGACTTCTGGCAAAACAAATAGGACAATCAAATGTTACAGATAAAATGCCCCATAATCTGATATTGCCACTCGAAGCATTTCAAAAATGGAGACTGGATTTTATAGGACCTTTCAAGACCCGAGTAGCTCAAAGAATTAGCAATCAAAACATTTGTGTTGCTACTACTGATTATTTTTCAACGTGGATTGAAGCCAAATCTCTCATAGGTAGCAAGGCTACATCAGTAGTAAAATTCCTATATGAAATAATAATGACTAGATTTAGATATCCAATTAAACTAGTCAGTGTGATCAAGGTGGAGATTTATTGAATGAAATCATCAAGAGTCTCACAAAGTATCATATGATAATTCAAAAAAATCCACAATTTATTACCCACATAGGCTGAATCTATAAACCAAGTGTTGCAAAAAATCTTAAAGAAGATACTTGATCAGAATATTAAGACAGATTGGGATCAAAAGTTATATTCGGCACTATAGGCATTTCAGACAACCTAAAGTGGCAACAAGTCACACTCGTTTTTCATTAGTGTATGTTAAAATAATACACAAAATAATCATTCATGTGACATTGGGAATATGGTTTTGAAAGGTATTATAGCCATTATACATATGGTAGACTAGGATCCAAATCAGTATATTCTAGGTGCCTATTTGCAAGTGGAGGAGGATCTTACTTTCCCTCAAAACTAGGCAATGGGTGTCACTTTTAGGTGCTCAAATCAAGGAGAATGGTTGAGAGATTCTATGAGAGATTATGGATTAATCTCATTGCTAATCACTTGTGCTCATGCTTATATAAGAGGCTCACATCTAATGGAGGAGTACAACACTCTCATTCTCTCTCTCAAATTGTCATTATGCTATCATTATGTTTTTAATACTTATCCCATGTGATTAGTCTTAACCCATTTTACTTAGCTTAATGTTATCTTCACCACCATGAGCTGTATCATCATGTTTGATCCACCATGAAAGCCAGCATGGTATCAGATCATAGATTTAACTCATTCTTATCTCTTTTACTCTATATTTAATATCATTAGCACTTATGTTAAATACTAATTATGTTATAATCTCATTTTAAGCTTTTTCTCCATCTTCCACTACCCATAGCCATTACCCATAGCCATTAGAAGATTGATCTCTCTTCCTACACACATCCAAAGCTCAAGCCAATCATGAAGCCCCATCTAGACTCCTAGGCAACCACCTCCACGCACTCAATGGTAGCCAATAGAAGAGAACAAGGTGGAACTTCATTTTTGGAATGTGCCAGTTTCTTTGGGAGAATTAGTAAAATCAAGTTCAGCACATCAAATTAGAGGTATTGTCTTGATCCCTGGGAGGTTTTGACCATATTGAACACACTAGTGGATAAGGTTTCAGTTAAAAACATTGCCAGGCTGATTTCAAGCTATTGGAAAGACCTAGATTTTATTTTGTTAATAATGAGAGATTAAGCATTAATTTAATCAGCTTAATTCATTCTTATGGTGGTCAAATCCAAGTAGAAACATTGCTATTTATGCCACTAACAGTGGTTTGATCAAATCTTTAAGGTAACTAAAAAACATCCTAGCTCAAAGTTGCCCCATTTTTTGCCTTGTTAATAGAAAATTAAATGTATTAATTGAGCCATTAATTACTCATAACCTTGGGCTTTTTGGGCCATTGGGGATTCAAACATCACATTGGGGTGTTGCTGATACCTTAGATTTCATCAAATCCAAATTTCCCCTTGAGTTGGACACATAATTCCTCACTCAAAATCAAGATAACTTCTACCATTAGTAGGAGAAACCTGGACTCAATTTTGTGCCAACTTAGCTTAGAGAGAGATAATTGGAAAGTTCTAAAAAATATCCAAAATTGCATTTCGGCTCATTTTCATCCATGTTTTAATATTATAATAAATATTTTTCATACATTAAAATATGCATAGAATATTGCTACTTTCAACAATTAGTTTTCCTATATGGCCGCATTCATAATGTAAAAATGTAGCTTCAATGATTCAATTCTCTTGAATATTTGATTGTATGCACATAAACCTTGTCAGAATGAAGATTTCGTAGATTTGAGGTAGTTATATATGGAAGCTTCAATGATTCATCTGCCAAAAAAGAATTTCCCGTGGGTTTTTTTCCAAAAACATCTTTACTGACCGCGCTAATTCCCTTTTCAACTTGCTAATCTTAAAAATGGCGATCGAGAACACTAGCTTTGCAAATGAGAACATTAATACTAATTTGGGGATTCCAATTAATTCAACATCGACACATGGAGACACTCAAGTACTCACAGTGAGTAGTAGAAATGGCGCACAAAGAAGAAGATATGATACTTACCATCTTCATGTGGACATAAAATATGTGTACCAGCCACCACTAAAGAAATGCAACAAGACATTTTATTTATCCCATGAGAAAAAACAACAAAGGAGGAACAATGGAGAGTGCCATTTGGACTTGTGGGGACTCATGGATCAATGTATCCCAAGGGTCCATTTACAAATGCACCACCTCCATTTTCCAACATTACTAACCTACTACATTTCACAGGTGAAGGTAGACATGGTTTGTTGGGTTACACTTAACACTTGGAAGCAAAAGAAATATTTGCAAAGAACAATATAGGGATTTATGTTAAAACCCTAAGATCTCTCTAGATAATTGTTATGCATAAACATGCATAAATCAGGCATAAATTCATCCACCCAACCACCCCTGAGCCCAAGGGATGCACACATGAATTATAATGAAATACATCATACCTTTACCTTGATGTCCCATACCATCAAGAGGTATAACTCCAATCCAACAGCACATGTAGCTATAGTGTGAAATGGTAGGTGAGTAGATATAATCCTCTATACAAGAGAACATCATATCATAACCTAGCCTCAAGATAACATCAAGAGACCATAGCCTAAGCCTCCCTTGAGTGTGCCTCATGCCCCTATTATATAGGAGGGCCCTCAAGTGACTCTTGACTCTCCATCTCCCATGTGTGACCCTTGGATGCCTGACCCTAGCCTTAACCCTTAAGTTACCCATATCAACATAGAGAGTCATCAACGTCTCGATGAGTCACATTTGTCCATTCGTAAACCATCAGGTTGATTGTATAAATCACCTAAAGTACGAAACTAGAGAAAGAAATGCCAACAAAGGAAAAAACCAAATTTCCTTAATCTGAACACAACAAGATAAACTTGTTGAACTCTAAAGAAAGAGATTTCAACAAGTTAAAATGCCAACGAGATTACACTCATCAATACATGCAGGCTATAGATAAAAGAAGTTTATCTAGAGAATGCCCACACAACATGAGATTGTCTTTGTTGAATGTTGAGGTCAACATGCTAAGTGATGTAAGCAAAGCAACAATCTTGAGCCCAAATTATCCCATAAGATAATATATGTGAGGGATAACTAGCGTCCCATACCACCATGACATACAGACCTTACCAATTTGAAACTCCCTAGTATGCCCTCTAGGAGATATGAATAAAATCCTATATAAAAGTAATAAGATGGCCTTATCCTAGACTTTCACATATTAAAACCTGTCTCTATATACCTGAGACCACATCAAGGAATAACTCTTTTCGAGTACATCATTAGAAAAGAATTTGAATTATTAGCGCCTTTCTAATGATAACTACCCAATAAACACAATAAAGCTAGGGTAGAAAAATAACTCACCTAAATATATAAGCAGCTAGGTATCCAAGTTGGAATATGAAAGATCCTTGCCCCCTCCGCGCAACGGATTTGGGGGTGCTAGCAGCGGAAGTAGCACTTCTTACGCGGGACAGGATCCCTCACTCGGGGCCTTGCCCACGGATATCCAAACAAGAGGCTAATCCCTTGGTTCTTCAAAAATCGAACCCAGAAAAACTTCCCCCTACTAGAAAGCACAGGTGATTCCTCCAGGATATTTGTACTCTAACGTGGTCAGGGTCATTACTGATCAAACTAATCCGACCAAACCTGTGAGTCACTTGGTCAGATCAAGGAAGAAACTTGCACTTGGATCATAGAAACCAACACTTTTTTCCCCATCGAGAGGCACAGCCACCATTGATTCTTCTTCCATAGAACAATTACTATCTGGGATTTAGTTCATCTATCGTACTATAACAGAATTGAGTCTCATTTTACGGATCCATCAGTCCAGCCTACCCATGGGTTAGCCAACCGCTCAACCATTGTAGTGATGGGATACAATTAGGACTTTGGTTAGGTTTTGTCTTGGGTACCAGGGAAAAGAGTTCCTAGGCCCCCTAGTCGGATATTCATGCAAATTTAACGCCAGTCACACCACTTACACACCCAATATGAAATTGCCTTTTTCACAGAATCAGCTATCTTTAAAACAATCATTTAATGAAACCATAGTGTCACTAATCATAATCCTCTAAAATATCCGGTTGAATTCTAATTTCCAATCATTCCTTCATCGGTGTACCTATAGCATCATTGGCAACCAGAACGCTCACCACTTATCCCTCAGGGGCCTTTTCAATAGTTTCTAGCTCATAGTACCCGACAATATATTCACTTATAAAAATCAAGATGGAATCTCTATTGAAGATCAGCAAGATCAACCAACGGATCCATATAAAAGAGCCATGGACTCATCTGTTGAGGACCAGCAAGGTCAATCAACCAGATCCATGCCCGGTTTCAGAAAACAACTCTTACTCCTTGTTCCAATATCTTCCCCGACGCACGTGTGGGTATCTTCGGCGACCCAGAGCCGGAGCACCATATGGTCAGCACCCTCTAGGATCCTTTGCAGGTCACCTAGCACTTCACTCATAGGCCGCTTACTTGGTCCCTCTTCCACCGTACTGGAATCTCACCATTTAAATCGAACCGAGGCTGGTCAAGACCTCGGCCGACCTTGCTACGCGAGACGTCCTCCATTGACTCTCCGTCAGCTATTGCAACTTTATCAGTTACGTCTCCACGACCTCATTCTCAAGACGGTCAAAATGCTTCCCCAGCATTATTGACATAAAACATTCATTTAAAAACAGGTCATAATAAATACAGTTTCTATAATGAACTCTCGTCTTTCACATTGTTCCACATTTGTCCACATTACTTAATCCATATCCAATTCATATGTATTCCTATTCTCATCCAATCACATCATTTTTCATCTCATCACATCTTTCCTCATTTATCCTCACATCTCATCCACTTGCATCTACCCATATTCACATCCCATCACACCTCATTCATTTACATCACATATCACTCATTCACATCTATCTCAATTTACATCACATTACATCTCATCCATTCACTCACACATCACATCCTTTCACATACACATCCACATCCATTCTTTCACATACACACCCACATCCATTCTTCCACATACACATCCACATCCATTCTTCCACATACACATCCGCATCCATTCTTCCAAATACACATCCACATCCATTCTTCCACATACACATCCATATCCATTCTTTCACATACACATCCACATCCATTTCCACTACATCACATCTTATCACATCTTCTTTTCATCTTATCACATCCATTCACATCCTATCACATCTCATACACATCTTATCGCATCCCATTTACATCTTATCACATTCTATTTTCATTTTATTACATCCATTCACATCTTATCACATCCTATTTACATCTTATCACATCCATTCACATCCTATCACATCTCATCCATTCACATCCCATATCATTCATTTACATCCGATTCACATGACATCACATCTCATTCATTCACATCCTGATTCACATCACATTACATCTCATCCATTCACTCACATCGACATCACATCCTTTCACATACTATTCCCATTTTTAGTAGCTTTTTCTAGTTTGATTTTGATAATGGGACTTTTTCTAAATTTCTACCAATTGCTTGGGGTTTTTCTTTTATTCTTCAATTTATCTCCTCCCTACATTTGGATTAATCTCATTGGCCTGTCAAACCTTTGTTTGGACCTTAATCCAAAACTTTCTGAAAACAGGGACCCTTTGGCTAAGGTCTTTTGTGCACATTATAATTTATTTCTAATGCACCTTAGGAATTTCTTTTTAAACTTTTGTTTCAGGAAAATTTATTTTATTATGAAGGGATATTTTTCATCCAAAGATATCTAAAAACTCAATTATCTCTCTCTAGAATATTTTCTCTCTCTAAACCAAAACAGGTAGAAACAAGATCTTTTATTATTCTAAAAAGGGGATTTATTACAGGGGAAAAAACTGGACATCTTGAGGGGCTAGGGAGGAATCCTACAGAAGGGGAGAATGGCACTACTACCATTCTCAAGGAAGAATGGCAGTGGTGCCATTCTCAAGGCCTCCCATCACATTCATGGCGAGAATGGCACCACTATTGTTCTCCCCCATTTTATATTCATACTTTTTGAATGTGACTTTGAATTTGAATTCTCATCCCCATTATCCTCACTCTCCCTTCTTGTTTTGAATATTAGTATGGTACCAATGTTTATCCATTGAATTTTTAATTTCCCTCCTCTTAGATTCAAAAACCCTAGTTTTAAAATTTCCCTCGCAAATTCAAACTAGATAACTCTAATCTAAACTAATAAAGCACTAATTAAACTAAACTAATAAAATTCTAATTAATCATAAAATCTAATTAAATATGAATTATGCACTAATCAAATGAATCTTATCAAATACTAATTAGATTCTAAATACTAAGTAAAAACTAACTAGAATCTAAACACTAATTGAATTTTAAACTACTTAAAGTAAGTAGAGAGTGAGGTGAGAGAGAGAGAGAGAGAGAGAGAGAGAGAGAGAGAGAGAGAGGTGTAGCCACCTTGAAGGGGAGAATGGCTGCACTGCCATTCTCCCTTACATTCAAGGAAGAATGGCAATGGTGCCATTCTTAAGAACTCCCATCACCTTGAAGGGGAGAATGGCACTACTACCATTCTCAAGGAAGAATGGCAGTGGCGCCATTCTCAACGCCTCCCATCACATTCATGGGGAGAATGGCACCACTACCATTCTCCCCCATTTTAGATTCATAGTTTTTAATGTGACTTTGAATTTGAATTCTCATCCCCATTATCCTCACTCTCCCTTCTTGTTTTGAATTCTCATCCCCATTATCCTCACTCTCCCTTCTTGTTTTGAATTCTCATCCCCATTATCCTCACTCTCCCTTCTTGTTTTGAATATTACTATGGTACCAATGCTTATCCATTAAATTTTTAATTTCCCTCCTCTTCGATTCAAAAACCCTAGTTTTAAAACTTCCCTCCCAAATTCAAACTAGATAACTCTAATCTTATCTAATTAAGAACTAATGAAACTAAACTAATAAAATTCTAATTAGATCATAAATTTTAATTAAATATGATTTATGCACTAATTAAAGTAATCTAATCAAATACTAATTAGATTTTAAATACTAAGTAAAAACAGACTACAATCTAAAGACTTATTGAATTTTAAACTACTTAAAGTAATTAGAGAGTGAGAGAGAGAGAGAGAGAGAGGTGTAGCCACCTTGAAGGGGAGAATGGCACCACTGACATTCTCCCTTACATTCAAGGAAGAATGGTAGTGGTGCTATTCTTAGGAACTCCCATCACCTTGAAGGGGAGACTACCATTCTCCCCCATTTTAGATTCATAGTTTTTGAATGTGACTTTGAATTTGAATTCTCATCCCCATTATCCTCATTCTCCCTCCTTGTTTTGAATATTAGTATGGTACCAATGTTTATCCACTGAGTTTTTAATTTCCCTCCTCTTGGATTCAAAAACCCTAGTTTTAAAATTTCCCTCCCAAATTCAAACTAGATAACTCTAATCTAAACTAATTAAGCACTAAATAAACTAAACTAATAAAATTCTAATTAGATTATAAATTCTAATTAAATAGGAATTATGCACTAATTAAACTAATCTAATCAAATACAAATTAGATTATAAATAGTAAGTAAAAACAGACTAGAATCTAAACACTAATTGAAGTTTAAACTACTTAAAGTAATTAGAGAGAGAGAGAGAGAGAGAGAGAGAGAGAGAGAGAGAGAGAGAGAGAGAGAGAGAGGTGTAGCCACCTTGAAGGGGAGGATGGCACCAGTGCCATTTTCCCTTACATTCAAGGAAGAATGGCAGTGGTGCCATTCTTAAGAACTCCCATCACCTTGAAGGGGAGAATGGCACTACTACCATTCTCAAGGAAGAATGGCAGTGGCGCCATTCTCAAGGCCTCCCATCACATTCATGGGGAGAATGGCACCACTACCATTCTTCCCCATTTTAGATTCATAGTTTTTGAATGTGACTTTGAATTTGAATTTTCATCCCCATTATCCTCACTCTCCCTCCTTGTTTTGAATATGAGTATGGCACCAATGTTTATCCATTGAATTTATAATTTCCTTCCTTGGATTCAAAAACCCTAGTTTCCAAATTTACCTCCCAAATTCAAACTAGATAACTCTAATCTAAACTAATTAAGCACTAATCAAATACTAATTATATCATAAATACTAATTAATTATAAATTATACACTAACTAAACTAAACTAATCAAATAATAATTAGATTCTAAATACTAATTAATAACAGACTAGAATCTAAGCACTAATTTTATTTTAAAGTAATTAAAGTAATTAGAGAGAGAGAGAGAGAATTATTTATGTGTGTGTGTGTGTGTGTGAGAGAGAGAGAGAGAGAGAGAGAGAGAGATAGGGGTGTGTGTATCCACCTTAAAGGGGAGAATGGCACCAGTGCCATTCTCCCTTACATTCAAGGAAGAATGGTAGTGGTGCCATTCTTAAGAACTCCTATCACCCTGTAGTAGGGGATAATGGCACTACTACCATTCTCAAGGAAGAATGGCAGTGGCGCCTTTCTCAAGGCCTCCCATCACATTCATGGGGAGAATGGCAACATTGCCATTCTCCTCCATTTTAGATTCACGGTTTTTGAATGTGACTTTAAATTTGAATTCTCATCCCCATTATCCTCACTCTCCCTCATTGTTTTGAATATTAGTATGGCACTAGTGTTTATCGATTGAATTTTTAATTTCCCTCCTCTTGGATTCAAAAACCCTAGTTTTAAAAATTTCCCTCCCAAATTCAAACTAGATAACTCTAATCTAAACTAATTAAGCACTAATTACGCTAAACCAATAAAATACTAATTAGATCATAAATTCTAATTAAATATGAATTATGCACTAATTAAACTAATCTAATCATAATTATATTCTAAATACTAAGTAAAAATAGACTAGAATCTAAATACAAATTAAAATTTAAATTACTCAAAGTAATTAGAGAGAGAGAGAGAGAGAGAGAGAGAGAGAGAGAGAGAGAGAGAGAGAGAGAGGTGTAGTGTGTGTAGCCACCTTGATAGGGAGAATGGCACCACTGCCATTCTCCCTTACATTCAAGGAAGAATGTAAGTGGTGCCCATTATCCTCACTCTCCCTCCTTGTTTTGAATATTAGTATGGTACCAATGTTTATCCATTGAATTTTTAATTTCCCTCCTCTTGGATTCAAAAACCCTAGTTTTAAATTTTCCCTCCCAAATTCAAACTAGATAACTCTAATCTAAAGTAATTAAACTAAACTAATAAAATTCTAATTAGATAAAAAATTCTAATTAAATAGGAATTATGCGCTAATTAAACTTATCTAATCAAATACTGACTAGATTCTAAATACTAAGTAAAAACAGAGTATAATCTAAACACTAATTGAATTTTAAACTACTTAAAGTAATTAGAGAGTAAGAGAGAGAGAGAGAGAGAGAGAGAGAGAGAGGTGTAGCCACCTTGAAGGGGAGAATGGCATCACTGCCATTCTCACTTACATTCAAGGAAGAATGGCAGTGGTGCCATTCTCAAGGCCTCCCATCACCTTGAAGGGGAGAATGGAACTACTACCATTCTCAAGGAAGAATGGCACTGGCACCATTCTCAAGGCCTCCCATCACATTCATGGGGAGAATGGCACCACTACCATTCTCCCCCATTTTAGATTCATAGTTTATTAATATGACTTTGAATTTGAATTCTCATCCCCATTATCCTCACTCTCCCTCCTTGTTTTGAATATTAGTATGGTACTAATGTTTATCCCTTCAATTTTTAATTTCCCTCCTCTTGGATTCCAAAACCCTAGTTTTAAAATTTTCCTTCCAAATTCAAACTAGATAACTTTATTCTAAACTAATTAAGCACTAATTAAACTAAACTAATAAAATTCTAATTAGATCATAAATTCTAATTAAATAGAAATTATGCACTAATTAAACTAATCTAATCAAATACCAATTAGATTCTAAATACTAAGTAAAAACAGACTAGAATCTAAACACTAATTGAATTTTAAACTACTTAAAGTAATTAGAGAGAGAGAGAGAGAGAGAGAGAGAGAGAGAGAGAGAGAGAGGTGTAGCCACCTTGGAATGGCAGCACTGCCATTCTCCCTTACATTCAAGGAAGAATGGCAGTGGTGCCATTCTTAAGAACTCCCATCACCTTGAGGGGAGAATGGCACTACTACCATTCTCAATGAAGAATGGCAGTGGTGCCATTCTACAGGCCTCCCATCACATTCATGTGGAGAATGCCACCACTACCATTCTCCCCCATTCTAGATTCATAGTTTTTGAATGTGACTTTGAATTTGAATTCTCAACCCCATTATCCTCACTCTCCGTTCTTGTTTTGAATATTAGTATGGTACCAATGTTTATCCATTGAATTTTTAATTTCCCTCCTCTTGGATTATTCAAAAACCCAAGTTTTACAATTTCCCTTCAAATTCAAACTAGATAACTCTAATCTAAACTAGTTAAGCACTAATTAAACTAAACTAATAAAATTCTAATTAGATCATAAATTCTAATTAAATATGAATTATGCACTAATTAAACTAATCTAATCAAATACTAATTAGATTCTAAATACTAAGTAAAAACAGACTAGATTTCAAACACTAATTGAATTTTAAACTACTTAAAGTAATTAGAGAGAGAGAGAGAGAAAGAGGTGTAGCCACCTTGAAGGGGAGAATGGCACCACTGCCATTCTCCCTTACATTCACAAGGAAGAATGGCAGTGGTGCCATTGTTAAGAACTCCTATTACCTTGAAGGGAAGAATGGCACTACTACCATTCCCAAGGAAGAATGGCAGTGGTGCCATTCTCAAGGCCTCCCTTCACATTCATGGGGAGAATGCCACCACTACCATTCTCCCCCATTCTAGATTCATAGTTTTTGAGTGTGACTTTGAATTTGAATTCTCAACCCCATTACCCTCACTCTCTGTTCTTGTTTTGAATATTAGTATGGTACCAATGTTTATCCATTGAATTTTTAATTTCCCTCCTCTTGGATTCAAAAACCCAAGTTTTAAAATTTCCTTCCCAAATTCAAACTAGATAACTCTAATCTAAACTAATTAAGCACTAATTAAACTAAACTAATAAAATTCTAATTAGATCATAAATTCTAATTAAATATGAATTAGGCACTAATTAAACTAATCTAATCAAATACTAATTAGATTCTAAATACTAAGTAAAAACAGACTAGAATCTAAACACTAATTGAAATTTAAACTACTTAAAGTAATTGGAGAGTGAGGTGAGAGAGAGAGAGAGAGAGAGGTGTGTAGCCACCTTGAAGGGGAGAATGGCACCGCTGCCATTCTCCTTTACATTCAAGGAAGATTGGCAGTGGTGCCATTCTTAAGAACTCCCATCACCTTGAAGGGGAGAATGGCACTACTACCATTCTCGAGGAAGAATGGCAGTGGCGCCATTCTCAAGGCCTCCCATCACATTCATGGGGAGAATGCCACCACTACCCTTTCTCCCCCATTTTAGATTCATAGTTTTTGAATGTGACTTTGAATTTAAATTCTCATCCCCATTATCCTCACTCTCCCTTCTTGTTTTGAATATTAGTATGGTACCAATGTTTATCCATTGAATTTTTAATTTCCCTCCTCTTGGATTCAAAAACCCTAGTTTTAAAATTTCCCTTCCAAATTCAAACTAGATAACTCTAATCTAAACTAATTAAGCACTAATTAAAGTAAACTAAAAAATTCTAATTAGATCATAAATTATAGTTAAATATGAATTATGTACTAATTAAACTAATCTAATCAAATACTAATTAGATTCTAAATACTAAGTAAAAACAGACTAGAATCTAAACACTAATTGAATTTTAAACTACTTAAAGTAATTAGAGAGTGAGAGAGAGAGAGAGAGAGAGAGAGGTGTGTAGCCACCTTGAAGGGGAGAATGGCACCACTGCAATTCTCCCTTACATTCAAGGAAGAATGGTAGTGGTTCCATTCATAAGAACTCCCATTACCTTAAAGGGGAGAATGGCGTGCTACTACCATTCTCAACGAAGAATGGCAATGGTGTCATTCTCAAGGCCTCCCATCACCTTGAAGAGGATAATGGCACCACCGCCATTCTCCCTTACATTCAAGGAAGAATGGGAGTGGTGCCATTCTCAAGACCTCCCATCACTTTCATGGGGAGAATGGCACCATTGCCATTCTCCCCCATGGCATTATGGAGAATAGTAGAAGTGCCATTCTCCCCCATTTTCGATTCTCAATTTTGAATGTGATTTTGAATTTGAATTTTAACCCCCAGTCTCCCTACTTGTTTTTGAATATGAGTATGACACCATTTCACCCCTTGGATTCCAAAAACCCTAGTTTCAAAATTTCCCTTCGAAATTCAAGCATTGCTAAACAATCAAAGGTTCACTTTCTAGTCCACAAAATTAGCTTTAATTTGTACCCATCTACTATTTTTCAACTTAGCTAACTCTAAGCTAGACTAATTAATCACAAATTAAATTAAACTAATCAACACTAATTAGGTTATTAATAGTAATTAGAAACACATCAGAATCTAAACATTGATTAGATTTTTAACTAATTAGTGTAATTAGAGAGAGAGGGGGTTTGTGTGTGTGTGTTTGAGAGAGAGGATGCTGTTAGTCTACTTGCTTTTTCTCTCTCTCGAGTGCATCCACGGCCCCAATGTCGCAACGGGTTCTCCTCCCAATTCGCGCGACGGACTGCAGCGATCAAAAAAACGCTGAAAATAAGCCTAGCTAAGCTAATTAGTTAAACTAACATTAGTTAAACTAATACTAATTATTAGATATATTCAATTATATATTAGTTATTAGATACATTCAATTACATTTATTTATTAGATATACATTCAATTACATTTAATTATTAGATATATTCAATTATGTTTTAATTATTAGATATATTTAATTATTCTTATATATATATATATAATTTATTCAATTATTCCTATTAATTATTAGATATATTTAATTATATATTAGTTATATATATTAATTAATTAGGTATAATAATAATATATAATTAATTAATTAATTAATATATTCAATTATTTATATTAAATTATTAGATATATTTAATTATATATTAATTATTAGATACATTCAATTACATTTAATTATTAGATATATTCAATAATGTATTAATTATTAGATATATTTAATTATTCTTATTAATTATATATATTTATATATATATATATATAATTTATTCAATTATTCCTATTAATTACTAGATATATTAAATTACTCAATTATATACTAGTTATATATATTAATTAATTAGGTATATTAATATATATAATATATTTAATTAATTATATTAATTAATTAATTATTATTAATTATTCCTATTAATTAAAGTACTCAACCACTATGCTATTTATTATTAATTAAGGGATTTATTCCTATTTAAGGCTCATTTTTTAATTATTTTAGTCTTCCTCAACAGTTAATAGATTAGTTTTCATTTTAGCATTACCATTTTCTTTCATGCTATTTTTGTATGGATGTTAGATATTACTTATTTTACTATATATATATATATATATATATAACATGAGCGTACTTAAAGTACGCACGACTCTTGTTTTGTATAAGCCATAACCCACTATCACTAATGGTGTTGTATGCATGACTCTTGTTTTGCATAAGCAATTACCCACTATCTCTAAATAAAGACTATAGGTAATTTAACTACCACCTACCAACCAAAATCCTAGTTTTAGTTAAACTAGGGTTTTCTAACCCTTACAAAAATTAAAGCTTTACCCTATAAATTAAATTAAGGTGCACCCACACACAATAGGCCTTATTAATTTATTTTTCCATGGAAACACTTATAATTTTATTGTCAATATTTTTAATTAAATATTGGTGTTAGCCCAATTAATTTTTATTTTCTTTTTCAATTGGTTTTAATAGTTTTTCCTTTTGATCTAGATGTATGTGTGCACATACATGTGGGTTTTTCACATTATTTTAAGTATATGAACCCTACTAACTCTACTAAGGTTAGTTTAAACAAGGAGCTACATGTGGGTTATTCTCTCCATGACATTCGAGGAAGAATGGCACTGGTGCCATTCCCAAGGCCTCCCCACACCTTCATTGAAGGGGAGAATGGCACCATTGTCATTCTCCTTAAATTTGAAGAAGAATGGTAGTGGTGCCATTCTTAAGGCCTCCCATCACCTTGAATGAACTTGATAATGGCACCACTGCCATTCTCTCTTACATTCGAGGAAGAATGGCAGTGGTGCCATTCTCAAGGCACCCCATCACCTTGATTGAAGGGGTGAATGGCACCACTTCCGTTCTACCTTACATTCCAGAAAGAATGGAAGTGGTGCCATTCTCAAGGCCTCCCATCACCTTGAATGAAGGTGTGAATGGCACCACTGCCAGTATCCCTTACATTTGAGCAAGAATGGTAGTGGTGGCATTCTCCCACAAGCTTGATCTATGAGAAGCAGAATGGCACTACTGCCATTATCCCTCAAATTTGATAGGGATAATGGGAATTGTGCCATTTTACCTAATACATCGAAATGAAAGCAAGGGATAATGCCAGTGCCTTTCAAGTAATATAAGAAGAATAACACCACTACCATTCTCCCCTCTCATTAGTTTTTCTACTCTGGTTGAATGGCACTGCTACTATTCCCCTTACATTGTTTGGAGGGTAGAATAGCAATAGTGCCATTATCCTCATAATCAAATGCATATATTTCAGTGGTGCCATTCTCAAGGGCTCCCATCACATTCAAGAATAAATGATAGTTGTGCAATTCTCCCACCAGCTTGATGTATGTAAAGTAGAATGGCACCGCTACCATCCCCCCCCCCCCCCTTTCTATCAAAGAAGAATGGTATTGGTGCCATTATCATGTCATCTCAACACCTTTAAGGGGGGAATGGCACCACTGCCATTCTCCCTTACATTCAAGGAAGAATGGCATCAATACCATTCTCAAGCCCTCGCATCACCTTAAAGGGGACAATGGCACCACTTCCATTCTCAACGCCTCCCATCCCATCACCTTGAAGCAGTCGAGGAAAACTCTAGAATTCTCCCTTACGTTCAAGGAAGAATGGTAGTGCTACCAATCTGAAGGCCTCCGAGCACCTTGAAGGGGAGAATGGCAGTGGTGCCAATCTCCTTACAATGAAGGAAGAATGGCACCACTGCCCTTCTCAATGCCTTCCATCCCATCAACTTAAAGGGGAAAAATGGCATGTATTTGAGTGGTGCCATTCTCAAGGGCTCCCATCACATTCAATGAATGACAGTGGTGCAGCTCTCCCACCAGCTTGATGTATGTAAAGTAGAATGGCACCACTACCATTCTCCCCCCTTTCATTCAAAGAAGAATGGTATTGGTGCCATTCTCATGTCATCCCAACACCTTTAAGGGTGGAATGGCACCACTTCCATTCTCCCTTACATTCAAGGAAGAATGGCACCACTGCCATTCTTAGGCCCTCACATCACCTTAAAGGGGAGAAACTCTGGAATTCTCATGTCATCCCAACACCTTTAAGGGTGGAATGGCACCACTTCCATTCTTCCTTACATTCAAGGAAGAATGGCAATACTGCCAATCTCAAGGCCTCCTATCACCTTGAAGGGGAGGATGGTAGTGGTGCTATTCTCTCTTACATTAAAGGAATAATGGCACCACTGCCCTTCTCAATGCCTTCCATTCCATGAAACTGAAGGGAAAAATGGCATGTATTTGCTGCCTTCTCAAGGGCTCCCATCACATTCAAGAATGAATGGCAGTGGTGTAGTTCTCCCACCAGTTTGATGTATGTAAAGTAGAATGGCACCACTGCCATTCGTCCCCCTTTCATTCAAAGATGACTGCCATTCTTCCCCCTTTCATTCAAAGAAGAATGGTAGTGGTGCCATTCTCATGTCATCCCATCACCTTTAAGGGGCAAATGGCACCACTGCCATTCTCCCTTACATTCAAGGAAGTGGCACCACTGCCATTCTCAAGCCCTCGCATCACCTTAAAGAGGGGAAATGGCACCACTGCCATTCTCAAGACCTCCCATCCCATCACCTTAAAGCGGTCGAGAAAAACTCTAGAATTCTCCCTTACATTCAAGGAAGAATGGCAGTGCTACTAATCTTAAGGCCTCCCGTCACCTTGAAGGGGAGAATGGCAGTGGTGCCAATCTCCCTTACATTGAAGGAAGAATGGCACCACTGCCCTTCTCAATGCCTTCCATCCCATCAACTTGAAGGGAGAAATGGCATGTATTTGAGTGGTGCCATTCTCAAGGGCTCCCATCACATTCAAGAATGAAGGACAATGGTGCAGTTCTCCTACCAACTTGATGTATGTAAAGTAGAATGGCACCATTGCCATTTTGCCCCCTTTCATTCAAAGAAGAATGGTATTGGTGCCATTATCATGTCATCCCAACACCTTTAAGGGTGGAATGACACCACTGCCATTCTCCCTTACATTCAAGGAAGAATGGCACCACTGCCGTTCTCAGGTCCTCAGATCACCTTAAAGGGGAGAAACTCTGGAATTCTCCCTTAAGTTTAAGGAAGAATGGCAGTGATGCCAATCTCAAGGCCTCCCATCACCTTGAAGGGGAGAATGGCAGTGTGGCTATTCTCCCTTACATTGAAGGAATAATGGCACCACTGCCCTTCTCAATGCCTTCCATCCCATCAACTTGAAGAAAAAAATGGCAATACTACATTCAAGGAATAATGGCAGTGGTGTCATTATCTAGGCCTCCCATCACCTTGATGGAAGGGGAGAATGGCACCACTACCATTCTCCTTGGGAATGGCACCACTACCAGTCTCCCTTGGGAATGGCACCACTGCCATTCTCCCTCACAATCAAGGGAGAGTGGCACTACTCCCATTCTCCCTTGGGAATGGCACCACTGCCATTCTCCCTCACAATCAAGGGAGAGTGGCACTACTCCCATTCACCTTAAGGTAGTGGTGCCATTCTACCCTCCAAGAAATCTATGCAAGGGAAATGGCAGTGGTGCCTCTCTTCCCCCTTTCAACAACTTCATTATGAGGAGAATGGCACCACTTCCTTTATCCCTTTTAATTTAATGAATTCTTGTCTCTTGAGAATGTTTATTGAATTTATTTGGGATATATGAGTGTTTTATCTAATTTTAGTTTTCCTTGGGAATGGCACCACTACCAGTCTCCCTTGGGAATGGCACCACTACCAGTCTCCCTTGGGAATGGCACCACTGCCATTCTCCCTTACAATCAAGGGAGAGTGGCACTACTCCCATTCTCCTCAAGGTAGTGGTGCCATTCTACCCTCCAAGAAATCTATGCAAGGGAAATGGCAGTGGTGCCTCTCTTCCCCCTTTCAACAACTTTATTATGAGGAGAATGGCACCACTTCCATTATCCCTTTTAATTTAATGAATTCTTGTCTTGAGAATGTTTATTGAATTTATTTGGGATATATGAGTGTTTTATGTAATTTTAGTTTTCCTTACAAAATAAACAGGGACCATGGCATTTAGAGGTGGGGACAAAATAAAGATGCTAGTGTGGGTAATAAAGTTGTTGCAATTGGTACAGTATGTGTAACTAACCTAGAGGGCTATTGCAGTGGTGTGAAAATAGGGATAGACAATGTATCGATGATATTGGAAAAGGGTATTAATAATGATGTGCTATTACCTTTCTCCACTATGGATGAATTGACGATTGGTGAAGCAATTTGGAATGTTGTCAAATGGCCTAAGACCTCTCTCCAATGTGTTGGTGTAGCTTTTGGATGAGGCCATGGGTGAAGAGACTATAGAGAGTGAGTCCATGCCCCCTTGTGCTGAGGCAATGCCTATTTCATCATTGGAAAATGATAACAAAATTCGTGAGTCCTGGAGAGATAAAAATGTGGCCTTGTGGAATGAGAGCATGACAGAGACCATTGGGAAGGGTGTGATCTTATATGTTTATCCCTATGATTCCATAAACTTTGTTGTATTTGGAGAGGATTGTTTAGGTGTGGGAATAGATAAGAATAACCAGAACCTAAGGACTACCTCAATAAGCACTACAGAAGAGATTGCTAGTGTAAGCTTGGTTAAGTGGCCAATCAAGCAAATTACCATGTTAGATGGAAGCCATTGCAGAGATATGTGCCCATCGAGCAGGATAACAATATATATAATGTTGTGAATGGTGCATCTGCAAAAGTTGTTTCATCTTCAAGGAAATGAAGGTACACTTTCATTAAAAGAAAGCCCAAGCAAAGAGATCCACCAACATCAATGTTCATAATGTCAATGGAATCAGTGTTACAAGTTTCCTCAATTGATTCTTGTGAGTGCAAGAGTTGTCAGCATGCTGATCAAGATATGTTAATGAAAATTCGAAAGAATTTTTGGGACAACTATCTAGAATCTCGCACAAACTATATGTATGACATGTTATCTATGGCTTTGAATCGTGACATGCATGGAAAGACAAGCTACAAATTTAGGGTGAATGGTGTGGACGTATGTTGCAGAGCATGGGTAAAGAACCTCTCCAGAGTGGTGGGTCTACAGGTTTATTACAGGAAAGTGTCACTAATGCAAACTCAGGGGATATAAATGCCATGACTTCTACTACAGATACTATAACATGCACTGCCTCCTCATTTTATAAATTGCCAGAGAACTTGCAACTAGATAATTGTGCATCAGAGAACAAAAATCGGTACTTATTTGTATACCTTTCTCTACTTGTTTTGCAAGAGGTGTCTTCAGTTCAATTAGGCTTCTTGATGGTAGGGCACACACATGAGGACATTGATGCAATGTTTAGTAGGTTATCTGAGAAATTAAGAGTGGGTCAAACATTCACATTTCCACATCTAATGAATACATTTAGATGCTCTTTTGAATCCAAACCAGCACCATTTATTCTCAAAAGGATCCCCAACTTCAAGATTTTCGTTGATGGTTATCTTATGATGGGTAGGATATGCTTGTGGTCATTCTAAACCATTGCAATTTTGTTTCTTCATGCTTGAAGAAAAACTGATGATGCAATACAAAGTGCATCCCAATTCACCTGACTAGATGCCTAGAGAAGGAGGCATTGAGTTGTGGAAGAAAGATTCTGATGGACGGCCACTTCTTCTTCCAACAGGGTTTCCACACATGCTACCAATGGCTGAATTTGTAAGGGATCACTTGCAAGTAATGGCAGGTATAAAGGACTACATTAGGTTTTGGGAGAAGTGTGCAGATAGAATGGGTGAGACAACATCATATGAAACCTATATTAGACTAGTCATAGATTACTAGAAAAATGTGCTAGAGGAACTTGAGCATCCAATTTTATCAGAGACAAGTGTGTACTCAGATTTTTGGCCAAAGACGACACAATTGCCAGATCATGTGGATGACTTTGATAGGCACAATAATGAGTTTATAGGTTATGAGGAATGGAACAATCACTATTGCGGTCCTTTAAGTGGTAAGCCAAGGGAAGAGTTTAGCCCAATGATAGACGTTAAGAAAGGAAACTTTGTTTTGGTGAGGCCATCTGATCCAATTTATCCTATATGGCTTGGTGTTGCCCAATCAGAAATAGAGATAGATGCAACATCACCTAATTTCAATAAGGTACTAATTCAATATTGGGTAGCTTGGGCTAAGAAAAAAGGACTAATAAGTGATGGAGAAGTCTATGAGGATTGTTGGAGCAAGTTTTAGGTAGAGAATAAGAAGGATCCCCAAGTTTGGGAATGTGTTGATACAATTGTATGGTCATGCATGTCAAAAGGCACAAATACTAAGAGGATTAATATTCCGCAGAATGTGTGTACAAAAGCACAAGAAGGCTTGCTTAGCAATGGAGACTTGAAAATCGAATGACTTATCTGGTTATGTGTTCTTACGCTTACTTTTCTCAAATTCTACATATTTCTTATATACATTTTGAAAAAAAAGGTCTTTCATTGATTTTATTGTTGGTTCAAGAAAGCATTGTAAACCCCTGGGAGAACATATATTAAATGGAGCTTATGAACACCACCCATTTGTGTGGTTATAAACTTGTATTAAAATCCATCGTACCCCTAAATGGTGTGATGAAAGCGATCCGTTGTTTGATCATTAAATCTCCCAAAGTTATAGAATTTCACCCAAATTTAATGAAATTCATCCAATCTCAAATTCCCAGAAGGCTTGCTTATTAGCAATGGAGACTGCAAATCGAATGACTTATCTAGTAATGTGTTCTTACATTTACATTTCTCAAATTCTACATAACTTTTAGTACATATTTTGAAAAAAGGTCTTTCATTGATTTTATTGTTGGTGGAGGGAGGAAAGCATTGTAAAACCCTTGGAGAACATATATTAAAAGGTGTTTATAAACACCACCCATTTGTGTGATTATCAACTTGTATTAAAATCCATTGTACCCCTCAATGGTGTGAAGAAAACCATCTGTTGTTTGATCATTCAATCTCTCAAAGTTGTAGAAATTTACCCAAATTTAATGAAATTCATCCAATTTCAAATTCCTAAAATGTCTCCATTCACCCAAATTATCAAATTCGGTCTTGCAAAATATGCATCATAATAGGCCTTGCAAACTTATGATGCATATTATGACAATGGGAGAGGACTAATGCCCTTTGCAAGGCCCAATGATTTACCCAAAATTTGGCTAAATTCCCCAACTTTTCGTTGTTGCAAGTATGTGTTGCTTTGCCACTGCCTTGATGTAGTGGTTGATGAAGTTACCCATATGGAAATTTTCATTGAACCTCACTAGAATTTGCTACACCCAATCTTGATTCTTACCTTGATTTCTTTCAATACTTTAAAAAAAATGTCGTTAATCTTTCCTTTCTTAATCTATGAAAAGGGAATTATACTATGAACTTTTGCACATAAGGCCACCCCTCACAAATAATGCATGCACAACATTTAAGTAAAAACATCTTATACACATAATTATAAAGCTTTTGATTTCTTATAGCACGAAATACATACTTTTCTTGGACATGGTGTTTTTTAAAACATTCACAACATTAGATGTGAATGTAGATGGTGAATGCAACTACAAATCTGCATGGAAGGAAGGGTCAACTCAGTTAAAAAAAGAAACAAGTACAAGAATTTTACAAAGTTGTTTTACCCTTCATGAACCTCAAGATGGCGATCACTATATTTTCAAGATTTGTCTCATAAATAAAAGGATTAATTTTATATCACAAGATGTGTTATTGAAATGCTCAAAATTTAAAAGATGACACTATGCTACATAAAAAAGGAAAGGGAATCATGAAACTATGTCTAGGCAAACATTCCATCATAATTCCTTGCAATAGAAAAACATATTTAAGGTATCAAGAACTGAACTAATCAACATGTCCACAAGTTAGAGATTTACGATCCTTAGACTACAAGATAATACTAATTCAAATCTTGGCCAGTTTGATATTTTGATTCATTGAACGTGGTTAAAAGTTAGAACAAGCCATTGTACACATCCACAAAATTTTGAAAAACTTTTCACAAATGAAACAATCACCAAGAAGGAAACTTTTTGGATTTGTTAACCCACAACAAGTTAGTAAATTGCCATCAATACTTTTTCCACACCTTGAACCTAGTGTGAGACAAAATGATATAAATTCTTACTTAGTGCCTCTATTCTCTTCACGTGTTTCTATTTTCCTAAAATAAAATCACTTGTATATTTCATTATGTTGATATGACATATATTATTCTTTTTTTAAAACATAAGAAGAGAACTCAGAACCTTGATTTTTATCGAGTTAAGTTTTTCAATATAATTAAACTTTTTCATGTCATTTTCAAGGAAGTAGGCATAACACTTCATCCTTTAAATAGACTTTTTAATCATATCATTAAATAAATTCATTACTTTGAATAATTATATGTTATTATATTTCACCACAATCTCACCATAAAGGTTCCATCTAGTAAATGTAATACACACATGCTCATAGGTTCTAACAAACTAACATCTTGTTTTTTAAAAAGTTTGTTATAGCTAAGATTAGCAAAGTTTTCTCTTTCATGTATTATAAAACAACAAACTAGTAAGTGAAAGACAATGGAAACTTTACCAATTCAAAAGTAAACATTTAGCAATCCATAATCTAGTCTCTCACCTTGAGCATTCACATGTCTTGGCATGGCTAATGCATGTGTAAACACATTCTCATTCATGATGTACTTTATGATGAGCGTGTATTGTAAATTGTGCTACAATTCTATCATTATCATTTAGAAAAATCCTAGATGGAGGTTAAAGTTTATATTGTCTATCAAATCTCTTTTTGGATTTTTCAAGTCACACGTCTAATCTCTGTCGACATTGATAAAGATTAACATGACCATTTGATTCACTTAGCGAGATAAAAAAATAATTGTTTGAGAAGTAAATACAACTCTAACATGGTTTGTTGCTACACGAGTCTTCTATGTGCTAAAACATATGTGTAGCACTCTTTTTTATGATTGATCTAGATGAGTAGAGTAGGCATGTGATAGTGCTACTCGATATTTGTTAAACATGCTAAAGTGTACATCCATGGAAACATAGGGTATTGTCCTTGTATTTATGGACAAAATAAAGGGTGCTTGCCTTTCAAAAGGGTACTCCAAGAGGCTCTTGTTTAAGAAGTTTTTATGGTGTGGAGTGGGAATCAAGTTAGCAATGAGTGTTGGGGACAAGTTATAAACTTCAAAAACGTAACACTTAATCACCACTTTATGTCCTTGTGAATTCATGAAATGATGATGCATGTGGTTAAATGGTAATGAGATATTCTTTTAGGAAGACTATTGCTACCCACCGTTATTAAGTTTTCTAGAGCATACTCTAGTGTACATGAATCTATCTCAAGGAAAAAGCTCCATTATTGGTGACAATTGAGTATACAAGAGTATGTATTCATTTGATTTTTTTCACAATCATTATTGTGTTTGGAAAGGTGAGAATACACTCATGTTAGGGTATATAATCAAAACCTTCACAAGTAAAGATGATGTAGGCCCGTTTTCCCATGTAAAACTGTGGCAACATGTTGATATATGGTATAGTCCAATGCTTTAAAAATGGTTTATAGAGTGCTTTTAGCGGTTGAAATTTGGAATTGCTAAGGAGCAAAATTGATACACTGTAGTAATAATTGTGTATTTCTGATACTAAATTAAAGCAGTATCTTTATTTTGATTGGTTGAAAAAAAATGACTTTATTTAAAAAGAAACCTTGAAATTAATAGGAAATAGATATTTACACCCGGCTTGTGTAGACAACTCGCACACGCCACTATCAATAATTATGTTTGTGTATTTTTTATACTAAATTAAAGCATGACCTTAAATTTGATTGGCTAGGAGAAAACGTCTTTTTTTTAAAGAAGGCCTGAAATTAACAAGAAATATATATTTTCACCTAAGTTGTGTTGACAACTCACAAACACCAAGAAATATATATTTTCACCTAAGTTGTGTTGACAACTCACAAACACCACTATCACCAACTTGTATAAGGATGCACATTCAGGGAGAGGAGGGGGTAACACTCGTCCTCTTCTACCAAGTGAGCTACTGTCGTGGTTGAGGAAAAAAAAAGTGTTTTTCCTAGCAGTGACATATCACAAGTGAGGAAGGTAAATAATAATCCAATAATATAATTTACTATAATCCATTTTAAGGTAGGTTGTAGCGTCTAACTAAAGGGGCTGTTATGCAATACGGCTGTAATGCACAACGCAGATCTTAGAAGCTTTTACGTCTAATCAAGGTGGTGGACGGAGAAACGGAGGGCATAGCCTTTCGGGCGGGGGCCACAGAGAGATGGTGGGCGCCGGGCATTGTGAAAATGTGAACGGACGTGTGAAAGGGAGGGGCGTAAGGTAAGATAGTAACAGAGACGGTGGTCTAACGCCGGTCGACGCTTTACTCGACGGACAGAATGAGTTAAATGGCACGTGGCAGTGAGGTGTTGCCCAGTCAGCGCGCCACGACTGTTTCAACTCCCACTCTGACCCGTCGTCGACGGGTTTGGAACGCAGCCAGCCGGTCCCCTGCCGTGCGCCGTACGCGAATCGTGCTCGCCGGCACGACTGGGCGTGACCCTAGATCTGCTCCGATCCAACGGCAAGAGAAAGTGCGAGTCATCTATTACGTACACCTACAGTCCTTTTCAAAGTGCGACACGTGGGACGACATCCGTGCACTCGGAGGAGCGGCAACGTCATCTCGGCGTCACCGCCATAAGCTTGCTGTGTCCGTTCGCGGGCCAGAGCTTGCTCCCCCCTTTAAGGGTGGGCCTGTTCTTCACTGCGCGCGCGGGCCCGCCACCGCATCTCCCTTTCCCGGAAAATTTGCTTGAATTTTAATCAATTGAATAAAAAGGAGTTTGAATTTTTAATATCGCATGCAATTTTTAAAATATATTGACGCTGCATTTTCTCCTCTCCTCTCGTCTCGCAGATTCCACTGTTCTCTCTCTCTCTCTCTCTGTCTCTCTCACACGCACACACACACACGCACAGAGTAGCTTTACTCCTCATGCCTGACAAGCTTCCGCATTTACATACTACCTGCCACCTTACAGTCTCTCTTCCCTTTTTCTAAAAACCTTCATCTTTCTCAGTCTCTTTCTCTTCTCACAACTTTGCCCAGCTCTAGTCTGAGTTCCACCTGCCAAAGAGATCTACTCTCTCTCTCTCTCTCTCTCTCTCTCTCGCTCTCTCTGTCACACACACACACACACCTACCAGATCTGTGCCTTTCCTTTGCACTCTTCTGATTATGGACTCCATGAAGTAGGGCTAGCTGGAATCGAAGAGGGTGCACTTGTTTACATGCTTCCTGCAAGCACCCTCAACATTAGCTGCCCTAACTCCGTCTTAGTGCTTTGATTGTAAAGCATGAACGGGGGGTCCGATGCAAGTGGATCCAGTATAGGAGGCGGGAGCTTAATTAACCATGGTTTAATACTGCAACCGGAGTTCATGGTCGACCAAGGGGCTGCAGCTGCGCCTTCAGCTGCAGGTCTTGCTAATCTAGCTGGGGCAGCCGCTGCTAACCCTAGCGCCGGCGCAGCAGGCGGACCTCCGAGCCGCTACGAGTCGCAGAAGAGGAGGGATTGGAACACGTTTGGGCAGTATCTGAGGAACCACCGGCCACCGCTGGCGCTGGCTAAGTGCAGCGGGGCGCATGTGTTGGAGTTCCTGCGATACTTGGATCAGTTTGGGAAGACGAAAGTGCATGTGCAAGGGTGCCCGTTTTTTGGTCGCCCACAGCCGCCGGCGCCTTGCGGGTGCCCGTTGCGCCAGGCCTGGGGCAGCCTGGACGCCCTCATCGGGCGCCTGCGGGCGGCCTTCGAAGAGCATGGGGGCAAGCCCGAGTCCAACCCCTTTGGCGCCCGCGCTGTCCGCCTTTACCTCCGAGAGGTCAGAGAAATGCAGGCCAAGGCCAGAGGCATCGCCTACGAGAAGAAGAAACGCAAAAAACCAGCCCAAGCTGCTGCTACTTCTTCCTCTAACCCTACCACCACCACCACCACCACCACAACGGCTCCTCCCCCCCCTCCCCCATTAGCTCCTCCTCTCCAATCCGATCATCCTCATTATCACCTCCTCCAACAAGCATTTCACCAAGGCCCAAACTTCAATCAAAACTAACCCAACACAAGAAATTAATTAGTGACTTCATATATGTTAAGACCTTGCTAGCGCAAGACTCTCTACTTGTATCATATTTTATGTTATAAGAGCTTACTTCCCAATTAGGGTTTATTATCAAAGCTTGTCATTGCAGCAATCAATAGATCCCACTATGGCAAGTGATAATCCCTTGCGCACAGTGACGTGGTGATGCCTTTGCAAAGTATGTCCTCTGCGTGATGTCTTCAATTCATATGAATCTAACAGAGCAAGGCCACATTTCAAGAAGATGCATAGGATCATATCATTTCAAGCAGTGACCTTCAAATTATCCCTCCTTCAAGGTGACGCGTCCTTCAAATTATCCCACCTTTATTGCTTTGTTTTGAGATCTATTAACATGTTTTTGAGTTGCTAGGTGGCTAGTGGCTTGTCCTCAATCATTAATATTAACATGTTTTTGAATAGCTAGGTGGCTAGTGACTTGTAGATTTTAACCACCTCAATCATCAATATTAACATGTTTTTGAGTAGCTAGGTGGCTAGTGGCTTGTACATTTTAACCACCTCAATCATCAATTTAACATGTTCTTAAGTAACTAGGTGGCTAGTGGCTTGTAGATTTTAACCACCTCAATCATCAATATTAACATGTTTTTGAATAACTAGGTGCTAGTGTCTTGTAATTTTTAGCCACCTCAATCATCAATATTACAAGTTGTAATTCACGAAACGCAAGGGAACTTTCAAATCATTCCTAGAAATGCCTTAGATTCCATGGAGTGTCTTTGGTGGCTATTTGATGAATTTATGTTAATAACTGAAAGATCCCTGCCCCCTCCGCGCAACGAATTTGGGGGTGCTAGCAGCGGAAGTAGCACTTCTTGCGTGGGGCAAGGTCCCTCACTCGGAGCCTCGTCCACCACGGATATCCGGACAAGAGACTAATCACTCGGTTCTTCCAAAAACTGAACTCGAAAAAACTTCCCTCGCCCAGAAAACACGGGCGAATTCCTCCAGGATATTTTTACTCTAACGTAGTCAAGGTCATCACTAACCAAACAGATCCGACCGAACCTGTAAAGACACTCGGTTAGATCAAGGAAGAAACTTGCACTTGAAGCATAGAGACCAACGCTTTTTTTCTCATTGAGAGGCGCAGCCGTTGATTCTTTTCCATAGAACAATTTTTATCTCAGATTTACTTCATCTATCGTACCATAACAGAATTGAGTCTCATTTTAGGGATCCATCAGTCGAGCCTAACCCCATCCAGTCCCATGGGTAGCCAACCGCCTAACCAATGTAGTGATGGGATCTAATTAGGAATTTGGTTAGGCTTTGTCCCGGGTACCAGGGAAAAGAGTTCCCAGGTCCCCTAGCCGGATATTCATGCAAACTTAAAACTAGTCACACCACTTACACACCCAATATGAAATTGCCTTTTTCACACTTTCAGCTATCGTTCAAACAATCATTTAATGATACCATAGTGTCACTGATCATAATCCTCCAAAATATCTAGTTGAATCCTAATTTCGAATCATTCCTTCATCGGTGTATCTATGGCATCATTGGCAACTAGAACGCTCACCACCTGTCCACGCAGGGGCCTTTTCAATAGTTCCTAGCTCATAGTACCCAACAATATATTCACTTATAAAAATCAAAATAGAATCTCCGTTGAAGATCAGCAAGATCAACCAACAGATCCATAAAATTGCCATGGACTCATCCGTTTTGAGGACCAGCAAGGTCAATCAACCAGATCCATGCCCGGTTTCAGAAAACAACTCTTACTCCTTGTTCCAATATCTTCCTCGACGCACGTGTTTTTATCTTCGACGACCCAAAGCCTGAGCACCGTATGGTCAGCACCCTCTAGGATCCTTTGCAGGTCACCTAGCGCTTCACTCATAGGTCACTTCCTTGGTCCCTCATCCACCGTACCAGAAGCTCTCACCATTTAAATCGAATCGAGGCTGGCCGACCTTGCTACGCGAGACATCCTCCGTTGACTGTTCGTCAGCTGTTGCAACTTTATCCACGACCTCATTCATAAGACGGTCAAAATGCTTCCCCAGCATTCTTGACATAAAACAGTCATTTAAAAACATGTCATAAATACAGTTTCCATAACGAACTCTCGCCTTTCCACATTGTTCCACATCAATCCGCATTCATTTTATATGTATTCCCATTCTCATCACATCATTTTTCATCTCATCAAATCTTTCTTCATTTATCCTCATCAGATATCATCCACTCGCATCTACCCATATCCACATCTCATCACATCATATTTATTCACATCACATATCATCCATTTACATCTATCCCAATTTACATCACATCACAATTCATTCATTCACATCCTGATTCACATCTCATCCATTCACATCCCATATTATTCATTGACAACTCGATTCATATGTCATCACATCTCATTCATTCACATCCTGATTCACATGATATCACATCTTATTCATTCATATCTTGATTCACATGACATCACATCTTATTCATTCACATCCCGATTCACATCACATCACATCTATTCACGTCCATTACATTCATTTTTTACATCACATCCATTTACATCCATCACATCACATTCATTCATATCCATCACATTCATTCATATCCATCACATCCATTTACATCCATCACATCCATTTACATCCATCACATCACATTCATTCATATCCATCACATTCAATGTCATCACCATCCCATCCTTAAATTTTTTGAGATTCTAAGACTTCAGAAGTTCAAAAATAATTCCTTCAGACAAGGTAATCGTTCTACTATAGATCCACGACATACGTCCTCAGAAAACAGAACTTATTCCTTTAAACTCAATATCTGGTGCTCATAATCACTTAGACAACTGGAATTTTTACAACTCATTATTTATTTACATAAGGTTTATAATATATACATAGAGCAACCTGGCTCCAAAAAGTCAAGACCTCAAATGCATACGTATGAAGTGGTGATACAGCAATGTGGACATGCCGTGATACGTGCATGCTCTCACCGCCCATTGGTGCTATAATCCTACTCCTAGGGATAAAACGGCTGAGAAGCCTAAAAATATAACAAGTGACCCTAAAATCTTGAGGTGTGGGGTGATAAAGTATAACATCACAAACCACTCCTAGCCTCAACAAAACCATAGCTAAAGAAACATTTTGTCTTAGCCTTTGGTGTTGATTGCAACATACGTGGATATGTCGCCGTGAGAACCACATATGCTGTCATCCCTCAACTGGGTCCAAAAAATACAACTCTTGGAAATGACTAGCAATACTCACCCTGCTTGATTGAGTCTGGCGAAGGAGAGGATATACTCAAAAGTAAAGGCAACTATATCCTGACTTTGGGTAAGGTCGGGGATACCAGATAAGTACAAGGCATCCATCTATACAATCGAATTTATCAACTATAAGTCTTCAACATATGAAAATACAATGAAGCTTAATCTGAATGAAAATACAACATATGAATGCACCTTTCTAAGATTTAATTATAAACTCTTGACAAAATTCGTCTTCGGTTCTTAAGCTTTCAAAGCTGTGATACCATCTGTGAGACTCCTACCCTCTCTCTGCATTCAACTCTCTGGAGTGCTAGCAAGCGGAAGTAGCAACCTCATGCACAGGGTAGAGCTTCCCACTCGGGGCCTCGCCCATGTGTGTGGTCCCCACCCGCCCGCTCCGAGGCTCCTGCCGCCCGGCGGCGAAAGCGGTGTCGGCCTCCTACGCGGGGTGGGGGTCCTGCACACTCAGGGCCTCACCCGTGGATGTCTAGGACGAGAGGCTAGCCTGGGGGCGGCCCCTCCGAGACCGGGCCCGGAAGACTCCCCTCGCCCGGAAGACACTGGCGATTCTGCCAGGAAGGTGAAGAATCTTTTAACTAGGAGATTACTCTAACGAGTCAAGTCTTGACTAAATTAAACTGATCTGACCAACCTGAAGTCACATGGTCAAATAAAGAAGAGACTTGCACTTGGTCCATGGAATCACCACTTTTTTCCTCATTTCTGAGGCACAGCCGATGATCCCTTCCCACAGAACAAGGTCTTCTCAGGATTTAAACTAATTAACGTAACTAATCGTTATCTAATTGTTTCTCAGGAATCCTCCGATCCAACCGAACCCCATGGGCTAGCCAACCACCTGACCCACTGAATTGGTGGGATTCTTTTATAAAGATTTGATCGGGTTTTTGCTCAGGTACCGAGAAAAAGAGTTCCCAGGCCCTAGGCACACCACATACGCACCCAGTAAGAAATTGCCATTTATAACAGATTCGACTGGCTTTAAGACAATCCTTGAATAAAATCATAATATTTTTGATCATCATTTTCCAAAATTCCAAGTCCATTGTATTACAAAAATGCGTCATCTAAACTCTCCGTTGAAGACCACCTGGCCAACCAACGAGATCAGGTATCAAATTTTTGTTCCCAAAAACCTTTCCTTTTGTCCATCAGATATCTTCCTTGACGTTTGCCTGGATGTCCTAGCAGTCGCGAGCCCATGCAGCATCGCCTGGTCGTCATCAGAACCCTCTAGGATCCTCCTTAGGTGTCCTAGCACTTCACTCAGGGACCGCTTCGTTGTACCTTGCCCATCGTACTAGAAGCGCACAATTTTAACCATAGTGAGACTGGTCAAGACCTCGGCAAGCTTTGCCGTGGAGCGACATCCCTTGAGGACTCCCTGCCAGCTATTCCAACGAACCTCCTTTAGAAAAACAAAATCCAAATGCTTCCTCCAGCATTCTGGCGTAAAATAGTCCTTTGAATGAAAAATAGAGTTTCCAATGCAAGTGAGATTCCAGTTTGAGATCGGTTCCAAAGACCCTTTTTCCAATAATTCCCAATTTCAATAATGAGGATCCTAGATCTCTCATGAGGGTAATCTACCCATCATTTTATCCACTTATTCAACTAGATTCTTGGTGAGATTGGTCAGGGAAAAACTAGATTAGTTCTGGTAGTCTATTCTTTGGATTTAGTAACTGGAATTGGTCACGAAGTTTTTGTCTGATTCAGATCGAGAGAAGGACAATTAGGTTTACTGTCCGACCTCACATAGTCTAGCTAAATTCATTCAGTTTAGTTCTACCAGGATTACTTTCAACTAAACATCTAGTTTTTGGGTAAATATCACTTTAGTGATTTTACCAATTAAATTATCCAAGATTTTCTTTTTCCCACATAAATTCTCAACCTTAATTCATTAGGTAGAATTATGATGGAAATTCATCTTTTGACATTAGAATTTAATTCAAATCCATCTTTTCTCAATTATCATGGAAATTCATCTTTTAAAACTAAAATATCAATACCTATTTTTTTTAATAAACTTCCCTGCTGTGTAGGGACTGGGAGTGGGGTGGATCTCTGAAAAAATGTAGTAATCTGTGTTTGTCGTCCCCCCTTTGGAGCTCCTTCTTTTTCTCATTTCAATGAGTGCAATCCAATTATCATGAGAATTTCTCTTTTTCCTAAGTTAAAAAAATTCTTCTTAAAAATTACATAAAAATAACCATTAAATCCTTTAAGCTAAAAATTTCACTTTTCTCATCTAAACATTTGAATTCCAATATAGTAGGAATTCCTCTTTTATCGTTTAAACTTATCTATGCAAAAAGATATATTTATTTAATTTTTTCTCTTAAAATTTAGATAAAAATCTCCATTAATTATTTTGCACTAGGAATTACACTTTCTTCATTTAATTAATTGGATTCCAATATGGTGGGAATTCCTCTTTCATCATAAAAATTTATCTATATAAAAAGATAAATTTAACTATATTTTCTCTTAAAAGTCAAATAAAAATCTTCATTAATTCTTTGCACTAGGAATTATACTTTCCTTATTTAAATATTTGAATTTCAATGTGGTGAAAATTCCTCTTTCATCATAAAAGTTTATTTATACTAAAAGATAAATCTAACTAAAATCTTTCATAAATTATACATTATTTTAGCATTCCAATTTTATTCTCTAAATCATTGGAATACATGGATTTCTTATGTCTTGGGGATTACTCTTTTAACATAAAAAATAAACTACCAAAAATTTATCTTTTTTCTAATTTACTAATTATGCATAATCATAAAAAAAATTTCTTCATGATTACAATGAGAATCATTCAATTAATCTAGGATAATAATTCCTAGAATATGGTAGGAAGTCCTCTTTTCATATTGTGAATGAAAATGTTTTATGTGTTTATTTTACAAAAATTTTACCATAGCTCGGCTGGATAATTCTCAATTTAATTGAGAGAATGAAGTTTAAGATGATTAGTATGATTAGAATGACCACTAATTGGATCATTATCCAATTATGGATTGATTCATAATTTCTCTATGAAATAAATATCATAAAAGCATTAAAAAGCCATTATTTTGGCCTCCAATTAGACAAGCATAAAAATTACTTTTGGATTAGAGAAATGCTTCATATGAGAAGCTTCATTTGGATAGAGAATAGGTCATAGGAATGACCTTTCTTTGGGAGGAGAGAGAGAAATGCTTAAGAACCATTAAAATTAAAGATAAATAGAAATTTATGTGTTTCTTTATTACAATACATTAAAACATTTCCAAAGCCATTCAAATTAAAGCTTCTCAAGCTTGAGAGGGGTTGAGAAGAAAGAAACATTTAGAAATTATAGAAAAAAGACCATAATCCACTCTTTACCTCCTAAATGCTTGATTCTTTAGTCACTGTAGAGGCCCCCAACCAATCAATTGGTTCGGTATGTTGTAGGAGTCACCAAGGAAGATTAAAGAGAGAGAGAAGCTCCAATCTCTTCAATTTTGTAGAGGTTTTTAGAGGATAATAGAAATTAAGGTTAGTTTAGAGTAATACCGATATAATTTAGTTCAGAGATAATAATACAAAGGAATGAGGGTTTATTTATAGGAGAGGGAGGCCACTAACTGAGTCCAACTAAGTTCTAGAATTTTCCAGCTTCAGTTTGGCTAAATTTAGATATGTTTTGGACCAGTTTGGCTCTTTTCGATTTGGTTTGATTTAGGAGAGAGGAGAGACAAAAATATCCAATTATTTTTGAGTTTTAAACTCATCTAAGCATGTGAAATAGGCACCTCCTTAAAAGTCTCCCTTTTCCTTACACACGTGTCAAAAATGAATGATTACTCCAAAATATCTCATTTTTTTATTAATACACCATAATTTTTAACTAATAAACCTAGTACTTGGTCAACTCTTCATCTTATGTGGGCATTTACTCATTTTTGGGTATTTTCTTTTGTTCTTTGGATTTATCTTGTCCCACAACTTGGATTAATCTTATTTGTCCATAGGAATCTTAATTGGACCATAATTAAAAAAATTTAAAAATCTGGATCCTTAGACTAAGGTCTTCTGAATTAATTTTAATTAATTCCAATTGCACCTTGGAAAATCTATTTTGATTTTTTATTTCAAGGAAACATTTTTTTGATATTTGAAGAATTTATTTATTC
Source organism: Cibotium barometz (assembly GCF_041138505.1). Taxonomy (NCBI): domain Eukaryota; kingdom Viridiplantae; phylum Streptophyta; class Polypodiopsida; order Cyatheales; family Cibotiaceae; genus Cibotium; species Cibotium barometz. Next base: position 14,931,630 of record NC_141102.1, on the reverse strand, counting down.
AAAAATATCCCAATTTTGATTTACCACTCTCTAGAATTTTTTTATCTCACTAGGCAAAACAAGGAGAAATTATATTTTCTTGTATTCAGAATCATAGAATGACGACCAGGGATTGAAGTAGAGGCTTATTTGATATTCAGGCTGCTGAGAAGGAATCTTACATCCTCTCCCTTTTGAAAAACGCGAGATGTCCTCATCTCGCAAAGTGAGGGTAATCCTTTGCCAACTCTTCTTCTTTCTCCGAGGTGGCGTCTTCTAGAGGGAAGAACTTCCACTTTACTAAGAATTCTCTGAGGACTGTGCTTTTGAGAATCTTCTCCCGAACGTCAAGGATTTCCTCAAGTTGGAGTACCATCTGGCCTTGAGTCAGAGAGATCAATTGCTCATCACCAAGAACGTGATTCCGGCTAGATACATACTTCTTAAGCAGATTGACATGGAATACATCATGTACCTTGAGATGGGGAGGCAGAAGAAGTTTGTAGGCTAGATCGCCCACTTTCTTTATGACAGCATACAACCCACAGTATCTGGGAGAGAGCTTCATGTACTTACCTAAGGATAAGGAACTTCTTTTTGGTCATACTCGAATGAAGTTTAATATGATTAATATGATTAGAATGAAGTTAAATATCTGATTCTTCAAACTCTCTCTCAGATCTCTTTTTATCTGCATACTGCTTTTGCCTATCTTGGGCTGCCTTTATCTCTTTACGGATTGATTGCATCTGCTGGTCCATGTCATCAAGCATTTGTCTGGACATTTTGACTCTGATCAATGGGTCAGACCAAGTCAACGGTGTAAGGCAATCTTGTCCATACAAAGCTTTGAAAGGACTCATCCCAATGCTCCGATGATAAGAAGCATTGTAAGCAAATTCGACCAGATGTAAATGACTTAACCACTTCTTGGGTTCCTAGCATGACCGAAGGATATCTTCAATCACTTAACTCACCCTTTTGGTCTGGCCATCTATTTCGGGGTGGTAGTAGGCTGTGCTGAGTTCCAAGAAAGTTCTTACTGCTTCAAAGAATGCAACCCAGAATTTCGATGTGAATTTGGGATCTCGGTCACTTACTATTCTCCTAGGTAAACCATGCAATCTGAAGATCTCCTTAAGGAAAACTCTGGCCACATCCATTGCAGAGTATGTTTCTTTCACTGGAATCAGATGGGCAACTTTGGTTAGCCTGTCAACTACCAAAAAAACTTGATTTCACTGAAGGTAATCCAGTGACAAAGTCCATACTGATGCATTTCCACTCCATCTGTGGAATGTCTAGAGGTTGCAGCTTCCCTGGCATCTTGACTCTTTGGCACCTTAAGCATTTCCTTACATGATCAAGTACATCCTTTTTGAGTCCTGACCAGAAGAAGCTTTTCTAGAGGTTGCAGCTTCCCTGGCATCTTGACTCTTTGGCACCTTAAGCATTTCCTTACATGATCAAGTACATCCTTTTTGAGTCCTGGCCAGAAGAAGCTTTTCTTCACAGACATATAGGTTTTTATAAACCCTGGATGTCCAACTATCAGGCTATCATGGGCTTCTCTCAGAATTCTTCCCTTTATTCCTGCATCATTGGGGATACATAGCCGATTATTATATTACATGCATCCTTCATCCAGTTTGTATCCAAGAACTCGACTCATTTCCTGAGGAGTCTTGCTTTCCTGCATCAGAAGGGTAGCAATAGGGGCAAAGAATTTGTCCTGCATGATTTTCTCCTTTGCTTCATTGATCAATGGATTTGACACCACTGCAAGCAAGGAGGCTTTTCTGCTGAGCACATCCGCAACCACATTTTCTTTCACCGGTCGATACTTTATTTCAAAATCAAATTCCTACAGGGTCTGCATCCATCTCCTTTGACACATGTTGAGATCCCTTTGAGTGAAGATCCACTTCATACTTTGATGATCTGTCATCAAGGTGAATCTTTGTCCCAAAAGATAATGTCTCCACAACTTCAGAGCATACACTACTGAGAGTAACTCCAAGTCATAGACGGCATAATTCCTCTCATGTGTTCTAAGTTTTCTGGATTCATAGGCCACTGCATGACCTTCTTGCATTAGAGCACCGCCTAAGGCAAATCCACTGGCATCAGTAAAACTACCTCAAAGGGTTTGGTAAAATCTGGCAATTTAAGGACAAGGTTGGTTACTAAGGCTATCTTCAGCTTGTCAAAGGCACTCTCACACATTGCCGTCCACTGAAAAAGTATACTTTTCTTGAGAAGGTTAGTTAAAGGGGATGCTACCTAAGCATACCTAGGTATAAAGATCCTATACCATCCAGTTAACCCTAGGAATCCTCTGACTTCCTTTACTGACTTGGGTTCTTGCCATTCAACTACTGCTTGGATCTTTGCGGGGTCAGGTGAAATCCCATTCTTTGACACTATGAATCCCAAGTATTCCACCTGGTCATCAACAGAGAAGAAACACTTGCTCTTCTTTGCAAAGAGTTGGTGTTTCCTTAGGATTTCTAGGACTTTACACACATGATCTTCCTGGTCTGGAGCATTCTTCGAGTATACTAAGATATCATCAAAGAAGACAAGAACAAAATCATCCAAGTATTCTCTGAGAATATCTTGCATAAGACGATTGAATGTCACCGAGGCATTAGTTAATCCAAATGGCATGACTGTGAACTCATAATGCCCATAGCGAGTATTGAATGCTATCTTTGGGATGTCTCGCTCCTTGATTCTGATCTGGTAATACCCGGATTTGAGATCTATCTTTGTCATTTGGGTACCACGTAACCAATCCAGAAGTTCATCAATCCTAGGAATAGAATACTTATTCTTAATTGTTAATTGATTTAGTCCTCTATAGTCAATACAGAGTCTTAATGTTCCATCTTTCTTCTTTTGAAAGAGAACGGGCGCACCCCAAGGTGAGACACTGGGGGTCTGACGAATCCCTGCTCTAAGAGTTGTCTTAACTGCTCCTTAAGTTCTATGGCTTCAGGGAGGACTGGCATTTTGTATGCACGCTGAGCTACTGGTTGAGCTCCGGGGTTAATTCGATCTCATGATCTACTTCACCAGACGGAGGCATCTCAGTCAGCTCTTCAGGAAATACATCTGCATACTCACTTAACCACTCTGGTTCTTTAGCCTTGCATTTTATGTCTACTGGATTCATTTTAACGACATACACAACTTTCCTTTTTCTGAGCCCTTTTAATAATTTGGAAGCCTTGACTAATTGCAGCACTGGGGATCCAGAAATTCCAATTCCTTGAACTTTATTCCCGTGAAGGTCTAGGAAAGAGATGGTTCCTTTGGGACAATGAATGTTAGCCTATTCTTTTGGAGCCAATTCATTCCAAGGATTCCGTCATATATTCCCAGAGGTAGGACTCTGAACTGGCACTCTGTTACGTTCCCATCTAAGCTAAACTGAATAAGGTCAGTCTCAAGGTGAGTGAAAAGAATCTTCCCACTGGCTGATTCCACTTGCATAGGTTTCCCTGACTTTTGATTTAGAACTATTTTACGCAGACATCCTGGGAAAATAAAAGAATGAGTACTGCCTGAATCAATCAAAATCTTGAATTTCTTACCCTGGTACTCTGTTGGAGTATGGAGGACTGAGAATTGATGGTTATTCCCCTGATGCTCAATTGCTGCATAGATCTGTCCTTTCTCTTCCTCCACTTCCTCAGCTATAGTGATTGCTCTGGCTACTGCGGTTTGAGGTGGAACTCTCTCTCTTTGGTTATTCCAATTCTAGGAGGGAGTTCGGAGACTGCTTTGCATGGAGGTTGCAGGCTGAGCTGGCACTCTTCTGGGGTTACCCTGATTTTGGCGCTGGGGACCCTGATTGGATTGATATGAAGGAGTCTGTCTCAAAACTCTGGGACCCTGGCTTCCTTGGCCCACAGAAGGAGATGGGCAATCCTTGAGATGGTGCCCAAGTCCTTGAGATCCGAAGCGTCTGTTCTCGCTTCAAAGGTCTTCCCTTTTGCATTCTGGAGAGAGCCGGAGTTCCTGAGAATGTACTTCGGGGGAAAGGTCTTCCTTCATTTATGAAGCTTCCTGTCTCCACATTCTGGTTAGGACCTTGGTGTCTCTTTGGAGGTGGAAAGTTGGAAGAACTTCCCGGTGTCTGAAATCTCTTGAAGGATGAGGGAGCTGGCTTTGGCGGGACTTTTACGATGAAGGCTTTGGCAAAGTCCTTCGCCATTCTGATAGCTTCTGCCATGGACATTGGCTTGGCATTTTTGACCAGTGTATCCAAGGGTTCGTTCATTCCCCGAATGAACTTGGCCATGAGTTGCTCTTCATCTAGAGGTGGTGAATATTTGAGTAGAAGAGAAAAGGCTTGGTGATATTCCTTGATGGTTTTGCTCCCCTGCTTTAGCTCTAAGAATTCGTTCATTTTGGTTTCCAAAAATCTAGGGGGACAAAATCTCTTTCTCAAATAGGTTTTAAGGTCGTTCCAGGATTGAGTATTTCAATCCAGACGGTTGGTGTCACAGTGTTTCCTCCATGCCACCCTAGCTGTTTCCACTATTTTCAGCCTGCTGGGGCAAGAGCCATTTTGCTCCGCTCATTGTAGCCTGTGACATCAAAATATTCTTCCATGGCTTCCACCCATTTCTCCACAGCCTTGCCCAGGTTCTCCCCTTCTCCTTTGAAGGGTCCTGGTTGAGTCCTATGAAGAGCCTTGTGAACATTAGGGTCAAGCTCAACATCTTCAGAGAGAGGGTCTGGCTGACGGCCACGGTCTCCTCGTCTCATGATTCTGTCAAAAATTATATATTATTAAGTTTTTATTTTGATATCGTCCACGAGATCCTAAGACTTAAGAGGTTCGAAAAACAATTTCTTAAACAAGACAATGATCTTATTGGAGATCTATGACATATGTCTGATAACAGATTTTTCTTTAATAGTTTGTCCATAAACAATCACTTATACAATAGGAAATTTTTCTTTAACAGTTCGTCCATAAACAATCACTTATACAACAGGGAATTTTTCTCTAGAAAACATATCTTTATTTATATAAAAGTTGTAATATGTACATAGAGCAGCTCGGCTCCAGAATTCAAAATCTCCTCGGGAGACGCATAAGACGACGGTACTAGGCCATAGCCATGCCTTGATACAAATGTTCACTTACTGACAAGGGAGCTATTATCTTTTCCTTAGGAATAAAGCAATTAAGGAGTCTGTAGACTTGGCATGAAAGTCTGAAATTTTGAGGCGTCGAATGATATAGAATGACACCAAGCACCATTTTCAGCTTTAACAGAATCATCCCAATGAGAGGTTCTGCCTCAGCATTGCATGCCGCTCGCAAGAGGCATGGACATACTGCCCTGCAAACCACTTATGCTTTTGTCTCTCTGTTGGGTCAGAAAAATATAAATCCTCGAAATGGCATGCGAGTCTTACTTGGCTTGTTCGAGTTGAAGCAGAAGAGATGAGATACTCAAAGGCGAACGCAGTCATATCTTGAGACTGGGTGAGGTCGTTGGGAATACCAGATAAATAGGGAACTTCCATCTATAAAAATAATTTCTTTGATTAAAATTCTTCATTAAAGAAGCTTACGGAATGAAAATACATTATGAAAAAATGCTTTTTCTGAGTTTTTATCATCAATTTTTGATAAGAATTTGTTTATCCTTATTAGCTTTCAACAATGCTCTGATACCAGCTGTGAGGTCCCCGCCCACCCGCTCTGGGGCTCCTGCTGGCGTGGTGGAAGCGGCATCGGCCTCCCGCGCGTCGGGGGGGGGGGGGGTCTTGCACACTCGGGGCCTCGCCTGCGGATGTCCGAGACTCTTAACTAAATTAAATTGATCTGACCAACCTGAAGTCACATGGTCAGATCAAGAAGAGACTTGCACTTGGTCCATGGAATCACCGCTTTTTTTCTCATTTCCGAGGCACAGCCAATGATCCCTTCTCACAGAACAAGGTCTTCTCAGGATTTAAACTGATTAACGTAACTAATCATATCTAATTGTTTCTCAGGAATCCTCCGATCCAGCATCCGGCCAATGGGTTAGCCAACCACGCGACCACTGAATTGGTGGGATTCCTTTATGAAGATTTGATTGGGTTTTTGCCCGGGTATTGAGGAAAATAGTTCCCAGGCCCCCTAGCCGGCGATTCATACAAAAATTAAATAGGCACACCACATACGCACCCAATATGAAATTGCCATTATAACAAAGTCGACTGGCTTTAAGACAATCCTTGAATAAAATCAAAATATTTTCGATCATCATTTTTCAAAATTCCAAGTCCATTGTATTACAAAAATGCATCATCTGAACTCTCCGTTGAAGACCAGCTGGCCAACCAACGAGATCCAGTATCAAATTTTTGTTCCCAAAAACCTTTCCTTTTGTCCCATTAGATATCTTTCTCGACGTACGCCTTGGTGTCCTAGCAAACCGCGAGCCCGTGCATCGCCTGGTCAGAACCCTCTAGGATCCTCCTTATGTGTTCTAGCACTTCACTCAGGGACCGCTTGGTCGGCCCTCACCCATCGTACTGGAAGCGCACCATTTTAACCGTACCGAGGCTGGTAACCGTACCGAGGCTAGTCAAGACATCGACAGGCTTTGCGGCGGGCGACGTCCCTTGACGACTCCCCGCCACAGCTGTTCCAACGAACCTCCTTTAGAAAATCATAAGCCAAATGCTTCCTCCAGCATTCTGGCGTAAAATAGTCCTTTGAATGAAAAACAGAGTTTCCAATGCAAGTGAGATTCCAGTTTGAGATCGGTTCCAAAGACCCTTTTTCCAATAATTCCCAGTCTAATAATGAGGATCCTTGATCTCTCATGAGGGTAATCTACCCATCATTTTATCCATTTATCCAACTGGATTCTTGGTGAGATTGGTCAGGGAAAAACTAGATTAGTTCGAGTATTCTATTCTTTGGATTTAGTAATTGGAATTGGTCACGAAGTTTTTGTCTGATTCAGATCGAGAGAAGGACAATTAGGTTTACTTTTCGACCTCACGTAGTCTAACTAAATTCATTCAGTTTAGTTCTACCAGGATTACTTTCAACTAAACATCTAGTTTTTGGGTAAATATCATTTTAGTGATTTTACCAATTAAATTATCCAAGATTTTCTTTTTCCCACATAAATTCTCAACCTTAGTTCATTAGTTAGAATTATGATGGAAATTCATCTTTTCACATTAGAATTTAATTCAAATCCATCTTTTCTCAATTATCATGGAAATTCATATTTTAAAACTAAAATATCAATACCTATTTTTTTTAAATAAACTTGAAATCCTTCTTTTTCTCATTTTAATGAGTGCAATACAATTATCATGGGAATTCCTCTTTTTCCTAAATTAAAAAAAAATCTTCTTAAAAATTACATAAAAATAACCATTAATTTCTTTAAGCTAAAAATTCCACTTTTCTCATCTAAACATTTGAATTCCAATATAGTAGGAATTCCTTTTTTATCGTTTAAACTTATTTATGCAAAAAGATAAATTTAATTAAATTTTTCTCTTAAAATTTAAATAAAAATCTCCACTTTGCACTAGGAATTACACTTTCTTCATTTAATTAATTGGATTCCAATATGGTGGGAATTCCTCTTTCATCACATAAAAATTTATCTATATAAAAAAGATAAATTTAACTATATTTTCTCTTAACAATTAAGTAAAAATCTTCATTAACTCCTTCATACTAGGAATTATACTTTCCTTATTTAAATATTTGAATTTCAATATGGTGGGAATTCCTCTTTCATCATAAAAGTTTATTTATATAAAAAGACAAATTTAACTTAAATCTTTCATAAATTATACATTATTTTAGCATTCCAATTTTATTCTCTAAATCATTGTAATACATGGATTTCTAATGTCTTGGGGATTACTCTTTTAACATAAAAAAAAATTACCAAAAATTTCTCTTTTTTCTAATTTATAAATTATGCATAATTCATGATTACAATGAGAATAATTCAATTAGTCTAGGATGATAATTCCTAGAATATGGTAGGAAGTCCTCTTTTCATATTATGAATGAAAATATTCTATGTGTTTATTTTACAGAAATTTTGCCATAGCTCCGCTGCTATTACTGATAATTCTCAATTTAATTGAGAGAATGAAGTTTAATATGATTAGTATGATTAGAATGACCACTAATTGGATCATTATCCAATTATGGATTAATTCATAATTTCTCTATGAAATAAATATCATAAAAGCATTAAAAAGCCATTATTTTGACCTCCAATTAGACAAGCATAAAAATTACTTTTGGATTAGAGAAATGCTTCATGAGAAGCTTCATTTCGATTGAGAACAGGTCATAGGAATGACCTTTCTTTGGGGGGAGAGAGAAAAATGCTTAAAAATTATTAAAAATAGAAATTTATATGTTTCTTTATTACAATACATTAAAATATTTCAATAATATTCAAAAGCCATTCAAATTAAAGATTCTCAAGCTTGAGAGGGGTTGAGAAGAAAGAAACATTTAGAAATTATAGAAAAAAGACCATAATCCACTCTTTACCTCCTAAAATGCTTGATTCTTTAGTCACTGTAGAGGCCCCCAACCAATCAATTGGTTTGGTATGTTGTAGGAGTCACCAAGGAAGATTGAAGAGAGAGAGAAGCTCCAATCTCTTCAATTTTGTAGAGGTTTTTAGAGGATAATAGAAATTAAGCTTAGTTTAGAGTAATACTGGCATAATTTAGTTCACAAATAATAATACAAAGGAATGAGGGTTTATTTATAGGAGAGGGAGGCCACTAACTGAGTCCAACTGAGTTCTAGAATTTTCCAACTTCAGTTTGGCTAAACTTGGACAAGTTCTAGACCAGTTTGGCTCCCTTTTTAATTTAGTTTGATTTAGGAGAGAGGAGAGACAAAAATATCCAATTATTTTTGAGTTTTAAACTCATCTAAGCATGTGAAATAGGGGCCTCCTTAAAAGTCTCCATTTTTCTTACACGTGTCAAAAATGAATGATTAGTCTAAAATATCTCATTTTTTAATTAATACACCATAATTTTTAACTAATAAACCTAGTACTTGGTCAACTCTTCATCTTATGTGGGCATTTACTCATTTTTGGGTATTTTCTTTTGTTCTTTGGATTTATCTTGTCCCAGCACTTGGATTAATCTTATTGGTCCATAGGAACCTTAATTGTCCCAGCACTTGGATTAATCTTATTGGTCCATAGGAACCTTAATTGGACCATAATTTAAAAAAATCAAAAATCTGGACCCTTAGGTTAATTCCAATTGCATCTTGGAAAATCTATTTTGATTTTCTGTTTCAGGGAAATATTTTTTTGATATTTGGAGAATTTATTTATCCAAGAATATCCCAATTTTGATTTACCACTCTCTAGAATTTTTTTCTCACCAAGAAAAACAAGGAAAAATGATATTTTCTTGTATTCAGAATCATTTTTATAAAACTTTCACTGTTCCAGCCTAGCACTATCTAGTCAAAACCCTCTAGGATCCTCAGGTGTCCTAGCTCTTCACTCAGAGGTCGCTTCGTTGATCCCTTGCCCATTGCACCAAGAGTGCATCATTTTTAACCGTACCGAGGTTGGTTAAGACCTTGGCAGTCTTTGTCGTGAGAGACGTCCTTCACTGACGGCTATTGTTTGTAACGTAAACTCTCCTTAGAGATTAAACAATTAACCAAATGCTTCCTCCAGCATTTTGGCGTAAGACAGTCCTTGTAAGGTTCCTCCTCAGCCTTAAAAGATGTATAAGCTCTCCTCTCAGCCCTAGTAATCATCCCCTATTTCACATAAGATGAAGAGTTGACCAAGTACTAGGTTTATTCGTTAAAAAATGAGGTTTATTAGTAAAAAAATAAATTTTTGACACCTTAGTAAGGAGGGAGGGGGCTTTTCAAGGAGGCACCTAAATCAAATGATTACTTCTCATTTTTAATTCAAAAAATTGGGATATTTTATCTCTCCTCCTACAAACTAGATCAAAAAGTGAACCAAACTGGTCCAAAACTTGTCCAAATTGGGTCAACCTGAAGTAAGAAGTCTGTAGAACCCAGTTGGACTTGGTTTGTGGCCTCCCTCACCTATAAATAGACCTCATTCCTTTGTATTTTCATATTTGTGTATTTACATGCCAATATTATCTTCATTTTAGTAAAATTTTATTATCCCTCTATTTTGCCTCTACTTTGGGAGGCTTTGGAGCTTCACAAATCTCCATCCTCCCTTGGAGATTACCCTCCCCATCTTAGTGGCCAAGCTTCCTTGTGGGTTTCACTTCTTTTTAAAAGAATCAAGCCAAAAACCAAGGGTAAGCGTTAATCCATGGTGTTTTTTCTATCTTTCTCAATGGTTATCTTCTTCCCAACCTCTCTAATGCTCGCAAAGCTTTTTAATCAATGGTTTTTTCTTGAAATCAAGCTTTTTAGTGATGCATAATGGTTAATTGGATTAATGCTAATCTTTTATGCTTAAATTTAATGTTTTTGATTAGTAAATCTCTCTTTTTGAAAGATTAATCATCTTTTTGAAAGATTAATCATCTTTTTGGATGGATCCTTGTTAGAAGGATGGATCTTGGTGCTAATCTAATTATCTTAATCAAAACTCTAGGCTTGACAAGCTAGAGAAGAAGATTAAGTATTTTTATGATTTTAGTCTAGATAAAAATGATGATTAATTATTTTAAACTTGTTTATGATTAGGAAAAATCATATTAATTCATTTTAAGATTGAAAAAAAGTTATGCTAACATTTTATGCTTATAATTATGTTTATAATTATGCTATGTATGCATAATAATTATTTTTAGTCTAAAAGAGAAATTTTCACCACATTTCATAATTATGGGTATTTATTTAAAAGTAGCATTTTAAAAATTCTTAGAAAATGCAGCAAAACTATGGTAATTTTTTTTAAAAATAAGTTTAATTTTATGCATAAATTTGTTCATACAAAAAGAGGAATTCCCATTGTGTTCTAGGCATTAAAATTTTTATGCTAAAAGAATGATTTTTGTTACAGTTATGAAAAATACTTTTATAGTATTTATGCATAATTATTTAAAGAGAAAAAAGAAAATTTTGTTATATTTATCTTTACATATGTACATGCATAAAAATTTAGATACAAAAAGAGAAATTTTCACGATAATCTGTGCAAACATTTTAAGTATTGAAAGAGAAATTTTGGTCATAATTCAAAATAGGTATATTCATATACATGGATATTTTTTTAGAGGAATTTTCATCGTACTTTAATTAGGAAAACACCTAAAGTAATTTCGGTGTTAAAAGAGAAGGTTTCACCATAATTCTACATGGAAATTTAGGGCATGTTGATGTCAAGTTTCAATTCGAGAAAATAATAATTTAGAATAATTCTATGAGAACAGAATAAAAGATTAAATTAGATTAAAGCAAAGCACAAAGTTAAAGATCAAAATAGATTAAATTAAAGGGAAGAGTAAAACATACACTTACAAAGCATTCATTCAAGGAGGATTTCCCTTCTCACCCACCGAAGCGCCTCGCTTCTGTAGTCTTTTTGATGTGTGTTGTTGATGTGCACTTGGATGCTTCCTCATAAAGCTACGCGCGTGCCTCCACTCCTCTAGTGAGAAAATACTAGGCTTCTCTAACTTGGTTTCTCTCCTATTAGAGAACGTAAGATTTATCCTCTTCTTCATCAAATCATCCAAGGGGCAGAGACTTGGATGTGGAACAAGAAACTTAGTTTTAAGCACATTAATAACATTTTTTTTCATAACTCATCTTGTGCTTTCCATATTTTAAAAGAGTTTGTGAACTTTAGATTCACAAGTACATGCATTTAGTTCATGAAGGACCTGCTTCCCTCTACTATCCATGATGAGTTTGTGAACTCTACATTCACAAGTACATGCATTTAGTTCATGAGGGACCTGCTTCCCTCTTGATGAGCGACCCATCCACATCTATGCCATATTGAAACTCGTGTGGATCATGTGGTGGCATTGCTCTCCTCGGGGATGGTGGCTCATAACTGTGGGATGATGAACCACCCCTCTTGTGTTGGAGAGATGTTGTGGGAGACTTAGTGACACTTCTCCCAAAAAAAAAGTTCCCTACTCCCCCGTCACTACTACATCTACTAGACCCCCTAAACTCCGTACGTTGATGTGGTAAAGATAGACATGAGGGATCGGGGGTGGGCCTCGTTAATGTGAGCTTATTAGATTGTTGTGTAGGCTCATCACATCCATAGCATGATGGGCCTGCATCATACAATGGCATAAACTAGCCAAAATGGAGTAGACTAGCTTAATGGTATGTTGGCCTGTATATTCTAATACATGAAGACTTACTCAATACATAAACACATAAATAGGTATAAAACATATAATGAAAAAAAACATACATGTGTATGTGAAAGTTGTGTCCATGTGCCTCATGTCCATAAGTATATATAGTTTGAATAGCCTCATACATACTATACATACTTATGCATAAGAGAGACTTATGCATAAGCCTTACGTATAAGGACCTTATACACATGAACCTTATGTATGGGACCCTTATGCATAAGCCATAAGCCTTATGCATAATGACCTTATGCATAAGGACATATGAGCCTTATGCATAAAAGCCTTATACATGAGCCTTATGCGTTATGGCTCATGCATAAGTCTTATGGCTTATGGCATAAGCATACACCATAAGCCATAAGGCTCGTTTATAAGAAGCTTACGCATAAGGCTTATGGCTTCATAAGGCTCATATGCATAAGGTCCTTATGCATAAGGCTCATATGCATAAGGTCCTTATGCATAAGCCCATACATAAATCTTTATGCATAAGCATGAGCTTTGTAGCTTATGCATAAGCCTTATACATTAAGGATATGCATAAGGCTTATGTGTAAGCATATGCATAAGGCCTTATGGTTTATGCATAAGCATATGCTTTATGTTTTATTCACAAGCCTTATGCTTATGCATATTCTTTTATTCATAAGCATAAAGCTTATGCATAAGCTATAAACATATGTGTCAGTCCATGAGCATAAGCTTAAGCATTACTATATCTTGCACCCCAACACCCAAAGGTGCAATAAACAATGACAATGAATGAGCACAATTATGTCTAGGAGCTTACCTCAAGTAATGGAGAAGGTGCCTTAGCTCCAAAAAATGAAAAATCTACAACAAACAATGTTGAGATATTGAGCTCAACTAGTGCTACCGGGAAGACATTGATGACCCGCCTAGGTGATAGCTTCTACATCTACACCACTAGCATGGTTGGCGAGATTATGGGTGATATGCGGCCAGTGGGATGACAGGCTGTGTGATAGCCATTTTGGATTACTAGATACTGCTGGCATAGTTATAGCACCAGCTCATTTGGTCGGGTTCACATTATGGACCGACCCTTATATGTTGTAGTAGTTCAGTAGTAACCCATATAGTGTGTACTCATATCTTTATGTTATGTTGGTTGAGTAGAGAAGAAGAAGATAAAAGAAAATTCAACTATCCATCTCTCTCTTGTGTCTTGCTCTCTCTTGTGTGTGTGTGTGTTTTCTTACTAGGGTTTGAAGCTCTCCCTCTCCCCCCACATTCTCTTTAAACAAGTGGTCAAAATGTTATTAGGAATGTATTTTAAGCTCTCTTAAAAATATTATTATATCCTAGACTTAGATAATTTGGGGACGCTTGGGTTATCTTTGCATTATTGTATGGCAGGGTGATTTCTGGGTTACTTATGCCTAGAAAATACGTATGTGGTGATGGTTTGTATGTCTATATAGTATTTGTTTACTAAATTTATTGTTGTATATTTTATAGGTGAAGAGGATTAAAAAGATTGAGGAGGATCCACACATTATTATTTGATGGCACACATTTTTGGAAAATAGATTTGTATACATTTGTGCTAGCCTATGCATATTTTGATTTAAATTAGAAGCTTAAATTTATCAAGTTTATACTTGAACATTCAAACTTTAATATTTTTGTAAAACATTATATGCTTTAACCCTAGCCTCAATTTATGGACACTCTATTTGAGCATAAGAGAGTGCCATGCAAGGAAAAGTAGAGATCATGTTATATCTCATGTCATGTTGATGTAATCACCTCTAGCCACACCAATGATGTAGGCTAAGTGAATGTATAAGAGAGTGCCATGTAAGGAAAAGTAGAGATCATGTTATATCTCATCTCATGTCATGTTGATGTAATCACCTCTAGCCACACCAATGATGTAGGCTAAGTGAATGTATAAGTGTCTCCAATCAATTTATGGACACTCTATTTGAGCATAAGAGAGTGCTATGCAAGGAAAAGTAGAGATTATGTTATATCTCATCTCATCTCATGTTGATGTAATCACCTCTAGCCACACCAATGATGTAGGCTAAGTGAATGTATATGTGTCTCCAATCAAGTTGGGTCAAAGAATCTCATGTCATGGTGATTTAATAACCTCTAGCCACACCAATGATGTAGGCTAAGTGATTTTATATGTGTCTTCAATCAATGGGGGCCAAATAATCTCATGTCATGTATCTCACATTACTCTGTTGGGCTGAGACTCATTTGGGAACCAAGGGGGGGTGTTAAAAATGTGGTGCACAAATGTTCATTTGTGAAAGATCCCTATCCCCACCGCGTAACGAATTTAGCAGTGCTAGCAGTAGAAGTAGCACTTCTTGCATCGGGGCAGGGTCCCTCACTCAGGGCCTTGCCCCACCCCCATGGATATCTAGACACAAGAGACTAATCCCTCGGTTCTTCCAAAACCGAACCCGGAAAAACTTCCCTTGCCTGAAAAGCACGGGCGATTCCTCCAGAATAATTTTACTCTAACGTAGTCAAAAGCCTTAACTAACTGAACTCATTTGACCGAACCCGTAAGTCCCATAGTCAGATCAAGGAAAAGATTGTACTTGGATCATAGAGACCAACGCTTTTTTCCTCATTGAGAGGCACAACCGTTGATTCTTTTCCATAGAACAATTTTTATCCAGAATTTACTTCATCTATCGTACCATAACAGAATTGAGTCTCATTTTAGGGACCCATCAATCTAGCCTAACCCCATCCAGTCCCGTGGGTTAACCGCTTAACCACTGTAGTGATGGGATCCATTTAAGAATTTGGCTAGGTTTTTCCCATGTACCAGGGAAAAGAGTTCCCAGGCCCCCTAGCCGGGTATTCATACAAACTTAAAACTAGTCACACCACTTACACACCCAATATGAAATTGCCCTTTTCACAGAATCAACTGTCTTTAAAACAATATTTTAATGAAACTATAGTATCATTGATCATAATCCTCCAAAATTAATTTGGTTGAATCCTAATTTCTAAATTTTCCTTCATCGATGTACCTATGGCATCATTGGCAACCAGAACGCTCACCCCACCTGTCCACTCAAGGGTCTTTTCGTCGATAGTTCATAGCTCATAGTACTGGATAATAGATTCACTTATAAAAATCAAAATAGAATCTCTATTGAAGATCAGCAAGATCAACAGATCCATATAAAAGAGCTATGGACACATCCGTTGAAGACCAGCAAGGTCAATCAACCAGATCCATGTCCAAATTCAGGATGTACGTGTGGGTATCTTCGGCGACCTAGAGCCCGAGCACCATATGGTCAGCAACCTCTAGGGTCCTTTGCAAGTCACCTAGCGCTTCACTCATAGGTTGCTTCCTTAGTCCCTCATCCACCGTACCGAAACCTCAGCATTTAAATCGAACTGAGGCTGGTCAAGACCTCATTCGACCTTGCTATGCGAGACGTCCAACATTGACTCTTCGCCGCCGTCAGTTGTTACAACTTTATCAGTTAGGTCTCCATGACCTCATTCACAAGACAATCAAAATGCTTCCCGAGCATTCTTGACATAAAACAGTAAAAAGACAGGTTATAAATGCAGTTTCTATAACGAACTCTCGTCTTTCCACATTGTTCCACATCAATCCTCATTTATTTCATATGTATTCCCATTCTCATCACATCATTTTCCATCTCATCACATCTTTCCTCATTTATCCGCATAAATCTCATCCACTCGTATATCTACCCATATCCACATCTCATCTCATCATATTCATTCACATCACATATCATCCATTCACATCTATCCCAATTTACATCACATCTCATTCACTCACATCCCGATTCACATGACATCACATCTCATTCATTCACATTTTGATTCACATCACATCACATCTATTCACGTCCATCACATTCACATCCTTATTCACATCACATCTATTCACATCCATCACATTCACATCCTCATTCACATCACATCACATCTATTCACGTCCATCACATTCACATCACATCACATCTATTCACGTCCATCACATTCATTTACATCACATCCATTTACATCCATCACCTCACATTCATTTCATATCCATCACATTCATTCATTCATATCCATCAAATTCATTCTCATCACATACATTCTATCCACATTATATCACATTACTTCTATCCACATTACTTCTATCCACATTATATCTCATTCATGCACATCTCATCTCATTCATCCACATCCATCCAATCGTTCACATGTACAACTACCCACATCTGTCCATACATTCATATCTATCACTTCACATCCACATATATTCATGTCACATCACATCTCTTTACATCACATCACATCCTTTCACATACACATCACATCCATTATTTCACGTACATCCATATCTATTCTTTCACATACTCATCCACATTCATTCTTCACATTCACATCCACATCCATTCTTCACATACACATTCACATCCATTCTTTTACATACTCATTCACATCCATTCTTCACATACACATTCACATCCATTCTTTCACATACATCCGCTCACATCCCATATCATTCATTTACATCTTGATTCACATGACATCACATCTCATCCATTCATTCACATCTATCTAATTCTCATCACATCTCATCACCTCTATTCACATCACATCCATCCATCCATTCATTCACATCTATTTGATTCACATCATATCTCATCACATCTATTCACCTCACATCTCATCACCTCTATTCACATCACATCCATCCATCCATTTCATTCACATCTATCTGATTCACATCACATCTCATCACATCTATTCACCTCACATCTCATCACCTCTATTCACATCACATCCATCCATCCATTCATTCACATCTATCTGATTCACATCACATCTATTCACCTCACATCTCATCATCACCTCTATTCACATCACATCCATCTATCCATTCATTCACATCTATCTGATTCACATCACATCTATTCACCTCTATTCACATCACATCCATCCATCTATTCATTCACATCTATCTGATTCACATCACATCTATTCACCTCACATCTCATCACCTCTATTCACATCACATCCATCCATCGATTCATTCACATCTATCTGATTCACATCACATCTCATCACATCTATTCATAGAATTTAAACATAGAATTTAAGAGAATTCTAATTTTGATATAAAAATTCTTTATGCATCTATTTATTCATAAATACTATTTTTAATGAGAATAACACTTTTGAAATAGAAAATAATTCCTTTATGCATCTTTCTATGCATAAAAATCAATTTTAATGGGAATAACACTTTTGAAATAAAAATAATTCCTTTGTGTATCTTTCTATGCATAAAAATCAATTTTAATGAGAATAACACTTTTGAAATAAAAAATAATTCCTTTATGCATCTTTCTATGCATAAAAATCAATTTTAATGAGAATAACACTTTTGAAATAAAAATAATCCCTTTATGCATCTTTCTATGCATCTTTCTATGCATCAAATCAATTTTTATGAGAATAACACTTTTGAAATGAAAATAATTCCTTTATGCATCTTTCTATGCATAAAAATCAAATTTAATGAGAATAACACTTTTGAAATAAAAATAATTCCTTTATGCATCTTTCTCTGCATAAAAATCAATTTTAATGAGAATAACTCTTTTGAAATAAAAGTAATTCCTTTATGCATCTTTCTATGCATAAAAATCAATTTTAATAATTAATATTACTGATATCCATGCATATTCATAGGTGAATATGTACATGGAGTAATCAGAATATTTTATTTAGATGCAAAAATGGTGGGAATTACTCTTTTGGAATAACATAAAAACAAACTTTCTTTTTCACAAAATTATTTAGCACTCTTGCACTTAAATAGCATGATTCTCAAATAGAAACCAAGGCTCCACCCTCACTCATCATTATTGTGTGGGTGACATTGGATTGCTCTATTAGCGGCTTAGTGGTGATAGAGTGCATAGTCAGACCACTTCCCACATCGTGAGCACCACCTCGATACTGCACGTGCGAAGGTGGCAGGTTGTATAACCACCACAATAGCCGTTGCCAAGATCAAAAAGGCAAAGCTTAAAAGGGTGGTTGATCACTATTGCAAGAAGGTTGCATGCTGCTAATAGTTTATAGCTAATAGTTGACAGCCACCAATAGTGAGAAGTCAAACATGGTCATAGTCCTTAGGAAGTAATAGTCTCTATGTTGAGCAATTGCTCTATAATGATCCTGCAATGATTCTAGAAGTAATCCAATAAACAACAATAGCAATGTTACCATTTATTATGTCTCTGTGTTACTCTTTGTAATGTATTGAATAAGAGTGACGTGTCTCTCTTTTAATAAACATGATATGCACTAGAGAGACAGTGATGTGCACTAGAGAGACAATGATGTGTCTCTGTTTTAATAAACATGACTGTCCCCATTACCACTCTAGAGATGGTGTTTGAATCCAAAAGCTCTGATGGGTGGCTACTTGCCTCCCACGGCATTGCCTGACTGGTCTATTACTTCTTCAGATCCATGTCTTGCCATTTTGCCGAGAGACAAATCAGTGAGAAACACCTGGTGATTGTGCTAGGGAACTCTACCACAATTTTGCCGAAAAATTTCTTGCAAATGGAAACCTCTGCCACAACTAGGCCGGAGATATTTCCTTTTTGGGAGATTGCCACAGAGCAGAGAAGTCTCTGTTGAGTAGCATTTTACACCTTCAAGCAAAGGAAACTCTGAGAGAGAAAGTTTTGGTTCCACTCAAGATGATCTTGCTAGAATTAGATCCCTCTGCGAAGAAGCCATAGCATAGAGAGGATTTTTTGGGTAAGTCAGTGTGCAGAGAACCTTCCACCACACAACCTTGCCAACAAAAATAGAGTCAAGTACCTTCCAAGAAACCCTCTAGGAAGCTCGTGTGGGAGTGTCTCGCACCGTTCCAATCATTAGGAAGATAGTGAGGAAACTTCTATAACCCCACACGAGAAAGAGGGAGCTTTAGATTTCAAACACAATTTGGAACAAGAAAAGGAGTGCCAAGAGCTAAAAGCTATGCAGAGTCTAGGTCTAGAAATCCTAAGAAGGGTAGAGCAACAAAACTAGGAAGAAAAACCATAACAACAAAACCCCTCGAAAAGGTTCAAGGAAGCCATGGCATCATTAGCCAAAATAATTTCGCTGGTGTTCTCATACGAAAGAAAGGGGAAGATGCAGATCTGCATGTAAGGAGGTTTGAGAAATACTAGAAAGTTGCCAGACCTCGGGATGTGGAAGAACCAAAGCTGAGTGAAATCCGTAGAGATGATTTCATGAACACCTTCAAAGACATAGCCACGAAGTGGGTGTCAAGATACCAAGACATTCATTTCTACACTTATGAAGAGGTCTTGATTGCTTTTTTGGGGAGATTTTGCAAACCCTGTGAGATCAAATAAGAGAACTCCAACAAGAAGACATGGATGTAGAGGCATAGATGCAACAAAACCGTTGAGCTTGAGGCAGAAAGTGGTAGAAGAAACCCAACCCTCAATGAAAATAGTTGCAGATTGGTTTGTCCAAGTGAACATCCATGCAACAGTTAGCACAAGTAGGAAGAAACTGAAGAGGAGTTTGTGGAACTCGTCGAGCTAGCCAAAATGGTAGAAAAAAGAAGTCAAGAAAGAAGAAAAAAGAGAAAGCCCAAGAAAAGTGTTAGAACAACTAAGGAGGATGATTCAGCCATGCTCGTGTTCAGAAAATAGCTCCAACTCATTTTTCTTCCTCGTCGCACACATGGGCATCCTGGGCGAGCACCGTGTGGTCAGCACCCTCTAGGTTCCTTCGCAAGTGACCTAGCGCTTTACTCATAGGCCGCTTCCTTGGTCCCTCATCCACCGTACTACCAGAAGCTCACCATTTTAACCAAACCGACGCTGGTTAATACCTCGGCCGATCTTGCCACACGAGACGTCCTTCTTTGACTCTCCGTTAGTTGTTGCAACATTTCCACTTAGGTCTCATGACCTCATTCCACAAGATAGTCAAAATGCTTCCCCCAGCAAACTTGACGTAAAACAATCTTTAAAAAAACAGGTTTCACATACAAAATACAATTCCGAACAAAATTTCCATCTTTCCTCATCATTCCACGTCATTTAACATTATTCCTCATCATTTCTCATCATCCCATATCATTCCACATCATTTCTCAGTATCCCACATTTTCCTACATCAATTCACATCACGTCATTTCACATTATCCCACATTTTCCTACATCAATTCACATCAAATCATTTCGCATCAATTCACATCCATTCACATCATCCCACATCAGTTCACATCCATACACATCATCCCATATCAATTCACATCATCCCACATCCATTCACATCCATTCACATCATCCCACATCATTTCACATCCACTCAAATCATCCCACATCAATTCCCATCCATTCACATCATCCCACATCATTTCACATCATCCCACATCAATTCACATCAATTCACATCCATTCAAATCCATTCACATCATCCCACACATCCATTCACATCATCCCACATCAATTCACATATTCATTCACATCTTTCCACACATCAACGAGATTAAAAGTATAGTTACTCTACTTCTTAAACTAACAGGACTTTCTAAGTCTTGACCATTACTTGGCTTAGTTAAAGACAACTTTTCTCGACTCAATTTAGTTTAGTCTAAATTTCCATTCTCTTTTGGATCCTCGATCCTTTCAAGAGTTTCGAATTTCTTTCCCAGGTAATCTAGGGATAAGTTAGTCACAAGTATCCACATTCATCCAACTAAGCATGTTTCTGGTCTTTTTCTGGGAAATCCTTTTCTCATTCAGAATGTATCCCAAGATTCTATTTTTTAAGAATCTAGACAAATACTTCGTAATTCCAAAAGTTAATTATGTTTGTGATTTCTCTTTTTGATTAAAATTTTATCTATGATTTCACAATGCATTCCCATGAATATTCCCATGAATATTTTCTCATTCTTAGCTCATTTTTTCTAAAATAAAATATACTCAATATTCTTCTTTTTGAATAAAAGATTTATGTATATGACCTCATGGGATTTACAAAATCAATTATACCCATATTTCCCCTTTCTGATTAAAATTTATCTATATTTTTTCAATGCACCCCTATGACTATGTTCACCTTATTTTCTCTATTTTTCCAAAATTAATTATCAAGAAAATCCCTCTAATAGCATAAAATATTTATGCACACCTACTAATTAATTTTTATCTAAATGAATTATATTTATAATAATTTCCATAATTCATCTAGAAAATTTATGCATAACCTTGTTTATTTTTCACGGAAATGAATAATGCTCAAAACTCCACTTTTAGCATAAAATTTATTATGCATACATTAATTCTCTAATGATATAAATTTTTCTATAGCTTCTCCACATTTTCTAAGAAACAATAAAACTCAAAATTCCACTTTTGATATAAAGTTATTTATGCATAAATTCCATTTTCTAATGATAAAGATTTTACCATAACTTTTCCATATTTTCTATGAAATGAGAATACTTAAAATTCCACTTTTAGTATAAAACTTAATTATGCATAAAATTCATTTTTTTAATAATAAAAATTTTACCATAGTTTTCTCACATTTTCTATGAAATAATAATACTCAAAGTTCCTCTTTTAGAATAAAAATTATCTACATTTTCTACCGATAAAAATTTTCCATGACTTCCCCACATTTTCTATGAATTAAAAATGGTTAAAATAACACTTTTAACATAAAAATTGGTTTATGCATAAACCTAAGTTTAAACATAAAAATAATTTCATCTAAGCACCGTATTCATTTAAGAAAAATACCCAAATATGATTTCAATATAAAAATAATTATAAGATTCCTCCTCAGCCTAAATAATGAATAGGATCTACCTCAATCCCCTATAATCATTCCCTATTTTTGAATACAAGAAAATATTATTTTTGCTTATTTTGCCTAGTGAGATAAAAATTTCTAGAGAGTGTTAAATTAATATTGAGATATTTTTAGATAAATAAATTCTACAAATATAAAAAATAGGTTTTCCTGAAACATAAAATCAAAATAAATTTTCCAAAGTGCAATTGGAATTAATTAAAAATGATTCAAAAAAGACCTTAGCCTAAGGGTCAAGATTTTCTAAAAATTTTGGATTATGGTCCAATTAAGGTTCTTATATACCAATAAGATTAATCCAAGTGTTGGGATGAGATAAATCTAATGAATTAAAAAAATACCCAAAAATGAGTAAATGCCCACATAAGATGAAGAGTTGACTGAGTACAAGATTTATTAGTTAAAAATTATGAAATATTACTAAAAAAATGAGATATTTTGGAGTAATCATTCATTTTTGACACCTCGGTAGGGAAAAGGGGGACCTTCAAGGAGGTTCCTATTTGACATGTGTGGAGGAGTTTTAAACTAAAAAATAATAGGATATTTTTATCTCTCCTCTCTACTGGATCAAACCAAATCTCTCCTCTCTACTGGATCAAACCAAATCAAAAAGGGAGCCAAAATGGTCTAAATCTTGTCCAAATTCAGCCAAACGGAAGCTAGAAAATTCTAGAACTTAGTTGGACTCAGTTAGTGGCCACCCTCACCTATAAATAGACCCGCATTCTTTTGTATTATCATCTGTGAACTAAACTATGCCGGTATTACTCTAAGATAAGCTTATTTTCTATTATCCTCTAAAAATCCTCTACAAATTGAAGAGATTGGAGCTTCTCTCTCTCTTCAATCTTCCTTGGAGTCTTCATCAACATACTAAACCAATTGATTGGTTGGGGGCCTCTCCATTGACTAAAGAATCAAGCAAATTAAGAGGTAAAGTGTGGTTTATGGTCTTTTTTCTTAATCTCAAAATGTTTCTCACTTTTCAACCCCTCTCACGCTTGAGAAGCATTCAATTGAATGGCTCTTTAGTGAAATTGGAATTCCCTAATGAATTCTAGTGATAAATCTTATAAATTTTACATTAAAATATTTTTTAAGCATATCTCTCTCCCCCAAAGAATGGTCATTCCTATGACCTATTCTATATTCAAATGATGCTTCTCATGAAGCAAATCTCAAATCTAAAAGTGATTTCTATACTTGTTAAATTAGAGGCTAAAGAAGTGGCTTTTTAATGCTTTTATGTTATTTAATTTATGAAAAACTTAGGAATCAAGTCCATAATTGGATATTGATCCTAATGATAGTTATTCTATCATATGGTATTACTAAACTTTATGCTTTCAAAATTAATAGCAACAGAGCTATGGAAAAATTTTTAAAAAATTAACACATAAATCATTTTCGTACATAATATGAAAAGAGGACTTCCTAACTTATTCTAGGATTACTCATCCTAGATTAATTGAATAATTCTCATCATAACCATGGAAAATTTTATTTTTATGTTTATGCATAAATAGTTAATTAGGAGGAAGAGAAATTTCTAGTAATTCATTTTTATGATAAAAGATAAATTTTCATAACAATAGAAATCCATGTATTCCAATGAGGAAAGAGAAAATTTTGAAAAACCAAATAATGGATATTTTATTTAAAAATTAAAGAAGAAATTTAGTTAAATTTATCTTTTTGCATAGTTAAATTTAAATGATGAAAGAGAAATTCCCACCATAACTGGAATTCAACCATTTCAATGAGAAAAATGTAATTTATAGTGTAAAGGAATCTATGGAGATTTCTATTTAATTTTTAAGAGAAAATCTAGTTAAATTTATCTTTTTGCATAGATAAATTTAAATGATGAAAGAGGAATTCCCACCATAATTGGAATTCAACCCTTTAAATGAGAAAAGTGGAATTTCTAGTGTAAAGGAATTAATAGAGACTTATATTTAATTTTCAAGATAAAATTTAGTTAAATTTATCTTTTTGCATAGATGAATTTAAATGATGAAAGAGAAATTTCCACCATAATTGGAATTCAACCATTTAAATGAGGAAAATGAAATTTCTAGTGTAAAGAAATTAATGGAGATTTTTATTTAATTTTTAAGAGAAAATTTAGTTAAATTTATTTTTTTGCATAGATAAATTTAAATGATGAAAGAGGAATTCCCACCATATTTGGAATTCAATCAATTGAATGAGAAAAGTGGAATTTCTAGCTTAATGGAATTAATGGATATTTTAAAAAAAATTAAGAAGAATTTTAGATAGATTTAATTTATGGTAAAAGAGGAATTCCCATGATAATTGGATTGCACTCATTAAATGAGCAAAAGAGGGATTTTAAGTTTATTCAAAAAATAGGTAATTAGTATCTAGTTAAAAGAAAAAAAAATATTTAAGAAAATATGGATTTGAATTAATTTTTAGGGTCAAAAGATGAATTTCCACCATAATTCTACCTAATGAATTAAGGTCGAGAAATTATGTGGCAGAAAGAATATCTTGGATATTTTAATTGGTAAAATCACTAAATTGATATTTACACAAAACTAGATGTTTATCTGAAGGGAATCCTTGTTAGAACTAAACCGAATGAATTTGGTTAGACTACGAGAGGGACGAACAGTAATCCTACTTGTCCATCTCTTAAACTAAATCAAGCAAAAACTTTGTGACCAATTCCAGTTCCTAAACACAAAGAATAGACTATCGGAATTAAACTAGTTTTTCCTTGACCGAACTCACCAAGAATCTAGTTGGATAAACAGACAAAATGATGGGTAGATTACCCTCATGAGAGATCAAGGATCCTCATTATGAAATTGGGAATTATGGAGAAAAGGGTTTTGTGGAACCAATCTCAAACTGGGAATCTTACTTGCATTCGAACCTCTGTTTTTCATTTAAAGGACTGTTTTACACCAGAATGCAGGAGGAAGCATTTGGTATATGTTTTACTAAGAGGAGGTTCATTGGAACAGCTGGTGGGTTGCGGGGAGTCATCAAGGGACGTCGCTCGCAGCAAAGCCTGCCGAGGTCTTTTGACCAGCCTCGGTACGGTTGAAATGGTGCGCTTCCAGTACGATGGGCGAGGACCGACGAAGCGGTCTCTGAGTGAAGTGCTAGGACACCTAAGGAGGATCCTAGAGGGTTCTGACCAGGCGATGCATGGGCTTGCGGTTGCTAGGACACCCATGCGTACGTCGAGGAAGATTTCAAATGGATTAAAAGGAAAGATTTTTGGGAACCAAATGTTGATACTGGATCTTGTTGTGTGGTTGGCTAGCTGGTCTCTTCAACACGGAGAGTCCAGAGAACACATTTTGTAATACAATGGACTCAAAATTTTAGAAAATAATGATCAGAAATATTATGATTTCTATTGAAGGATTGTTTTAAAGCCAGTCAAATCTGTTATAAATGGCAATTTCATATTGGGCGTGTAAGTGGTATGCCTACCTTAAATTTTGCTTGAATTGCCGGCCAGGGGGCCTGGGAACTTTTTTCCTCGGTACCCAGGCAAAAACACAACCAAATCTCTATAAAGGAATCCCACCAATACAGTGGTCGGGTGGTTGGCTAACCCATGGGCCAGATGGGGTTAGGCTAGATCAGAGGATTCCTATGAAACAACTAGATACGATTAGTTACATTATCTAAATTAAATCCTGAGAAGACCTTGTTCTGTGGGAGGGGATCAGCGTGGGTGTGCCTCGTAAATGAGAAAAAAAGCGGTGATTCCATGGACCAAGTGCAAGTCTCTTCTTGATCTGACCATGTGACTTTGGTTCGATCAGATCAGTTTAACTAGTTAAGACTTTGATCGGTTGAAGATTTTCCCATGGTGGAATCGCCCGTGCCTTCTGGGCGAGGGGAGTTTTTCCGGGTTTGGTTTCCGAGGAACCACCGGACTAGCCTCTCGTCTGGACATCCCACGGGTGAGGCCCCGAGTGTGGATCCCCACCCCGTGTGGGAGGCTGACGTTGCTTCCACCGCCGCCGGAGCCCCGGAGGAGAATCTCATAGCTGGTATCAGAGCTTTGTTGAAAGCTAATAATGATAAGCAAATTCTTATAAGAAATTGATAATAAAAACTCAGAAAAAGCATTTTCATATTGTAATTTCATTCCGTAAGCTTCATTAATGAAGAAATTTTAATCAAATAAAATTTTTTTATAGATGGAAGTTCCATACTTATCTGGTGTTCTCGACCTCACCCAATCACAAGACATGACTGCGTTTGCCTTCGAGCATCTCATCTCTTCCGCTACAACTCGAACGAGTCGAGCAAGACTCACACGCCATTTCGAGGATCTATATTTTCCTGATCCAGCAAAGAGATAGCAGCACAAGTGGTTTGCAGGGCAGTATGTCCACGCCTCTTACGACCAGCATGCGATGCTGAGGCAGAATCTCTCATTGATAATGATTCTGATGAAGCTGAAGGTGCTACATGGCCTTATTTTATATCATTCAACGCCTCGAAATTTCAGACTTTCATGCCAAATCTACAGACTCCTTAGTCGTTTTATTCCTAAGGAGAAGATAGTAGCTCCCTTGCATGGCTATGGCCCCCACCACCACTGCCATCTTATGCATCTCTTGAGGAGATTTTGATTTCTGGAGCCGAGCTGCTCTATGTACATATTGCAACTTTTATATAAATAAAGAAATGTTTTCGTGGAGAAAAATTCCCTATTGTATAAGTGATTGTTTATGGACGAACTGATAAAGAAAAATCTGTTACCGGACATATGTCATAGATCTCCAATAAGATTATTTTTCTTGTTTAAGAAATTATTTTCCAAACCTCTTAAATCTTAGGATCTTGTTGGGTGATATCAAAATAAAAAATTAATAATATATCATTTTTCATAGAATCATGAGACGAGGAAACCGTGCGCGTTAGCCAGACCCTCTCTCTAAAGATGAAGAGCTTGACCCCGACATCCGTAAGGCTCTTTACAGATGGATGTGGTTCTCTCAGTTGACCAAATCATTACCAAATAGTTTCCCTTCCATGGGGTGTGCTTTCCATGTTCGCAGATCTATCTTTAGAATTTGTGAGTCCCTTCGAACATACACATGGTATAATACCCAATCGTGCACCAATTTGGATTCCCTCATGAAGGGTCTCCCCAAGATTGTCATATAAGTCTGGTTGGCACAAAAAGTCCATTACCACAAATGTATGATGGTAAGAGAATGTAAAGAGTTTAAGTCGCACATTCTCTAAAAGCCCCCAATGGGTCTTGAAGATGTTCCATCTGCCATTTTAACGATAAGATCTACTCTTTTTAGATCGGGTTTTCCCCAATTTTCCCAACATCATTTTGTGATGATGCTAACCACGTCCCACCATCTAGGATAGCCAGTGCTTGGTATCCATTATGATGAGTTGGGATTATAGCATTAGTGTCATCACTTTTGTACCCCAAATGATTAACTGGTATTTTGACAAATCTGGGCATTCTTTTCCTTGCGTGTTTTAAGTTTATTTCTGCTAGAGGTGACTGAATCTCCTTTGCAGTGTTTGCTGGCTGTACTCCACTGCCCTCTACCCATTCTTTTATATCTGGCCACAATGTTGGTGAACTGTGTAGCAGTTGTCTCAATGGCATTTGCATGGAAGTGGATAGTACAACTGCAAGACTGCCTATGTTTGTTGGCTCTTTGGCAATTGAGGGTTCCTTCCATGTGCGTGTCTCATATTCATCCCTAGGCAATGAATGAATGGACTCATCCTGCGTAACCTCCTCAAACATTCTTAACATCAGGTTTCCTTGCGATCCCTCTTCCGACTCTTCTGGAATTGGAGTAGGTACGTCCAATTCTCTTTCCCTTGTCGATTCATTTCTTGGATACATTGTATCCCTAGCCCGATTAGCCCATAATTTGGCTTCGTGAAGTCGTTGACACTCTTTTACTAGGGCCCTGTCTTCTTCAAGTTTTCTTATCTCTTCTTCAGCATTTGGGTATTCACCAATTGCTTTAGGAGTTAATGGTAAGCTCGTTTAGTTTTAGCACTTGATCCCTCTCTTCTCTTGATTGAGTGGATCCGGTGTCAATAGTATCTTCTTCAAATCCATCCTGAATTGTGACCCTGGTGTCACCTTTACCCACTTTTTCACCCCCTTATCTTGCCAGTTCTAGAAGTGGTGGCATCTACTGGGTTCTTCCCTTTGTCCCCTAGTTGGGCTTGGGCTCGTGTCAAGACATTCAGTGGCATGATGTTTCCAGGTTGCACACTTATGGTCTGGACGGTGGCCTGGTTAAAAGTGGAAGCATAACCACTTACGCGGTATGGGAAATCTTTAATCAAATGATCAATCCCACATTTAGTACAAGTAAGTACTAGCATGTCATTAGATGGTGTAGTCAATTGTTGAGTCTAATACATATGAACCACATTCTTGTTAGGACATTCAGCTATTCGATGAGGTCTACCACAACCACAACATTGTAATGGCCCTCTCCTCATATTTATGTTTATGTCCTTACCTTTCCACTGTACCATTGTTTGAAACACAGGTATTGGCGTGTTATTCTGTAAGACATAAAATTTTGGTGCAATCTATGTAGCTTCCTCATAGTAATCACCACTGATTTCTACCTCACACACCATTTCAATGTCCTCTATCCTCAATCAGTACTTGGTTGATTTTAGCTTGTGGTGGTTATGGTGGTAGAACAGGTGGCGACATAGATGAAGTGTTGTTTAAGGGCTGAATATTGGATGATATTTTTTATCTAAAACCTTAGTCTTTTAAATTATCATAATCGGATGTAGTGTGAAGTGTCCTTTAAAATCTGGTTGGAAGTTAGAAAGTCGTGTGAAGTAGTTTTTGGGGATATATAGTTATTTTGGCGTAGAAGTTGATACACATGTAATCGCTGAGGAAGAAGAATTGTTTTGGCATAGAAGTTGAAACACATGTAATTGCTGAGGAAGAAGAATGATGTTTGTAAGTAGTTGTTTGGCAGTTTTTTGGCAGTTTTGTTTGTCAAGTTATTTGTTAGTCAAGTGTTTCCTCTTTGATATACTTCTGTAATATGAATTTTTGAAGATGAAATGGAGTTTCTATTCACAGAGTACCTTGGCATGTGTGAGTTATTTCTGATTGTTTTTTAGTGAGAAATTTGTCAGTTCATTTATCAGAAAGTCTGTGTTTTGTAGAGGGTTGAAGGAAATGTAGTTTACAAGAAACACTGGCGATCATGGTGATTATGGCAAGTCGTCATGGTCGAATTCATTTTCTTCTTTTGATGGCGAGTGCTAAAAACATTCTGATTTGAAGGCAGATTTTGATTTGAAGGCAGATTTTAATTTGAAGATGGATTCTAATTTGCCAATGCAAATCTCAGCAGCATTCAAATTTGTGAGCGTTCATGGTGTTGTGGTGCAATGTCATGGTCGAGTTTGCTCTCTTCTGTGAGAAGCTGGATGAGTACCAAGAAGATGAGCAGCAGTACACTGGCAATTACGATTTCTTGGAAGTCAGATGCTGAATAACAAATCTGAGTTATAGATGGAATCTAAGTTGTGGACAAAATTTGATTTGCAATTTGATTTGCAAACAGTTTGATTTGTGGAGAAATTAATTGGCAAACAGCAGAGAAATTGTCAGCAACAACCTGATTTGGAGAAATTGACAGGGCAAAAGGCACCATAGCAGCAAACAAGAAGTCCAGATTGTGACTATTATTCAACATGCACAAAGTTGAAGGGGGTAACTTTTTATGGCAGATCTTTCAAGAATGATTGAAGTATCATCAACTTAAAATATTTCAATCAGTTTAAGCAGCCAATTAAATGAACTTTGTGGATCCCGGTACAGCATCCATGGCTCTCCATTTAGCAAATTTAATGGGTCTCGGACTGGTGTGGTGCATTTCTTAAGGGCTGAATATGATTGTTGTATTTTAATTATGTGAGTGTGTCATGGGGGGTAAGAAGAAGAAGAAAAAATGTGAGGTTTGCATGAGTCGGAAGCATGAGGTAGAGGAAATTTGTTCGTGTGCAAT
The DNA here is from genome assembly GCF_041138505.1 of Cibotium barometz. Lineage (NCBI taxonomy): Eukaryota > Viridiplantae > Streptophyta > Polypodiopsida > Cyatheales > Cibotiaceae > Cibotium > Cibotium barometz. The sequence continues at coordinate 14,901,325 of NC_141102.1, read as the reverse complement.
TGATGAGTGCCCAAAGGGAGATGCATGTAGGAAATGGTGTATGGTTGACCTATGCACAAAGTTTCATAAAATTATCCATAAAGTGCATACAGCATCAGCTTGGGAGGAAATGAAGAATGCATTTGGAAGGTTAGATGACTTTGAGGATGTCTTGGAGAGTGCATATGAATGGTTAGCTGATCACAAAGGAGACAGGAAAAAGTCATCTTCCAGTAGGAAAAGCATTGGGAAGTTACAAAAAGCATGTGAGAAGTTGAGAGATGCATATGCAGATGAGTTTGAAGGGGAGTCAAGTGATGATGATGACATTTGGATTGGCATGGAGTTTGAAAGTCATCAAGTGGGAGTACCAAAGATGGTGGAGAAGGAGGTGCAAAAGGAGCTTGGCCAAGAGAGCCTCAAAGAGCCCTTAGATACCCCTAATCTACCACTAGAGTATGCTCATGCACTGACTGTGGAATTTCTGTCAAACATATCTACACAAGAGAATTTGCAGTTGGAAGATGTTGCAGGATTGATACATGAATCCCATAAACAGATTTTGAACTTAGAAGCCTAATGTGCTGAACAAACCTTACAGGAGTTTACACATGCTGATTGTGATGGTTTGCGAATTCAAGCAAAAAGTCAGACCATTGTGTTTGATGTTGCCAATGATCACGAAAATCAGATTTTTGATTTTGAATGTTTTGAAGAACATATTTTGATGTCATAGGTTGATATTCAACAAGGAGATGTTTCAATTGCAGAGAATTTGAACAAGCAGATTGCTTTTTGTTTTGGATTGAATCAGATAAAGGTCTTATCAATCAGATTGAGCAGGGGGATTGTCAAGAGCAAGTCATTGAAGAGTATAAAAAGCAGGTTTGACAAGTTTGGAGGATCAGCATATGACGTTTGACATGCAGGATGATGCAATTTCAAGCTTCAGCTCAATGGATGTGCATTCTAAACGAGATGTGGGATAGGTTGTTGTCAACCCAAACATACTTTTGTCAGAGGATGTGTGTTTTAAAGCTGATGAGCTAATAGAAGTGGATTCTTACAGAATGGGTTGTCAGATGTGGATGATAGGTTGTCATAATTCAAATTTTCATATGTTTCCAATTTTGTGGTTGCAAGTTGGGTTTAAAAGAATGCATTACAAGGTGCAATGTGATCAGAATTCACTGTTTTCAAATCAAATTTCATTGTTTTAGATTCAAATTTCAAAGGATGTTGAGGAGGAAATTCCGTCAGGTTTAGAAAAAATTGCACAAAGGTGTGAAATGTGTAGATGACATTTTGTATAGTTCAAAACTAATGTCAGATCATTTTAGACAGAAAAACAGATCTTGGAGGATTTTTTGATTGTTAAGGCAGACTTGTACCTAGTTTTGCAGAGGACAAAACAGTTGAAATAAGACAAATTTAGGAATTTGGGGAATTATTCGAGTCCCATTTCTTATAGGATTGGTTGGAAACTCGGTATTTTTGTGTAGTTTGAGCTAACATCTATTTGTTGGTGCACTCTTTGTGCCAATAGACTATATCTTGACACAACTATTTGGCGTATTTGTTTGTAGTTGTATAGATACATACGTCAATGCAACAATATTGGAAGGACAAGGAAAACAGGACACTTAACTTAATTGAGATTATACAACACCTTTCATATGAAGAAGATAATGTTAAATGCTATCTCCACTTTGAGACATTGAAGTAAAAACATGGGGTTTATTTAATTTGCCAAAAGAATTCTAAATATCATTATAAAAAGGAACCTTAGAAATGAGAGATCTCTAAAGGGTGTGGTGTTAGAAACAACAAAACAAAAGGTAAATCTCAATGACAGTAACAATGTGCTAAGTTTATGATTGATCCACAGATAAAAACCCATCTTAGACACTATATCAAGATTATAAATCATGATATATATGCTCAAATTTGAGGGACATTGAAGTAAAAACATGGGATGATAATGCCAAAGAACACTTGTTACATTCAATGAGATTGTTACATTCAAGTTTACAATTCATCCGAAGACAAAAACCCTTCGTCAACATAATAATTGAGTACAAATTGTATCTCAAACATAGCGTTTTCTCATGTATTGCTCCAATACATACAAAGTTTCTCTATCATAAGCTGCTTCATTTACTAAAGTGTTGCAAGTATACTCCCGTTTGTTCTTTGCATTAATGCTGTGGAGAAGTGGATGGAAGCAATGGAAGAGTACTTCGATGTCACCGGGTACAATGAGAAGAGTAAAATGGCTCTTGCAAGGCTGAAGATAGTAGAAACAACCAGACTGGCATGGAGAAACCACTGTAAGACAAACCGTCTGGATCGGAACACCCAGACCTGGAATGATCTCAGGATTTACCTAAGGAAGAGATTTTGTCCTCTTGGTTTTTTGGAAACCAAGATGAACGAATTCTTAGAGTTAACCTAGAAGAGCAAAACTATTGAAGTGTATCACCAAGAGTTTGCTCTCCTCCTCAAGTACTCCACTGTTGGATGAAGAACAAGGTCAGGTTCATTAAGGGACTGAACGAACCTTTGAGTGTCCTAGTAAAGAATGCCAAGCTAGTATCCATGGCCCAAGTAGTGCGGATGGCAAAGGATTTCTCCACCATGGCCTTTGATGTCAAGGTCCCGCCGAAGATAGCACCATAATTTTTCAAAAGATTTCTAGCTCTTGAAGGTGATTCCAACCTTCCACCGCCTAAGAGACAACAAAGTCAAGTTCAGGATATGGAAAGTTCCAGAATGGAAGAAAGTAGTATCCATGGCCCAAGTAGTGCGGATGGCAAAGGATTTCTCCACCATGGCCTTTGATGTCAAGGTCCCGCCGAAGATAGCACCATAATTTTTCAAAAGATTTCTAGCTCTTGAAGGTGATTCCAACCTTCCACCGCCTAAGAGACAACAAAGTCAAGTTCAGGATATGGAAAGTTCCAGAATGGAAGAAAGGTCCTTTTCCCGGAACTCAATCCCCTGGAATTCAACTTCAAAAGTTCCGCCCTTAAACAAGAGAGTGAAAATGTGATGTAAATGGATGTGGATATGGATGTGTATGTGACAGAATGTGATGTAAATGGATGTGGATGTGTATGTGAAAGAATGTAATGTAAAGGAATCTGGATGTGAAAGTGATGTGGATGTGAATGAGATGTGATGTGCTGAAAGAGATGTAAATGAGGATGAGATATGATGTGATGTAAGGGGATGTGGATGTGGATGAGATGTGATGTGCTGGAAAGAGATGTGGATGTGAATGTGATGTGGATGTGGATGATATGTGATGTGATGTAAGGAGATGTGGATGTGAATGTGATGATGTGTAATGTGGATAGAATGTATGTGATGGAATGGGGATACAATGAATGTGATGAATATGAATGGATGTGATGTTATGTGAGTCGGGATAAGTGTGAATGAATGAGATGTGATGTGAATTGGGATGCGATGTGATATGATGTAAATTGGGATAGATGTGAATGGATGATATGTGATGTGAATGGATGTGACTTGGGATAGATGTGAATGAATGAGATGTGATGTGAATGGATGAGATGTGATGGGATGTGAATGGGGTTAGAGGTCTCTTGTCCGGATGAGATGTGAATGGATTAGTCTCTTGTCTGGATGAGATGTGAATGGACTAGTCTCTTGTCCGGATGAGATGTGAATGGATTAGCCTCTTGTCCGAATATCCGTGGTGGGCAAGGCCCCGAGTGAGAGGCTCTCCCATGCGCAAGAAGTGCTACTTCCACTGCTAGCAACCCTGAATTCGTTGCACGGAGGGGGCAGGGATCTTTCAGCCTAGTATGAGAGCAAATTGGCTAAAGTGGATCAACCGAGAACCCAGAAATGTCAAAAATTTATGAAGTAGCAGTAAAAGGTTGTAATTGTGTGATGAAATTCATACAAATTAATATTCAGAATGAAATTCATAAATTGGTAATTGGGTCTTCAGATGGAAGTATAGCAATTGTATGAAATCCCTAACTTGCTTGAGGCCTAGACATGATGGTATTTACCTTATAATTCCAAGGACCGTGTGACTACCCGCATATACTAAGGGTATAACTGTAGCTTTTTACTGGTAGTATATACGAGTAAATCTAAGACCTTGAAATTATAAGCAAAAATACTATCCACATGATCAATTCGAATGCTGGTTGTATGATTTTAGAATTCTGGTTGAGAATTGATGAGTTGATTTGGATTTTGATTGAAAGATAATGATTCTTGAATTCTGGTTGAAAGGAGATAAGTTGAACAAAACCACAATGAGGATGAATGGGACGGATCCTAGTAATGATGTTAATAACTAGAATGGCGATAATGACTTCAACAAATCACTATGGCAGGTTGCTACCGTTAACCTTTGAACTTAGTAGCTCAAATTAAGGGATGACAAAATGAGAACCTGCATAACTGAAATTCCCGTGGAGGAATGTTAGATGGAAATTTCGATCTAATGGACCATTATTGTGTTAAAGATATAAATGATATGTTCTGAATGAATTGTTATATGATAATGAGTTCTATATGTTCTTCTGTAGAAGGGATCTTTATCCCAGGATTCTGTTGGGGTGACCAGACTATAAGGAACCCGAGAATCAGTTGGATCTAAAGTCGAATTTGAATTATAAATAAAGGGACTTAACAAGAATTTTCGTATTGATAGGATCATGGATCGAGGTCGTTCTGGTAGGAATGATAACCCCCAACTCGATGAGGAAGAGCTTGACTTGGATGTTCGTAAAACTCTTCATAGATCGTAGCTTGGACCTTTCAAGGGTGAAGGGGAAAACTTGGGAGAGGTTGTGCAGAAGTAAATGGAAGCAATGGAAGAGTACTTCGATGTCACCGGGTACAATGAGAAGAGTAAAATGGCTCTTGCAAGGTTGAGGATAGTACAAACAACCAGAGTGGCATGGAGAAACCACTACAAGACAAACCGTCTGGATCGAAACATCCAGACCTGGAATGATCTAAGGTTTTACCTAAGGAAGAGATTCTGTCCTCCCGGTTTTTTGGAAACCACGATGAACAAATTCTTAGAGTTAACCTAGGAGAGCAGAACTATTGAAGTGTATCACCAAGCGTTCGCTCTCCTCCTCAAGTACTTGAAACTGCTGGATAAAGAACAACTGATGGCCAGGTCCATTCGGGGACTGAACGAACTTTTGAATGTCCTAGTGAAGAATGCCAAGCTAGTATCCATGGCCGAAATAGTGCGGGTGGCGAAGTATTTCACTAAGGCCTTTGATGTCAAGGTCCCACCGAAGCCAGCACCATCATTTTTCAAAATATTTGTAGCTTTTGAAGGTGATTCCAACCTTCCACCGCCTAAGAGACAACAAAGTCAAGCTCAGGATATGGAAAGTTCCAAAATGGAAGAAAGGTTCTTTTCTCGAAACTCAATCCCTTGGAATTAAACTTCAGAAGTTCCACCCTTGAACAAGAGAGTGAAATGCTATAACTATCAAGGATTTGGACATCACAGTATGGATTGCCTAACTCCTTTTGGATCAAGGTTTTCGGAGCGGGGAATTCAGGGACTAAGAGTCCAGACTCCAGCTCCTTCCTTCCAGAGTAATCCGGTTCCTTTTTGCCAAAATCAAGGAAATCCCAGAGGTTAGACCCTCTAACCTACCTGCAAATTCAATCCAAAGTAATGCAAGACCTCCACCTCAGAATAGGGGAAGTCAAAGAGGGATGTTCCCAAATCGGCCGTCCACTTCCAAGGCAGTAACGCTAGAAACGATTGAAGAAGAAGAAGAAGATCAAAGAGATCATACTCCACCTGCAAGATGAGGACATCTCATGTTTTTTAAGTGGGGTAGGATGTAAGATTCCTCCCTCCAGCTTTTGAGGTGTACATGTGTAAGAACCTCCCCTTCTATTCTTGTAATTATTCCCCTCTTTGAAATAGAAGAAAGATCTTGTTTTACCCTGTTTTGGCCTGGAGAGAGAAAATGTCTAGAGTGAGGTAATCCAAAATTGAGATATTTTTGGATATAAAAATCCTCCTAGTGTCTAAAACAGTTTCCCCTAAAACAGAAATTCAAAAAGAATTTTCCAATGTGCAATTGAAATTAATTGAAAATGTGTATAAAGGACCTTAGCCTAAGGGTCTAGATTTTCAAAAAAATTTGGATTATGGTCCAATTAAGGTTCCTATGGGTCAATAGGATCAATCCAAGTTTGGCGAGGAGATAAATCCAAAGAATAAAAGAAAATACCCAAAAATGAGTAAATACTCACATAAGATGAAGAGTTGACTGAGTACAAGGTTTATTAGTTAAAAACTATGAGATATTTCTAAAAAAATGAGATATTTTAGAATAATGATACATTTTTTGACACCTTGGTAAGGAGGGGGGAGACTTCAGGGAGGCACCTATTTCACACATGTGGTGGAGTTTTTAACTCAAAAAAATTGTGATATTTTATCTCTCCTCTCTCCTCTTGGATCAAACCAAATCAAAAGGGAGCCAACAAACTAGGTCCAAATCTTGTCCAAATTTAGCCAAACTGAACCTAGAAATTTCTAGAACCTAGTTAGACTTGGTTAGAGGCCTCCCTCACCTCCTTAGTCTTTTGTAAAAAAATTTGTGAACTATACCATGCCAGTATTACATTAAAATAATGATATTTTTTATTATCCCTTAAAAATCCTCTACTTTTGGAGAGAGTGGAGCATCTCTCTCTCTTCAACCATCCTTGGAGCTTTCCTTTCAACACACTAACTAATTGATTGGTTGGGGGCTTCTTCTAAGATAGAGAAGCAAGCAAAAACAAGAGGTAAAGTGTAATTTTATGGTTTTTCTCTACTATTCTCAATGTTTTCACTTCTCAACCCCTCTCAACTTGAGAAGTTTCTAAATTAAGTGTTTATGGTTATAATAAAAATAATAATCTTTTATGCATACTTTTATGCTTAAAAATCAAATATGATAAAAGTAACACTTATCAAGTTTTGCTTAAGAGTTGTAATGAATAATTAAGAAAAGTTTACATTTATGCTTAATTAGGATGCTTTTTATGTTTATCTCTCTCCCCCCCAAAGAATGGTCATTCCTATGACCAATTCTCTATTCAATTGATGCTTCTCATGGAGAAATTCTTGATTCACAAATCAAACTCTAGGCTTGTGAAGCTGGAGGATAAGAAAATGGTTTTTTATACTTATATTCTAGTAAATTATGGTAATCTTATGAGTTAAATCCATAGATTGGATTTAAGGTTAAAAGATAGTTATACTATCATAATTACATTACTAAATCTAATTCTTTTCAAAAATAATAAAAATTGTCAGTAATAGCAGCGGAGCTATGGTAAAATTTTTAAGAAATTGATACATAAATCATTCTTATGCATAAGGTGAAAAGAGGACTTCCTATGATTTTCATCACATTTAATGGAAAACTAATTTTTAAGATTTATGTATAATTAAATAATTAAGAAAAGAGAAAATTATGGTAATTTAATTTAAATGATAAAAGAGGAATTCCCATGACATTTGGAATTCAATCATTTAAATAGGAAGAGTGGAATTCTTAGCATATTGGAATTAATGGATATTTTATTTAAATTCAAAGAGAAATTTCAGATAAATTTATTTTATGCAAGAGATACATTTAAATGATAAAAGAGGAATTTCCATGACATTTAGAATTTAATCATTTAAATAGTAAAAGTGAAATTCTTAGCATATTAGAATTAATGGATATTTTATTTTAGATAAATTTATTTTATGAGAAATATTTAAATGATAAAAGAGGAATTCCCATGACATTCGGAATTCAATCATTTAAATAGTAAAAGTGAAATTCTTGGCATATTGAATGAATGGATATTTTTATTAAAGAAAAGAGAAATTTTAGATAAATTTATTTGATGATAAAAGAGGAATTTCCATGACATTTAGAATTCATTTAATGTAAATAAAGGAATTCCTATGATATTTGAGATCCAAGACATCAAATAGAAAAAAGAGAAATTTTTAGTATAATTCAATTTATGAGTATTTATCAAAAGTGAAAATATGGGTAGAATTGATTTTTGTAAATCCCAAGAATTCTTTTATTTAAAAGAGGAATATTGAATATAATTCATTTGAGAAATTGAGAAAGAATATGGAAATAGTCATCGAGAAAAAGAACCTTTATCTAAGCCAAACAATTGGCAAAAATTTAGAAAAAGTCCCATTATCGGTATCAAAGTAAGAAAAGCTACTAAATGGGAATAAGATGTGAATGGGATGCGATAGGCTGTGAATGGATGTGATAAGATGTAAATGGGATGCGATAAGATGTGAATGGGATGTGATAGGATGTGATGTGATAAAAATGAATGTGGATGAGATGTGATGTAAATGGATGTGGATGTATATGTGAAAGAATGTGATTTAAATGGATGTGGATGTGTATGTGAAAGAATGTGATGTAAATGGATGTGGATGTGTATGTGAAAGAATGTAATATAAAGGGATGTGGATGTGAAAGTGATGTGGATGTGGATGAGATGTGATGTGCTGAAAAGAGATGTGGATGTGAATGTGATGTGGTTGTGGATGAGATGTGATGTGATGTAAGGGGATGTGGATGTGAATGTGAATGTGGATGTGGATGAGATGTGATGTGCTAAAAAGAGATGTGGATGTGAATGTTATGTGGATGTGGATGAGATGTGATGTGATGTAAGGAGATGTGGATGTGAATGTGATGTGGATGTGGATTAGATGTGATGTAATGTAAAGAGATGTGGATGTGAATGTGATGTGGATGTGGATGAGATGTGATGTAATGTAAAAAGATGTGGATGTGGATGTGGATGAGATGTGATGTGATGTAAAGAGATGTGGATGAAATGTGATGTGATGTGAATATATATGGATGTGAAGTGATAGATGTGGATAGTCATCCATGTGAATGATTGGATGGATGTGGATGAATGAGATGGGATGTGTATGAATGAGATATGATATGGATGTGATGTAAAGTGGATGGAATGAATGAGATATGATGTGGATAGATGTGGGCGTGATGTAATGTGGATAGAATGTATGTGATGGAATGGGGATACAATGAATGTGATGAATGTGAATGGATGTGATGTTATGTGAGTCGGGATAAGTGTGAATGAATGAGATGTGATGGATGTGATGTGATATGATGTAAATTGGGATAGATGTGAATGGATGATATGTGATGTGAATGGATGTGATGTGAATCGAGATAGATGCGAATGAATGAGATATGATGTAAATGGATGAGATGTGATGGGATGTGAATCGGGATAGATGTGAATGAATGAGATGTGAGGTGAAATGGATGTGATGTGATGTGGATTGGGGTAGATATGAATGGATGAGATGTGAATGAATGAGATGTGAATGAATGTGGATCACGGTAGATATGAATGGATGAGATGTGAATGAATGTGATGTGATGAGATGAGATGTGGATATGGGTAGATGCACATGGATGAGATGTGATGAGTATAAATGTGGAAAGATGTGATGAGATGGAAAATGATGTGATTGCATGAGAATGGATAAAGGACGATGGAAATACATATGATTGGACTTGGATTAAGTAATGTGGATTGATATGGACAGACGAGAGTTCGTTATAGAAACTATATTTATGACCTATTTTTAAATGACTGTTTTATGTCAAGAATGCTGGGGAAGCATTTTGACCATCTTGTGAATGAGGTCGTGGAGACCTAAGTGATAAAGTTGCAACAGCTAACGGAGAGTCAACGGAGGACGTCTCGCATAGCAAGGTCGGCAAGCCTTGATTTAAATGGTGAGCTTCCGGTACGGTGGATGAGGGACCAAGGAAGCGGCCTATGAGTGAAGCGCTAGGTGACCTGCGAGCGAAGGATCTTAGAGGGTGCTGACCATACGGTGCTCAGGCTTTGGGTCGCCGACCGAGATACCCACGTGTGCATTGAGGAAGATATTGGAACAAGGAGTAAGAGTTGTTTTCTGAATTCGGGAATGGATCTGGTTGATTGACCTTGCTGGTCCTCAAACGGATGAGTCCATGGCTCTTTTATATGGATCTATTGGTTGATCTTGCTGACTTTCAACAGAGAATCCATCTGGATTTTCATAAGCGAATATATTTTCGCGTACTATGAGCTAGGAACTATTGAAAAGACCCCTGAGTGAACAAGTGGTGAGCGTTCTAGTACACCGATGAAGGAATGATTGGAAATTAGAATTCAACTGGATATTTTGGAGGATTATGATCAGTGATACTATGGTTTCATTAAAAGATTATTTTAAAGACAGTTGAATCTGTGAAACAAGCAATTTCATATTGGGTGTGTAAGTGGTGTGACTATCTTAAAATTTGCATGAAGCGCTGCCTAGGGGGCTTGGGAACTCTTTTCCCTGGTACCTAGGACAAAACCTAACCAAATTCCTAATTGGATGCCATCACTACAGTGGTTGGGCGGTTGGCTAATAATAGGAATGGATGGATCGATGGATCCTAAAAATGAGACTCAATTCTGTTGTGGTACAATAGATGAAGTAACTCCTGGACTATCCTTGTTCTATGGAAAAGAATCAACAACTGTGTCGATGAGGAAAAAAGCGTTGGTCTCTATGATCCAAGTGTAAGTCTTTTTCTGACCATGTGCAAGTCTTTTTCTGACCATGTGACTTACGGATTCGGTCGGATCAGCTTGGTTAGTGATGACCTTGACTACGTTAGAATAAAAATATCATGGAAGAATCTTGCATGCTTTCTGGGCGAGGGAAGTTTTTTCGGGTTCGATTTTGGAAGAACCAAGGGATTAGTCTCTTGTCTGAATATCCATGGGCGAGGCCTCGAGTGAGAGGCTTTGCCCTGCTAGCAACCCTGAATTCGTTGCACAGAGGGGGTAGGGATCTTTTAGCTGGTATCAGAGCAAATTGGCTAAAGTGGATCAACCGAGAAGCCAGAAATGTCAAAAATTTATGAAGTAGCAGTAAAAGGTTTTAATTGTGTGATGAAATTCATACAAATTGATATTCAGAATGAAATTCATAAATTGGTAATCGGGTCTTCAGATGGAAGTACCACAATTGTATGGAATCCCTAACTTGCTTGAGGCCTAGACATGATGGTATTTACCTTATAATTCCAAGGACCGTGAGGACGAGTTTAACTTTAAACCGAGCATGCATGAACTAAGAAGAGACAGAAACCGAGCATGCAAAGATCGAGCGGAGCAATAAAAAAGAGCAACACGAAGAGAAGTGATAGAATTCAACCACTATAGAACTAAAATCACACCTCTTATCTACTCTAATTGTTTATTGAAAACTCTCAAACCTTACTTACAACACCACAACGTGAAGTGACAAAAAAACACTCCATGCAAGCTCAAATTTGATAATTAAACCATATGATAGAGATTAAAAGACCCGAGGTTATCAAATTTTTCAAACCAACCCATACAATACTCATAGTCTTAGCACAATAGTCATTGTCTTAACACAACACCAAAAGCTCAATACACTTCACACCCTCTCTTCTCCACACTCATCATCTACAAAACAACATCCCACTCTTCTCCTTTTATTGGTTTTTGTCTTGATTGTATCATAGGAGGCATCCTTGCTCATCTCCCTTGCAACTTCCTCTGCATAACATGGTAGTACACTACAATAAGATTTTAATAAACCGCATTTTATTAACATTTCAAAGCACATGGAAAAAACTCACACACAAAAGCATATCATCCTAGAGTGCATATAATGTCCTAAATAAGTCAATAGTAGTAACCTTGACAAACCATGACAAAACACAAGTCAATAGTAGTAACCATACTAATCAAAAGGGCAGCCATATGCATCATCCACTGGCTCACTCTCTGAAATCTCCTCGTCTGAGTTGGACTGATCTCTAGTACCTGCAGAAGGTCCCTCTACCAAAGGTTGTAGAATGCAACCAACAATGTCAAGGTCACTGTCAAAAGAATAACAGGGGTGGCCAGATGCGATGCATGCACGCATCAAAGGGGCTGTACCACTACCCATCTCCAAAGCCAATCCTCCGGGAGGACAAAGAGTCTCTAGAAAGCATCGCACAAATCCGACACTCCGCTGCACACCTGATCTCAAATGTGCCTCCTCGCCAGCCTCCAATACCCTCGCAGTATCTGGCAAATAGTGAAGAATGACATGCCGTGAGAACTGCACACCATGATCATGTCGTAATGTGGCACTCTCCTGAAGACGTAAAGAGGCCATGGAGCCTCGACGTCATAGCATGTACAAGTAGAAGGCATCCATCCGTCGCACAATAATGACAAAAAATAGAGACATGTCACAAACTAATCAAGAACACCAAAGCACGAAGCAAACTAAGTGTACAATAACCATGTCAAATACCTCTACGACAATACCCTCAATCGTAACCTTATCCATGAAGGCAAAGTCCTCAACTATGAATCTACGCACAATCTCTAGCTCACACCGCGGGGCATATTTCTCCACCCACGAGGGAGAGTCCCCTGATAGAAAGAAATACATTTTAAACATTGACAATTACCTAACAATCTTATTCACAAGTACCTAACAATCCTATTTACATATTTCTGACTGAAAGAATCGCATGAAATGGAGGCAAGACAAACAACCCATCTTGACTCCGCCAAACAAGCTGTTGCCACTCCAAGTCCATGCCAAATATGATCCTCCAACATCTTGTTCCACAATGGAACACCGTCTTGTCCATGCGTAGAGTCCATGGGAAGATCCAAGAGCACAAAGTCAGCAGCCCATGCCACCGTCTTTTTCTTTTTCTTATACTCCACCCCCAATTTATTGTTTTCAGAAAAAAATGTATGGATCTTTGCATAATCCTCATTCCTAATAGAGGATGCAAAATCCTTACAAATAGAAATATAATCTCCACATCCAAATGAAAAGATAGAGTGATCCAAAGAAGCCCCCCTTGTATGGACAAGAGTGGCACATATTCTTTTTGGGATGGTGGTATAGGATGTGAGGATGGGCCTAAATAATCACGGCAAGTATAATGAATGAACAACAAGCATAACATACAAACAATCGACTTGCGTATATCCATAAAAAGAAGCATACCACTATGAAAGCTACCATGTATACCAACATCGAGTGGCGGTGAATTGTCATCAACAAAAATTTCACGATCTAAAACAAAACAAACAAAGAAACATAAATCTTTATTTTACAAGGAAGGTATATAAAGTATCCACAACATAGATAGCTAGCCTTCTCTAAGTTGCATGAGACATGAATATGCAAAGTGAAATAAGTAAAAGTCACATGTACTCTGTGTCTCACTAATTTGAGCTTGCTTGCCCTTTTGAGCTTGCTTGCCTCTTTGAGCATGCTCACCCCTTTGCGCTTCCTTGCCCCTTATTTGATCACCCCTTTGCGCTTCCTTGCCCCTTATTTGATCACCTTCAAAACCACTTCTTTGTTAGAAAAGGAAAGCTTAAGGAAAGAGAGGAGACAGTTGTGGAAGCCACTTTACCTTGACTCAGAAAGCCACCACTTGCACCCTTTCCCTTTGATTTTTGCCATTCCTCAAACTTAGCTTTCTCACTTGGCAATACATGGGGCGAGGGCATGTCAATCCACCAAGGGCATGTTTCAATCTCAAATGGTGAGAGAGCAATCATATTCTCCCCATACATAGTGGACTCTTTGGTAGTGATATCCACCCATGTTTTACAAGCCTTGGGCAAATCGACAAGCAGCTTGAGGTCTCTCAAGTGCAAAAAATACCTGGAATATTCAAAGATAATTTATCCAAGCCAACACAAACTACACACTGCAATGTCAAACAAAAGGCATTAAAATAGAAAACCAACCGATAGAGCAACCGACAAGCGGCTACATCAAGATGGGACTGAATAGGTTGACCCTCTTTTTTTGGACTTTTCTTTAGCACCAGTTTTCTTAATGTTGCCAAAAATATATTTTCTAACCTCATATCGTATGGATGCAAAGTAAACATGAAGAGAAGGCTCATCGGGCAAATTAATTGGATGCTCTGTGGTAGCTGCTATTCTTATCTCTTGCTCCAAAGAACGAAGTGCATTCTTTTCTATCATGTCCAGCAACAGTTCCCTAGACAACCACCTACAATGATAGAAATAATGAAAGGCACGAAAACATGCAAAGCGAAAGACATTTTTTTTCTATGAAGCATAGAGATAAAGCAAGAAAAGTGAAAAACTCTTACGCTCTGAACTCTGTGTTTGTTGATGGCATACCATGGGTATTGCGAACTCTCAAGCAATCTCAACCAAGTTTGCCAAGGGATGGATTAATAATATTCAATACCTAATAAATATACCAAAACCATTTCATATTAGTAGGAGACAAACACAACAATAATAATTTTAAACAAATCAAACATTGCAATACTTTTTGCATACGATCAGTGTACTTTCATCGCAACTCAGTGGAGATATCCTTTTCTTTTAAAGCCCTCTCCTCCACACTTAGACCTTTTGTCACTTCAACTACTTTGGTCCTTACTTCCTTTTGAAACTCAACCTATAAAATTTTGGGGAAATCATTGCATACCATACTTTCTAATCCTCTCATAACAAGAAAGAGCCCAAATATATATCTACCTGGTAAATAAGCTGGGCCAAATCCTCTCCAGCCACAGCGGATACCATGGGGGTGAAGTCTTTGATTCAAGCTTATTTTTGGCTTCCAAGGTTTTAGCCACATTAGCAGGTTTCTCTCGCAAATAGGATTTAATGTCACACTCACAAATATTTGCAGCATTGACCAATGTATCCTTCAGATTTGTGACTATGACTGCATGCTCATTCAAGCTTCCAAAAAAAATAAAATTGTAATGAGAAGGATCACATGCGCATTGTGTTTTGAGAGGAACTTACTCATTCATGCGAAGAAAGCCAGCAAGCAAGGAGACTTCACTGAGTCTAGTTGGATCAACAACAGTGCTAAAGACCCTCAAATGCCATTCTTTATCATCTTTATATTTCTCTGTAATGAGCTCCATCCAAGCCACTGTGCGATGGTTCCCCTCCCACACATAGAATATTTTATTGGAAAGAAAAGACAACCCCTTCTTGGTTCTCAACTCATTCTCAAACTCTTTATCTATAGCCTGCCAGTGGGCATCCCAAGAAGCCCTCATCTCACTTGTCACCGGAATTGCAACACCCAAAGGGGAGACAACAGAGACAATGAAAATACCCTTCTCTGGACAGTAAGTTTCACCCTCTAAGGCTATTTTGAGTAGCGAAGTGTCGCTTCTCAAACCTAAAACCCTAGGGTATGGAAACATCCTACAAAGGGGAATGGGTGGGCACCTTGAAACATCTAAAACCCTGCATTTAGCCAATACATCTCCACCTTTCATAATTTCCACCACCTCATTTTCCCCTTTCTCTTCTTTGTCACTACACATGGACTGCAAATGCAGCAAACTAGCAAAGTTCAGATGACCAAAACGAGCATGCCATAGTTTTGCATCTGAAACTGCCTTTACATCATCAGAAACTGTATTTGCTGAATCTTCCACACACTTGTCATAAGAATTGAGCCTATACAGCCCACAAAACAAGGTGCCAGATGCAATAATCATATCACCAGAAGTCAAATCATGAACAGTACATCTGTCATCCACAAATTTGACTACAAATCCAAGTCTAGCAAGCGCAGAGATAGACAATAGATTCTTCTTTATCCCTGGCACATACAAAGCATCTGAAACTGTGAAAGCGCTGCCATTTGCAGTAGTAAGCATAATTTTACCAATGCCCTTCACTGGGGGTAAGAAGCATTATTGGCACATGTGACAGTATTCCCATTAGGGACAGCCTCAAGAGAAGTGAACATATCACGATGCGAGGTAATGTGTTTTGTAGCACCACTGTCAAAATACCATACATGAGAGTCAACAAAAACTGCCAAACATGCATCATGTACAGATGGGTCATACTGGAAATACACGCTAAATGCCCATTCTGTATCCTCCCCTGCACAACATTTGCAGAATCTGCATTTGTAGAAGCATCCGCTATTGTGGCTGCATTTGACTCTTTCTTCTTTGCCTCTTTAGCCTTTAGCGTAGGGCAATTCTTAATGACATGATCATTTGCCTTACAATAGTTGCACCTGGTCTTTTTCTTGCCTTTATCAAGAGCCTTCTTAGACTTTTCAAGAGCCTTTATCAAGAGCCTTCTTAGACTTATTGTTGCTACCTATGGAAGGAGAAGAAGTTGCAGACCTACTAATAGGAGAAGAAACAGTGGAAGGGGATGCCTTACCACTTCTTCTCTATTGCTGGGCAGCAATAAATGCTTGATCAACTACACGTTGCCTGGCCCTGTTTTGCCTAGACTATGCTTCTTGCAAGAGCTTGTTAACTAAAGTATCATACTTGATAGCATCAGGTCTGTCCTCATTAAGAAGTCTCCACATGGAAGCAAAAGTCCGATATGTCTCAGGTAAAGCATCAAGAACGGTCTGCACAAGAGAATGATCGGGAATAATCTCACCTGCAGAAATCAGTTGTTCTTTGAGATCTTTAATCTCAGCAAGAAAAACATTCATGTCATCATCTTCTTGCATAATCTTCAATTCTAGCTCTTTACGCAGGTAAGCGATTTTTGCCTCGTTACGACCTGCATACAAACCAGCTAGAATATCCCAAGCCTGTTTTGCTGTTTTAGCTGGACGAATATGTGGGGTGATGTTACATTTGACAGAAAGTGCAATCAAGACATGAGCCTGCACATCTTTACCATCCCAACGAGCTTGTTCAGTAGTGGGTAAAACAGCAGCAACAGTAGAGCTGCTAGAACCTACAACATCCTCAACAGATCCTACATCCACAGAACCTGGACATACATCCGTACCCTGCACAATGTTCCACACTTCTTTTGCAACCAAAACATGCTGCATTATGTATGCCCAAAGTGGGTAGTTGCTGTCTCCATCCAGTTTGTCTTCAGCAGACAACATGCGAAATACATCATTGCTGTTATCAGCCATGGCCCCACTGACTGAAACTGATGCAAAAGCTATCTATAATGAAGCAAAGACTGAACAGAAGACAACTTGTGCTATGTAGCATGGTCCATAATAGAACACGTATGCCTGTTTTGCAAAAAACTGCACTGTCAAAATTTTTGCAAAAAATGACGAAAACACCTGTACAGAACTTGAAATGCAAAAACGGAGCCGGAAACGACCTCAGATGCAAATTCTGAGAACGCACAGCCATACGGGCTGATTTACAGAGTATAGAGACCTACAAGCGCTCGTGAAAGCTCACCTCAATCGAAGAACATGAGTCGGAGGGTGCTGGCGGCATAGCCCTGGGAGCCGATGCCTGCTCTGATACCAATTGTTAGAATTAGGGTTGCAGGAAAGCACACAAAGCTTGGAGATGAAGAAGCAAGAATGCACACAACACACAATATATTAGATTGTGTCAATGTACAAAAGATAAGTTAGCCCTAGTATGATGGGTGTATATACAAGCCAAGGGAAAAAACCTCCTAAAGAGGGAAAAAGTGCCCCGGCGGTCCTAAGTGTGTTCACACACATCACTGTCTATGTATATTTTCCGGAGCTGGCGAGGAATCCGGACGCGATAAGAAAGAAGAAGAAAAAAAAAGGTTAGTATTTTTTCTTTTCTTTTTTTAAAATTTTTTAAAATTTTTTATTTTTTATTTTTTTGTTAATTTTTAGGTTGTTTGTATTTTTTTTAAAAATAATAAAAATAAAAAAGAAAGAAAAAAATAATAAAAATAATTTTTTTTAAAAAAAGAAAAGAAGAGAAGAAAGGAAAATAAAAAATAAAAAATAAAAAAATAAAAAAATTTATAAATTATGTGTTTTTTTAGGAGTCCATATTTTTGCATAATTTGCATTTTTTTTAAAGTTCTGTAATTTTTTGCATAATTAGTGTAACTTGCATTTTTTTTAAAATTTTTGTAATTTTGTGCATAATTAGTAATTTTGTGTAATTAGTAGAAAATTTAAAAAAAGAAAAAAAGAAAAAAAAAGAGAAGAAAAGAAAAGAAAAGAAAAAGAAATAGATAAATTCTTTAAATTATGTATTTTTTTAGGAATCCATATTCTTTGCATATTTTGTAATTTTTTATTTTAAAATTTTTATAATTTTTTGCATAATTAAAGTAACTTGCATTTTTTTAAATTTTTTGTAATTTTGTGCATAATTAGTATTTTTTAGCGTAATTCATATTTTTGTGTAATTAGTAAAAAAGTAAAAAAGAAAAAAACTTAAAAAAACTTAAAAAAATAAAAAATAAAAAAATAGGATAGATAGTTACACACATATTCAGGTTAGTTGCATTTAGTGGTTAGGTAAGGTTTAATAATATATATATATATATATATATATATATATATATACATATATATATATATACATATATATATATATACATATATATATATATACATATATATATATATACATATATATATATATACATATATATATATATATATATAATTTAAAAGAAAAACAAAAAAACAACAAAAAAACCAAAAAAATTTGACCTTATGCACTTGCAGTCGGGACGTCACATAGACACTGCCATAGGGCCTAGGGCACCTTCTAGAGTACCTACGCAGGAAAGTGGGACCCAATCGGTAGGAAATTTGGCAGATATTGCTGAAACCTTTTTCAAATCCCAATCTGATACCCTTTCCAGAACAACTAGCTCATTGTCCATGGACAATCTAGGGCCGTCAAATAGTCATCCCTTAGCCCCAAATAGGACACCCACAAGATCTTTTAATCCATTTGAAGCCGACACCATGGAGTTAACACTCAATGTGAGACTCCAATATGTCTACACGAATGCTCAAGGAGCTGAGATCTTTAGGGATCCCCAACAACGATATCTTGTTAAGATCGCAGACTTTTTCTCAGAGCTTGATAGAGCACCTCTAGTCAATGACCAGGGTAACATGTACATGGGTGGAGATGGTGTTCGCTACGAAGTCACCTATCATCCAGAGAATGTAGACAAATTAGAGGAGCTCTCTAAAAGCGAGTTCTTAGACTTATCAAAGCTTTCCAGAGCAAGGGAGTCTAGAGATGATTAGCTCATTGAGCCGGACATGCTTGGACCATCCAATGCCCAATCCTCAAAGCCATCCATAGATGGTTTACTTCTTGTAGATCTAAATTTGGAAAGGGATAGGAAAGGCAAGAGCAAAATGGATCAGGGGGCTAAGAACCAATGGGAGTTTGTACGACAAATTCCAGTGACAAAGGTCTTACAGGATGACCCACTTCAAGAGGTCTATAAGGACTCTTTAGAAGGATATTATGCCACAACTAGATTGCCAGAGCTAGATCTTCCTCTAGCACTTGTGGTGGTAGTCGAGAAGCTTACAGGACACATGAACTGAATCGTTGATAAATGGGCCAATGAATACCGAACCTTAGATTGGAAGGAGATTCAGGAGCTCACGTGGAAAGGACAACCATTATTCATGGAAGTGTTCTCAACAAATACAGCTAAACCAGGAGAGACAGCCTTTCTTGGAGAAACTGTTGCTCCTCCCCTACGAGAGTTCACTAGAGAGGGACCCTCAACATCAAAGTGGACCACTGCAAGTAGCCCAACTCTAGCACCAAGATATTATCCCACCCCAAAAGTGCGACCACAGATCACTCCACAACAACATTTCTCTCACTATGACAATCGGAGGGTACGGGAGCCAACTCGGCCTCCCATAAATGCACCTCTTGAAATGCAGGTAACAAGATCTTTGGAGGGGGTTGGTGAGGCAAGTAATAGGGGACCCACACCAATTTGGGATGCATGTGGACCATCTTACCAAAGAGAGGAACAATTCCCATTGAGAGTGAGAGGCCGTAGGCCCTATGATGAGTATTCAAGACAAGTAAGGCCATCAACTCTTCAGAAACTGGTAAAAAGTACGAAGGGACGGGAGATCCATATGACCATGTAGCAGCTGAGCAAGTGACTGACAAGCATACTCAAATTGAAGGATTTGGGCTCACTCTTGAGGGAAAGGCCCTTGCTTGGTTTCAGGCACTAGAGGCTTCAGACAAATCTTCTTTACGAGTTCTAGAAGAGAGATTCATTGCTGCTTTTTCCTTGATGGGGATTCAACATGACACGGTAGCAAACATTTACTCTTTCAAGCAAGGCGAGACTGAGAGTGTTAGAGATTGTGTAAATAGAATGAAGCAGTACATTAATCGTTGCCCAGAAGATGAGAAACCCACCCAGAGTCGATTAATTTCTCTCTTCTTAAAAGGACTAAAAAATTCAACACTACATACACATCTCTATGCAAAGAAGCATACAAATTTCAATGAGTGTTGCCATGATGCTATGGATTTCATAGATAACTTCAAATTCCAAGATGGTACTGGCCCCTAGAGATCTGTGGAAAGTTCAGGGTCTAGTGCGCTAGTAAATCCAGACTAGATAGCTAACCTAGTACTAGATCACAGACACAAAATACCGAAATGCAGACTGATGAGATGCCTCGAACTAGGGATGCAAAGGCAAATCTAGTAGGCAAGACCCTACATTCCAATAGAAAAAGGACCACTAGGAGGAAAAAGAACCGCAACAAGCGAACTAAAAGTGCATCCACTAGTTCTCAAGAAGCCTCTGAACAAAACATGAGGGATCAAGCTTTTACATCCCAAGAAATGCATGAGGAGCAAAGCCTTCCAAGCAACGTCCTTATACCTACAATGAGAATTTTGCACGAAAGATAAAAGAAGAAATAGACAAGCTCTTAGAGGCAGAATTTATCTATGAGATTGAACACACTGAATGTTGTAGTGGTGCCCAAGAAAAATGGAAAACTTCGAGTATGTGTAAACCTCAAGAAGGTAAATGCAGCAACTGTACGTGATCATTACCCACTTCCAATCACGGATCATGTTCTGGAACGAGTTGCAGGGAAAAAGGCATATAGTTTCTTGGATGGATTCTCCGGTTACAATCAAGTGTCAATTGATCCAAAGGATCAACACAAGATAGCCTTTTCTACTGAAGATGGCATCTTTGCCTATCGTGTTATGCCATTTGGTCTAACAAATGCACCAGCAACCTTTCAGCGGTTAATGAGTCATGTATTCAAGGAGTACCTTAGGCAATTTTTTGAGATCTTCATGGATGATTTATGTGTTCACTCACAAGAGCGTGATGATCATATAGAACACCTCAGACTTGTGTTTCAAAAGTGTCAAGTTTATCGTATATGCTTGAATCCTGACAAGTGCAAATTCATGGTAAGACAAGGAAAAATTTTGGGCCATATTGTTTCTCGCAATGGGATTTCAACAGATATGGATAAAATTGATGTCATTGTCTCATTACCTCGGCCTATCAACCCTAAAGGGGTACAAACATTCATGGGACATTGTGGCTATTATCGTCGATTCATCTACATGTACGCTGTCCTAGCCAGACCATTATATGCTCTTCTTGTAAAGTTTAATTGGACTGATGAGTGTGAGGAATCCTTTGAAAAGTTGAAGCAAGCATTAGTGACTGCACCCATCTTACGGGCACCAGATTGGAACCAAATCTTTCATGTCCATATTGATGCTTCAAACTTTGCAATTGGATGTATTTTGGCTCAATCGGGAGAACATAATAAGGATTTCCCAATCTCATATGCTAGTCGACAGTTGAACAATGCTGAGAAGAATTATACCACAACAGAAAGAGAAGGTTTGTCTATGATATATGCAGTGACTCAAAGTTTCGCCATTACCTTTTGGCAAACAAATTCATATTTTTTGTGGACCATCAAGCATTGCTATATTTGGTCAATAAGCCTTGTGCAACTGGAAGGATTGTGAGGTGGTTTATCATCCTTCTTGAGTTTGATTTTGAAGTGGCAATCCGAAAAGGAACAACTCATCTTAGGGCAGATTATTTGTCTCGAATCACCTCTGGCGAAGCTCCTATGGGTGTGGATGATGATATGTTAGATTCAACACTTTTCCTTGTAGAGACAGCCCCTAAATGGTCTAAATCCGTCTTAGAAATTTTGACAAGTGGGCAGATACAACTAGCGGGTCCTAATGTGGACCTATGGCAACCATTCAGGGAGATTATATCGTCAGGGTAATGATGGAGTGTTGCGGCTTATACCTAACCCTGACCAATATGAGGAGATCTTGGAATGGGCACATGCGTGTATCAGTGGAATCCATGCATCAGGGCAGCTACTACTTGTGTGCGACGTATATCTCAGGATGGGCAATGGTGGCCTACCATGCATGCGGATGCTAAAAAATTTGTTCGTAACTGTGCTTCATGTCAAATTCAACAGCCAATTCATAATGTCACATTATTCCAAATTTCAACTACACCAAGTTGGAGTAAGTATATTGTGGACTATCTTCAGCATGGTCAGACTGATCAAAAAATTCCTAAACATCGAAAGCATGCTATTGAAGTTGAAGCGGCAAACTATATGCTGATAGAGGGCCAACTCTACAAGAGGGGCAAGGATGGCAACTTACGCATGTGTGTATGTGAAGCTGACTACTTGAAAATCTTGACTCATGCACATGCAGGTGTTGGGGGTGGACAATTTTCGGGCAATACCACAGCTAAGTTGATTAGGTGGTCTGGGCTTTGGTGGCCAACCTTACAAATGGATGCCGAAGAATATGTAAAACGTTGTGACGATTGTCAAAGGACCAAACCTCCCATCACACAGGACAATATGCCAGTGCGGCCTATGGCTTACCTATTGAGATCGTTAGTGATCAAGGTGTGCACTTTGTGAATGAGGTCATAGAGTTTTTGCGTCAAGAATTTATGGTAATTCACAAGCGTTCTGCACCCTATCATCCCCAGACCAATGGACAAGCTGAGAGTACTAAAACAAGATTCTCTGCACAGCACTCACAAAGATTGTTGAGGGACATAGGACTGATTGGGAGCAAAAGTTGCACTCAGTTCTTTGGGCATATAGGACAGCCTATAAAACATTTGTGGGCACAACCCCATTTGAGCTTGCTTTTGGGCTAGATGCAATTCTTCCCATTGAATTTCTTGTACCTACTCTACGAGTAGCTAAACAATTGGACTGGACTGGTCATGAGCTTTCACAATGCATTGATGAATTGGAAAAGCTAGATGAGACTCGTTTATTGGCGGTAATGGGGATGTATGCCGAGAAGAGGAGACAAAAGCAATGGTATGATAGAAATGTAACAACTCGCCGATTCAAAAAAGGCAACCTTGTGCTCTTGTACACACTTAAGAAGCATAAGAGAAAGCTCAAGAAATGCGGCCTAGGACCGTTTGTGAGATTAATGAGCTTACTCCAAGTGGTGCAGTGCGTTTAGAGACACTAGAATGTGAGCAAATGCCTAACTTCATTAATGGAAGTCGTCTCAAGAAATACAATGAACCATTAACTGAAGCCATGCTTCAACAAATGCATGCTGCACACACACGGAAAGAAGCACATGACCTACTTAAACGTCATGCTCAAGAAGAGGCTAAAGCTAGAGTTGCAAAAGCCAAGGAGCATCTCAAAGCTTCTATGTTGGCCTTACAATTGGCTACTGATGAACAATATGTTGATCCTTTCAATATTCAAGTGTGTCTTCATCTTCATGAGACTACCTACTTTGTCTCTACCTTAATTGACTCTGGTGCAGATTATAATGTTCTCTCGTTTGACACATGGATAGCCTTGGGACAACCAACAGTTGTCCACATTCCTATTGACTTACGAAGCTTCTCAGGTGAAGATAACCCTATAAAGGAAAAATGTGTCATTATGATGTCCATTCAGGACCACCAGATGTCAGTTCCCTTTTATGTGGCAAGTAAGTCCAAGGCAGTGGTGGTAGAGGCTATTCTCGGTCGATCATGGTTAAGTGCTACCAATTGTTCATTAGATTGGAAGAATAGACAATACAAATTGCAAATTGATTCTGATTGCATCTTGGGATCTGCTACTCCACGAGCTTTATCATGTCAAAAGGGTGGTGTTTCTACCTTACAGAACCCACTTTCAAAATCTGCTCTTGAAGCTCCAACACAAATGATGTGGATAATCGATGAGTCCTCAAGTGAAAGCCATGGCTGGCATGTCCCAACTACTTTAGTCACTACTCAAAGAACGCCAGGCAAGAAGGAATTATCAATTTGGCTACCCAAAGATGCGTACAAACTTGTACCATCTAGCCTAGTTGCTAAGCCTCCTAGAAAGCACATCTTTTCCAAGCCTAAAACTCAGATTGTTACTCGTTGGGTCCCAAAGCATGTTCTTAAAGCACAAGGCTATTATGAGGGTGCAACAGCACTTTGACTTCCCAAATGCCATGGTTTGCTAGGGGTAAAAGAGTGTATCAATAAGATTCCAAAAGCCACCCTTGGTTTTCCATATTAGTGGGTGCAAAAGAAATCAACACAACCTCTTCAAGATAGGATAGGTGATTGTGATAGCACCTACAAATCGAGGTCCTTGTGTTGACCTTCCCAAAACATGTATTGAATCACCAGTTGTCCCAATTTCTCCTTGTTACACAATTCCACCATCAACTTGTGTACCTAAGACAAATCCAACTTTACATGTCTCCTTTGAGCATAGATTCTAGCACTTCAATGCCTAAATCCTCTTATCTTGCTCAAATTCCTCGACAATAACCTTCCCACCTCTTAAGAAGGACATACCCAAAACCAAAGGTAAGGCATTAACACTACAATTCAAGCTTTTTGGTAGATCAGTGTTTGAATAGTGTGGTTCCTTATGCCTTTAGAGGATTGTGTTCTTTTTGAGATGATCTTATCTACAATATTTTGATTGGGATTGTAATGATGGATATGAGTGTTTTTAAATTTCATTGTTCTACGACCAGATACCTCCTAATGGATACTTGGCAAGATACATGTCCACCATGCATTGACCCTGATAGTACTGGACCTGAACATCGCGGGGGTTATAGTGCTCCTCCTTTTCAAACTCATTCTAGGTACTTTTATGCTCCCTTAGGTTAAAATTGCTGTGGGCATCACTTTGTCACGTTATTCTATCAACAGCATCACCCATTTCCACATTGTCAAGAGTGTGCATGACTCGTATTAGGAGAAGCTTCACACATTTGTTGGATATGCCGCTCTTACTTTAGACGATATGGCACGGGCTTAATGAAACAAATTGTGGGAATTACACCCCAACGCCATAACCTTCTTAATGTGAGAATACCAGAGAGAGGACCAAATCAACGTAGATTACCTGAGGAGGTTCAAGCACAACAATGGAGGGATACATGCATAAATGACTTACAACCACCTATCTTGCAAGCTCTCCTTCCCCAAGCCTCATCATGTCAATTTTGGATCACTATGAGTACCTATATTGTGCAGTTCCAAAATCGAAATTGTCTGCTTAACCTTCCCATAGAACCAATGCCATATTTTAGTGAGGAAAGACTCCTTCCTCTACCACCTTCTCCAGAGGTCGGTTTTTGTTCAGGGTTGTCCATGCATCCTGAAGTGATTGATACCATCTTTCCAGCAGAAGTGGACATGGATCCACCACCAGTGCAAGGGTAAGCTCAAAGGGTAAGCTCAGTGACTCCACAATAAGATCAACAAGCCAGGGCACTTTTCTCCCACTGGGTTTTTTCCCTCGGTTATATTCGGTGATTGGCACCAATAACAAATTTTATTCCTTTCTTTTCTTTTCTTGTTTGTTAATAAACATTTTGCAGAGATCTCAGCTAAACAAGAGCATCAACCATGCCCCAATAGTCCACCTACCGTGCACACAAATTAGGAAGAGGGAGACATGCAATGCCTACAAAGAACAAAGAGAAGCAATCTGCACAACATCAGCAATGCATCAATGCAAACGCACAACATCAACGGGCACTACAACAGGTGTATTCAAATCATAATCTTTTGTTCTTTATGTGCTTTTAACTTTTGGATATATTGATTTCATGTTCACACATAGTTGGCTAGTTTAAGTTTTAGATTAGTTGTTAAAATGTGGTGAGTAATTTCTAGATTCTTAGAAGACTTAGTAGAAGGTATTTCTATTTGAAGACAGTGTAGGATATATACCAACGGAGTATGCCAAGTTCTTATGCTCTCCAAGTATATTAGTTATCCCTAGTGGTAGCTACCTCTTAGGTATGGGCTAGGTGCTAGGATTAATAAAAAAATTTACGAAAAATATGTCCTAAAAAATATATACAAGTGAATCGAGACATGAAGTGTCTACAGCCATGTGGAATGCTTGGTAGGACCTGGGGTTGTCTTAGCACCTTGGGGCCGATGCCTTGGTTTCCATGGGGTGAACACTGACGTCTAAAAGCTTCAGAAAAAGACCTTCAAGGACTCTATCGCCTTGATAGATGTTGGTAGAACTCTTGGGTACATTATGGGCCCTCGAGATCGATGCCCTCATCTTCATGGGGTACTCCTTATGTCACAAAAGAAAGAAAAGGGTCTATCGCCCTTGAGATACTTAGCAGCCTTTAAATTCTCTTGGCGAAGGTCTCTTGGCCATTGCTTGGGTCTCATTGGGATGGAACCTTTCTCTTTATTCATCTTTTACACACACATCAAAAAAAAAAGGTCCAATCACCTTTGCTCATATTTAGGAGTAAGTTTGCCACTTAGGAATAACTTAAATACTTGTAGGACATTGAGACTGTGGTCATAACCTGTGGTGTGCAAGCACACTTGCCTTTGCATAGCACTATCTACCACTTAGTCTCACTTTGACTAGTCTTTACTCACCTCTTTTAGCACTCTTTAAAACTCTAATCAGCCTTTCACTTGTATGCTCACGTGTGAGATTGTCATTGCTGTTTTTTTTTCAATAAATGGCTTTACTTGTATCCATTGTTTTTTGCAGCTTTTGCTTCTACCACGCTCGAGGACGTGTGCAAAATAGGAAGGGGGGAGTGTAGCGTGATGGGCTTATTTAGGGCTCTTGTAAAGAGTTCCAAGTTGTAGATGAGTGTGGGAGTGGGCTTGACAATAATCCCACATGGGAACTTTTGGGAGTTTTAGAGTTTTTGTATAAAAAGTGGCTCATTTGAGAGCTTATGGACACATTGGGCTAAACTCATGTTTGAGCTCTCTTGAGACTAGCTCTCCCTCTTTTTCCATAGAGGTGCAAGCTCTCTTCTCTCCCCATCTACATTATTGTAAGTTCTTTTTTTTGTTAATTCAATGCAATGAGATGATGTTTGTTTGTCTCTCTTCTCATGTCTATTCTCTAATGAGCATGTTTCTTTGTTGATAGCTTCAAGGTTTGTGTGCATGCTAGGGAGTAACTGCTTGAGAATGAAGGATGCTTTGAGCTTGTGTATGCATTAGCTTAGCTTTCTTCTTGTGTTGGATGCATGAATGAGTGGGATGATGAGTGAGTGAGCAATGGTAAGATTGAGCTTGTGTGTGTGTTAATTCTATGTCAATAGTAGTAGTATTCTTAGCATTCTCTCCATTTGTGGATAAGCTTTTGTGCACCGGTACGGGTTGAATCCCTAGCTCCGAAAGGGATGAAATCCCATTGGATTGAGCTATACGTGGATCATGCTACTCTTGCTACAAGTGAGAGAGTTTTCCGTCTCTCCACATGGCCGAAGTAGTGCGGATGGCGAAGGATTTTGCCAAGGCCTTTGATGTCAAGGTCCGGCGGAAGTTAGCACCATCATCTTTCAAAATATTTGTAGCTCTTGAAGGTGATTCCAACCTTCCACCGCCTAAGAGACAACAAAGTCAAGCTCAGGATATGAAAAGTTCCAGAATGGAAGAAAGGTCCTTTTCCTGGAACTCAATCCCTTGGAATTCAACTTCAGAAGTTCTACCCTTGAGAACAAAGGAGTGAAATGCTATAACTATCAAGGATTTGGACATCGTAGTATGGATTGTCCAACTCCTTTTGGATCAAGGTTTTCAGAGTGGGGAAATCAGAGACCAAGAGTCTAGACTCCAGCTCCTTTCTTCTAGAGTAATCAGGTTCCTTTCCGCAAAAATCAGGGAAATCCCAGAGATAGACCCTCTAACCTACCCGCAGTTTCAATCAAAAGTAATGCAAGACCTTCGCCTTAGAATAGGGGAAGTCAAAGAGAGATGTTCCCAAATCGGCTGTCCACTTCCAAGGCAGTAACACTGGAAGTGATTAAAGAAGAAGAAGAAGATGAAAGAGATCATACTCCACCTGCGAGATGAGGACATCTCGTGTTTTTTAAGTGGGGTAGGATGTAAGATTCCTCCCTCCAGCTTTTGAGGTGTACAGGTGTAAAAACCTCCCCTTCTGACCTTGTAATTATTCCCCTCTCTGAAATAGAAGAAAGATCCTATTTTACCCTGTTTTGGTCTGGAGAGAGAAAATGTCTAGAGAGAGATAATCCAAAATTGAGATATTTTTGGATATAAAAAACCTCCTAGTGTCTAAAATGCTTTCCCCTAAAATAGAAATTCAAAAAGAACTTTCCAATGTGCAATTGGAATTAATTGAAAATGTGTATAAAGGACCTTAGCCTAAGGGTCTAGATTTTCAAAAAAAGTTGGATTATGGTCCAATTAAGGTTCCTATGGGCCAATAGGATCAATCCAAGTGTGGGGGGAGGAGATAAATCCAAAGAATAAAAGAAAATACCCAAAAATGAGTAAATACTCACATAAGATGAAGAGTTGACTGAGTACAAGGTTTATTAGTTAAAAACTATGAGATATTATTTAAAAAATAAGATATTTTGGAATAATGATACATTTTTGATACCTTGGTAAGGAGGGGGGAGACTTCAAGGAGGGGCCTATTTCACACATGTGGTGGAGTTTTTAACTCAAAAAAAGGAATCCCTAAGTTGCTTGAGGCCTAGACATGATGGTATTTACCTTATAACTCCAAGGACCGTGACTACCCGCATATACCAAGGGTATAACTGTAGCTCTTTACTGGTAGTATATATGAGTAAATCTAAGACCTTGAAATTATAAGCAAAAATACTATCTAAATGATGAATTTGAATGTTGGTTGATATGATTTTAGAATTTTGGTTGAGAATTGATGAGTTGATTTGGATTCTGATTGAAAGATAATGATTCTGGAAATCTGGTTGAAAGGAGATAAGTTGAACAAAACCAGAATGAGGATGAATGGGATGAATCCCAGTAATGATGTTAATAACTCGAATGGCGATAATGACTTCAGCAAGTCACTATGAGATTAGTGGATTGTGCTGACAGATTGCTACCACCTTTGAACTCAGTAGCTCAAATTAAGGGATGACATATTGAGAACCTACATAACTGAAATTCTCATGGAGGAAAATTCCAATCTAATGGACCATTATTATGTTAAGGATATGAATGATATGTTCTGAAATGAATTGTTATCTAACAATGAGTTCTATATGTTCTTCGCGTAGAAGGGATCTTTATCCCAGGATTCTGTTGGGGTGACCAGACTATAAGGAACCCGAGAATCAGTTAGATCTAAAGTCGGATTTGAATTATAAATAAAGGGACTTAACAATAATTTCTGTATAATGATAGGATCATGGATCGAGGTCGTCGTGGTAGGAATGATAACCCCCAACTCGATGAGGAAGAGCTCGACTTGGATGCTCGTAAAACTCTTCATAGATTGCAGCTTGGACCTTTCAAGGGTGAAGGGGAAAACTTGGGAGACGCTGTGGAGAAGTGGATCGAAGCAATGAAAGAGTACTTCCATGTCACCGGGTACAATGAGAAGAGTAAAATGGCTCTTGCAAGGCTGAAGATAGTGAAAACAACCAGAGTGGCATGGAGAAACCACTGCAAGACAAACCGTCTAAATCGGAATACCCAGACCTGGAATGATCTCAGGATTTACCTAAGGAAGAGATTTTGTCCTCTCAGTTTTTTGGAAACCAAGACGAACGAAATCTTGGAATTAACCCAGGAGAGCAGAACTATTGAAGTGTATCACCAAACGTTTGCTCTTCTCCTCAAGTACTCGCCACCGCTGGATGAAGAACAGCTGATGGCCAGGTTCATTCAGAATGAACCTTTGAATGTCCTAGTGAAGAATGCCAAGCTAGTATCCATGGCCAAAGCAGTGCGGATGGCGAAGGATTTCGCCAAGGCCTTTGATGTCAAGGTCCCGCCACGCTGAAGCCAGCACCATCATTTTTTAAAAGATTTCTAGCTCCTGAAGGTGATTCGAACCTTCCACCACCTAAGAGACAACAAAGTCAAGCTCAGGATATGGAAAGTTCCAGAATGGAAGAAAGGCCCTTTTCCCGGAACACAATCCCCTGGAATTCAACTTTAGAAGTTCCACCCTTGAACAAGAGAGTAAAATGCTATAATTGTCAAGGATTTGGACATCGTAGTATGTTTTCGGGGTGGGGAAAGAGTCCAGACTCCAGCTCCTTCCTTCCAAAGTAATCCAGTTCCTTTTCGCCAAAATCAGGGAAATCCCAGAGGTAGACCATCTAACCTACCCACAGTTTCAATCTAAAGTAATGCAAGACCTCTGCCTCAGAATAGGGAAAGTCAAAGAGAGATGTTCCCAAATCGACCGTCCACTTCCAAGGTAAAAACGCTGGAAGCGATTGAAGAAGAAGAAGATGATGAAAGAGATCATACTCCACCTGCGAGATGAAGACATCTCGCATTTTTTAGGTGGGGTAGGATGTAAGATTCCTCCCTCCAGCTTTTGAGGTGTACATGTGTAAGATTCCTCCCTCCAGCTTTTGAGGTGTACAGGTGTAAGAACCTCCCCTTCTGATCTTGTAATTATTCCCCTCTCTGAAATAGAAGAAAGATCTTGTTTTACCCTATTTTGGCCTTGGAGAGAGAAAATGTCTAGAGAGAGGTAATCCAAAATTGAGATATTTTTGGATATAAAAATCCTCCTAGTGTCTAAAATGGTTTTTCCTAAAATAAAAATTCAAAAAAAACTTTCAAATTTTTTTGGATTATGGTCCAATTAAGGTTCCTATGGGCCAATAGGATCAATCCAAGTGTGGGGAGGAGATAAATCCTAAGAATAAAAGAAAATACCCAAAAATGAGTAAATACTCACATAAGATGAAGAGTTGACTGAGTACAAGGTTTATTAGTTAAAAACTATGAGATATTACTAAAAAAATGAGATATTTTTGAATAATGATACATTTTTGACACCTTGGTTAGGAGGGGGGGAGACTTCAAGGAGGTGCCTATTTCACACATGTGGTGGAGTTTTTAACTCAAAAACATTGTGATATTTTTATCTCTCATCTCTCTTGGATCAAATCAAATCAAAAGGGAGCCAAACTAGGTCTAAATCTTATCCAAATTCAGTCAAACTGAACCTGGAAAATTCTAGAACCTAGTTGGACTTGGTTAGAGGCCTCCCTCACCTATAAATAGATCCTTAGTCTTTTGTAAAAAAATCCGTGAACTATACCATGCCAGTATTACATTAAAATAATGATATTTTTTATTATCCCTTAAAAATTCTCTACTTTTGGAGAGAGTGGAGCCTCTCTCTCTCTTCAACCATCCTTGGAGCTTTCCTTTCAATACACTAACCAATTGATTGGTTGGGGGCTTCTTCTAAGATAGAGAAGCAAGCAAAAACAAGAGGTAAAGTGTAATTTTATGGTTTTTCTCTCCTATTCTCAATGTTTTCACTTCTCAACCCCTCTCAACTTGAGAAGTTTCTAAATTAAGTGTTTATGATGCAAATCAAGCTTTTCTTAAGAGTTGTAATGAATAATTAAGAAAAGTTTACATTTATTCTTAATTAGGATGCTTTTTATGTTTATCTCTCTCCCCCTCAAAGAATGGTCATTCCTATGACCAATTCTCTATTCAATTGATTCTTCTCATAAAGAAATTCTCAATTCACAAATCAAACTCTAGGCTTGTGAAGCTAGAGGTTAAGAAAATGGTTTTTTATACTTATATGCTAGTAAATTATGGTCATCTTATGAGTTAAATCCATAAGTTGGATTTAAGGTTAAAAGATAGTTGTACTATCATAATTACATTACTAAGTCTTATTCTTTACAAAAATATTAAAAATTATCAGTAATAGCAGCGGAGCTATGGCAAATTTCTTAAGAAATTGATACATAATCCATTCTTATGCATGACGTGAAAAGAGGACTTCCTACCATATTCTAGGATTAAATATCCTAGGCTAAAAGAATGATTTTCATCACATTCAATGGAAAACTAACTTTTAAGATTTATGTATAATTAAATAATTAAGAAAAGAGAAAATTATGATAATTTTATTTAAATGATAAAAGAGAAATTCCCATGACATTTAGAATTCAATCATTTAAATAGGAAGAGTGGAATTCTTAGCATATTGGAATTAATGGATATTTTATTTAAATTCAAAGAGGAATTTCAGATAAATTTATTTTATGCATGAGAAATATTTAAATGATAAAAGAGGAATTCCCATGACATTTGGAATTCAATCACTTAAATAGTAAAAGTGAAATTCTTAGCATATTGAAATTAATGGATATTTTATTTTAGATAAAATTTTTTTATGAAAAATATCTAAATGATAAAAGAGAAATTTCCATGACATTTGGAATTCAATGATTTAAATAGTAAAAGTGAAATTCTTGGCATATTGAATTAATGGATATTTTTATTAAAGAAAAGAGAATTTTTAGATAAATTTATTTGATGATAAAAGAGGAATTTTCATGAAATTTAGAATTCTAGCAATTAAATGTTAAAAGAGGAATTCTTATTATATTTGAGATCCAATAAATTAAATGGAAAAAAGGAGAATTTTTAGTATAATTCAATTTATGAATATTTATCAAAAGTGGAAATATGGGTAGAATTGATTTTTGTAAATCCCATGAATTCTTTTATTCAAAAGAGAAATATTGAATATAATTCATTTGAGAAATTGAGAAAGAATATGGAAATAAACATCGAGAAAAAGAACCTTTATCTAAGGCAAACAATTGGAAGAAATTTAGAAAAAGTCCCGTTATCGGTATCGAAGTAGGAAAAGCTACTAACTGGGAATAAGATGTGAATGGGATACGATAGGATGTAAATGGATGTGATATGATGTAAATGGGATGTGATAAGATGTGAATGGGATATGATAGGATGTGAATGGGATGTGATAGGATGTGATAAGATGTGAATGGGATGTGATAGGATGTGATAAGATGTGAATGGGATGTGATAGGATGTGGTGTGATGAAAATGAATGTGGATGAGATGTGATGTAAATGGATGTGGATGTGTATGTGAAAGAATGTGATGTAAATGGATGTGGATGTGTATGTGAAAGAATGTAATGTAAAGGGATGTAGATGTGAAAGTGATGTGGATGTGGATGAGATGTGATGTGCTGAAAGAGATGTGGATGTGAATGTGATGTGGATGAGGATGAGATATGATGTGATGTAAGGGGATGCGGATGTGGATGAGATGCGATGTGCTGAAAAGAGATGTGGATGTGAATGTGATGTCGATGTGGATGAGATGTGATGTGATGTAAGGGGATGTGGATGTGAATGTGAATGTGATGTGGATGTGGATGAGATGTGATGTAATGTAAAGAGATGTGGATGTGAATGTGACGTGGAGATGTGATGTAATGTAAATAGATGTGAATGTGAATGTGATGTGGATGTGGATGAGATGTGATGTGATGTAAAGAGATGTGGATGAAATGTGATGTGATGTGAATATATGTGGATGTGAAGTGATAGATGTGAATGTATGCATAGATGTGGATAGTCGTGCATGTGAATGATTGGATGGATGTGGATGAATGAGATGTGATGTGTATGAATGAGATATGATGTGGATGTGATGTAAAGTGGATGGAATAAATGAGATATGATGTGGATAGATGTGGACGTGATGTAATGTGGATAGAATGTATATGATGGAATGGGGATACAATGAATGTGATGAATGTGAATGGATGTGATGTTATGTGAGTCGGGATAAGTGTGAATGAATGAGATGTGATGTGAAATGGATGTGATGTGATATGATGTAAATTGGAATAGATGTGAATGGATGATATGTGATGTGAAATGGATGAGATGTGATATGAAATGGATGTGATGTGATATGATGTAAATTGGGATAGATGTGAATGGATGTGATGTGAATCGGGATAGATGTGAATGAATGAGATGTGATGTGAATGGATGAGATGTGATGGGATGTGAATCGGGATAGATGTGAATGAATGAGATGTGAGGTGAAATGGATGTGATGTGATGTGGATCAGGGTAGATATGAATGGATGAGATGTGGATATGGGTAGATGCACGTGGATGAGATGTGATGAGTATAAATGTGGAAAGATGTGATGAGATAGAAAATGATGTGATTGGATGAGAATGGATAAAGAACAATGGAAATACATATGATTGGACTTGGATTAAGTAATGTGGATTGATGTGGAACAATGTGGACAGTTGTTATAGAAACTGTATTAAATGATTGTTTTATGTCAAGAATGGTGGGAAAGCATTTTGACCGTTTTGTGAATGAGGTCGTGGAGACCTAAGTGATAAAGTTGCAATAGCGGACGGCGAGTCAACGGAGGACGTCTCGCGTAGCATGGTCGACCGAGGTCTTGACCAGCCTCGATTTAAATGGTGAGCCTCTGGTCCATGGGGATGAGGGATCAAGGAAGCAGCCTTTGCGTGAAGCGCTAGTAGGTGACCTGTGAAGGATCCTAGAGGGTGCTAACCATATGGTGCTCGGGCTCTGGGGTCGCTGAAGATACCCAGGCATACGTCGAGGAAGATATTGCAACAAGGAGTAAGAGTTGTTTTCTGAATTCGGGCATGGATCTAGTTGATTGACCTTGCTGGTTCTCAACGGATGAGTCCATGGCTCTTTTATATGGATCGGTTGGTTGATCTTGCTGATCTTCAACAGAGAGTCCATCTGGATTTTTTTAAGTGAATATAATTCAAGGTCCTATGAGCTAGGAACTATTGAAAAGGCCCTTGAGTGAACAAGTGGTGAGCGTTCTGGTTGCCAATGATGCCATAGGTACATTGATGAAGGAATGATTGGAAATTAGAATTCAACCAGATATTTTGGAGGATTATGATCAGTGATACTATGGTTTCATTAAAAGATTGTTTTAAAGACAGCTGAATCTGTGAAACCGGCAATTTCATATTGGGTGTGTAAGTGGTGTGACTATCTTGAAATTTGCATAAAGCGCTGGCTAGGGGGCCTGGGAACTCTTTTCCCTGGCTAGGGGGCTTGGGAACTCTTTTGCCTGGCTAGGGGACCTGGGAACTCTTTTCCCTGGCTAGGGGGCCTGGGAACTCTTTTCCCTGGTACCAGGGATAAAACCTAATAAATTCCTAATTGGATCCCATCACTACAGTGGTTGGGCGGTTGGCTAACCCATGGGACTGGACTGGACTGATGGATCCCTAAAATGAGACTCAATTCTGTTATGGTACGATAGATGAAGTAACTATCCTTGTTCTGCCTTTGATGACAAGGTCCCGCGAAAGCCATCACCATCATCTTTCAAAAGATTTCTAGCTCCTGAAGGTGATTCCAACCTTCCACCGTCTAAGAGACAACAAAGTCAAGCTCAAGATATGGAAAGTTCCAGAATGGAAGAAAGGTCCTTTTCCTGGAACTCAATCCCCTGGAATTCAACTTCAAAAGTTCCACCCTTGAACAAAGGAGTGAAATGCTATAACTGTTAAGGGTTTGGACATCGTCATATGGATTGCCCAACTCCTTTTGGATCAACGTTTTCAGGGCAGGGAAATCAGGGACCAAGAGTCTAGACTCCAGCTCCTTCCTTCAAGAGAGTAATCAGGTTCCTTTCTGCCAAAATCAGGGAAATCCTAGAGATAGACCCTCTAACCTACCCGTAGTTTTAATCCAAAGTAATGCAAGCCCTCCGCCTCAGAATAGGGGAAGTCAAAGCGAGATGTTCTCAAATCGACCGTCCACTTCCAAGGCAGTAACGCTGGAAGTGATTGAAGAAGAAGAAGATGAAATAGATCATACTCCACCTGCGAGATGAGAACATCTCGCGTTTTTTAAGTGGGGTAGGATGTAAGATTCCTCCCTCGAGCTTTTGAGGTGCACAGGTGTAAGAACCTCCCCTTCTTATCATCCCTTAAAAATCCTCTACTTTGGGAGAGAGTGGAGCCTCTCTCTCTTCAACCATCCTGCTTTCCTTTCAACAGACTAACCAATTGATTGATTGGGGGCTTCTTCTAAGATAGAGAAGCAAGCAAAAACAAGAGGTAAAGTGTAATTTTATGGTTTTTCTCTACTATTCTCAATGTTTTCACTTTTCAACCTCTCTCAAGCTTGAGAAGTTTCTAAATTAAGTGTTTATAATGCAAATCAAGCTTTTCTTAAGAGTTGTAATGAATAATTAAGAAAAGTTTATATTTATGCTTAATTAGGATGCTTTTTATGTTTATCTCTCTCTCCCCCAAAGAATGGTCATTCCTATTATCAATTCTCTATTCAATTGATGCTTCTCTCATGGAGAAATTCTCAATTCACAAATCAAACTCTAGGCTTGTGAAGCTAGAGGTTAAGAAAATGGTTTTTTATACTTATATGCTAGTAAATTATGGTAATCTTATAAGTTAAATCCATAAATTGGATTTAAGGTTAAAAGATAGTTATACTATCATAATTACATTACTAAGTCTTATTCTTTTCAAAAATATTAAAAATTATCAGTAAAATAGCAGTGGAGCTATGGTAAAATTTTTAAGAAATTGATACATAATTCATTCTTATGCATAACGTGAAAAGAACCATATTCTAGGATTGAATATCCTAAGCTAAAAGAATGATTTTCATCACATTAAATGGAAAACTAGTTTTTAAGGTTTATGTATAATTAAATAATTAAATAATTAAGAAAAGAGAAAATTATGGTAATTTAATTTAAATGATAAAAGAGGAATTCCCATGACATTTGGAATTCAATCATTTAAATAGGAAGAGTGGAATTCCTAGCATATTGGAATTAATGGATATTTTATTTAAATTCAAAGAAAAATTTTAGATAAATTTATTTTATGCATGAGAAATATTTAAATGATAATAGAGGAATTCCCATGACATTTGAAATTCAATCATTTAAATAGTAAAAGTGAAATTCTTAGCATATTGAAATTAATGAATATTTTTTTAGATAAATTTATTTTAGGAGAAATATTTTAATGATAAAAGAGGAATTCCAATGACATTTGGAATTCAATGATTTAAATAGTAAAAGTGAAATTCTTGGCATATTGAATTAATGGATATTTTTATTAAAGAAAAGAGGAATTTTAGATAAATTTATTTGATGATAAAAGAGGAATTCCCATGACATTTAGAATTCAAGCCAATTAAATGTAAAACGAGGAATTCCCATGATATTTGAGATCCAAGAAATTAAATGGGAACAAGTGAAATTTTTAGTGTAATTCAATTTATGAATATTTATCAAAAGTGGAAATATGGGTAGAATTGATTTTTGTAAATCCCATGAATTCTTTTATTCAAAAGAGGAATATTGATTATAATTCATTTGAGAAATTAAGAAAGAATATGGAAATAGTCATTGAGAAAAAGAACCTTTATCTAGGCCAAACAATTGGTAGAAATTTAGAAAAAGTCTCATTATCGATATCGAAGTAGGAAAAGCTACTAAATGGGAATAAGATGTGAATGGGATGTGATAGGATGTGGTGTGATGAAAATGAATGTGGATGAGATGTGATGTAAATGGATGTGGATGTGTATGTGAAAGAATGTAATGTAAAGGGATGTGGATGTGAATGTGATGCGGATGTGGATGAGATGTGATATGCTAAAAAGAGATGTGGATGTTGATGAGATATGATGTGATGTAAGGGCATGTGGATGTGAATGTGATGTGGATGTGGATGAGATGTGATATGCTGAAAAGAGATGTGGATGTGAATGTGATGTGGATGTGGATGAGATGTGATGTGATATAAGGGGATGTGGATGTGAATGTGATGTGGATGTGGATGAGATGTGATGTAATGTAAAGAGATGTGGATGTGAATGTGATGTGGATGTGGGTGAGATGTGATATAATGTAAAGAGATGTGGATGTGAATGTGATGTGGATGTGGATGAGATGTGATGTGATGTAAAGAGATGTGGATGAAATGTGATGTGATGTGAATATATGTCGATGTGAAGTGATAGATGTGAATGTATGGATAGTCGTGCATGTGAATAATTGGATGTGAATGTGATGTGGATGTGGATGAGATGTGATGTGATGTAAAGAGATGTGGATGAAATGTGATGTGATGTGAATATATGTGGATGTGAAGTGATAGATGTGAATGTATGGATAGTCGTGCATGTGAATGATTGGATGGATGTGGATGAATGAGATGGGATGTGTGTGAATGAGATATGATGTGAATGTGATGTAAAGTGGATGAAATGAATGAGATATGATGTGGATAGATGTGGACGTGATGTAATGTGGATAGAATGTATGTCATGGAATGGGGATACAATGAATGTGATGAATGTGAATGGATGTGATGTGATGTGAGTCAAGATAAGTGTGAATGAATGAGATATGATGTGAAATGGATGTGATGTGATATGATGTAAATTGGGATAGATGTGAATGGATGATATGTGATGTGAATGGATGTGTTGTGAATCGGGATAGATGTGAATGAATGAGATGTGATGTGAATGGATGAGATGTGATGGGATGTGAATTGAGATAGATGTGAATGAATGAGATGTGAGGTGAAATGGATATGGTGATGTGATGTGGATCGAGGTAGATATGAATGGATGAGATGTGAATGAATGTGATGTGGATATGGGTAGATGCAAATGGATAAGATGTGATGAGTATAAATGTGGAAAGATGTGATGAGATGAAAAATAATGTGATTGGATTAGAATGGATAAAGGACGATGAAAATACATATGATTGGATGAGATGGAAAATGATGTGATTGGATGAGAATGGATAAAGGACGATGAAAATACATATGATTGGATGAGATGGAAAATGATGTGATTGGATGAGATGGAAAATGATGTGATTGGATGAGAATGGATAAAGGACGATGAAAATACATATGATTGGACTTGGATTAAGTAATTTGGATTGATGTGGAACAATGTTCGTTATAGAGACTGTATTTATGACCTATTTTTAAATTACTGTTTTATGTCAAGAATGCTGGGGAAGAATTTTGACCGTCTTGTGAATGAGGTTGTGGAGACCTAAGTGATAAAGTTGCAATAGATGATGGAGAGTCAATGGAGGACGTCTTGTGTAGCATGGTCGGCCGAGGTCTTGACCAGCCTCGGTTCGATTTAAATGGCGAGCTGCTTCCTGTACGGTGGATGAGGGACCAAGGAAGCGGCCTATGAGTGAAGCGCTAGGTGACCTGCAAGAAGGATCCTAGAGGGTGCTGACCATACGGTGCTCGGGCTCTGGGTCGCTGAAGATACCCACGCGTGCATCGAGGAAGATATTAGAACAAGGAGTAAGAGTTGTTTTATGATGAGTTCATGGCTGTGGTCCTCAACGGATGAGTCCATGGCTCTTTTATATGGATCTGTTTTGGTTGATCTTGCTGCGGAGAGTCCATCTGGATTTTTATAAATGAGTATATTTCCAAGTACTCTGAGCTAGGAACTATTGAAAAGGGGATAGGTGGTGAGCGTTCTAGTTGCCAATGATGCCATAGGTACACCAATGAAGGAATGATTGGAAATTAGAATTCAACCGGATATTTTGGAGGATTATGATCAGTGATACTATGGTTTGGCATTGAAAGATTGTTTTAAAGACATGTGAATCTGTGAAACATGCAATTTCATATTGGGTGTGTAAGTGGTGTGACTATCTTGAAATTTGCATAAAGCGCTGGCTAGGGGGCCTGGGAACTCTTTTCCCTAGTACGCAAGACAAAACCTAACCAAATTCCTAATTGGATCCCATCACTACAGTGGTTGGTAACACATGGGACTGGATGGGGTTAGTAGGCTGGAGTGATGGATCCCTAAAATGAGACTCAATTCTGTTATGGTACGATAGATGAAGTAAATCCCGGACAGTCCTTGTTCTATGGAAAAAAATTAACAGATGTGCCTCTCGATGACTAAAAAAGCGTTGGTCTCTATGATCCAAGTGCAAGTCTTTTTTTGACCATGTGACTTACGGGTTCGGTCGGTTCAGTTTGGTTAGTGATGACCTTGACTATGTTAGAATTAAAAAAATCATGGAGGAATCACCCGTGCTTTCTGGGCGAGGGAAGTTTTTGCGGGTGTTTTGGAAGAACCGAGGGATTAGTCTCTTGTCCGGATATCCATGGGTGAGGCCCCAAGTGAGAGGCTCTACTACCCTGCGCAAGAAGTGCTACTTCCGTTGTTGCTGCTAGCAACCCCAAATTCGTTGCGCGGAGAGGGCAAGGATCTTTCAGCTGGTATCTGAGCAAATTGGCTAAAGTGGATCAACCGAGAAGCCAGAAATGTCAAAAATTTATGAAGTAGCTGTAAAAGGTTGTAATTGTGTGATGAAATTCATACAAATTGATATTTAGAATGAAATTCATAAATTGGTAATTGGGTCTTTAGATGGAAGTACCGCAATTGTATGGAGTCCCTAACTTGCTTGAGGCCTAGAGATGATGGTATTTACCTTATAATTCCAAGGACCGTGACTACCCACATATACCGAGGGTATAACTGCACCTCTTTATTGGTAGTATATACGAGTAAATCTAAGACCTTGAAATTATAAGCAAAAATACTATCTAGATGATGAATTCGAATGCTGGTTGATATGATTTTAGAATTGTGGTTGAGAATTGAAGAGTTGATTTGGATTCTGATTGAAAGATAATGATTCCTGAATTCTGGTTGAAAGGAGATAAGTTGAACAAAACCACAATGAGGATGAATGGGACGAATCCCAATAATGATGTAAATAACTAGAATGGCGATAATGACTTCAGCAAATCACTATGAGATTAGTGGATTGTGCTGACAGATTGCTACTGTTAACCTTTGAACTCAGTAGCATAAATTAAGGAATGACAAATTGAGAACCTGCATAACTGAAATTCCTGTGAAGGAATGTTAGATGGAAATTCCGATCTGATGGACCATTATTGTGTTAAGGATATGAATGATATGTTTTGAATGAATTGTTATCTGATAATGAGTTCTATATGTTCTTCTCATAGAAGGGATCTTTATCCTAGGATTCTATTGGGGTGACCAAACTGTAAGGAACCCGAGAATCAGTTAGATCTAAAGTCCAATTTGAATTATAAATAAAGGGACTTAACAAGAATTTTTGTATTGATAGGATCATGAATCGAGGTTGTCGTGGGAGAAATGATAACCCCCAACTCGATGAGGAAGAGCTCGACTTGGATGTTTGTAAAACTCTTCATAGATCGCAGTTTGGACCTTTCAAGGGTGAAGGGGAAAACTTGGGAGAGGCTGTTGAGAAGTGGATCGAAGCAATGGAAGAGTACTTGGATGTCACCGGGTACAATGAGAAGAGTGAAATGGCTCTTGCAAGGTTGAAGATAGTAGAAACAACCAGAGTGGCATGGAGAAACCACTGCAAGACAAACCATCTAGATCGGAACACCCAGACCTAGAATGATCTCAGGATTTACCTAAGGAAGAGATTTTGTCCTCTCGGTTTTTTTGGAAATCAAGATGAACGAAATCTTAGAATTATCCCAGGAGAGCAGAACTATTGAAATGTATCACCAAGCATTCGCTCTCCTCCTCAAGTAGTCGCCTCCACTGTATGAAGAACAGCTGATGGCCAGGTTCATTCAGGGACTAAACAAACCTTTGAATGTCCTAGTGAAGAATGCCAAGCCAGTATCCATGGGGAAAGCAGTGCGGATGGTGAAGGATTTCGCTAAGGCCTTTGATGTCAAGGTCTCACTGAAGCCAGCACCATCATTTTTCAAAAGATTTCTAGCTCCTGAAGGTGATTCCAACCTTCCACCACCTAAGAGACAACAGGCAAGCTCAAGATATGGAAAGTTCCACAATGGAAGAAAGGTCCTTTTCTCGGAACTCAATCCCCTGGAATTCAACTTCAGAAGTTCCACCCTTGAACAAGAGAGTGAAATGCTATAACCGTCATGGATTTGGACATTGCAGTATGGATTGCCCAACTCCTTTTGGATCAAGGTTTTTGGGGCGGGGAAATCAGGGACCAAGAGTCCAGAATCCAGCTCCTTCCTTCTAGAGTAATCCGGTTCCTTTTCGCCAAAATCGGGGAAATCCCAAAGGTAGACCCTCTAACCTACCCGCAGTTTCAATCCAAAGTAATGCAAGACCTCTGTCTCAGAATAGGGGAAGTTAAAGAGAGATGTTCCCAAATCGGCCAACCACTTCCAAGAAAGTAACGCTGAATGCGAT
Source organism: Cibotium barometz (assembly GCF_041138505.1). Lineage (NCBI taxonomy): Eukaryota > Viridiplantae > Streptophyta > Polypodiopsida > Cyatheales > Cibotiaceae > Cibotium > Cibotium barometz. The sequence continues at coordinate 14,858,863 of NC_141102.1, read as the reverse complement.
TGAAGAAGAAGAAGAAGATGAAAGAGATCATACTTCACCTGCGAGATAAGGACATCTCATGTTTTTTAAGTGGGGTAGGATGTAAGATTCCTCCCTCCAGCTTTTGAGGTGTACATGTGTAAGAACCTCCCCTTCTCATCTTGTAATTATTCCCCTCTGAAATACAAGAAAGATCTTGTTTTATCGTGTTTTGGCTTGGAGAGAGAAAATGTCTAGAGAGCGGTAATCCAAAATTGATAAATTAAATGAAAAAAAGATGAATTTTTAGTATAATTCAATTTATGAATATTTATCAAAAGTGGAAATATGGATAGAATTGATTTTTGTAAATCCCATGAATTCTTTTATTCAAAAGAGGAATATTGAATATAATTCATTTGAGAAATTATAAAAGAATATGGAAATAGTCGTCGATAAAAAGAACCTATATCTAAGCCAAACAATTGGTAAAAAGAGCTACTAAATGGGAATAAGATGTGAATGGATGTGATAAGATGTAAATGGGATGCGATAAGATGTGAATGGGATGTGATAGGATGTGGTGTGATGAAAATGAATGTGAATGGGATGTGAATGGGATGTGATAGGATGTGGTGTGATGAAAATGAATGTGGATAAGATGTGATGTAAATGGATGTGGATGTGTATGTGAAAGAATGTGATGTAAATGGATGTGGATGTGTATGTGAATGAATGTGATATAATCGGATGTGGATGAGGATGTGGACGTGGATGAGATGTGATGTGCTGAAAAGAGATGTGGATGTGAATGTGATGTGGATGTGGATGAGATGTGATGTGATGTAAGGGGATGTGGATCTGAATGTGATGTGGATGTGGATGAGATGTGATGTAATGTAAAGAGATGTGGATGTGGATGTGGATGAGATGTGATGTAATGTAAAGAGATGTGGATGTGAATGTGATGTGGATGTGGATGAGATGTGATGTGATGTAAAGAGATGTGGATGAAATATGATGTGATGTGAATATATGTGGATGTGAAGTGATAGATGTGAATGTATGAATAGATGTGGATAGTCGTGCATGTGAATGATTGGATGGATGTGGATGAATGAGATGGGATGTGTATGAATGAGATATGATGTGGATGTGATGTAAAGTGGATGGAATGAATAAGATATGATGTGGATAGATGTGGACGTGATGTAATGTGGATAAAATGTATGTGATGGAATGGGGATACAATGAATGTGATGAATGTGAATGGATGTGATGTTATGTGAGTCGGGATAAGTGTGAATGAATGAGATGTGATGTGAAATGGATGTGATGTGATATGATGTAAATTGGGATAGATGTGAATGGATGATATGTGATGTGAATGGATGTGATGTGATGTGAATCGGTATAGATGTGAATGAATGAGATGTGAAGTGATGATATGTGATGTGATGTGAATCGGTATAGATGTGAATGAATGAGATGTGATGTGAATGGATGTGAATCGGGATAGATGTGAATAAATGAGATGTGAGGTGAAATGGATGTGATGTGATGTGGATCGGGGTCGATATGAATAGATGAGATGTGAATGAATGTGATGTGATGAGATGTGGATATGGGTAGATGTGAGTGGATGAGATGTAATGAGTATAAATGTGGAAAGATGTGATGAGATAGAAAATGATGTGATTGGATGAGAAAGGATAAAGGACGATGGAAATACATATGATTGGACTTGGATTAAGTAATGTGGATTGATGTGGAACATGTGGATAGACGAGAGTTCATTAAAGAAACTGTATTTATGACCTATTTTTAAATGACTGTTTTATGTCAAGAATGCAGGGGAAGCATTTTGACGATGGAAATACATATGATTGGACTTGGATTGATGTGGAACATGTGGACAGATGAGAGTTCGTTATAGAAACTATATTTATGACCTATTTTTAAATGACTGTTTTATGTCAAGAATGCTGGGGAAGCATTTTAACGATGGAAATACATATGATTGGACTTGGATTAAGTAATGTGGATTGATGTGGAACATGTGGACAGACGAGAGTTCATTATAGAAACTGTATTTATGACCTGTTTTTAAATGACTGTTTTATGTCAATAATGCTGGGGAAGCATTTTGACCGTCTTGTGAATGAGGTCGTGGGGAGACCTAAGTGATAAAGTTGCAACAGCTGATGGGAGAGTCAACGGAGGATGTCTCACGTAGCATAGTCGTGTTGAGATATCGAGCTCGTCTAGTGAGGCGGTGGACACTGATGACCCGCCTGGGGGATATGCCCCACACTTACACCACTGGCATGGTTGGTGAGATCTTGGGTGATATGCGGCCAGTGGGATGACAGGCTGTGTGACAGCCATTCTAGAGACTGGCATAGTTATAGCGCCAGCTCATTTAGTCGAGTTCACACTATAGAGAACCCGTGTATGTATTGGTTGAGTACCTTTCATATTATGGTGTACTCTTATTCTTGTAAATGGTGTGTTGTGTTGAGTAGAGAAGAAGAAGACTTCAGCCTCTCACCTTGTGTGTTCTCTATTAGGGTTTTGTGAGTGTGTGTATGTGCTTGCAAGAGCTCAAGCTCTCTTCCCCCCTGCATCCTTTCATGGTATCAGAGCCTGGTTCGTGCTAAGGGCTGAGCTGCAAGCAAGAGAACCACAGGAAGCGGTACGAGGGTATCCTTCGTGGGAGTAAAGCTATAGGGCAACTATACTGTCCTATCAAACAGTATTTTCTGGGCCGAAAACGTGTTTCGGGTGCGTCTAGACCTCCGTTTTTCAGAAAGCAGGCGATTTCGAGCACTGCGGATAAGTCATCGATTCTCTGCAGAACTCTGTTTTAAGAACTGCAGGAAGACAGATTGACTGTGCAGACAATGTGGGTGCTGCAAAGAGGTCTACAGTTGCCATTGGGTGTATGTATGCACATTGAAGTCACTGGTTGTGACATTTGTGAGTACTACAGTACCGCTGCAGAAAATACAGCAGTAGTGCAGAAAAAAAACCATAGTGCAGTTTCTGGTAAAATTGTGTGTTTGAAAAGATGTCTAATGATGGCATAACACAGATTGTGGCTGAGAAGCTAGATAAGAATAACTTCCATGCTTGGAGGTTCAGGTTGATGAATTTCCTGATGGGAAAAGGCTATTGGGACTACATAGAAGGTGAGCATGAAGAGGCACCGGAGATATCGGATATAAATCCGACTGATGCAGATGTGAAAGAGTTTAAAGACTGGAACCAAGGAGCCAGGAAAGTCATGTATTGGCTCTCCATTAGTATATACAGGACACCATGATTGGGCACATTCAGGATGCCAAGTCCCCCAAGGAGACGTGGGACACCTTGGTAAAGCTCTATGAAACAAATACCAAGGCACGTAAGATATAGTTGAAGAATGAACTTCATACTGTGGAGAAAAAGAGCATGTCTGTGAATGACTATGCACTGAAGATAAAGGGTATTGTGGAATCCCTTGCATCTATTGGTGTGTCTCTTGCATCTATATGACAAGGTGGAAGTCTGTCTACGTGGTCTCGGGCCACAATACAAGGTGTTTAAGACGTCTATTCAGACTCCGGAAAACATTCCCAACTTTACAGATTTGGTGTCTATGCTGATTATTGAAGAGAAGAACTTGGGTGAAGACCAACAGTCTTCACAAAGCAAAAATAGTTCAGAGCAACAGGCCTTCTACACGAGTTCAGGAAGAGGACAAGGTAGAGGAGGCCGTGGACGCGGTCAAGGAGGTGGCCGAATAGGTAATCAGAATTATGGCCAACAGCAGCAGCAACAACAACAGTCCCAAAATCAACAACAACAACAACGCGCAGGTGGAAGAGGCAAATTCAGAGGCAGGGGGAGTCAAAGAGGCCGTGGAAATTGGCAAAGGAAATATAATGATGCACGTGAATGCTATTATTGTGGTAAGCCTGGACATGTGCAGGCAGAATGTTATAAGAAGCAGGCTGATATGCAAAATGGGAAAGTGCAGCAAAACAACTATGCATCCTTAAGCAGAAATAATGAGGATAATGAAAGGTTGTTTGTTATGCAGCATGTCGTGAATGCCATGTCTAAAAATGTTGATGCAACACAAAAAGATAATGTATGGTATGTGGATTCAGGCGCTTCGAACCACATGACGAGTCATGGGGAGTGGTTCAAGGAGATGAAAAACCCGGAAAGACCAGGTTTTGTGGAAACAGGGGATGACACTGCTCATCCAATTGCCCATATTGGAGATGTGCCATTGTCTATGCAGGATGGCAAAGTGAAGTATCTTGCAGATGTACTTCACGTTCCGAACATAACAAAGAATCTGGTTTCAGTTGGCCAGATGATTGAGCAGGGTTTGCAGGTTCGGTTTAACCCTGATGGATGTTATGTTGAAGATTTTAAAGACAAGTGCAGGTTGGTTGCAAAAGGCAACAGAGTGGGCAGAATGTTTACATTAAATGTGGACATGCCTGAAATGAGTGTTGTGATGTTTGCAAATGGTTCAAGAATTGTTGCAGACACAGACATTTGGCATAAAAGGATTGGACATGTAAATGTGCAGAGATTGAAGTCTATGTAGACAAAAGGAATTGTGACAGAGCTGCCAAAATTTAAAGTGGAAGGTATGCAGAAAATATGTGAAGCATGCCAATTTGGGAAGCAAACAAAGCATGTGTTTCCACGTAACAGATATGTGAGCAGAAATGCACTAGATGTTGTGCATTCAGATGTATGGGGTCCTACGAAGACCATATCTATGGGGGGCTGCAGGTATTATGTGACTTTCATTGATGACCACACAAGGAAAGTGTGGGTATATTTCATGAAAGAGAAGAGTGAGGTGTTCACTCACTTTCAGAATTTCAGAGTTTTGGTTGAAAAGCAAACAGGGAAATATGTAAAGTGCCTAAGGTCAGATGGAGGGGGAGAGTATTTCTCCAATGAGTTCTCTGAATTTTTGAAGAAGAATGGTATTCGGAGACAGTTTACATGCAGGTACACTCCGCAGCAAAATGGAGTTGCTGAACAAAAAAACAGGCACATTGCTGAGATTGCGCGAGCATTGATGGAAGAGAAGAATATGCCGCATTGCTATTGGGCTGAGGCTGTTTCGACAGCAGTATACATCATGAACAGGACTCCAACTACAGCCATACATGATGTAACTCTAGAGGAGAGGTTTACTGGCAAAAAACCATATTTGTCTCATCTGAAAGTCTTTGGATGCATTGCATATGTGCATGTGCCAGATGAGCTGAGAGCTAAGCTGGATTCGAAAGCTAAAAAATGTGTGTTTATTGGATATTCCCTTGAGCAAAAGGGATACAGGTGTTATAACCCTGCTACACGTGAGTTGAGGGTAAGTAGGGATGTTGTCTTTGATGAGATGAGCAGCTGGTATGCTGCTGAAAAAGAAGTTGTTGGGGCTGATGTGAGTGGAAGTGTGGTTGCACAGAATGCAGGTCAGCAATCACAGTCTTTGAGTGGACCAGGAGAGTCCTCATCTAGTGGGTCTATTGATAGACCATGGAGTGGCAGGCTGCGTCATAATACCAGTCCTGCAAATGTGATTAGTACATCACGTAAAGGAAAAGAGAAAGTGGTTGAGCCCCTTGGTATGCCTGACATTTCTGCAAGGCATTCTCATGTTAATGGAGAGTCTAGTGGCTCAGATATGAGCCTTGATGAGGAGCTTGGGATCCCAGCTATGAGAACACCTAGTGTAAAGAAGGCTATGGAAGCCATGAATGAAAAGCTGCAAAGATCTGGGAGAGTGAAAAATCCTGTGCAGAGATTTACCTATGATGGTTATGTGGCACATCACTATGCATATATGGCAAAGGTTGTGCAGGTTGTTGAGTCCACATGCATTAATGAGGCTGTTGGAAATGTGTATTGGGAGAAAGCTATGGATGAGGAGATGGATGCACTATATGGAAATGAAACTTGGGATTTAGTGCAATTGCCTGAAGGCAAGAAAGCCATTGGATGCAAGTGGGTGTACAAAGTTAAACATAACAGTGATGGAAGCATAAACAGGTACAAGGCTAGATTGGTAGCCAAAGGATATGCGCAGACATATGGCATTGATTATGAGGAAACTTTCAGCCCAGTTGCCAAGATGGCAATGGTGAGAGTTGTGATAGCAGTGGCTGCGTCAAAGCAATGGTCTTTACATCAGATGGATGTAAAGAATACATTCTTGCATGGGGATTTGCAAGAAGAGGTGTATATGTTGTAGCCACCTGGTTATGAGGATGTGGGTCACCCCGAGCATGTTTGCAGGTTGAAGAAAGCCTTGTATGGCTTAAAGCAAGCACCAAGAGCATGGTCTGACAAGATTTCTGAATATCTTGTCACTATTGGCTTTCATGTAGCCAATGCAGATTTCTCGCTGTATGTGAGACATGGTGATAGAGGAGTTGTGCTTGTTGTCATCTATGTAGATGACTTGATCATTACGGGGGACCATGACGCAGAGATCTTTGATGTAAAGATCTTGCTTAGATAGAAGTTTGAGATGAAGGATCTGGGGGAGCTCAGATATTTCTTGGGCATTGAGGTGATTAGGTCACCACATGGTATTAGATTACTGCAAAGACAGTATGGCTTGGACATGTTGTCCAAGTATGGTATGACAGGCTGTAAGCCTATTTCTGTGCCATTGGATCAGAATGGCAAGTTGAGTGCAGATTCAGGAGAGATCTTGGATTCCACGGAAACCGCATTTGGATGCAGTGAGACGCATACTGAGGTATGTGAAGTCTACTTTGCATTGTGGACTATTCTATGAGACTGGGACAGAGATATGTGTACATGGGTACACAGATGCTGATTGGGCTGGTAGTATCTCAGATAGAAGATCTACCAGTGGATTCATGTTTTCTTTGGGGAGTGCTGCTGTGACTTGGAGCAGCAAGAAGCAGCCTACGGTTGCTCTATCCACCAGTACAGAGGCCAAGTACAGAGGAGCTGCTATGGCAGCATGTGAGGTAGCTTGGTTGAGAAAGCTACTTGCAGATTTGGGTCTATCAGTGGATAGACAAGTTGTCATTTTTTGTGACAACATTAGCAATATACAGTTGACCAGGAATCCAGTCTTTCATACTCGTACAAACCACATAGAGGTCCACTACCATTTCATCAGAGAGAAGGTCTTGGCAGGAGATCTTGACCTTGTTTATGTCAGCACAGAGGATCAGGTAGCTGACATCTTCACCAAAGCATTGGGTACAGAGAAGCTCCGCAGATTCAAGGCTTCGCTTGGTGTACATGAGATGGAGTTGGGCTCGAGGGGGGGTGTTGAGATATCGAGCTCGTCTAGTGAGGCAGTGGACACTGATGACCCGCCTGGGGGATAGGCCCCACACTTACACCACTGGCATGGTTGGTGAGATCTTGGGTGATATGCGGCCAGTGGGATGACAGGCGGTGTGACAGCCATTCTAGAGACTGGCATAGTTATAGCGCCAGCTCATTTAGTCGGGTTCACACTATAGAGAACCCGTGTATGTATTGGTTGAGTACCTTTCATATTATGGTGTACTCTTATTCTTGTATATGGTGTGTTGAGTGTTGAGTAGAGAAGAAGAAGATTTCAGCCTCTCACCTTGTGTGTTCTCTATTAGGGTTTTGTGAGTGTGTGTGTGTGCTTGCAAGAGCATTTAAATAGTAAAAGTGAAATTCTTGACATATTGAATTAATGGATATTTTTATTAAAGAAAAGAGAAATTTTAGATAAATTTATTTGATGATAAAAGAGGAATTCCCATGACATTTAGAATTCAAGCAATTAAATGTAAAAAAAGAAATTTCCATGATATTTGAGATCCAAGAAATTAAATACCGTCATCCATACTCCAGCAGAGTATCAGGGTAAGCCTTTTAAGCTTTTGATTGATTTTGGCAGTTCTCATTCATTCATTTTTCAAAAAAATAGAATTTTTAGTATAATTTTATTTATGAATATTTATCAAAAGTGAAAATATGGTAGAATTGATTTTTTTAAATCCCATGAATTCTTTAATTCAAAAGAGGAATATTGAATATAATTCATTTGAGGAATTAAGAAAGAGTATGGAAATAGTCGTCGAGAAAAAGAACCTTTATCTAAGCTAAACAATTGGCAGAAATTTAGAAAAAGTCCCATTTTTGATATCGAAGTAGGAAAAGCTACTAAATAGGAATAAGATGTGAATGGGATGCGATAGGATGTGAATGGATGTGATAAGATGTAAATGGGATGATGCGGTAAGATGTGAATGGATGTGGTGTGATGAAAATGAATGTGGATAAGATGTGATGTAAATGGATGTGGATGTGTATGTGAAAGAATGTGATGTAAATGGATGTGGATGTGTATGTGAAAGAATGTAATGTAAAGGGATGTGGATGTGAAAGTGATGTGGATGTGGATGAGATGTGATGTGGTGAAATAGATGTGGATGTGAATGTGATGTGGATGTGGATGAGATGTGATGTGATGTAAGGGGATGTGGTTGTGAATGTGATGTGGATGTGGATGAGATGTGATGTGCTGAAAAGAGATGTGGATGTGGATGTGAATGTGATGTGGATGTGGATGAGATATGATGTGATGTAAGGGGATGTGGATGTGAATGTGATGTGGATGTGCATGAGATGTGATGTAATGTAAAAAGATGTGGATGTGAATGTGATGTGGATGTGGATGAGATGTGATGTGATGTAAAGAGATGTGGATGAAATGTGATGTGATGTGAATATATGTGGATGTGAAGTGATAGATGTGAATGTATGGATAGATGTGGATAGTCGTGTATGTGAATGATTGGATGGATGTGGATGAATGAGATGGGATGTGTGTGAATGAGATGGGATGTGTATGAATGAGATATGATGTGGATGTGATGTAAAGTGGATGGAATGAATAAGATATGATGTGGATAGATGTGGACGTGATGTAATGTGGATAGAATGTATGTCATGGAATGGGGATACAATGAATGTGATGAATGTGAATGGATGTGATGTGATGTGAGTCGAGATAAGTGTGAATGAATGAGATGTGATGTGAAATGGATGTGATGTGATATGATGTAAATTGGGATAGATGTGAATGGATGATATGTGATGTGAATGGATGTGATGTGAATCGGGATAGATGTGAATGAATGAGATGTGATGTGAATGGATGAGATGTGATGGGATGTGAATCGGGATAGATGTGAATAAATGAGATGTGAGGTGAAAAGAATGTGATGTGGTGTGGATCGGGGTAGATATGAATGTGATGGATGAGATGTGAATGAATGTGATGTGATGAGATGTGGATATGGGTAGATGCACGTGGATGAGATGTGATGAGATGTGGATATGGGTAGATGCACGTGGATGAGATGTGATGAGTATAAATGTGGAAAGATGTGATGAGTATAAATGTGGAAAGATGTGGATATGGGTAGATCCACGTGGATGAGATGTGATGAGATGTGGATATGGGTAGATGCACGTGGATGTGATGTGATGAGATGTGGATATGGGTAGATGCACGTGGATGAGATGTGATGAGATGTGGATATGGGTAGATGCACGTGGATGAGATGTGATGAGATGTGGATATGGGTAGATGCACATGGATGAGATGTGATGAGTATAAATGTGGAAAGATGTGATGAGATGGAAAATGATGTGATTGGATGAGAATGGATAAAGGACGATGGAAATACATATGATTGGACTTGGATTAAGTAATGTGGATTGATGTGGAACAATGTGGACAAACGAGAGTTCGTTATAAAAACTGTATTTATGACATGTTTTTAAATGACTGTTTTATGTCAAGAATGCTGGGGAAGCATTTTGACCGTCTTGTGAATGAGGTCATGGAGACCTAAGTGATAAAGTTGCAATAGCTAACGGAGACTCAACGGAGGACGTCTCACGTAGCACGGTCGGTCGAGGTCTTGACCAGCCTCGGTTCGATTTAAATGGTGAGCTTCTGGTACGGTGCATGACGGACCAAGGAAGCGGCCTATGAGTGAAGCGCTAGGTGACCTGTGAAGGATCCTAGAGGGTGCTGACCATACGGTGCTCTGGCTCTGGGTCGCCGAAGATACCCATGCGTGCATCGAGGAAGATATTGGAACAAGGAGTAACAGTTGTTTTCTGAATTCGGGCATGGATCTGATTGATTGAGCTTGCTGGTCCTCAAACGAATGAGTCCATGGCTATTTTATATGGATCTGTTGGTTGGTCTTGCTGATCTTCAATGGAAAATCAATCTGGATTTTTATAAGTGAATATATTTCCGGGTTCTATGAGCTAGGAACTATTGAAAACGCCCCTGATGAGTGGATAGGTGGTGAGCATTCTGGTTGCCAATGATGCCATAGGTACACCGAAGAAATGATTGGAAATTAGATTATGATCAGTGATACTATGGTTTCATAAAAGATTGTTTTAAAGACAGCTGAATCTATGAAACATGCAATTTTATATTGGGTGTGTAAGTGGTGTGACTATCTTGAAATTTGCATGAAGCGCCGGCTAGGGGCTCTTTTCCCTAGTACCTGGGATAAAACCTAAACAAATTCCTAATTGGATCCCATCACTACAATGGTTGGGCGGTTGGCTAACCCATGGGATTGGATGGGGTTAGGCTGGACTGATGGATCCCTAAAATGAGACTCAATTCTCTTATGGTACGATAGATGAGACAGTCCTTGTTCTATGGAAAAGAATCAACGGCTGTGCCTCTCGATGAGGAAAAAAGCATTGGTCTCTATGATCCAAGTGCAAGTCTTTTTCTGACCATGTGACTTACGGGTTCGGCCGGATCAGTTTGGTTAGTGATGACCTTGACTACGTTAGAATAAAAATATCATGGAGGAATCTCCCATGCTTTTTGCGCGAGGGAAGTTTTTCCGGGTTCGATTTTGGAAGAACCAAGGGATTAGTCTCTTGTCCGGATATCAATGGGCGAGGCCCCGAGTGAGAGGCTCTGCCCTGCGTACGAAGTGCTACTTCCACTCTAGCAACCCCGAATTCGTTGTGCGGAGGGGGTAGGGATCTTTCAGCTGGTATCAGAGCAAATTGGCTAAAGTGGATCAACCAAGAAGCCAGAAAAAATTTATGCAGCAGTAAAAGGTTGTAATTGTGTGATGAAATTCATACAAATTGATATTCAGAATGAAATTCATAAATTGGTAATTGGGTCTTCAAATGGAAGTACCGCAATTGTATGGAATCCCTGACTTGCTTGAGGCCTAGACATGATGGTATTTACCTTATAATTCCACAGAAAGTGACTACCCGTATATACGGAGGGTATAATTGTAGCTCTTTACTGGCAGTATATACGAGTAAATCTAAGACCTTGAAATTATAAGCAAAAATACTATCCATATGATGAATTTGAATGCTGGTTGATATGATTTTAGAATTCTGGTTGAGAATTGATGAGTTGATTTGAATTCTGATTGAAAGATAATGATTCCTGAATTCTTGAAAGGACATAAGTTGAACAAAACCACAATGAGGATGAATCGGACGAATCCGAGTAATGATGTTAGTAACTCGAATGGCAATGATGACTTCAGTAAATCAATATGAGATTAGTGGATTGTGCTGACAGATTGCTGTCATTAACCTTTGAACTCAGTAGCTCAAATTAAGGGATGACAAATTGAGAACCTGCATAACTAAAATTCCCATGGAGGAATGTTCAGATGGAAATTCCGGTCTGATGGACCATTATTGTCTTATGGATATGAATTATATGTTCTGAATGAATTGTTATCTAATAATGAGTTCTATATGTTCTTCTCGTAGAGAAGGTATCTTTATCCCAAGATTTTGTTGGGGTGACCAAACTATAAGGAACCCCAGAATCAGTTGGATCTAAAGTTGGATTTTGTTAGAGTGACCAGACTATAAGGAACCCCAGAATCAGTTGGATCTAAAGTCGGATTTGAATTATAAATAAAGGGACTTAACAAGAATTTTCGTATTGATAGAATCATGGATCGAGGTCGTCGTGGTAGGAATGATAACCCCCAGCTCGATGAGGAAGAGCTCGACTTGGATGTTCATAAAACTTTTCATAGATTGCAGCCTCGACCTTTCAAGGGTGAAGGGGAAAACTTGGGAGAGGCTGTGGAGAAGTCGATCGAAGCAATGGAAGAGTACTTCGATGTCACCGGATATAATAAAAGAGTAAAATGGCTCTTGCAAGGGACAATGGCACTTTACCACCAATATGTGCAATGGGATGCACATTATCATCACATGTTTCTACATGCATGTCTCTAAACCACTCACCTGACGTGTCATGTGGTTAGAGAGGTGCCAAAATCCACATACGATATATCTTGAGATCTTAACATGTCTCCTATTATGGAACTCAGCATGTGCTACATCACAAACACCTGCTCACTTCTATCATCACCACCCTGTTACTAGATGATGCATAGTTATAATGCTACAACTTTCCACTTTTAATGTCATTCTGCTTTTTAGTCGTCATTTTCCATGTGCCCTAGTTTCCCGCAACAAAAATATCACTCTATGCTATTTGCACTCTGATTTCTTTGCCAACCACCTTGGTCTCTTTGGCTTCCCTTGCCTCTAGACCGGCCTCTTCCACCTATGTATTATTGTTGCTACTTCGTGCGAATCATTGGATTGTTGTTATCCAAAATTTTGGTTTCCTTGCCGTCCCCACCACCTTGGCCTTGACCACAACCTCTACCTCTACCTCTACCTAGGTTAAAGTAGAAGGCATGTTCTCATGTGTTCTTGTGTGAAGAAGAGTCCTAACCTAGAGACTTTTCTTCTATGATCAGCATAGACACCAAGTCCCGAAAGTTGGAGCATTCTCTCTGACTGCAATGGAGGTCTTGAATGGCTTATACTCTTTGCCAAGCCCATTTAAACAGACACTCACCAAATCATCATCTTCCACCGATACATTGATATGCCCATGGGATTCAACAATTCCCTTGATCTTTAAAGTATAATCATTGATACATTCTTTTCTTTTCCATAGTATGCAGCTCTTATTTTAGTTGTAGTTTCCTTTCCTTTGTATTCACTTAGAACATCTGCGCACCAGGTTCTCCCATGTAACTATTGGAGTGTTGGAATTGTGTATGTGTCCTATTATTGTGTCTGACACTGATTGAAAGCCAATACATGACTTTCCTTACACCCTGATTCCAATCCTTGAATGCCTTTATATTTGCTAGAGTGGCATTCTCTTCATATAACTATGGAGGCTCTTCATTTTCTCCTTCAACATAGTCCCAAAATCCTTTACCCATCAGGAAATTGGTTATTCCAAATTTCTAGGCATGGAATTTTTTCTTGTCCAGCTTCTCACTAAAAAACAATCTGATTGAGTCCATCAGACATATTAGCCTCCTACAAGAATCAGAAACTTGCAAATAGATAATTTATGTATGCAACCTGTAACATAACAGTGTGTTCTACAAGAATGATGTTGTAGCAGCACTTCAACACAACCTGTATGTCACTAGATCTCACCAGAGTATATGTACATACATCCAATATCAATAATACATGTGCAAACATTGTCTTCACTCTGAAATACGTTGTTGCACTGTAATAATCAGATTTTGACAACAGACATTTCTCTACCAAAACTTCTTGAAATTGTCAAAAATACCTTGTAATGATTGAATGGAGACCAAAACGCACCCGAAACATGAATATGGCTACCAAACCTTAGTATAAAGTACACTACAAAGTACTCCATACCATACAAGCACCTCCAAGCCTGTGAGACAACTCCTCAATCAGAGATGTGTAGCTCTCTGAGCTACCAAGGGGGTGTTGTACCTAAACAAGAAGTGAATCCGACTATATGAGCTGGCACTATATTATGCCATAGCTCTAGTACTCCAAAGTGGCTATCACATAGCCTGTCATCCACTCGCAGCATATCAACCATAATCTAACCAAGCATGCTAATGGCATAAGTGCAGCAACTATCACCCAAACAGGTCATCAATGTCCCCATCATAGCACTAGTTGAGCTCAATATCTCAACAGAGAAGAATCTTAAGATATATGAAAGCTACAACATAATATGGACTCTTTTATGAGTATGGCAAAGCTATGGATGTTCATTGACATACAAACGTAAATAGGATGGACTCGTGTAAAAGGAATGTCAAGTATAGGGTCCCACTTTAGATCCCCCTTGATCATTGTTCTGCCATCCCATATGAATTGATCAACAATACGGTGCACCATCCTTCCCAATATTCAAATTTCATGACTTTTTTCCATTCTTATTGTTTTTCCTTTGAGTGCATGCAATACAAGTAAGCAAACTGTGCATTTGCAGCATTTGAGACAACAAACATGCAGTTTAGTATCTTTAGATTACTTGCAAGATGCTGAGTAGTCTCTAAAACCATCCACATGTAGAATTGCACTTGATTTTTGATGTTGAACCATAGTAGGAATCTCTATTAGATTGAAAAACACTTTAGGATCTCATGGTCCTCTTTTGGAACCTCATGAGCCACCAAATTTTGTTTTCAGATTGAACACTGAAGTACTGAGGATCACCTGGCTTTATGGAAGGATACAATGCCCTATTCATCAATGTCAAACTTACTCTCATCAAGTTTTAGTACCAATTTTAGTGTGCCACATAGAACTTCACCATTGTAGCTTGTAATTTGCACACATCCAAGACATAATTGTTGTTTGGATTTAGATCGAAGATCACTTCTTTAGCACCATGCTTGAATACATGTTAATGAGTTCAAGGAAATTGTTATGCAATGTTGCCTTGCTTTTCTGACACTAAAAGGGCACGGCAACGGAGTTACCCTTTTGTTTTGCAACATGGACTTAAAACTTGCATCCATTTTTCTGTAGATCATTGCATAGGATTCTCTAATTAAACAAAATTTATCACAAATACCTTGAGCTTCAGTTGTAGTAAATGCATTCTTCACATCTTGCAACAATCGTGTATGCACAAGATCATCACTAATTATTATAAACTTTGAATGAAAAAGTGTAGATTTCACCATCTATCTTGCCAAGACTTATAAGAGTGCTCCATTGTCTTATTTAAGGTTCTTCAGCTTATCAGTCCTCCAGCATGTATACGACGTTTGTAGTTCCCACTATTTGACAATGCAGTAAGTGGTGTTTGTTCTCTTACTCATTCACGTGCATCCAAATTAGAGGTGGGCTTATGTTTGAATGTCTTCTCTAATACCCCTTTAAATTTGTTGTTCTGGGCCACTATTTTTTGACAATGCAGTAAGTGGTATTTGTTCTCTTACTCATTCACGTGCATCCAAATTAGAGGTGGGCTTATGTTTGAATGTCTTCTCTAATACCCCTTTTAATTTGTTGTTCTTGGCCTCTAGATCCTTTGCTTTTTGTTCCAATTCATGGTTATGCAAATGTTGAGCATGGACAACTTCTACCGGCTCATTGTATTCATTCTCTTTATTAGAAAGTCGAGCATTTAACTGCTTGATTTAAGCTTCCTTCATCATCATCATCCTTTGTGATGATATCCAAACGCTTTTCACTTGACTAGCAAGCCTTATTGTGTAACAAAGCAAGCCTTATTGTGTAACAAAGCAAGCCAGCATTGTCCTCACAAACATATTTTATCAAAGTTAGGCTTCAAAATTTCGGTGGTTGTTGGGTCAAGGGATAAGGTGGGTATATTGATCCACTTCCTGGTAGTAAAATAATTGGGTATAGAAAATCAATGAAGGCAAATATGTCTTTTTGGTTCCACTTGAAGGCACCAAAACTCAAATCTCTCTTCATTGTTTTCCAGGCATAAATAGTATGTGAGGAAAGAGGAGATTCAAGTGAAAGCTTAGAGGCTTCCTTGAGAGATTGAAGATTTGAATGGAGGGAAATTCAAATGAAGAAGAGTGGCTATTGAATGAGGAAAACTCGCCCAATGATAACCACCATATTTTCATGAAAATGCACTAGAATAAAACTTAAGCATGTTTAATTACACTGAAAAATGAACTTTTCAAAATACTAAGTTTGCTTCAAGATATATTCGAGTTCTTCTTTTAAAAAATGCCACTATTTTGAATCAGCGTCTTCTAATTCTATGTTGTACTTATGACAAAAATATAGTTGCATAGTTACATATGTTAGAAATATTCTCGTACTTATTTTCTTACATTATAGAGTACTAGCTTTTCACATTTATGAATTTTAACTCACAGTGGGTTGAAGTTACGTAGAACTTAATAAGCACAGTAGAATAAAATATCATTGTATCTCTTTAGAAAACATGGAAAAAGGCAAATTTAGATTCGAAAAGAAGAGAGTGAATCCCAAAATAATAATATTAGTTTTACACTTTTTTGAGATTCCAAGAGGAGAGAGAAAGCCCTTAATAAAGGGCCCATTTGGAGCCCAAATTTCCCCTAATGTGGCATAAATCACAAATTTTACTGACATTATTGAGGACCACATTTCCTTCCACCACTTGGTATTGATTAGGACCTGGATTGGGGATAGAAGGGTTTGTGTTGAAGCATCAAGATGACTGTGAGTGTGGTGTTCTCTCCTCACAACTCGAAATGGGTGGGCGCTCACGTGGAGGGGTAGAAGCATCTCTAGAGCCACCCCCACGGCAACCACTTTTAATGAGCGATCCCATCTTTACAACTGGAATTAGCGACGAGCGAGTCGTAGAGGCGGGTTCTGTGTGACTTATCATGGAGTGTCCATCGGTGTGACTTGTGTGGTGGTGGGTTGTGATGGTTATGTAGAAGTGTCATCACTTCCCCTAAAGTAGGCTTAAGCCATGGCCCTTTGCTCTAGGCTCATTTGGGGGATGAAATTGAAAAACTAATTGGGGGAATTTGCCTGTGGAGTAGGCACAAAATTTTCCCTAATGGTAGTAAATTGAAAAAACATTCAATTGGATAAGAATTTCATAAAGGAGCTTCTATTCTATAATAAGTTAAATTATTTAAAACTATTTAATTTATAATTTTTAAAAAATGTAATAAAAATAAAATTTCAATTTCATCATGAAAAAAAGTTATATAATGAATATTTTTTTTACAACTCCTCAAAACAACTTTTTGAAGGGTTCTATCCACAAAACCCTCTAGTAGGAAGTTGATCTCAAATCAATTGATTACACTAAATCTAGGAGCATTTTTAATATAATGAATCTATACACGATAAAAAATCCCAACTCAAAATTACTTCTTGAAGGGTTTTGTTGATAGAATACTTTATGAAGTTGATTTAAATTTTATTTGTTACACTACATTTATTTGTTGCACTAAAACAAAGCATTCCTTGAGTAAATTAGCATTGTTGTTTTTCAAAATCAACTTCCATTGCACTAACCATGAGATCAATGGACATGCAACACTATTAGGATTGGTGCGCTTGGTTTTCACATGATGATGATTATCTTTATTCCAAATTTATAGTCTACAAATTATCACTTGTTGGGAGATTTGGGCTTTTTGTCAATATAAATATGGTCATCTATTGAAAAGGGTGTTGATGTCAAACTATACCACATGGTTGGTAGCCTCTAAATTTGAGAAGTAATTATAAATACAAAAGTAAAATCACTCTTTATGAACACAAAAGAGTAAATTCATAGGAAAGCTATTATGTAACAATCTCCTAAGGGGTATATCCTAAGAGTAAATTAGTAGGAAAGCATAACAATCTCCTAAGGGTATACCCTAACAATATCCCAAGGAAAAATTTAGTAAGAAAGCTAAGGGGTATGTCCTATGCTGAGTATCTCATTCTTTTAAACTAGTCATCATCTTAACACATGACTAACTACACAACACATGGCTAATGATGATGTGCATGGTATATGGTTTATTTTTTATACGATATTTCTATTATTTATGAGATTTTTTTAATAATAAAATTTTGCAAGCTTTTGACACAAAATTTAGACAAAATTTTTTCCCCCATCACTAGTTCAGGAATCAAAGCTCTAGAAGTTCATCTAAATGCCCTTCATAATGCCTCAAGTAAAAGTGATTGGCTAAAGCAAAGATGCTCCCACTATGTATTACTTATAAAGATTATGGAAAAAAGGATTACATAGCCCACGATCCTCGTGGAAAAATTAGACATTTTATCTTTTTGGAGTTATGTGATCCGCCATCGTTAAGGTGCTCAACCATTACCTAGAAAAATACATCAAATGACATCAGATAAGGATGGAGTCCTAGATCTTGTATGGACATACCATGACCAATGCATGTGCCAAGCCATTTCGGGTTCGGACAAGTAAAGATCAAATTAGGCCCTAATTTGAGGAAATCTGTTTGTTTTGGTAGATTGGAAAAGTGGTCAGCTAAAGGAAAGATGCTCCGACTATGAATAATTATCAAAGATTATGGAAAAATGGATTGCACAACCGCGATCCTCCTTGTGAAAAACTGAACATTTTACCTTTTTGGAGTGATACAATCGGACATCATTAAGGTACTCAACCATTACCCAAAAGATGGTCTAATTCCTAGAAAAAGTGGTCTTGCCACCTAGCTCAGAGTCTACTTTGGTAGGTCACCATTTGCAGAGATTAAAGGTTTCCAAGCTACTTACTATCTTCTGGGTATGGTTGAGCAACTTAACGTTGTCCAATTGCATCACTCCAAAATAATAAAATGCCGAGTTTTTTCAGGAGAATTGTGGTTGTCTAATCCATTTTTTTTATAATCTTTGAGGATTATTCATAGCGAGAGCATCTTTGCTTCAGCACCACTTTTTTAATCCACCAAAACAAACAGATTTCATCAAATTAGGGACTAATTTGATCTCTACTTTTCCAAACTTGAAATGGTAGCACATGCATTGGTCATGGTATGTCCATATAGGATCCATGACTCTATCCTAATCTGTTGTCATTTGATGTGTTTTCAAGGGCCGCAGGATCAAGGCCGCTTTTGGGACTAGCATGGACATAATATCGACCATATCTCTTGGAAGGATGGTTCAAAGTGAGGTCTAGTAGGCTAGAAAGTTTCAAGAAGGTATTCTAAACATTCTTACAAATACAGAGTCCATTAGCTCTATATATCCCCTTAAAACAAACCCTTGGACCATTAAAACAACCCGTTTGGGGATTCAATGGTCACTAAGTTGGACATATCTTCTTATGGAATGGTTCGAACATAGTATTTCAAAGCTTTTGAGTGTGTATAAATGCCCTTCACAATGACCTAAGTCCATGTTGCACTCTTGAGCTTGGTCCATCTTAGTGTATTGAAGATACAACAAAATACACTTTGACTTGAAATTACTTTGCAACCTACCTTAGGAGCCTACTTTGGTAGATCACCATTTGTCGAACATAAAAGCTTTTGATAAGCCATCTCATCAACAAGGTAGAACATACAAAGGGCCAATCCCATAGGGGTAGGATAAATTTATTTGCTCTCTTAAATCATCCAAGTATCCTGTTAGAGAGGTGCTAAATGGAGACAAGGATAGCTAGGATGATATATGGAAAGCAAAGAATGTAGAATTTAAAGATCAAATACAAGAATCTGAGTGGGATTTCCTATCCGAGAAGATGCTATATGTTTGGGGTGGTAATCACCGTCTTATAGTGTGGATAGAGAAGATAAATAGAGGTAAGTTCTTCTAATATTCATACTCTATTGAGATTGACTAATTTATTAAGTTTTAATAAATCAAGATTGTGTCTTCTTAGCATTTAACTAGAAAGCAGAGTACCACCCTCGTATGGATATGGTTCTCTTGGACATAGAGGAAGAGAATGTGGAAAAGGTTCTCTCACTTATTACTAGACTGAGTCGGTATGCCATTGTTTGTTTATAATCTATATTGTTCCTATTATTATATGTTATTTGATTTTTTGAAACTCAAGGTCACTTTTATAGAACAAGGTGGGCTACATTCCCTCAATACCCATTGATAAGATCTGTCTTATTCGAGCACTGTGTGGGCACTACAAATAAGGAAACCATACTGATGCATGCTTAGAGTTTAAATAATTTGTGGGGTGCAAAGGCTTTTATAGAAGTAGAAATGAAGGGGCCAACCTTCTTGGTATAATTGTCCTCTCCCAATCATGGAACAAATCATAATATTTCAAGTAAACTATGGTATGACAATTTCTAATGTATAAAATTTATATAGAAATGCAAGGTAAACACACTTATTAAGTATTGCTTAATTTGTAGGATGAGTACCTTTATACCACTAGAGAGAGAGAGAGAGAGAGAGAGAGAGAGAGAGAGAGAGAGAGAGAGATATTAAAGGATTCTATCAACAATGAAGAATTTGAAGATAGGTGGAGGAAAGCGTACTACAAAAATGATCCCACTTTGATGATGCATACAAGAAAACTGAAATAGGGGAAGATTGTTTCATGTAAAGTCTCTCAATTTATGTGATAAATGTACATTAATTTTAACATTTAAACTCGTATTAATGTGACATTTGAATGGTGATGTAGTCTTGTAGCTCAAAAAATTAACTGGGATGAGAAGCCAAATTGCATCAATAAGGAGTAACTCTATATCTAAAGAGCACAAAGTTAGTATTTTGTTGGTAATGGTGTTCGATGAGAAGAAAAGTCTACAATTATTGAAACTTGAGGAATGTAAGATGTTAACTATGATATATATTATTTACCCACATTTGTGGTGCATGAGGTATGATCCAATGCTCATTGATTTTATTTTTTCTTGCAGCTAGCACTAACCAGTGGCATGTCTGGTTGAAAATTGAGGTTTTGTGGCATCAAATTGTAGAGTATGGTATGAAGCTCATCACAAAAATAGAGGATGTTTACAAGGTGAGGTTTCCCTAATCATACATAATGGACACCATGGAGCTAAAGCACTTGCATTGTGGAAGCTTGTTCAAGGAGTGTGTTAGAAAAATAAAAAGTGTTCAATCAATCAAACAACATCCTTGGGTTAAACTTCCCGCAAAACGAGCTGTGTACAGGTGTGTGTGTGTGAATTTATAATATCATCATATTTTAAAAAATGCATAACCATTTCCTCATATAATAACATGCTAACATTAACATATGGATATGCAAATGCATACAGCACACGTGCCACCTATTACAAAGGAATGGTGGGTCCTTGATCACAAAAACACCATGTACATAGTGGCTCAAAAGAGAGATATGTGGGATATAACTATATATATCACTTATCCACTATTCCTCGACTACCCTAAGGATGAGTATCTAAAAGATTTAAAATATATATATAGATCTTATGAGCATTACCAAAAAAATAGGTGAGAGTGGCAAGTTGTATTTTAACAATTTGTTGTTAAACAACACAGAATTACTATATGGGGTTTATATTCCTATATGAAATAAGCTACCTTTGTGTATCTTAAATTGGAAACTATTATTTTATGCAAAGGGAAACATGCCGCAGGAGTGACTTTGCTATTCTTGGAAACAAAGGCAAAGACAAGTTACCGTTGAGTGATGAGGAAGAGGAAGAAGATGAGGAAGATACCAAGGATCAAGATGAAGATGAGGAAGATGACAAGGATCAAGAAGATGAGGAAGAAGTTGTTGATAGTGAGTATGAATCAGATGGTAGTGATAGCAACCTCATCAGAATAGTATTTCACCATACCTACAAGTGTTTATAAAGTACATTATTACAGAGGACGACGAGAGTAGTATTTATTTGACCTTCCATCCACTGTACTTGATGTTAATGGCGCACTGATTGCCATCGGGTCAATGTATCAAGTGACAATTATGTGCTCTAAGGCAGATGCAAAAGGGCATAAAGTAGGGTGCCTCCTTAGTGTACATTGTAATACTGAAGCAGGGAGCATTTGTGGATCTACGGAATCTTTAGAGCATGTGGAAATTTGCATCAAGCATGCTACTTGGGATCGGCTATGCTAACTCCAATGAGATCCTTGAAGTTCATATTCTGAAGCTCTTCCTACAGAGGATGAGAAGACTTGTTTGCTTCAGTAGGTTGAATGGAGCCTTGAGAGGGTCTTGATAGTGGCTTTGGATGCTTGACAAAGTCAACATCTTGTTTTCCATCATTTGCGTGGCGGTTGTGAGACGAGTGTCACAGTGACTTTCGACAGTCTCACCAGTTTTAGAGCCTCGACAAGTTTATGTGGAGGGATGAAGTGAATCCCACACATACTATAGGGACTTGAGGAACATCATTATTAAATGCATGTTGGTGAACTTGATTGGTTAGTCTCGCTAGTGAAACCCGTAGTCTCACCCATAGTTTCAACCAGACTTAGCATGACTAACCAATGAGATGTTTGTGCATGCATTTAATAAATAGGGTATTTAATGCAAAAAGAGAAATCTGCCAAGTCTCCAAGTCTACACGAGATGTAGCTTTAATATATTGTGCAGTGTCCTCATATGCGCGATTTCATGTACTCTGTATGTTCTAGAATTTATTCGTGCACGTCATAAACTCATGAGGCTATATGCATGCCTTTAATGTAAGTACCAGTGCTCGTCTGCATATGCACTCTTTATGTTTCCTAGTTTGTTTGTGCAAATGTCACAAACTCATGAAGATGTGTGCATGTTGTACATGTGATCGTCCTCGTTTACTTGTGTTGTTGTGTGCATGTTGGTATGTGTGTCCGTGCTTGTTGATATGCGCAATGTTGTTTTGATAGAACTTTAATTAGGGTTGGTCTTGATAGCAAACTTTGATTTGGGTGATTGTAGCCAATCACCCGAATACTTGTTGCTTAAGCAGCAAGTTCCATCTCGACTATTGTAGGAGGGATTGTAGCCAATCACCCGAATACTTGTTGCTTAAGTAGCAAGTTCCATCTCGGCTATTATGGGAGGGATTGTAACCAATCACTCGAATACTTGTGGCTTAAGCAGCAAGTTCCATCTCGGCTACGGGTCGATCTAAATGTAAAGAAAACATGTAGATTTGCAGATCACACATGTTAGTGCAGTATGGAAGGAGTTTGAGAGATGGATTCAAGTCTCCCCATGTGCGAGCGTGCGATGGCATCTAGTGGGTGTGAGAGTACTGTACTTTCAAATTTCCAGCGAAGCCAAAAAAAAAAAAGGTGGATTTAATGATGTGATAACAGAGTGTGGTTGGCACACGCCAACTTTGTCTTTTGAGGGCACACTTGGGCGCCCACACGTACTTTAGCGTGTGTGAGGCACGAGCTTGCATTCCGTAAAAAGCGCCACGTGGGTATCCATCCAGCCGTCCATGCCCCCAATCGGCACCACATCATCCTGTGCTGACCACTAAGGTTCACCAAAATCTCGTCCACCAACGTCTTTTCTGCCTGCACACAGAACAGAAAAGCAAACCCTAATCTCTACACAGATATATCCCAGAGTCCGCTCTGCAGTGTTTTAGGGCTTTTCGAATACCCCTAGTTTTGTAGCTCATCGTCAGAAACCCAAGGGATTTTGAAACCCTGGACCTGCAGTCAGGTTTCTGCAAACCCTAGTTCGCAGAGGGTTTTTTTCCTCAAGATGCAACACCACCTCACCTCTTCAATAGTTCGCCTTGATGGGAATGCACTTTCTCGCCTGCCAGCGGATGCGAAATTCTACACAAAGGTTTCTCGAATGGTGTTGGATTGGCCTTTACATGGGGGCTCGTCAACTTTGCATCTTCATGGAAGCCATGGATATTTGATGTGGGGACTGCCAAAGGATAGGCCAAGCTTGTGCTTTCCACTGAAGAAGTCCGTGACAGTGGCTGCATATTCTAGCCACTTTTCTACTGCAGAAGACGTGCATAACATAGGCGACATAGCAAAGAAGGTATGTCTCATCGCCTTTCCATATGCTCTGTGTATGTGTGCTATGTGTATGTGGTTATACCTCCCGTATGGTGTGTGTATGTGTGCTGTGTATTTCTCCCACAGCCTTACCAATCTTTTCTATGTGATGATTTCATCTTCCATGCTTTCACTTGTCAGACTCAGGTTTCTCGAATATGGGCTGCATTCTGCCGGGCCTATTGTCAGTGATGGCTGTGTAACATAATGCCCTTTTCTTTCTGAGGTTTTCTTTCTATGCTCAATCAGGTGATAAGGACTGTCCTGTCTGTGGCCCTAGCTGCTGGTTTGGCCGCTCTTGCCCAGTCTGGGTCTGCAATTGCCAGCACACAGCTTGCATTTCCAAGTGCAAGTAGTGCGTCTGTTGCTGCACGAAGTGGGAGAGAGCTTCTTGTTAGTGCCTGGATGGGGCTCATGGCTGGCTGTCTCCATACTCTAACAGGGCCTGACCATCTTGCAGCCCTAGCCCCTTTGTCGATAGGCCGCACAAAGCTTGAAAGTGTGGCTGTTGGAGCCCTCTGGGGGTGTGGCCATGATGCTGGTCAGGTGATTTTTGGCATTTTGTTCCTCTTGCTCAAAGACAAACTGCAAATCGAAGTTCTCCGCACATGGGGAGCACGTGTGGTCGGCATGACTTTAGTCACAATAGGGGTTGTTGGTATCAAAGAAGCACAAGAAGCAGCAGTGCCTTGTTTAGCTGGTAATGGCAGCTCTCTGACTCCCAATATGTTAACGCCTTCGGAATCCATCAATGGCACAAAGAAGAACATAGGCTTTGCTACATTTGCCACAGGCATAGTCCATGGGCTGCAGCCAGATGCACTCATTATGATTCTTCCGGCACTTGCATTACCCTCTCGGTTTGCAGGAGCTGCCTTCCTTAGCATGTTCTTATTCGGTACTGTGATAGCAATGAGTGGTTACACTGCGTTTATTGGGTCTTGCAGCCATGCTCTCAAAAAGAGAGTGCCAAGGATAACTGAGCACCTTTCTTGGGGTTCTTCTCTGGTCGCTATCTTTGTGGGAGTGGCCATATTGGCGAGTGAGCGTTTTGGACTCTCCATTTTTTAACTCTGGTGAGTATGAGAAGGATGCCATTCATTTTACACCACACAAGCAACAAAAACCTGCCAGGAAAGCAATCTGCTGAATATGAGGTTTTCTGCAATACATGGAAAATTACCAAATTGCAAGGTACCTTTGGATTGAACCTTCATGTGTGTTGCCAACAACTCGGGAAGCTTTTGGTTATGAGGCTGAAATGCAAATGTTCAGCTTTGGTGGGCACAGATGTTTGTAAATAGAGCTTATATGTTAAGGGTCACTCTTTATCTTGAACTTTGGGACTTCTTACTTTGCAAGTATAGAAGTTGGTGGTAACAAAGTTGTCTCACGTATCTGACAAAGTTTTGACTGAATTGTTTGTGCTAACTCCAAAGAAATGCAAAGCAGTTATAACACACTCATTCCCTTCTCAAAATTTGACAACTCCATTTGTCACCTGCTCTTTTACTACTGATCTTGCTACTCATCTTGTTGGTGCTCACTATGGTGAGTATGTGATGTCAAAATACATGTCATGTATGCATGTGGGAGATAGAGAGAGAGAGAGGGTACATTTTGGGACACCTGTAACCCTCAGTGGAGCTCCCAGCTATGGGTTTTAGCTTGTATTTCTGTATGAAATAATGAACTGACCTGTAGGGCTTTTAAATCTAACTATTGTTATTTCACGTATGCAATTTTTAGGGCTACTCATAGTGTTGCATGCAAGTGAGGTATTGGGATTTTTTGAGATATTGACACATCCACACACCCACATGGGTGGGGCTTTTTTATCTTGTCACTCAAATGTACCCACTAACAAGCATCAAACACATGACCACTTTGAAGCTCAACCCTCTTGAGATGCATGATAGGAGACAAATAGAGAGTTATTGGGGTCTAGCTTGTATGAAATAATAATCGAGCCCCCACCCGTAGGTGTTTTAGCTTGTTTTGCTGTAGGAAATATTGGAATGACCTACAGAGCTATGTCTTGTGCTGAATGTTGGCCCTTTGATGTAGCCCTTGTTGGATGGATTTAAGATGTGCTTTTAAGAAAAGTCCCCACCCATTTGTGTTTTAGCTTGTATCATTGTATGAAATAATAGATCAAGCGCCCACCCGCAGGTGTTTTAGCTTGTATTGCTGTAGGAAATAATGGAATGACTTATAGAGAGAGCTATCCATATGACTTATATAGAGAGCTGGTGTCTTGGGCTGAATGTGGCCCTTTGATGTAGCCCTTGCTGAATGGCTTTAAGATGTGCTTTAAGTTGTTTTAGCTCGTACTGCTGTAGAAAATAATGAAATGCTGTAAGAAATATTGGAATGACCTACAGAGCTATCCATATGACTTATAGAGAGCTGTTGTCTTGGGTTTGCTTCATAGCCGTTGTAGAGTGCACATAGATCTCTTTGTAGCTTACGTTCAAGGGACTACTAAAAATATACATGCTTATGGGCATGGACTTGGTTGATATGTATGTCAAATATGCCTCACTCACAAAAGCGCGTGGAGCGTTGAGTGTGCTCTTTCTTAGGACAACGTCTATGTGGAATACATTGATTATAAGATATGCATTGTGCAGGCGTGGTGAGGATCCATTTAGCTTTTTGCACAAATGCAACTAGAGGGTGTCTCTCTAGATGTTATCATGTTTACTTATAACCTGAGCCTATGGCTTTATCATTTATCTTTCTCTAATCTACAGTTTATGGCGTTGCTCACACTCTTCAATAGTGGAGTGCCACAAACAAGAGTGGGATTTAATAAAGGTTTGTGCGAGTTTTATGTGATTTTTGATCTCTTTTTAACTATTTTTTTTCATATTTTAAGAGAGTGTTTTAGCTTAATTTATTACTTGATTTGATGTTTTCATGGTGTTTGGAGTGATTAATGGTGTTAGTAGAGCATGCATGTAGGTGAAAATAGGTTTGGTTTGCACAAATTATATCAAGTGAGTTTAGCATTACATTTTTTCTTTCTTTTATGCTTAAACATAGAGCTTTTTGCTTGATATTTGTTTAAATTTGGTGTTTTTTGTTATGTTTAAGTGCATTAGATTGTTAGCAATTATTGTAAGAATCTTAATTATCAATTTAAAAAAACCATGAAAAAATCTTGAAATGTATCACTTACTCTTAATGGATTGGTTTTTTTTCATTAAGGGGGTGATTAATGAATCTCAAGAGCTTAAATTTTTTAAAAATGTCTAATTTTGTGTCTATTTTGATTATATAGGGTGTTAAAATTAGTGTTTTTGAGAGCGCTTAGATATATCAAAACACCTAATTACATCATTTTTTTCATCATTTGGTGAATTTTTACCTTGTTTGGCTTCATTACACAAAAAGGGACAAATTAATTCTTAATTATTAAGTTAATGATATAATAAACTATGCAAATAGTTTAGCATTTTTATTAATAATCTAATGACATGTAACATTGTGTGAATTAATTCATGATTAAGGATTAATTAGAGCCCAAAATTGAGCTACAAAGAGATAAACGATGCCACATCACCAATCATGTTCGTAACCACCGTGTCTTCAATCACGTTGTGATTGCCACATCACTAATCATGTAGTTTAAAAATACGATGCCACATCACTAATTACAGTCATGATTACATCATCAATCATGTGTAAAAAAATTCACGGTGCCATTTCACCAATCGTGACCATGACAACCATATCACCAATCATGGTTGTGATTGCCACATCACCAATCACGATCGTGATTGCTACGTCATTACTTACGTCGTGATTGCCACATCACCAATCACGTCGTAAAAAACATTTCTTAAGAAAATTCATGATGCTACATCACCAATCACGATCGTGATTGCCACATCATCAATCACGTTGTGATTACCACATCACCAATCATGTCATAAAAAAATACGGCACCATGTTACCGACCTCTGTGGTTGTGATTACCATGTCATCGATCATTCCTCTTGAATCACAACCGTGAAAATGTAAACTTGCAAAATCACGGTGTAAGAATAAGGTTAAAAGAGGAGAGAATGGTTAGACTAGAATGTCAAAGCTTACCCCTACACATGCAGATGTCTAACTTAGACCTCAAAGCTAGACTTATATAGCCATTGAGACCTATGCCACATATTGAAGCCTCACACTCCTCCTTAGGAACTTAATACCAACATTGGACCAACATTATACACGAGTGCTCCGCTGGGTTTCACCAAACTTGTAATAATCCCAATGCCAGTAATCTCAAGTCCCTTGCATAATACTAATTTCAACCTAATCATTCCTCAAATCTCTTTCTGCTTTAGTGAAAAAACTCTTCCATGCTAAAAAGTTTAGGAAGGGGAGTCGCTCATGAGTTGAAAGATATCCTAGCCCAACAAGAAGCTGCACATAGCTCAAGGGATGCCTTTAAACATGTTGCCTGGGAAATATCCAAATATATGAATAAATTTGATGGTTCCACGAACCCATATGAGTTCATGCAAGTGTTTGAACAATGTTGTGATGCATTTGGAGCTACTAACTGCTCGTCTACGGTTTAAGCTTTCACATTATGCTTAACGGCGGGTAAAGCCAGTCAATGGTTTACGACACGGCGGCCTGAAATCAAAGTGCATTTCAGAACTTTGAAGGTAGCTTTCATCTACGGGTTTTCAAGGCGAGGTCACTAATGGCATGCATCATGTGAACTTTACTCAATATTGAGTAGAAAATGGATGAAACCATACGAGATTTTATCCTTTGGATAGAGAAACTCTGGATTCACAGTGTGAACTATGGAAAATTTGAATGACGCTCAATGGAAATGATGTTGTATGATGGGGATAAAGAAAAATGGTTTGCACAATTTGATCCATGTATCAAATCCTGAGACCTTTGACCAATGTTGCAAAGAGGCTATCCGATTGGATGACAACATGTTAGATGATAACCTAGAAGTGGAAAATCCCTCAACCAAACAAAGGGTTGTAAAAAATAGATTTTGCTCAACACTCAACAACTTTACACTTCTTTGATAGGAAGAGAAATCTAGGATGAAAAAGGAGCTAAATATAAACAAAATCTGAAACCTCTTCCACCTAGGGGCATAAAGCCAATACTTTTGTATTCCAATCATTGCAAACAAGGTCATGAAACCCTACTTTGTCCTAAGGTTTGTGTGACTGAACCAACTAAACCACAAACACACGTTGTGCACCATCCTTGTTTGATTGGTACATCATCTTTAACTCAGCAAAATTCTATTCAAATAAATCATCACAAGACACAAAACCCTCAAACCCAAGAACTCACATTAGAAAGTTTGGTGCCCTTGGCCCAGAATGTGACCAAAAAGGGAAAATTTGTAAAGGATGTAACAAGACCATCACTGTAGTGCTTTTACTATCGTGGACCACACAAGATAGTCGATTGCCCTATCCAGGACACCTCGTTCTTGAGCGATCTTGACACTTTGAAATCCCTATGTGAGCAATGTGCATTAAATCAGTTGTTTAAGGACTATCCAAACTGAACATAAAAATACCAAACACAATAGAAGCTACATCGCTCAACATTGTTAGTGTGCATAGTGGTACAGCTAACCACCATACCATTAAATGTACTAACACGACTGCAAGTTAAGGTGCAAACCAAAACAAAATCTTCCAATGCTGAAACTTCCAAATGGGTCGAGGAAAATGTTGTGACATCAGATCAATGGAGACAATCCAAAGTTGAAGGATAAATCCCAAAAATCGAAACAAAAATAAAACGGAGACAAACAAGCCTCAAACCAACCCAAAGCTCAACCACAGAAAAGCGATTTGGAACCTTAGAAACCAAGCAAAACTAAGGACAAGAAAAAGGTGGACAAACTCAAATGAGAATAGGAAAATAAAAACAGTCTCACTAAAGGGACTTAACTCTAAATGCAAGAACATCCACTCTACAAGAAACATCAAAACTTGTAAGTGAAACTATTGATGTTGATAGGAAAAAACAAGTTCCTTTTTTGCTAGTAGACAAAGAGACTCGGACGCAAGTGCTACATGGAGGGACATAATAAAAAACCCAAAAAAAAACTTTGCCACATGTGCCACCACATGGGAAAATGAGAAATTAGAAGCATGTGCACCCTTCCAACCAAATGAAGAAGAATTAATCACAACTGAAAATTTTGGAAATGAAACATGGGCGAGCAGGGTGAGATTGGTTGATTGGTGCATCCCATTTACTCCACCCCAATGACTTCTCATCAAAGATTCACACAAGAGAAACAAGAACAAATGGATGTTTCAATCTCCCTTTCAAAATGAGCTAGATTTGCCAAGTGAAACTCAACCTTTAAGACAAGGTCATTGGAGAGAACTCACTCCACCCCAATGACTTCTCAAAGTTTCATGCAAGAGAAACAAGAACAAACAAACGTTTATCAATCTCCCTTTCAAAATAAGCCAGATTTTCCAAATGAAACTCAACCTTTGAGACAAGGTGACTGGAGAGAACTCAATGTGTTGTATGGAGGGGGAACGATGTCATTGGCTTATTGCAATGGATAAACTAGAAAAAAATGAAACTGAAAGTATGCAAATGAGACACAAATGTCAACACAGCCAATGGAAAGGATTAAACAATATACATCTTTGTACATAATTAGTGTTGTGGACCCTAACAATGACCTTCAAACCCTTGATCAACCCTCGATGCATAAATGTAGACTTGAAAGTACTCTAGAAGACTATGAGCCGAGGGTTGATGATCAAATGATGAAATCTAGAAGTGAATGGGCATCATTCATTGAAACATCTATGCTACCTCTTGAGGATCCAATCAATGTTTGGCTAGATTTTCTAGTGGGTAAAAATGTTCAACGAAAACAAGCTATGATTAGCCTTAACGCTACTCACAATACTATTTCAGAAAGAATTTGGGCATCTTTAGGCAAACCCATGCTTACTCCTAGATAAATGAATGTGCTAGATGATGATGGACAAGACCTTAAAGTATGGGGTTATTTTTCTCACACAATTATTACTCAGGATGATAGCATCGAATGTGAATTTCAAGTTTTCCCTAAGGAGCTAGAAGAGGTTGTCCTTGGTGGTGATTAGTTGGTTAACACTTGGTACTCCATTGATGAGAGCAAGCTAACTTCTACACATTGCTCTTATGACTAGATGAAACCTTTATTGAAAGTGAAAATGTAGAATCTAAACTCATCTTACCAAAGTCAAGATAGCTGGAAGCTGAACGCTTCAATGATCACGAAGCTCGCTGAAGCTCCCGCCTCCCCTCTCCCTGCTCGTGGTTCTGCATAGCGCCTATCGCCCCCCCTGCCTGCTCGCCCCCCACCTTCCCATCGCTCCTTCCCCCCTCCGCCTTCCCTACATTGCCCGCCGCCTGTTTTTTTAGCCCCCCCGCCTGCTTCCGCTGCTGCGCCCCCCCTTTTCTGTTCCGCCTCGCTTCCTCTCCTCGCGCCTTCCCCCTTGTCTTCGTGCCCCCCTCCCCTCTGCTGCGCCTCATCCCCCCCTTCCGCCTGCTCGCTTCCTCCCTTCCCTCTTGCGCGCAGCCCCCGCCTTCCCCCTTTTTTAGGGTTTTTTTTCCTCTCTTTTTTCTCCTTTGCCTTCTCCCACCCCCCCTCCTTCTTGCTTCCGCCCCCCTTGGGGTTTTGTTTTTCCTTTTTCGCTCCGTATCCCGCCTCTCTGTGTGCAGTTCGGTTCCAGCAGGATCCCACCTTCGCCTCGCCTTCGCCGCAGCTTCAGACTCTGATGGAGGCTCCTCCCGCCCTGCCTCAGAGGGACTCATCCGCAGCCCCCTCACCCACCCCTGCTGAGGTCACCCCCCCATCAGGCTTTCTCTTTCGCCGGAAGAGGAAGCGAGCCTCACCGCCGCAGAGGTGGAACGCCTCCAGGCTCATTCCACCATCTGCCGTATAGTCGGCACTCGCCCCAGCAGAGGGGAGATTAGGGATCTTCTTCAGGCCCGCCTTCTTGCAGATGTGGGCAAGATCCTGGATGTACAGCTTCTGGGGGGCCGGGGACATTATCAGATCGAGTTCGAGGCCGCCCAGAGCGTTGCCAAGGTCCTTGCCATGAGTCCCCTTGACATCAGGGGTGCTCGGGCTTTCTTCAGACCTTGGCAGCATGGATTTGACCCAGCAGCGGCGGCGTAGCAGGGAGAGCACCTCTTCCATGTTACAGTTTGTTTCCCTGGTCTCAGCTGGGAGTATCTTCCGCTCCTCTCCAGGCTCGAAGCATTGGTGGGCTCGGTACTAGAGACGGGCCCCTCAGCAGCTTCAGTGGTGGCCAGAGCAGCTGGGCTACCTTCGGTCAGTGTTGGTGTCTGACATCTCCTCCCTTCCTAAGGTCATTCAGCTACCTAGGATAGGGGGGGTGGATAGATCAGAGAGTGGAGTTCTCGGGGCTCCTGAACCAGTGCTTCATTTGCAGGCAGGTCGGTCATCTGGCCAAGGCCTGCCCTCGCTGGAGACCTCGACCCTCACCACAACAGCAGGCTACTGATGGCCCGCCCACAGATTCGGCTCGGCAGGCCTCCGGGACACCTGCTCAGGCCACAGAGACCTCGGAGTGGTAGCCTAGACAGGGGCGCCGCCGAGGGAGACAGCCACAGCAGCACGCCCAGAGACCGCTACAGCAGCAGCCACAGTCTCAGCCTCACTGGGTTCCCGTGTGAGGAACAGCTTTTCTCCCCTTTCAGGAGGAGACCCCTGCAGCGACTGAGGACCAGGAGATGCCAACTCCCCCTCCTTCACCCCCCCACCCCCGTCCCCTCTCCCACCGCCTCGCTTCCACCATCGCCTCCTCCCGTCCCCGCTCTAGTTTCGGCAGCGGCTCCCTCTCCACCTCCCTTGCATCCCCCTCCTCCCCCTCCGCCTGCCTCACCTTCCTGGGAGGCCCTGGCAGTTCCCTGGCGCTCACCTGCAGTCCCCGGAGAGCGCTGAGCACTGACCTCGCTCGAGCATCACAGAGGAGACCTATGCCAATTAGGGCCTCACGGATTTCATCTATCCGCAGTCGGCTGAGTCGCCTTGGCAGTAGACAGCGCTCGGAGGCTTTTGATTATACCTTCACACGGCTTTTTGGAGCAGAGGGCCCCCATGAGCCAGCACCCATTCGAGTTCATGTAGTGATACCTCCGGCCCGCGGGGAGGAGGCACTAGACTCAGCGGTGGCCTTCTCGTTCCCTCTATGTGGACCTTGTGACCGGGAGTGGACTCTAGAACTCGCTCTCAGCACTTTGAAGACTCAGGCAGTTGAGTTTTCTCATCACATGAGCGATCTGGAGGTGACAGATGTGATAGGCCGACTTTGGGAGTTGGCTCATTTTTTCTTGGATCCCGGGAGTGTGGATACCTCAGGGATTCGGCATTTGGTCGTGCGCATAGTGGCAGACTTGGCACGCGACCCTGGATATGTGAGTATACACGAGGTTGCTCTGTCAGAGCAGGAGGCAGTCGCCATGGGCCACAGCCCCACTGGCACCTGATCCGGGATTCTTGCAGTACACCGGGTGGGCAGATTCGTAGCCGTTCAGATGGGGACTACTCTCCATCCACGAAGGCCTGCCGTACGGCTGAGACAGCATCCACCTCAGCAGGGCATCCATGAGGATCATCTCATGGAATGTACAGGGCCTTGGCGGAGCACACTTTATACGCTATCGAGGTTGCTTGAGGCAGGAGCTTCAGAGATGCCTGGTTGGTGGCAGCATTGATATTTTGATGATGTAGGAGCACCACTTGGGTGAGAGCAGGATCCGGAGATATGGTTCGGTGATGCCTAGTAGATGGGACACTTTTTGGTCTGCACAGGGTTTGGTCCTTTGGGTGGACAGGGAGGAGTATGCATGGTTATTGCAGATGTATGGCGGCAGCCATTGTGGATCGAGGGATCATTGTGCCTGGTAGAGCACAGTATGTCATTTTGAGGATGCATGATGAGCTATTGGGTGTGCTCAACATCTATGCGCCCAATCATGCTAGTGCCAGAGCAGAGTTCTGGACTCAGGTTACAGATGCATTGCCAGAGGCCGCACATTGGTGTGTTGGGGGAGACTTCAACATGCTTGAGGACCCGGCAGATAGGGTGGGAGGCAGTCATGTTACAGTGCACGGCACGGAGCTTGCATGTCACTGAGGATCACTGATGCATGGCAGCATGGGGCTTTCTCCCGGTCTCAGGACAGTCTTAGTTTCTCTCGGTCAGATCGCCAGCAGGGAGGGACTAATCTATCACGGATTGATCGCTTTTATGTGGGCGACTGGTTAGGGGAGCGAGGGGGCTCCGTCGGCATTCTCGCTGCTGGCACCTCATTTTCAGATCATGCGCCAGTTATATTGACATTGGAGGAGGGGACACGGGAGCCCAGCTTGCAGTTGAGGATCCCAGAGAGGGTACTTACAGATCCTAGTCTCGCTGAGGACATTGAGAGAATCTGGCATGATAGTCAGTGCTCTGACCAGGATGCAGCGGGCCAGTGTGCCCAGGGACTCATTGATCTTAGCTCTTTTCTACACGCTGCAGCTTTGACACGACTGGGAGAGATTCGCGAGCGGGAGCAACGGCTGAGACGCAGCCTTGCTTCGCTACAGCACCTTCAGGAGCAGCAGCCTGCATGTGAGTGGGTGGCGTCCCAGCTGAGCCAGGCACGACAGGAGTTTAGAGAGGTAGAGGAGCAGAGACATGAGTTTTACTATCGTCGTCAGGCCTCTCAGTGGACGCAGCTTGGTGATAGAGTGACTGGAGAGTTTTTTGAGATCACTGGACCCCGTCATGCGCGAGCAGGAGTCCGCCAGCTTGGTAGACCGGATGGATCGATAGCTACTGAGCTCGGGGAGATCAGAGCCATTGCTACTGCATTTTATAGTGACTTGCTTTCAGCGGAGCCAGCCACTGAGGATTGAGATGTTTGCAGACAGACTGTGTGGGCCCATGTGCAGAGGAGGGTCACAGACCATATGCGTACAGTTCTAGGTGCGCCTCTGTCAGAGATTGAGCTTGCCGAGGCCTTGAGGGTCCTGCCGTGACATAGTTGCCCAGGGGAGGACGGCGGCCTTTTTTATGCGCTATTGGGACCTTTTGGGGCCAGGCCTCCGCAGGGGCTTTCAGCATGTTTTGGACACTGGGGTGATGCCGCAGAGCTTTTCAGAGGGCTTGATCTATCTTATCCCCAAGGGGGAGGGAGTATCAGATGACATTCGGCATTGGAGGCCTATTACGATCCTCAATACTGTCTATAAGGTCTTGGCAAAGGCCTTGAGTTTGAGGATCCAGCCCTTCCTGGGGGAGTTGATTCATGCTACTCAGACAGGATTTGTCAAGGAGCGCAGTATCCTTGACAACATCTTTACTTTCTGGGAGGCGACAGCCCGAGCTAGATTTCTTGGCGAGGACTTGGTCGTGATGCTTTTCTCGATTTTGAGAAGGCATACGATAGAGTTGATTGGGGTTTCTTAGAGGGCACTATGCTTCGCCTGGGCTTTGAGCCAGGATGGATCAGAGGGGTGGCAGCTCTGTATTCCACAGCTCGCAGCCAGGTGCTGATTGCAGGAGGACGGGGGCCGAGTTTTGAGCTGACCAGATCAGTCCGTCAGGGGTGTCCTCTCGCCCCTTTCCTTTTTCTCTTCTTTGCGGAGGCTATGAGTATGTATTTGACGGCAAAAGAGGTTGGTTTGAGAGGACTGCAGCTCCCAGTCCAGGGGGAGGACCTGCTTGATGCTGAGTTTGCAGACGACACGGGCTTATTTTTGCATGGCCATGAGGCCAATCTTATTCGGGCTGAACAGTCGCTCCAGGTTTTTAGTGCAGCTTCGGGAGCATTGATCAATTGGCGCAAGACAGTGGCCTTTTGGATCAGTAGTGCTCCCACTCCGGCATGGAGCCCGGACCCCGGTTTTAGATGGATTCCTCCAGGCACAGCAGTGCGGTATTTGGGATGCCAGATTGGCCTAGATTTGTCACCTGAGCAGCAGATTGCCCCGCTTCTTCTGAGCATTCGGAAGAAGCTATTGTACTGGAGTACAGCTCGACTATCCTTGGCTGGGAGGGTGGTGGTGGCAAATCAGCAGGTGCTATTAGCGACCATGTGGTACATTACGTCTTGCTGGATTTTCTCGAGCTCTTGCATCAGCCACGTATACAGAGGCTGATCAGGAACTTTCTGTGGTCTGGGAGGGACGGTCAGCCAGCTCGGGCAAAGGTTGCATGGGCAGTTATTACACTTCCGCTGGCTCAGGGCGGTTTGGGCATTATAGATCCAGTCGATCAGAGTAGAGCCTTATTGGGGAAGCTTATTGTTCGGGGGTTGCTTCCAGGCGCGCTGAGCCTTGGAAAGAGCTCCTCTTGCAGCGACTGCAGG
Organism: Cibotium barometz; assembly: GCF_041138505.1. Classification (NCBI taxonomy): domain Eukaryota; kingdom Viridiplantae; phylum Streptophyta; class Polypodiopsida; order Cyatheales; family Cibotiaceae; genus Cibotium; species Cibotium barometz. Next base: position 14,822,659 of record NC_141102.1, on the reverse strand, counting down.
CTCGGGCGCCCCCAGCAGGGGGTACTTGGGCACCAGAGATTCGCTGGATCTTCATAGAGATGAGGAGGACATGCCTCAGTAGAGGATGGGAGGATAGATTTGCTTTGAGTATCCTGAGAGCTTGGGAGCTGCTGAGACCGGGGCTCTCTCAGCGGCCTCCTTCTTGTGTTGAGGAGCGGGCCAGGCAGCCGCTCATCTGGAGCCCAGCGGTTCGCACGGAGCAGGGTCATATGCTGGGTTCTCGGCCTCGTGTAGCCTGGGGACCTTTAGCGGCAGGCCCAGCTCGTAGTTTTGGAGACTGGCAGGCTTTCTGTAGTCTACCATAGGAGATCCAGGTGGAGAGGCTGAGTCACTTCAGAGGGGGGTTGATTATGAGGGATGATATACAGGAGGCACTCACAGAGGAGTGGTTCACGCCTCTCGAGCCAGTGGCCCCACGGTGGATGGGAGCCTTTACACAGTTGGAGATCCTGATTGCTGTCAGAGCTAGCACTGAGGATGGCAGATGCCTCTACTATGAGATTCAGGATGAGGGCAGGCTCCAGAGAGTGGAGGTGGAGTCGCCTTTGGTTGCAGAGTGCACCTTTCAATCAGAGGATTCGGGTAGTGGCCGCCGCTTCTCGGAAGTGGCATATTGACCCCGACCCTGCTGATGTGCTCCCGGAGGATTGGCGCATATGGGCATATGCAGCGCACCCCTTGGCTCGGCTACAGTGGGACCCCGGGGAGTACGAGTGGCATGATCCTTATGCATCCCTTGAGGCCACAGAGATCACCTTTTTCCAGTATACTGTTCGGCTGGGACGGCATATTTCTCCAGCGGCGGCAGCGGGGCATTGGCGACTATAGGGACTCTCACAGGAGTTCCTGGAGGATTTCTGGGCTCGGCTCTGGGCTAGTCGGCAGGCCCGCAGGATCTCGACTTTTTAGTGGCTGGTCGCCCCCACAGGGGCTCAGCAGTTGGCACTTGGCTTGTTTACAGCGAGCGGTCTTCCGACGGCCTGCGTCCCCGATGCGGCCACCCTATGGAGACACAGAGACATTGCCTTTGGGACTGCCCTCAGGCACAGCAGATTTGGCTGCAGATGCTGCGTATTTTGGCCCCCCTCTCTCCAGAGGATATGTTTACGTGGGGTGCCGCTGCTTGGTCGACTTCGTTAGGGCTTGCTATGGGCTATGAGATGGAGCAGGGCAGTCAGGCCATCAGATTTATTAGGGGCCAGCCTCGCCTGGTTCTGGCACAACCGGATTTCTCGTCCGCCAGAGCTGGACACAGGAGAGAGATTTACGATGGGAGCTCCTCAGGCAGCCTCACCATCTGGTTCACCTGGAGGGCCCGGTGCTTTACGGCCTTTGAGGGGAGATTGGAGCCACCAGCAGAGACTGTACGGGGGATTTGGCAGGAGTTGATCCACACCCTGCGAGGACAGTACGACCACATCCAGGAGACTCGGATGAGGCGATCTTACGGCGCCAGGCCTTTCACACCACTTGGCGCTGTGGCCCTTTCTACACCTTACACACGGGATCCCCCCTGTTGGCACTACAGGCCACCTGTTTGGCTCTCCCCCCCCTATTGTATGATTTAGCCGCTCAGTTCTTTGTACTGATGCTTGTATTTTGCAGCACCTAGGGAGAGTCTCCCGGGCTGCCATGATGTATTCGCTGCTCTATCTCTCTTAGGAGCAGGAGAGATCTTTTGTAGCCCTACGGGCGTTTTATATAACTAATGAAAGGATTTTTTCTCGAAAAAAAAAAAGATAGCTGGAAGCTCCACACGTTAAGCTTCAAAACCTAAAACTCCAAAATTTGAACCATTCCAATGGATTCCTAGATTAGAAATTGGCTTTGAAATGAGTTTGGGAGTCCAAACCATCCAATCTTAAATCTATCATTACAGGCAACACAATCTCATGACATATGAGCTATGGCATTGCATAGACTAACCGAGCTTACAGGCTCATGACTGGATTCCGTGGATTGACACTCAAGGCATGCCATGTCTATGATTTTTTGAATGCACAATTTATGTGGAGTCTAACCTCTTGAAATGTAAGAATTATGTGTTATACTATGTGTTAGAAGTGAATTTAATCCTAGGAAGGGATTGGGCTACCTTTGTGCAAGCTATACTGAACTTCATTTGTCGGAGGTGTACCATGAAGATTTCTATCAAATAAGTAGTGGTGCCATTCTGTGACAAGGACGAAATAACACTCAACGCACATTATAACCTTGTTCAAAAGAGAAAATTGGCTTCTACATCAAGAGCCACTCCTTCTGAAGGCCCACCCTCTCCATCGAACATCCTTTGTGATGGACTCACTATATCCCTAAAGAAGGAACCAATCCCAAATCTACATATTCATAATGTAGATCTTCATAAAGGTGCCCATTCCATTTCTTCAAAACTTGGTGTAAAGGCCACATATTTTGAAGAAAATGTTGCCTGTGATACAACCACTATGTCTCAAGAACCTCTTCTACAATTGTCACTAAGGACACAACACAAAACCTTGTCTATAAAATAACCATTCCAAGAAACAATTCCCAATCACCAATGGTCAAAACCTTATCTAACAAAGAACCCGGTGATGAAGTTTCTACAAAAAAGGACAAGTCCCAAGCGCCATCATCGACGCAAGAAAATACTCATACCAAGGGATCCTCATCATTAATAGCCCTTCTCCAAAACCCTTGGCCATAACAACTAAGGTTAGATGACAAAGGAAAAGTTATCATCGTGGCCTCGTCATCATTAATGACAACCCCTCTTGCATTCCTAGAAGTTGCAATCACAAAAAAGATTGACTTCATGATTGGCTCATAAAATTCAAGACATAGCCTCATTATCCAACAAACCCTCTCTGTTGAAGCCCCAAACCTCATCATCAATGCTGCCACAACCCATAAATAACCTCACCAATTCATATTAAAGTAGGTACAAGAGCTTCAATTCAATCAAGGATTCTTTGCCGCCATGAAGATCATCAACATATTTCCAAGGCATCAAAAGGTGGGTGTGGAAAAGCAACTACTTCAAGCACAAGGACTCTATGAGGGTAGTAATCCTATTTGGCTCCCTAGTCAAACCAAATAGCGTTCACATGGAGAAATTCAAAGGCCTAACAAAAAGAAGAAAATAGGGTAGCGTCAACAATGGAATTCAAAGTGATTACACACAAGAAAATACCAATAAAAGGAAATACGGATTCCAAGAGTATTATTGCAAACCCAAGGCTACCATGCTGGTGGGGGGTTGCACTAGTAAGAAACCCTATGTATCACGTGTGTTTAAAGGGTATTAAAAAAACCCCTTACTTATGAATTTCTCATGAGAATAAAATGATCTCTTTTTTTCAATGGACTTATAGGTTTTTTTTCAAAATTGATTAAAAAAACCAATTTTGTAAATATATTTCTATAAAATTTTCTTAAATTTTTGAATTAAAAAAAACCTTCATTTGAACTCACGTGGTGTATACTTACATATTTTTAGGTGAACCCCCCAAGGATCCCAAAAAGGCAAACCACACTCCCAAAGAAGAAAAAATCTGCACCCAAGAAGAAGTCTACACAAAACAAAATAACCTATCAATCAAGGTACAATGTTCGATACCCAAGAATTCATAATGATGGATACTCACAAACCTAATTTAGGCTTAGGGATACTATAGAGGTAATACCATCATATGGGTGCCTAAAGATGTCAACAAGTTTAATCAGGTTTCATCATTAACTTCAACTCAAGGAGCCCATAATAATTCTATAGTATGGAGACCAAAGCAAAAAAACAACCTAACCACATGGATAACTCCACTTACCTACTCTAGAATGACTTGCCCATCATTTCATCCAAAAAGGGAGGTAATTGGAGATATCTCCAAAGATCCTCTACATGAAACCACTCTTTAAACCAGTAGTAGCCACAGCACAGCTGAGCATGCAGAAGCTCAGTTAGGCAGCAGAAACAAGTACCTACACTCCTAAAAAGGTTGGAAGACACAAGAATCCACTACTCACATGAGTGTAAAATCACAATCGAGGAGCCACAAGAATCATTGCCTCAAAAGGAAAAATGCCATAAGAACCTACCATAAAGTGTAACAAGAGTGCTTAATAGCCTAAGAAGCATTTGGGATGTATAGAATGAATGAGTCAACAAGTGCTACCAAGTAGCCAGTTTCAAGAAAGTGCTACCAAGTAGCCAGTTTCAAGGAAGAGATACAATTTTACTCTCAACAAATACAACCAAGTACAGTCAACAAGTGCTACCACCACAGGCAATCGGTTTCAAGGAAGAGATACGATTTAACTCTCAAATGCAACCAAGTACGTTTCTATTGGCTAAAAGTGCAACAATCAAGCACTTTTCATTGTGATTCTTGAGAAATCACGGCCATGATTTCTACACCTACAAAATCATGGAAGCTAATACTCACTCCAATGTGCAACCAAACAAGGTTTTCTCATCATATTTCCAATCCAAGAAACCATTATTCTGTAATTCATACAATTTCATCACCGTGATTTGTAGAATCATGCCTATGGTTCATTCCTAAACAAGATATTCTTCAATGCACCTATCATCCTTGTCTAATGCAATTAACGGAAGCAATTGCTCAGTGAGTGCACTTTTACTCACCCACTGGTGAAAACCTCATTATCGACACCTTCCAGGTACATCTGTGTACTAGGGAATAGTGATACATCGTCAGATTTTGAGTCAATGGAAGGATCCCCAATCCCAAGAAGTGAAAACCCTAACCAGTTCACACATGGAGCCCCGTACACGTGGCATATCTAGTATTACCATTCCTAGAGGGGTAACATCTCATTCTAGTGCACCCATATGACTAAAGCACCTATTGGGCGCCAGTAGGGCACACACCTTATGTAGCACATATACCCCCACCAAGGTTTAGACCAATGCATCCTCATGCATTGCCACGTGTTGCATCTCCATCTACTCCTATCATTGCTCCTCTTATGCCAGCACTAGCTCTACCCACCAACCACAGATCGAGTTGCTTTTGCACAGGCCTTGGGAAGAGTGGTAGCGGAAAGCATAGAACCTGTTGTGAGAGATGGTGGTCAACAAAGCCATGGAAAGGTTGCCCAAATAGCCAAGCTAACTCATAAATTCACTAGAAATGATCCTAGGAGACATTTGAAAGTATTTGATCAAGTGTGCGAGGCCCTAGGAGAATGAAATGAGGTTTCCAAGGCCAATGCCTTTAGTCTAACATTAGACGGTGGGGATTGCTATAGAACTCTCAGGGTCGAGGAACGCTTGAACTTCACCACTATTAGGAGATTGTTCTTGAAGCAATTTGTGCGTAAAGGAGTCTTATGGGGTGTAGCTTCACAGCTCCATAAAGACGAGAGGGAAGAATTGGAATCAGTTAGAGATTGCATTAGCCGCTCAAGCATTTGAACTCTGGTTGCCTTCCGCATGAACCATTAGGAATTTTTTGGACCCAAAGAGGGCCTCTTGGATTAACTTTTGATTAGGAATGGACCAATAGGAAGAGGGCTGAGTGCACATTTTTGACTTCTTTGACCCTAGGGGGCCTAGGCTTTGGTTTGCTAATGGGGCCTAATTACTACTCTTGTCCTCCTACCTCTTGGGCCCAAACTTAGAGGTCCCCCCACCTAGAATCACGTAGATTAAAAACCCTAAAAATTAAAAATTTTTAATTTTTTTTCCCAAAAGTGGGTTTTCCCTCTCAAACTTCCCCCCAAAACACTCTAGGTTTGGAAAGCTCATTTTGAACCTCTTTCTTCCTCTTCTAAGCTCTCCATTCCTGCAGAAACTCCATACCTCTCAAGCTCTCCCTCCTTGTCAATCTCTCTCAGTCGTCTCAAGCTCCATGTCCCTCTTTCTTCCTTTTCTAAGCTCTCCATTGATGCAGAAACTCCATCCCTCTCAAGCTCTCCCTCCTTCTCAAGCTCCCTCCCTCTCAATCTCCCTCTCCCTCTATCTCAAGCTCCCTCCCTCTCCATTGCTGCAGAAACTCTATCCCTCTTTAGTCTACTCTAGGTTCAGGAAGCCTATTCTCAAACTCTAACCCTCTTTTAAGCTTTCCATTGCTGCACTGAAAACCCTGAACGTTCTCTCCTCTCCACTCCTTTGTTGTAAAACGAGCTTTTCTTTTCCCTTCTTCTCTTTTCTTACCACCATGGCCTCTTCCAGTAATGTGAGAAGACCTAGGGGAGAAGGTGGAAGAGCTTGTGCTGCATAACACAAGAGATGAGAATAGAGTTTGGGCTCCAACAAGATTCAGGGTTGGGGCTTGGGTCTACATGCATCCAAGCTCTAAGGGACCACATCGAGTGCGTCAACTGGGGAATATGCTACATCATTGGAAGGGGTGGCTACAAGGCTTCAAGCATACTAATAAGGAAGGACATAGTGCGACATGTGTATACCCTTAGAGACCTGTACATTCAAGGCCACAATGACCAAGGTTTCCTTCAAATTGTCAGTGTAACATAAACACAGCTTTAACAAAATGCTAATATTGGATTTTTTCTTTCAAATTTTCTTATGATTCTCCATTTTCTTGTCTCTCTGCAGATATTTTCCCCTCTAATTATGTTGAGGAACAACCACTCCAAAGCCTAGCTAGAGTTTTATATGCTATGCATGCATCCATTATTGGAGAAGCAATGTTTGTATCTCAAAGCCCAAGTGATCTTGTACAGAACAATATCTTTTTTGTTTTCTCACTCATATTTTGTAGATAAAAAACCAGGTTTATTTGGCAAGCTAGAAGAGATCCCCAACCCCCCTCTTAACAATCCCGAATGGCCCAAACCTGATGCTTGGACCATCTTATGCTTAAAGTTTAAGATGGTAAGTGATATCAAGACATCACACTCAAGTTTTCAAAGGCATCTAGGTTAGTAGGGCTAAATTGGTTTTGTCCTTTACATGTTTTTGTGCACATGTTCAATTCCATGCCAACGCACCAAACAAAAACAATGTATATTTGTAAGGAGGTACGGTCTGACCTCATTCAAGGATTACTAGGAGAGGGTTGGGAGGTTAAGGGGTCACATCAAGGTGATGTGTACAAGTGCAATGTAGTAGATTCTACAGTGTCTTTCAGGTTCTTGAAGATATGCTCTATTTTGTACATGCGTCTGCACTACCAAAGATGGATGCAAAAGCACAGGACATGGATCCCACTTCAAGCCTCAGAAGAAGAAATTATGCCTATTGAGGTAGCTGTGATGATGCAAAATGGATGGATTGAGCGAGTGGCAGCAGAAGCAAGCAAGCATTGGAGCCTAGACCTACGTTGTTAGGTATTTTTTGGTAATATTTTCTTGGCATGTGTACACACTCATGCATGGCATTTACAAATAAAGGGTGTCCATCTCCAAGGGCTAAAGGGGGTATAAGGCCACATGTGAACGGATCTAACAAAAATATGCAATGTGTACAGTTAGTTGTTGGTTTACCTTGATAAATGGGAAATGAAAGGGGTGTGAAATGAGAATCAGTTTCACAAGGTAGGTTTTAGCACTATCATATGTGGACAAGTTTGTTGACAAATAATGTGAGCATGCAGAGCACTATTTTTTAAAGCTAGACAGGGACCCGTTAGAGGAGGTCTGCTACAGTACCGGTCCTTGGCATTTCATGGGAAACAAAGGTATGTGTGGTCCACAAGATGTTATTAAAATGGTGCAAAGTCTTCCTTAAATGCAAGAGTCACCCTGGGATTTAATACAAGGCTTGCTAAAAATAGAAGGTGGCCTTGGATTGCTTCAAAAGATTCTTCAACTAGCCTCGATTGTCAAAGAAGCGCAGCGTGGAGGTGGGGGTGAACTCTCTGGCAACCTGACATACCTTGGAGTATTACGAATAGTATAATATTTTTTTGGTTGAACGGGCAGCGCAGCCCATGTGTATAAGAGGAGGGGGAGAAAGCATGAAAGAATAGGGGGGAGCTGTAGTTTCAGTTTTGTGATAGGGAGAGCTCGTTGTTCTGATGCTCTCAGATAGCCTGCGCAGCCCATGTGTGTAAGAGGAGAAACGTAGCCTTTGTGTGAGAAGGCGCAGTCTTCTAGGTGTGTGAGAGCCCGTGTTTTTTTCCCTATGTGTAAGAAGCTGCTCTTTGTGTTTGAGAGAGAAAGGAGATGAGCTCGTTTTTTTTGAAGAGAAGTACTCTCAGACAGCCCACGGCACTCCAGTTTGGGTGAGAGGAAGTGCTCGTTTTTTTTGTGTGGGAAGGAGCTCTCAAGGAGAAGCGCAGACATGTATATAAGAGAAGCTGCGCAGTACTCTCTATGTTTGTGTGTAGGAGGGGAGGAGAAGCTGCAACACAACCTGTATGAATGAGGAGAAGGTGCCACGCATAAAGAATGCAGTTTTCTGTCATGATGACAGCCCATGCATGTAAGTGACGGCTGGCCAGTTTTTGTTCTCTTTTTGTGAAATAACTCATATATATATGAGGATCACCATCCTGTGGCTTTGGAAAACCCATGTATATGACAACCAGCTCTCTGTTTTTGTGGAAAGCTCATGTGTATGAGAAGGACAGCCCTCTGGTTTTGCTTGAGAGAATATGTATGTATGGTGGTACGTTTCTTCAACAGACAGAGTGAAGACCATAAAGTGATTGTGTCTCCTAGTCACACACTGCTTGTTGCCAGGTTTGGAGAATTGAAGTTCCTTACTGATGTTGTCTTTTCTTGGGAAACTGAAGTTTTGCAGAAAGCTCATACTTGATGGAATGTAACCTTGTTTATGTCAAGTGGTTCTCTCACCATTTCTCTGTGGTTATCATTTTGCTTATGGCTGTGAGTCTATTTCATAATGAGGGTGCACCCCTATATGCATATGAATCAATTGAGTAAAGGGTGGCAGATGTTGATGTGCCCATCTCCCCTTGCATGTCTTGATCAAATGTATGTAGGCTTTCTCCAGTTGCTTGGAAAATTGAATGAGGGTATAGACAAGTTTCATGCTTGAGATGTTAAATGTTGTGTCAGCTCACTGAGTAGTTGACTGGTGCCCCTTTTTCTTGATGTTGGTATGTAATCCGAGCTGTGGAAAGGCATTGCTATAGAGGTGTTCCGTGTCTCTCCGCCTCCCTTCACAGTTTTTGGTGCCCCCACTGAGGAACATTCCAAGAACCTTCAGTTTACTTGACTGAAAACATGTGCATGTGATTAATCTCAGTGAATGACTGTTGTGCCAGGACAGTTGTGTGACAGATGCCTTCTAAATCTGTGCTATATTAGCTTGATTTGACAGCCAATTGAAGTATGGTTTACAGGCTGAAATTCTTGGGATTGGTGCCGTTTCACAGTTGATGTGTTGCCTAAAAATTCTGGTAGAATCGGGAAATTAGCCAGTTGTGCCTCTTGGGAGTTGGATGGCCACTCTCAATGAATAATCACAATGGACCTCAATTTACTCCTTTCCATTTTACGCAAAGAATTCAGATAAATGTTCATGTGGACAGAAAAATTTTCTTTCAACAGCGTATGGCATATATGTTTGGGCCAGAAAGACTGAGGGAAATATTGGAGTCTCCTTTGCCTGTGGTAATTCCGATGATTAACTATGCAAATTCGTTTGATGTGCATGTGTTCATCCTCTTCTAAACCTGAAGTGTTTTGAAGTTTTTTTGAGAATTGAGTTAGTAGAGGGTTTTGTTTTTTTTTTTGCATCTGTGTCAAAAGGGTTTTTTTATCATAGATTGGGTAGCAATGGCTTTCCCTTATCCAAAGTTTCATGGAAAAAGTGATGAGAATGTGGAAGAGTTCTTCGAAAACATGGAAGTTGCGTGCATAAGCAACCATATCCAGATACCCGCTCAAATGTTACGCCTTTTGCAAGATGCACGGAGCTGGTGTAGGGGTTATGAGGAGGCGTTGCAGAGGGCTGATCCACCTATGCCATTGACATGGGATAATGTCCGACAGGCTTTAACAGCACAGTTTGTGAAGGTGAAAGATCCAGACAAAGTTTGGCATGAAATACAGGAATTGAGACAAAGAAAAGCGGAGCCCATTGATGATTACATCAAGAAGTTTTCCATATTATGGGAGAGCTTGTGTCAAGCCTTGCAGCCACAAGTGCCCCCACCAGATATGATGAAGAAGGACTGGTTCTTGGTTGGCCTCAAGGAAAACCTGCGTTGGAGGGTAGAATTGAAGAAGCCAAGAACATACGAGGATGCATTGGAGGTGGCAAGGAACAAAGAGTGGAAGTTGAATAGATTAACTCAATTGGGAGTGAGCTCACTACCTATGGTGTCAGAGATGAAGCAAATGGATTCCATGCAAAGTCGGGTTCCAGAGGAGGTTCATCCGGCAGATGCGGTTTCAGTAGCTACTCAAGTTGTGCCAGCAATGGTCACTACTGCAGCACAAGATGATGAACTGAGGCAGGACTTGAGGCAAGTGGTTGATTTGATGAAGAATCTCAGCCTAAATATGTTAGGTAATGTGGGAAATAATCGAGGTCGTGTGAGACTTGCAAATCAGCCAGGAGGTGAAGGACAACCAAAGAATGGTTTTGGTGGACAGAACAACGGCAGGGGTTGGAGGCAGTTGCCCACATGCTATAACTGTGGAGAGCTTGGCCACATCAGCCCACAATGTGATAAACCACCAAGAATGGGTGGAGATATGTATCCATTGCCTGCACAGTTGCCGAACCGGTCAAATGATTATGGCATTGAGATTAAGGGTGAGGTAGGACCTAGTGGACTGACCAAGGAGGACAAGGGAAAGACAAAAGTGTTAAGTGTGGTCACCTTGGAGAAGGCAGCAATGTTGGAAGATACATTAGTAATGCCTATTGGGAAGAGAACCACAGAGGATAAAGAAGGAAGAAATGAAACAGGTCCCAGTAGGAAGAAAGGGAAGAGTCATGAGGGGGAAGATGTGAAAGCTAAAAGGAAAAGGAGAGCTCGCCGAAAATTTCACGTCTCAGATTTTCCACTAGGGGAAGGGCAAGATAGCTACGACTTGAAACAGGACCTGATCAGTAGGAAGGCAGACGTGACCTTTGGACAACTAGTGGAAACGATACCGAAGCTGAAGCGCCAATGGAAGAAACTAGTCAGCCCGCTGGGGAAGGAACCCAACAGAGGGTCAGTGAGAGTGTTGGCCATTGATGAGTCTTCAGACATTTGTCCCATAGTGGATGTTTGGCACAAGAGGAAGAATCTTGGGCAGGGATACGTGGATGGTGGTGCACAAATTTGTGTAATCACTCAAACATGTGTAGAAAAGATGGGCCTGACAGTAGTAGGAGTTTCAGGATTCCGCATACGACTGGCAAACCATCAAAAGATCAAGTGTCTAGGGGTAGTGAAGAGCTTGGAAATCGAAGCCTATGCAGTCAAAACGGTAGTAGATTTTCATGTAATGCTAGCAGGATTAGGGGCTTATCCTATCATCCTTGGAAGACCATGGCTACGCGCCGTGCGGGCCGTTCAAGATTGGAGACACGGTACAATCAGCTTATATGGGGAGACAGGGGGCAAAAGATTATTTGACATGAGTAGCAGGAAGCCACTAGATGAAGATTATGAAGAAGGGGAGAATTCAAGTGGTGAAGAGTCTTCCACTGTGTCAGATGGGGACAGTGGCACCACCACTATTAGTGAGGAAGAGGTAAATGTGGCATTTCTGATGGTGGACAGGGTCTTTGAACGGACCAGCATAGTCGCATCCATGAAGGGGATTGAAGATGAGTCTAAGGGCCCATATGAGGTGATTGAAGAGCTAATGCAACCCCAGGTGAAGTCATACGAGAAACACGAATTGATGGCCAGGATGATTAGCACAGATCTCTCAGTCGTGGAGAAGGAGAAGTATTTAAAGATGTTGCCAACGTATCCAGATTTATTCATCACATCTTATGAAGAAGTTCGGGGCTTCAAAGGGGAAGATTTGCACATAGAGCTAAAGGAAGGAGCCAAGCCAGTACGTCAAAGATTAAGGAGAATGGGTCCAGAACAGATGAAGGCTTTGCGAGAAAAGGTGGACAAACTACTAAAGGCTGGTTTTATATGCCCTGTGGAGACAACAGAGTGGGTGAGCCCAGTCGTGGTCATTCCCAAAAAGGACGGAAAATGGAGGGTTTGTGTGGATTTCAAACCTTTGAATGCAGCCACAAAGAAAGATCCATACCCACTACCTTTCATTGATCAAATCCTGGATTCAGTGGCGGGTCATGAAAGATACAGTGTGTGTGATGGGTTTTCAGGCTATTTCCAGTTGAAGATTGCTCCAGAGGATCAGAAGAAAACTACTTTCATTACGCCATGGGGCTACTTTTGCTATACAGTACTACCATTTGGGCTAACAAATGGTCCAGCTCACTATCAAAAGAGAGCAAATTGGGCGCTTCTGCCATTCATTGGAAAATGTGTACAGGATTTCATTGATGATTTTTGTGTCTATAGCACACGAATGGATCACTGTGAAAAGCTGGAAATGGTGCTGGAACGATATAATGATTGTGGTGGCCAACTCAATCCCAAGAAGTGTTTCTTTGCAAAACCAAGGGTAAAATTGTTGGGTCATATGGTGTCAGAAAATGGCATTGAGGCTGATCCAGACAAGGTCAAGGCAATCATGCTTCTTCCTTCCCCAGAGTCTACAAAACAGTTGGCAACATTCATTCAGAAGGTAAAGTACATGGCAAGATTCATTTCATTGTCCTCACAGCTTTTATATCCATTACAACAGGTGGCAAAGCATGATCCTTTGCAATGGGATGACAAGTGTGAAGAGGAGTTTCGGAGAGTCAAAGAAGTTTTAGGGGAAATGATAGCGGTGCAGGCTCCAAATTGGGAACAGGTTTTTTATGTGAATCCTTCAGTAGGAGAGGATGCTATTGGTGCTATGTTGCTGCAAAAAGGGAAGGGGAGCCAATATATGCACCCCGTCTATTGTGCTAGTAGGGTAAAGTCAGTAGCAGAGAGGGGATTGTCAGAAATAGAGTTGGTGATGGTAAGTGTGGTGTTTGCTTACCGACGGTTTCGCCAATATCTTTTGACAAAGCCATTTGTATTCCTAACTAGCTACACATTCTTGCCTCAGCTCATCAATGGTGTAAACATGTCTAAGGCAGTGAAAAAGTGGGTGATTGAATTACAGGAGTTTGAGTTCTCTTTCTTGGTGGAAGAAAGCAACAAAGCTACTTTGGCAGACTTGTTAACTTATAAGGAAAACCCTCTGCTTGTCAAAGAGGAAAGTGTTAGAAAGGTAGAAAATGTGGCAGAAGTAAGCAATGCTCATGTTTTGTTCTTTGATGGTTCATACAGGAAGAGCCATGATGCAGCTTCTGGTGGTATAGCTCTTTATGACCAGCAAGGTAAGCTGATTTGTAAAAAGGGATTCAAAGTTGATGCTCATACTAACAATGAAGCAGAGTATTCTACATTGGAAGCAGGGCTAAACATTTGCATTAAGCATGGTGTAAAGAGACTATGCATAAGAAGTGATTCTCTACTGGTGTTAAAGCAAATACTAGGAGTATGGAAGAGCAAAAACCCTGCATTGAGGGACAAGTGTTTCAAGATCAAGAGCTTGTTGAAGGAGTTTGAAGCATGGGGCATTTGGCATGTGGAGCGTTCTCTTAATACAGAAGCACATGAAGCAGCACAGGGAATGATTGGCAAGCTATATGTGTTAAAAGCAGATCTGCCACTTTATCGGGGTCGTGAAAGTCTAACACTGGAAGAGGAGTTTTTGTTGACAGGAGTCATTCCCAAGGACATTGAGAAGGCAAAGAAATATGGGTTTGTACGCAGAGCTTGCAAATACAAGCTCATTGGTGACACCTTATACATGCAAGGGGCTGACTTGGTGTTAAGGCGTGTACCATGGAAGGAAGAGCTGTACAGAGTGCTTGAGGAGAATCATGAAGGGGCATGCGGCGGTGGCCACTTTGCATTTAAAATCACATTGCACAAAATTTTACAGGAGGGTTACATATGGCCAAGTATACAAAAAGATGTGCATCACTGGTGTAGCTCATGCAAAAGGTGCCAAGTATTTGGGAAACGAGTTTTAAAACCAGAGTTGCGCAAGACAATTTTGGCCTTTGACACATTTTTGAGAAGTGGGGAATTGATGCAGTAGGACCATTACCGATTACCAGCAGGGGGAAGAGTTATATTTTGACAGCTGTGGATTATCTTTCCAGGTGGGCAGAAGCTGAAGCAAATTACTGCAAGAGATGTTGCAAAGTTTGTTTATGAAGACATCTGCTGTAAATTTGGGGTGCCCTTGGAGCTTCTTTCTGATCAAGGGCCTGGTTTTAGAGCTGACTTGCTAGAATACTTGTGTGCCAAAATCCGGATTAAGCATAATTTTACTACTCCTTATTACCCACAGTGCAACGGTTTGAATGAAAGATTCAATGGTGAACTTGTACACATTCTTGCAAAGGTGACAGAACATCAGGGCAAGAATTGGGATCTGGAGCTGTTCAGTGCTTTATGGGCTTATCGTACATCAGTGAAGACAAGCACAGGTTTTACACCTTTTCACTTAGTGTATGGCAAAGAAGCTTTGTTACCTGTGGAAGTTGAGTTGCCTGCAGTTAAAATGTTAGAAAAGCTGCTAGGGCCTTCTAGCAACACATTTAAAGAGAGACTCTTACAGTTGCAAGAGGTTCAGCTGGACAGGATGAGTGCCTTGGAACATTATGAGAAGATGCAAAATAGGGCATTGACAAAGATAAATGAGAAGATTAAGAAGAAGGGTATTGAGGAAGGTGATTTGATGCTACGCTATAATAGTAAGCTGGATAAAACCTTTCAAAAGAAGTTCCAAGTGAAATGGGAGGGGCCCTTCAGAGTGATGAATTGCTTTGCTAATGGCACATATCAATTGGCTGACCTTGATGGGACCCACATGTATCAAGGGTGAATGGTTTGCGTCTCAAGCTATATCATGCACGACTGATGATGGTAGACAAGGATGAAAGAATTGAAGTAGTGAAAAACAGTGTCTTTGAGAACATGGCAACATCAGATGCATTGAGTCTTACAACACTGTTTTCTGCTGACCATGAATGATCTAGCAGGCTAGGGGATGGGCAAACTATGTTAGGTATTTTTTGGTAATATTTTCTTGGCATGTGTACACACTCATGCATGGCATTTACAAATAAAGGGTGTCCATCTCCAAGGGCTAAAGGGGGTATAAGGCCACATGTGAACGGATCTAACAAAAATATGCAATGTGTACAGTTAGTTGTTGATTTACCTTGATAAATGGGAAATGAAAGGGGTGTGAAATGAGAATCAGTTTCACAAGGTAGGTTTTAGCACTATCATATGTGAACAAGTTTGTTGACAAATAATGTGAGCATGCAGAGCACTATTTTTTAAAGCTGGACAGGGACCCGTTAGAGGAGGTCTGCTACAGTACCGGTCCTTGTCATTTCATGGGAAACAAAGGTATGTGTGGTCCACAAGATGTTATTAAAATGGTGCAAAGTCTTCCTTGAATGCAAGAGTCACCCTGGGATTTAATACAAGGCTTGCTAAAAATAGAAGGTGGCCTTGGATTGCTTCAAAAGATTCTTCAACTAGCCTCGATTGTCAAAGAAGCGCAGCGTGGAGGTGGGGGTGAACTCTCTGGCAACCTGACATACCTTGGAGTATTACGAATAGTATAATATTTTTTTGGTTGAACGGGCAGCGTAGTCCATGTGTATAAGAGGAGGGGGAGAAAGCATGAAAGAATAGGGGGGAGCTATAGTTTCAGTTTTGTGATAGGGAGAGCTTGTTGTTTTGATGCTCTCAGATAGCCTGCGCAGCCCATGTGTGTAAGAGGAGAAACGTAGCCTTTGTGTGAGAAGGCGTAGACTTCTAGGTGTGTGAGAGCCCGTGTTTTTTTCCCTGTGTGTAAGAAGCTGCTCTCTGTGTTTGAGAGAGAAAGGAGATGAGCTCGTTTTTTTTGAAGAGAAGTACTCTCAGATAGCCCACAGCACTCCAGTTTGGGTGAGAGGAAGTGCTCTTTTTTTTGTGTGGGAAGGAGCTCTCAAGGAGAAGCGCAGACATGTATATAAGAGAAGCTGTGCAGTACTCTCTATGTTTGTGTGTAGGAGGGGAGGAGAAGCTGCAACACAACCTGTATGAATGAGGAGAAGGTGCCACGCATAAAGAATGCAGCTTTCTGTCATGATGACAGCCCATGCATGTAAGTGACAGCTGGCCAGTTTTTGTTCTCTTTTTGTGAAATAACTCATATATATATGAGGATCACCATCCTGTGGCTTTGGAAAACCCATGTATATGACAACCAGCTCTCTGTTTTTGTGGAAAGCTCATGTGTATGAGAAGGACAGCCCTCTGGTTTTGCTTGAGAGAATATGTATGTATGGTGGTACGTTTCTTCAACAGACAGAGTGAAGACCATAAAGTGATTGTGTCTCCTAGTCACACACTGCTTGCCAGGTTTGGAGAATTGAAGTTCCTTACTGATGTTGTCTTTTCTTGGGAAACTGAAGTTTTGCAGAAAGCTCATACTTGATGGAATGTAACCTTGTTTATGTCAAGTGGTTCTCTCACCATTTCTCTGTGGTTATCATTTTGCTTATGGCTGTGAGTCTATTTCATAATGAGGGTGCACCCCTATATGCATATGAATCAATTGAGTAAAGGGTGGCAGATGTTGATGTGCCCATCTCCCCTTGCATGTCTTGATCAAATGTATGTAGGCTTCCTCCAGTTGCTTGGAAAATTGAATGAGGGTAGAGACAAGTTTCATGCTTGAGATGTTAAATGTTGTGTCAGCTCACTGAGTAGTTGACTGGTGCCCCTTTTTCTTGATGTTGGTATGTAATCCGAGCTGTGGAAAGGCATTGCTATAGAGGTGTTCCGTGTCTCTCCGCCTCCCTTCACAACGTCAACACTTTAGCATCATGGGCTTTGACAATGTGGAAGAGTCGAGTTTCAAGTTGATGAGAAGAAAGGTATATTTGATTCCACTACGTCTAGAATTAACCGTTACACTTTCTGGTTATTGTGCCACTTTCTATATTTTTACAGATTGGGAAGCATAAGGAGGGGACAACCATGGTTTCAGAATCATGGCAAATGGGGGACCTTGAATTTTCAACAGCAAGGTGCATAGCCCTACCAACACATAGTAGGCATGTGGAAGAGCTTGAAGATGAACTGAGTATATGGGAAAATAGCCTCTGTTTTTATGCACGTGAGGGGCAAGAGTTTCAGGATTGAGGTGAAGGCAATGTCAAGCTTTCAAGTCAACAAGGAGATGGAGATCAACATGAAGTAAATGTCACAAGAGGGGCAAAAAATGAAGACATTATAACAATTTTAGATTAAATGACATGCTTGTAATTTTGTAGCAGGCTCTTTTTTAACCAATCTTTATTTAATTAAAATCTTAATATTTTTACAAACTGTAATTTTTTTGTCTAGCCGTCTAGTGTGAAAAGGCCAAACTTTAAATTTTAACTATAAATAGCCAAAGGTGCCTTCTTTCTCATTTTCACGCGATAGAAACCAAGCACGAGCTCACACTCTCTTTGCATTCACATGGCTACCCACTTTGACAACTTCTGTGAGTTCCTCTCCACCACCCCGTGGGCGGGCAAGAGCGAGCTCTTTGTCATGTTCTCTCGTGAAGTCGACTTTGAAAAGTCGCTCGCCCTTGCGTCCCAACATTATGAGACGCAGATTGCATACATGGAGCAATACTTGGCTCCCCACTCCATCTCCTTTCCCCATTGCCCCAATGGTCGATGGGTGCCTGTTGAGCTGCTTAAGTACATTCAACAATATGCCCGTCCCTACATCCACCAGTGTGCCTCGTGAACGCACCAAATGTATAGTTCTGATTAAAAAATCCCTTGCCTTCGATGTTTTTGGTTCTGGATTTAGGGGTAAGCTTCTTACTCGTATAGGTATAGCTAAAAGCATAGGCATAGAGGATCCTCAAGAAATAGCCCAATCACTTCTTGAGCATACTCTGCCCACCAATAACAAGAGAAGGAAGCTCAATATTATAAGAAAGCTTTTGTAAAGATGATGTATCACTTCTTATTATGAATACAATACAATACAATTTTTGCAAACTTATTTTCATCAAGTATATCATTATTTTTTCTAGTTTGTACCATCAATGTTTTTGTGAATGCATCAGAAATGACCCTGGGAGCCCAGGGGAGCAGTGCCAAAACAGTGCAAATTTTGTGCCTGCACCACTGTTGTAGAGCCCAAATTTGCACTGTTTTTTGGCACAGCTTCCCCAGCCCTTCAGGAGCAATTCTGATGCATTGGATGACAAATAATGTATTTTTACACATGATTAAAGGTATTTTTATCCTGTAAATTAATGTTTCTCATAATCAATGTACTCAACTTGATTATAAATGCATCAGAAATGATTCTGAGTGGCTAGGGGAGCAGTGCCAGAATAGTGCAAATTTTGAGCCTGCACCGCTGCTGTAGAGCCCAAATTCGCACTGTTCTAGCATAGCTTCCCCAGCCCTCCAGGAGCGATTCTGATGCATTGGATGACAAATAATATATTTTTACACATGATTAAAGGTATTTTTATTTTATAAATTTGCAAGCATGTGGGGGGGACCCACCCCCACATGCTTGCAAAGTTTGGTCCCCATCAGAGCATGTTTGGGTACGATGGTATGGGGAAGGCCCGGATTTTCCATGGCCTCTTAAGCACCAAGAGACTTGAAAAAACCACACTGGGCGCCGATTGCCAATCCAAACATGCTCTGATGGGGACCAAACTTTGCAAGCATGTGGGGGGGACCCACCCCCACATGCTTGCAAAGTTTGGTCCTCATCGGAGCATGTTTGGGTACGATGGTATGTTGGAATTAGGGTTGCAAGAATGCACACACAACTTCAAGAAGATGAGGAAGCTTGAGCACAACACAGTAGTGTATTATGAGTGCCAAAAATGAAAGATAACCAGCCCTAGAAGATAATGGGCATTTGATAAAAAACAGGAGCAAGATGTAACACACACAAGAGAAGCAAACCCTAATCCATAATCATCAACCATAAAGAAGGAGAGAAGCCATAGTCACCATCTCTCTCACACACACCAAGGAGAACACAACATAGTGTTATGTCCACACTACAAGTAAACCTAATGTAATGTCCACACCACACATGACCAGCTGGACGCGGTCATAAACACACCACACGATATCTATCTACCATACTGTCACTCTGTCAGCACCCATGTGCTATCCTCCAGCTGTTTACGAGCTTGATATTTTAACACTCCCCCTCAAGCTCGACATGTCCATCTCTAGGACTCCCAATCGTGTACGGAAATACTCGAACTTATCCTTACCAAGTGCTTTGGTAAAGATATCTGCAACCTGCTCATCTGTCTGCACATATGTCAAATCAACATGTCCATCTAGCACCTTCTCTCTGATGAAATGATAGTGGACCTCAATATGTTTGGTCCTGGCATGATAAACTGGGTTGCTAGCAAGCTGAATACTACTCATGTTGTCACAATGAATGACAACTCTCATATCACTCTGTAACCTGACATCATCTAGCAACTTCTTCAACCACATAGCCTCACATGCAGCTATGGCTGCTCCACGATACTCTGCCTCTGTGGTAGATAAAGCAACTGTAGGTTGCTTTTTACTGCTCCAGCTCACAGCTCCACTACCAAGGCTGAAAACATAGCCACTGGTAGATCTCCTATCATATGCACTACCGGCCCAATCTGCATCTGTATATCCATAGACATGCATGTCTTTTCCTGCCTCATAGAAAAGACCATAATGCGCGGTAGTTTTGACATATCTCAGAATCCGTCTCACAGCATCCAAGTGAGGTTTACGAGGACTCTGCATAAACTGACTCACCAAACCAACTGCATAACTGATATCTGGGCGTGTGATAGTCATGTATATGAGACTACCAACCATCTTCCTGTACATGGAAGGATCATCCAATTCCTCGCCATAATCAGCCCGCAACTTCACATTTTGCTCCAATGGTGTACTCATAGGCTTACACCCTGTCATGCCATACTTTGCCAACATATCCAATGCATATTGGCGCTGTACTAACCAAGTACCTGCATGATCTTTCACCACTTCAATGCCAAGGAAATATCTCAACTCACCAAGATCTTTCATGTCAAATTTCCCACTTAAAGCTTTCTTGACATGCATCACATCTGCACTATGATCACCTGTAATAATCAAGTCATCCACATAGATGACTAGTAAAACAATCCCATGCTGTGTCTTCTTCACATACAGTGAAGAATCTGCTGTAGAAGTCTGAAAACCAAGTGAGATAAGATATCTGCTCATCTTATCACTCCAAGCACGTGGTGCTTGCTTCAGACCATACAATGCCTTTTTCAACTTGCATACGTGAGTGGGATATCTAGGGTGTACATACCCTTCTGGCTGTGCCATGTATACTTCCTCTTGTAGATCTCCATTCAGAAATGCATTCTTAACATCCATCTGATGCATTTCCCAGCCATTAGCTGCAGCCATAGCAATGACTGCTCTCACTGTGCCCATCTTAGCCACTGGGCTAAACGTCTCATCATAATCCAATCCTTGGGTCTGTGCATAACCCTTTGCTACCAATCTTGCCTTATGTCTCTCAATAGACCCATCAGATTTGCACTTCACTTTGTAAACCCATTTACATCCAATAACATTCTTATCCTTTGGTAGAGCAACCAAGTCCCATGTATCATTATGGACCAATGCGTCCATCTCCACATCCATTGCTTTCTGCCATACATGCTCTCCAATAGCCTCTGTATAGCATGTAGGTTCCACATGCTTTACCATAGATGTCATGTATGCATAATGCATAGCAAAATCTCTATATGTCAATCTTTCCACTGGATATCTGACTCGCTGGGATCTCCGCAATGCATGCGGGTCACTCTGTACACCTGTAACACGAGCATGTGGTGGCACATATCTGTCTTGCCTAACACCAGGTGTGCGTACAACAGGTATCCCTAGCTCCTCATCCAAACTCTCTGAACTAGAGGACTCATAGCCTGTGATCCCAATTCCTTCAACTTTCTTCTTGCCTTTATCCATAGCACTACTCCCAGTGCTCACACTCTCATGTCTCAGACGTCCTGACCATGGACGTACACTGCTACTACTCTCAGCTTCTGCTGCTGGCCCAGACATAGTAGTAGAACTAGAACTTGCTTGTGATGGCAAGTTCACAGGTACATTAGCCTCAAGTGTGTCAATGACTCCCTCATCTTTGGCTTTATACCAACTAGCAAGCTCATCGAATACCACATCTCGTGAGATGACTACTTGTCTAGTTTGAGGGTTATAACATTTGTAAGCCTTTTGATCCTGTGCATATCCAACAAAGACACATTTCTCTGCTTTTGGATCCAACTTCCGTCTTCTTTCATCAGAACATGCAAACAAGGGGCATTGTCAGTGGATTGCCTCGATTTAAATATAATGGACATATGCATGTTTGTGAAGCCTGTCAGTTTGGGAAGCAGGCAAGGTTGAGGTTTCCTAGAGAAGGAAACATGAGTAATAGACCACTTGAAATAGTGCACAGTGATGTATGGGGCCCAGCACAAAACCCATCTATCAAAGGAAGTCTATACTATGTGACATTTATAGATGACTTCAGCAGGATGACATGGATATACTTTCTCAGGGAGAAGAGTGAAGTATTGGAAAAATTCATGGATTTCAAAGCTTTTGCAGAAAAGCAGTATGGCTGTTGGATTAAGTGCCTGAGAACAGATGGAGGTGGTGAATACACCTCAAAAGCATTTGAGCATTTCTTGCGGAAGCATGGGATAAGGAGACAGTTGACATGCAGGTATACACCTCAGCAGAATGGTGTGGCTGAGAGAAAGAATCGTGTCATATGTGAAGTGGCAAGGGCAATGCTCAATGAAAAGAGCATGCCAGATTACTATTGGGCAGAAGCATGTGCTACTGCAGTGTATATCCTAAACAAATCACCTACAGCAGCCATTCATGGAAGCACGCCTGAGATGCGGCTTACAGGTTACAGGCCAGATATTGGACATCTGAAAGTCTTTCCCCCCTGGAGTGATGCGGTGAACAAGAGCTAGCACTCATGTATAGGGAAGTGTCTAGCTATGTGGACGAATCCACAAAAGGGAGTAAGCCCAAAGCTTTGCGAAAAGCTTCGAACTTCTCACGAGGCAGAGCCTTTGTGAAAAGGTCTGCAAGGTTATCCTGTGTTGGCACATAAGCCAAACTGATCTCTCCTGCAGAGAGTCTCTCCCTGACATAATGGTAGTGCACCTCAATGTGCTTCGTACGAGCATGGAACACTGGGTTCCGCGCAACTGCCAATGCGCTCTGACTGTCAGTGAAGAGGGTGGTGGCAGATGGCTGCCCAACACCCAAATCAGCCATAAGGCGTCTGAGCCACACACACTCAACCGTAGCTGTGAAAGCTGCCCTGTACTCAGCTTCACAACTAGAAGTGGCCACAGTAGGCTGCTTCTTGCTCAACCATGATATGCATGAGCTTCCAAGCATGAAGCAAAAACCACTCGTGGACACGCGTGTGTCATAACAACCAGCCCAGTCAGAATCTGAAAAAGCATGTAAATCTGGCGGCAATGATCCCCCCTTGGGATAAAACAACCCAAGATGCCGAGTACCATTTAAATAGCGAAAGATACGCTTCACTGCCTGCCAATGCTTAATGCCTGGGCTATGCATAAATCTGCTCACCTGTGAGACTGCAAACTGAATGTCTGGCCTCGTAATGCATACATAAATGAGGCAACCAACAGCTGTCTGATAGAGTGTGACATCAAAGTGATCTCCAGCATCATGAAGACTCAACTTCAAACCTGTCTCCATTGGAGTAGCAATAGGCTTGCAGTCTTCAAGGCCAAATCTCCGCAACAATGTTTCAATATACTTTGTCTGACACAAAGCAATACCTCCATCACACTGCTTAAATTGTATCCCCAAATAATGATGCAAATGCCCCAAATCTGACATTTCAAAAGAGGCATTCAAATCAGCCTTAAAATCAGCAATATGACTCTCATTTGGTCCTGTGAGCAGCATGTCATCGACATAGAGAGCAATGATTAGATGTACACCATCCACACGTTTAACATACAAAGTGCTTTCTGTTGGACTATTTTGAAACCCATGTGCAGTCAAATATGCATGTATTTTTTCATACCAAGCTCGTGGAGCTTGCTTTAAACCATATAAAGCCTTTTTTAACCTGCACACTTTGTTTTCCTGCCCTCTTTGAACAAAACCACGAGGCTGCGATACATACACCTCCTCATGCAAATCTCCATTTAAGAACGCAGTCTTTATGTCCAGCTGATGTACATTCCAACCATTATGAGCTGCTAATGCACAGATGCTACGAACAGTGGTCATACGACATGTGGGAGCAAAAGTCTCATCAAAATCAATGCCCTTCTCTTGAGCATAACCTTTTGCAACAAGCCTAGCCTTATGGCGATCCACTGTGCCATCAGGCTTACGCTTCAATTTGTATACCCACTTAGTGCCAATGGCCTTCTTGCCAGGGGGCAAGTCACATAAAGACCATGTACCATTCTTCATAATAGCATCGTATTCTGCTTGCATAGCAGCCATCCAATTTTCTGAACTTTGTGCCTCATCAAATGAAACAGGCTCACTTTCATCGCACATACTAGAAACAGCCAATGCATAACAATCTGACGCATAAGAGGCACCATGAGAGCCAGAACGAGTGCGACTAGACAAAGGGGCATCCAACTTGCTGTCACGCAAAGTCTGCACCAGCCATCTAGGCATATTCCTAGAGCCCTCAATCTCTTGTCTCTCATCCTCAAGTGCATCATGCACATCTGCATCAGATATAGGCTGATCTGTGCCATCATTTAAAACCTGCATAGGCTGAAAAACTGCCTCATGAGGTATTGCACTTGACTGTGCACCACTGAAAAGAGGCAACAATGTATCATAGACATCACGTGAGCTGATATCTGTCTCCTTAGTACATGAAACCAAGGGCTGAACTGCATCTTCCACAAATACAACATCACGGCTAACCAAAATGCGCTTTGTCTGTGGATGATACAAACGATAGCCTTTGCTCTCAGCACTATATCCAACAAAAATACATTTGACAGCTTTGTCATCCAATTTTCTGCGATGTTGCACAGGCACTAATGCATATGCCAGGCAACCAAAAACACGTAAATGGCCAACAGATGGCTTGCGGCTATGCCAAGCCTCATATGGAGTGACAACCTGTAATGCTTTGGTGGGACACCTGTTTAGTACATAAGTGGCACACATGACAGCCTCAAGCCAAAAACCATGTGGTAGACTTTGACTCTTAACCATACATCTTGCCATTTCCATGAGAGACCTGTTTTTTCTCTCAGCCACACCATTTTGCTGTGGTGTATACGGCACTGTACATTGGTGTTTTATCCCACGCTCAGCCAGAAATACATTAAATTCTGAAGACATATACTCCCCCCCTCGATCTGAACGGAGGGTGCCCATCTTACTTTCTGACACATTTTCAGCCATAACCAAAAACTGTTTGAAGCACAAAAACACTTCGGACTTTGCCTTCAAAGGATATACCCATGCATGCCTGGTAAAATCATCAATGAAAGTCACGAAGTAAAGGTAGTTTCCAAATGATGGAGTTTGCATGGGACCACAAACATCACTGTGAACAAGCTGCAATCTGCGTTCAGCTCTCACTGATCCATCTTTGGGAAAGGAAGTACGCTGCATTTTACCCAATATGCAGCCCTCACAAACATGCTTGACAGGTGCCTCAAGCTTAGGCAAAGAAGACACCATTTCAGATTTCTGCAAGCGCAGCAAACTTGCAAAATTCAGATGACCAAAACGTGCATGCCACAGTTTTGCATCTGAAATAGCCTGCGTATCCATAATAGCACATGCTGAATCCTCTACACATTTGCCATCCATATTGAGCTTATACAGCCCTCGACATAGTGAACCAGATGCTACAATGATGTCACCACAAGAGAGATCATGAACAGTACATCTGTCATCCACAAATTTTACAACCAAACCTGTTTTGGCAAATGCGGAGACTGACAGCAGATTCTTTTTGATCCCTGGCACATACAATGCATCAAAAAGTGTAAAGGTGTTGCGATTTGCAACATTCAGCACAATCTGTCCAACTCCTTTAACGGGATAAGAGGAGTTATTGGCACAAGTGACAGTATTCCCTGTGGGAGCAGACTCAAGGAAAGTGAATAAACTGCGCTGCGAGGTGATATGCTTAGTGGCACCACTGTCAAAGTACCATACATCTGAATCTACTGCAGACATACATGTGTCATGCAAAGATGGGTCATAACTGCACTGCGCATTGAATGCCCATTCTGTATCTAGCACAACATTAGCAGATTCATTGTTAGAAGGAGAGGCATCTGCAACAGCCATACCAGCCTCTTTCTTCTTAGCCTCTTTCGCAGCCAGCTTAGGACACGCTTTGATGACATGATCATTTCCCTTACAGTACTTGCAAAATGTCTTCTGTTTGTCACCCTTCTTCTCATCTTTGTCTTCCTTCTTTGGTTGCGCAGCATTTGCAGATTTCTGCTTACTAGAAGAAAAGCCAGCTTTACCTTTCCCGCTTCTCTGACTAGCAACGAAAGCTTGATCTGCGACACGCATAATATTCCTGTTTTGCCTTGACTAGTCTTCTTGCAGCAAAACAGAAACTAACTCCTCAAATGATAAGGCATTGGGATTGCCTTTCATCATCAAGCGAAGAGTGGAAGCAAAACCCTGATAAGAATCTGGTAGACCATTCAAAACAGTCTGCACAAGTGAACTGTCTGACAGGATTTCATCTGCAGAAATGAGCTGCTCTTTGAAATCCTTGATCTTTGTCAAAAAGCTATCCATAGAATCACCTTCGTTCATATGCTCACTCTCCAACTGTTTTCGGAGGTAAGCAACACGAGCCTCATTTCTTGCCTGATACAATGTGGCAAGTACATCCCAAGCATCCTTAGAAGTCCTGCAGGAGCGAATATGTGGGATAATGGTACGTTTGACAGACAGCGCAATCAAGGCATGAGCCTGCGCATCTCTACCATCCCAACGAATTTGCTCTGCTCAAAGTGGTGGTTCTCGAACAGCTGCTACAGCACTTGTGCCTGCACCATCATCAACAGTACCTGTTTCTGATGTGTTTGCAGCATTCCCAGCCACAATAGGACGTGCATCAATACCCTGCACAATGTTCCATAACCCCTTTGCTACCAATACATGTCGCATCATATATGCCCACAATGGATAGTTGGTGCCATCCAACTTATCCTCAGCAGCCAACATGCGGAATACATCATTGTTGTCAGCCATGGCCAATGACTGTACTACTAGATGTAAATGCTGTCTGTAAGAGGTAAACCTATATAAAATCGACCTGTGCTATGTAGCACAGCCCAAAACAGACGAATGGGCACCTGTCCTGCAGATTTTAATCTTGACAGAAAATCTGCACAGTAGGACGATTTTGCCTGCGCAGTACTTGGAATGCAAAAACGGAGGGCGAAATGACTTCAGATCAAAATTCTGAAACGAACAAGTCCTACGGGCTCTCCCACGGCATATACTAACCTGCAGACGCTCGTGAAACCTCGTTGCAATCGGAGGAGA
Source organism: Cibotium barometz (assembly GCF_041138505.1). Classification (NCBI taxonomy): domain Eukaryota; kingdom Viridiplantae; phylum Streptophyta; class Polypodiopsida; order Cyatheales; family Cibotiaceae; genus Cibotium; species Cibotium barometz. The sequence continues at coordinate 14,795,949 of NC_141102.1, read as the reverse complement.
TGAAGCGGCAGGTGCCGGTGATGCTGCCCGGGAGGAGGAAGCCTGCTCTGATACCAATTGTTGGAATTAGGGTTGCAGGAATGCACACACAACTTCAAGAAGATGAGGAAGCTTGAGCACAACACAGTAGTGTATTATGCGTGCCAAAAATGAAAGATAACCAGCCCTAGAAGATAATGGGCGTATATACAATGCACGGGGGAAAAAACCTCCTAGTGAGGGAAAAAGTGCCCCGGCGGTCCTAAGTGTGTTCACACACATCACTACTATAATATGGTAACATGGTATGGGGAAGGCCCGGATTTTCCATGGCCTCTTAAGCACCAAGAGACTTGAAAAACCCGCACTGGGCGCCGATTGCCAATCCAAACATGCTCTGATGGGGACCAAACTTTGCAAGCATGTGGGGGGGACCCCATCGGAGCATGTTAGGGTACGATGGTATGGGGAAGGCCCGGATTTTCCATGGCCTCTTAAGCACCAAGAGTCTTGAAAAACCCGCACTGGGCGCCCATTGCCAACCCAAACATGCTCTGATTGTGACCAAACTTTGCAAGCATGTGGGGGGGACCCACCCCCACATGCTTGCAAAGTTTGGTCCCCATCGGAGCATGTTTGGGTACGATGGTATGGGAAAGGCCCGGATTTTCCATGGCCTCTTAAGCACCAAGAGTCTTGAGAAACCCGCACTGGGCGCCCATTGCCAATCCAAACATGCTCTGATGGGGACCAAACTTTGCAAGCATGTGGGGGGGACCCACCCCCACATGCTTGCAAAGTTTGGTCCCCATCGGAGCATGTTTGGGTACGATGGTATGGGGAAGGCCCGGATTTTCCATGGCCTCTTAAGCACCAAGAGTCTTGAAAAACCCGCACTGGGCGCCCATTGCCAATCCAAACATGTTCTGATGGGGACCAAACTTTGCAAGCATGTGGGGGGACCCACCCCCACATGCTTGCAAAGTTTGGTCCCCATCGGAGCATGTTTGGGTACGATGGTATGGGGAAGGCCCGGATTTTCCATGGCCTCTTAAGCACCAAGAGACTTGAAAAACCCGCACTGGGCGCCGATTGCCAATCCAAACATGCTCCGATGGGGACCAAACTTTGCAAGCATGTGGGGGGGACCCACCCCCACATGCTTGCAAAGTTTGGTCCCCATCGGAGCATGTTTGGGTACGATGGTATGGGGAAGGCCCGGATTTTCCATGGCCTCTTAAGCACCAAGAGACTTGAAAAACCCGCACTGGGCGCCAATTGCCAATCCAAACATGCTCCGATGGGGACCAAACTTTGCAAGCATGTGGGGGGGACCCACCCCCACATGCTTGCAAAGTTTGGTCCCCATCGGAGCATGTTTGGGTACGATGGTATGGGGAAGGCCCGGATTTTCCATGGCCTCTTAAGCACCAAGAGACTTGAAAAACCCGCACTGGGCGCCAATTGCCAATCCAAACATGCTCTGATTGTGACCAAACTTTGCAAGCATGTGGGGGGGGCCCACCCTCACATGCTTGCAAAGTTTGGTCCCCATCGGAGCATGTTTGGGTACGATGGCATGGAGATTTTCAACAAACAATATGATAGCCAAAGTGTTAAGAAATATAATAAAATCAAGAACATCAACTAAAATGTAATGATACTCAATAATGAGAAAACTCATAATGATATAAACATCAAATAAGTACATCAGAATGAAAATGAGCTACCCTAGCTAGCCTGAGGTTAGTCACTGCCCAAAAATCTAAGTACAATGTAAGTGAGCTAACCCAGCTAGTCTGAGTTTAGTCACTATCAACAGCAACCCAATCAAAATCGTCATCTCTAACTGCCGGTCGACGTGCGCGTCGAGGCTGCTGTGCACGTCGAGGAGGCTGTGCCGGCTGCGGGGGTCGTCGAATGTCTGCGGGGAGGTCTGCCTCAAAGGAAGGATCGTGAGCTGGTGCCGGTATACTCGAGAGCTCACGAGTCCCAAAAGCTGCTATGGCCCTCTCTCTCTCTCTACGTCGTGCTAATGCAAGACGCCTCTGTCTGTAAACCCAAAATCTATAATCTACAATGGTGCGTGTCTGCCACTCTGCTCGTGTAAGCTCCTCTGCTGTAAGGACACGCTGCTCATGAGAAGCAGCACTGCTGCTAGCACCATCACCCGCTGTGCCACTAGGGCCAGCACCACCCACGCGCTCAAATGCTGTCACCTGGCTCTCATGTAGGACTCTCTGGTAAGCGTCGAACTCATGTGAGCTCCACTCTATCTCAGGAGGCACCTCAGGCTCCTGGGCTCTATCGTCGAAGGCGTCGAGTCCCAAGTCCATAGCTGATGTAAAGTCGACAGGCCTCCCAGTCCTGGCATCTACTCGTACAAGGCCTGGGTGAAGATCATCGATGCCCAATACCCTGTACGTCGCTAAGTCGATGCGTGCACGGCAGGATGGGCATGCTGAGAACCGGACGAGCTCCTGGGTGATGCAAGACAAGTGGAAAATATGTCCACATCCTAGGGCATATCCTCCTGTACTATCAATGTCCTCGATACATAAACAGCAGCACGCATCACGTAGGAAGGGAGGTGCATCCTGAGGGAGAGGTCGTCGAAAAACCTCTGTGAACAGGCCGTGGATATAACGGTAGGTAAGGCACTGTCACGTCCGATGATCTACGATACTCTCGAACATGCAGCATCAGCTGCTCTGCCCTGTGCTGGGCAATCTGCTCCATAATCTGATGATGCTGTGCCTCAGCTCTGGAGCTCTCTACCTCGGTCCGAGCCTACGCAAAAAAGTAAAGCATTAAAATATTTGATTAGTCTCTCATTAGGTATTACTTAAAGAAATTTGTAACTTAAACGTGCAAGAGAAACCTACCTGCTGGATGTCGGACTCTCTCAGATGTTGTGCCTCTGCAGTAGCTGCCTCTGCCATCTGTAATGCAGCTCGGAGGCGGTCTATCTCCGCTCTCGCCTCTACCAACTCCTGAGTGAGCCTCTAAGTGGCAGGTGTGGGAACCTGCGTGACACAATCAACCATGCTGCTCATGTAAAAATATAGAAAAGTACATATAAACATGAAGATAAATGACCAAAAAAACTTAAGACGTAATATATATGTAAATACCTCCACATCTGTCGTTCGTCGGTATAGCTCGTGAGAATAGGCGCACCACGTGCTGGATGCTCTCCGTGGTACTCCGTACGTCAATGCCGACCTGCGTGCCAAGAGCCTCTACTGTCGACAATGGCACAAATGAAGGATCTGTGGGCAGGTGCTACACGAAGTGCTGGTGGAGGCCGCCTACCCTGGTCCTGGAGACGGCCTCGGCCAGCACCACCACCCGGACGATGGCTGGTGTAATCGACCTCCTCCCCTAAGACAAACTCCGCATATAACTGCTTTGCGAAGTATATGGGGATCTGGCGGTTGTTCGGCATCCTCCCATATGCAGCAACATATCGACTATAGATATGTGCCGCCATACGAGGATGCGAACACCGTGAAATAGTGAGGGGCTTCCCCGCCCCGGGCCTCATCCCACGACTATCGAGGAAAAGATCTAGGAAAGCCCCATCCCTAATAGGAGCAAGATCACAGACCTGACGATATGTTAGGCCATGTGACACCGGAGCAGCGCGATGGTGGGCTATCCACTCATCTACATAAACAATATCGTGAAGGCTACGAAGGGACGCAAGCATCGCCTCCAAGTCTGCCACGATATGTAATGTAGACGGAGTGTCTCTAGCACTCCTACGGATAGCCGCTAACTCACGGTCTATCTCCGCGATGAGGTCCGCAATAGATGAGCGGCCCTCCTCGTGGCCCTCCATGCTAAAACCTAAGCCCAATGTGAAGGGTCCAATGTGAAGGGTCTAATGTGAAAGGTCTAATGCTTAGTGCTAAGTAGCACTAATGAAGCTAAAAACAAAGCTAATGGGCTCACTAACACTAATCCAAATCAAGAGAGAGCAAGGGAGTGAAAACGACTTGTGAAAATGAGGCAAAAAAAAAGTTTTCCGGTTTTATAACCTCGATCGAGGTTCGGAAACATCATGCAATTTAGGGTTTGCAAGATTAACGCTCTGGATATTAGGGTTAGTGCAACATACGGCCAAGATACACACCTAATTCTAGGGTTGGGGAAGGATCGACGGCTGAGATTTGATATTAATATCTCGATCGAGGTAAATGGACGGCCACGATTTAAAGGCATTACCACGACAAGGTATCTCGACGGTCAAGATTCATTATATACCTCGATCGAGATATTTAAACGATCGAGATCGCATCTTCCAGCGTACGTGAATGGACGGTATAGATTGCGTTTTCCGTATCTCGATCGAGATAATTGGACGGTGGATATTGCATCTACGTATCTCAATCGAGATATTCGGACGGTGCAGATTGAATCTCTGTATCACGATCGAGATATTTGGACGGCTGAGATTTGAGCTCAGTATCTCGATCGAGATATGGGGACGGTGGAGATTGTCTCCGATTACCTCGAACAATGAATGGTCGCGATTGGATATAAATTTCTCGTTTGAGATACGTGGACGATGGAGATGTGCTAGTCAAATATGCCTACGGGGATACAGCGTGGCCCTGATGTGGATCCGAGTGGCATAGATATCTCGATCGAGATATTGTGGTGGCGGTGACATGTATTAGTGACATGGATGACGCCTGGAAACCCGGACCTGCTAGCGTGGCATTAGTTGGCATCTCGATCGAGATATGTCGACTTAGGCTCGGGAGGCACGTGTCGTCTTTTGATTCGCGGCACTATCACGATCGAGGTACTCCGCCCGAGATGCATGGATGTCCCAATTTTAGAGAGAGTGAACGAAAGTGAGTACCCTCATCTTGCAACCACCCTTTTGACACCTCAGTGTAGGGGAATTCCCCTCATGAAGGAGGTGCCTATTTCACACGTGTGGTTGAGTTTTAAACTCACAAATAATGAGATATTTTCATCTCTCCTCTCTCTTGCTTCACTAGATCCTAAAAGTAAGCTAAATTGACCTAAAAATGGTCAAAAATTGACCAAACTGATCTGGAAAATTCTAGAATCAGTTTGCTTGGTTAGAGACTCACTTTTTCCTATAAATGAAGCCTCCCTCTTTGTAAATGGTTAATAGTGCTTTATGCACTGTTACTCTACTCCTCCTCCCCAGAGCCAAAAATAGTGAATTTATTGATAATTCATTAGTTTTTGACCATTTCCTCTTCAAAAGAATTGGTGGCCACTCTTGTTGCAAACAAGAGTAGATCCCTCAAACCATCAAGCCAAAGGAAAGCTCACAAAAATTCATGTAAGCTAGAAATCCTACTTTTTCTTTATTCCATTTAATGGTTTTCTAATTTTTGTTTTCTTTAAAATGAAAAATGATGCTATGCCTTGATGGAAAGGCTTTCCCCCTCTCTTCATTCTTGATTTCAACCTTTCTTTATCCTAGATGTGTAATCAAATTGTTAGAATTAAACTTTTCATATTGTTTCTCTTTAAAAAGTAGAATTTGATTAGTTTAGAATACTTTAAACCATTTGGGATAATTTCTAAGTAACTTGAAAATGAAAAAATTTAAAAAATGGTCAGCCATACAAAGGAGGTTATGGTAAAATTTTCTTAAATTTTGTGAAATAAGTTTTATCTTTTATTATTCAAAAAGAGTAATCCCCACCGCTTGTGTATTCTAAAAGTGTTATTTTTATTCTATGCATAGAAAAAAGCATATTAGAAATATTTTTATAATAAAAGTGTTATTTTCATTAGAATTAATTTCTATGCATAGAAAGATGCATATTGGAAATATTTTGATTATAAAAGTGTTACTTTCATCAAAATTGTTTTTTATGCATAAATAGATGCATAAAAGAATTTTTTTTATTATAAAAGTGTTACTTTCATCAAAATTGATTTTTATGCATAAAAGATTTTTTTTATAAAAGCGTTACTTTCATCAAATTTTGATTTTATGCATAGAAAGATGCATAAAGAAATTTATTTTTATTTCAAAAGATTTATTCTCATCAATTTTGATTTTATGCATAGAAAGATGCTTAAAGAAATTTATTTTTATTTCCAAAGAGTTATTCTCATCAATTTTGATTTTATGCATAGAAAGATGCATAAAGAAATTTATTTTTATTTCAGAAGAGTTATTCTCATCAATTTTGATTTAATGCATAGAAAGATGCATAAAAGATTTATTTTTATTTCGAAAGTGTTATTCTCCTTAAAATTGAATTTATGCATAAATAGATGCATAAACAGATTTTTATAAAAGTTTTATTTCCCACCACTGAAGTTGTTCTTATGCATAAATAGATGCGTAAAGAATCTTTATATCAAAAATAAGAATTCTCTTACATTCTATAAATAGATGTGAATAAGATGTGATATGAATCAGATAGATGAGAATGAATAGAGGATGGATGTGATGAGAATAGAAGTGATGAGAATGAGAGGTAAATAGATGTGATGAGAATGAGAGGTAAATAGATGTGATGAGATGGGATGCGAATCAGATAGATGGGAATGAATGGATGGATGGATGTGATGAGAATAGAAGTGATGAGAATGAGAGGTAAATGGATGTGATGAGATGGGATGTGATTCAAATAGATGGGAACGAATGGATGGATGGATGTGATGTGAATATAAGTGATAAGAATGAGAGGTAAATAGATGTGATGAGATGGGATGCGAATCAGATAGATGGGAATGAATGGATGGATGGATGTGATGTGAATATAAGTGATAAGAATGAGAGGTAAATAGATGTGATGAGATGGGATGCGAATCAGATAGATGGGAATGAATGGATGGATGGATGTGATGAGATGGGAATGAATGGATGTGATGAGATGGGATGCGAATCAGATAGATGGGAATGAATGGATGGATGGATGTGATGAGAATAGAAGTGATGAGAATGAGAGGTAAATAGATGTGATGAGATGGGATGCAAATCAGATAGATAGGAAAGAATGGATGGATGGATGTGATGAGAATAGAAGTGATGAGAGAATGAGAGGTAAATAGATGTGATGATATGTGATGCGAGAATTAGATAGATGGGAAAGAATGGATGGATGGATGTGATGAGAATAGAAGTGATGAGAATGAAAGGTAAATAGATGTGATGATATGTGATGAGAATGAAAGGTAAATAGATGTGATGATATATGATGGGAATCAGATAGATGGGAAAGAATTTATGGATGGATGTGATGAGAATAGAAGTGATGAGAATGTCAAGGTTAAAACACTAGTTTATTTTTTAACTGTACAACTTACCATATAGTGTGTTACTTTACTCTCTCCCCAAGCACATAGCATACTTTTGGTGAATTCTATGATATGTTGTTGGAATGATGCTCGTTCTTGGGCAGTTGTGCTACTTTGATTCATAATGCAAACCATGTTATTGAAATTTATCAAAAGCTGTTTGTGCATATTTACAAGAGCTGGCATTGGACAATCTACATTTGTGGTGATTGCACATAGGTCTCTCCAGAGTCCCCAAGTCTTCTTTGAATTCTCTATGTTTGCTGGCTTCTCCAAAAATCTCCTTGCCTTTGATCCAGTCATGGAGACCTTTTGAGCAACCTCATATGACATACCAGAGGCTTGCTTATTCACTGATGATGTTTTAAGTCCTTCTTGACATTGTAAAAGGCTGAATTGTGATGCTTGCAATTGAGATTGGAGAATATGGGTTTGCCAAGCTCCACTTGTAGTCAATCTTCTATAGTATCCTAACAAGCCAAGCTCTCCTTCACCAACAAATTGCATAAAAGATGATAAATTGCGGAAAGGAGGGTTTGGTCGTAATGGAGGGTCAATTGGATAGAGATGCCCATCAACCCAAAGATCTACATTTTTCTCCTTAGCTATCCTACGAGCTTGGACAGATTGTGCATCAGTAGGATGGGTTTTTTTAGAGTTGCCATACTCTTCAGGAATACGAATGTGTAAATCAACCTTCCGTTTTCTAGCTTCACAAGGGGCTACACACACAGCTTGCAAACAAAGGCTCCATAGCTAAGCAGAGGAAGAAGCTAAAGCAGAGAGATCCTCAGAGGGGGAGAGAGAGAGAGAGAGAGAGAGAGAGAGAGAGAGAGAGAGAGAGAGAGAGAGTGACAGAGAGAGACTGTTAAAACTTTGCTGTTGTTGCAGGTTTAACACAAATTTATTTTTCTAAGTAGAAAATGATATTTTTGATATACAAATATACTAACATGGAGTTTTTCATCAATAAATTACATTTATGAGAAAAATTAAAAAATAATAATTTTTGAGATTCCCACAATTTCGGGATCTCATGGATGTAGTGGTTCCTGACAGTTAGTTATGTTTATGGGGTTGTGGGGACCTGACAGTTAGTTATGGATGTACTGGCTCCTGATAGGCTTCTGACGACGTGACCCTTGAATTACAAGCTTTTTGGAGGAAAAAATTTATTTTCATCATACATATTGGTTGGGTGGTGTTTTTTCCACCTCAAAATGTAAAAAAATAAAAAGTAAATTTTTTTAACTTTTTGGGGCCCACCTAAATACGAGAATGTTTTGCTGATGTGGAAGGGATATGGTGGGAGTTAATGAGAAAGGAGATTTCAAACTGACAAGAAAGATTCAATTTGTAGAGAGTGAAGATAAAAAATTCAAAAAGTAAGAGAGAAAGTATGAGAAAAGTCAAAAAGTAAGAGAGAGAGTATGAGAATATTCCCTTTAAAAAGTGAAACTAGGGTGGTATGGCTGATGTGGCAAGGCAAAAAATAGGGGTCATCATAGCCTTTGTCTCCCTTAAGCCTAGCTTTTTAAGCTCTAATCCCTTAAAATTAGGAATCCTTAGGAGGCCCTTTTTGGGTCCAAAAAATTCCTAATGACGCTATTTGAATAATCAATTGTTGGATAGATTCATCCATGGGCTTAACCCATGAAGCAATCTAATGGCTTAGTCACATGAGAGGCCCTTTTTGGGTCCAAAAAATTCCTAATGACGCTATTTGAATAATCAATTGTTGGATAGATTCATCCATGGGCTTAACCCATGAAGCAATCTAATGGCTTAGTCACATGAGAGGGATCACTACATAGGATGAAGTCACAAGAAATGCTATCCAGCTAGAAGATAATGTTATGGGGAAGGGAGCTAAATCATCGGATTCTAAATCTATTGCTTCCGGAGTCACGGGACATAGCACTTCTATAGTTAAACCCCTTGTTAAAGGCAACACTTTAACGGAGATGAATTTCATAGACTTCATGAAAGCACTCCAAGAGGGAATGAAGGCCAATATAGCCCAAGAAAACATACATATGTACCCAAGGAGAGAGCTTCAATGGTGCTCAATGTGCCAACAAGGACATTCGACCAGTGAGTGTCCAGTTCTTAGGGCACGCTATAATGGTAATTGTACTTTTTGTGGACATTATGCTCATGAGGCTTCGTAGTGCCGCAAGCATTTACAAACCCTTGCAAATGCTTCTAGGCCTCAACAATTGGCTTTACTGGCCCCATCACAGCCACAAGCCATAATGCCTATGCCAACATCTCAACCCAATGCGGATCAAATGACACAACAACCTATTGCAAGGGGGATTTACAATACACAAAATGTGTCATTACCTCTGCCAATTTTGGGACCTTAACCACCTCCGCTAAGGGTGATACCTCTTAATCAAGGAATCTTTGAGGAGCCTATTAATTACCAAGAATGTCAAACCCACACTCGACCTCTTTGAGGACCCCACAGAGCTTCATCTTGACTATTATGTCATGGATGAGAGAGGGGGAGTCAAGCCAGATTACCAACTTTTTGTGATGGTGGGAAGGGGCCGAGACATTAACGACACAGCTAGGAGAATGCCTCTTCAATTTTACCACAATCAAGGTCCCCATCGAGTTTCAGAATGCCCTATGAAGTTTCCTCATCAATTAGTGCCCTCAAACATGCCACCGGCTACTTGTAAAACCATTGTGGCATAGATCATTGGATTAAGGACTTCCCCAACAAGATTGTGGTGACAAGCCCACAAACACGACCTATTATCACACCCCTAAACATGATTAGGGTAAGTAATCAAAATCAAAGGTAAATCTTAAAAAATCTAGATCACACACCATTGAATGCTATCTATCACCTAGCTACAAGCCCAAAACCAACATGTTTTTGAGAAATAATATATGGCCTTGGTAGAGGAATCTAAGAAGAAGAAGAAAAACAAGAGAAAAAAGTCAGTTAAGAATGGGAAAATAAAGGAAACCAAAAAGCCAAATCTTGGGATGCCTCAAGAGCCAATCTTCCTTAGGGACCTAGATGAGGACTTAGACTCCTTGGACAGAAGGGCTGATTCTAAACAGGGTAGGGTAATACCATCCAAATCCAAGAGCAAGGGGAAGGAGACCCCATGGGAACATGCGATTCCTAAAACTAGATCACATATGAAAAAACTTGGCTCTTATCCTGACCCTTAGAAGGAGATTGAGCAACTCCAAGAATTTGGTGATTTAGTTACGAAAACACAAGAGGAGCTTGAACCAAGACCCAAGCAAGTGAGAGTCTCAGATACTATACAATCTAGTACCTTAATGCCTACTACTGAGATTCGCAAACTTTTAGATATGCCGAGTGTCATGATGGGAGAGACTGAGGCCTCCGCCTTTCATAGTTTGATCCATGATTGGTTTAAGGAACAACTACCATACAAAAACCCTGAGCCCATCTCAAAAATGGATTTTCCAGTCTCATCGACACCTAATTATGGAAATGAGGTCATAAATGCACCACTAAATATCCCCAAATTGTTAGACTCTATGGCCTCATAAACTAGTACAACTATAACCGTTCAGTTGGGTGGAGATCCTGAATTGTTTGAAGCATGAGAGCTCCCCTTAAGGGGGAACTCAATGTCGGATTACCACCATTTGCTGACATGTATAAGGCACGTTCCCAATATACAATCAAGACACCTCGACTTGTACCTGAATCAATAGTCCCAATGGAAGAAGAAAATACCAAATCTATGGTTAAAATTCCACTTAACAAACTGGGACAATATTTTGAAGGTGATGAGTCTAACGCACTACTACTAATACGGCCAAGGGAATCACAGTAATGGGAGTCCTTGATGATGGTGTGAGAGTCAATATAATCACCAAGAAATGCTGGGAGAAGATGGCCAAGCCATGTCTAGAAGTCTCAAACATCATTGTCAAGTTGGTTGACGGGACCGTCGTCGTCACCAAACCTATTGGGATGCTATGAGATTTAAAGATCAAGGTTCTCAAACATTGGGTTAAACATACCTTCATTATTATGGACTTTTCCAAACAACAAGAATAATATGAAATGATCTTAGGACACTCATTCATGAGCAAAGCAAAGATGATGCATGACTTGTCTAAGAACCATGTCTACCTCCAATCAGATGATTCCATCATCGGGGTTGATCTTGTCTCTAGCCGTGTATATCCTATGGGTAGTGGAGGACTTTTTGAAAACCGTTCAAACACCACCACTTATTCGGGCCCATTGTAATACTACTATACTTGCAGAGAAGAGACCAATGTATGGAAGGATCCAACCTACAAAGATGCTAAAATACAAGCTATTGAGACTAAAAATGATCTAAACTAGATACATATGATGGCTACAATCGATAGCTAGGGAGCTAGAGGATCTACATGGGTTACACCTGATGGTGAGGAGCTCCCTAAGGTCGTGCCCCTATACGAATGATTTGTGCTCTATCTTCTGATACTAAGAAGATAGGGGTTACAATGAAATTGAGTCCACATGGGGGATGACTCAAGCTCAAGCACCAATAGTGATGAGGGGTCTGAAACAAAGACTAAAAGCGACACTAACAATGAAATTGAGTCCACATGGGGGATGACTCAAGCTCAAGCACCAATAGTGATGAGGGGTCTGAAACAAAGACTAAAAGCGACACTAACAATGAAATTGAGTCCACATGGGGGATGACTCAAGCTCAAGCACCAATAGTGATGAGGGGTCTGAAACAAAGACTAAAAGCGACACTAACTCCTCAGTCCACCACCACAAGAAAAATAGTTCCCACAATGTCCAAAGAAACTACAAGGAGTCGCTCTGAACCTGATAGGGATTCCTAATTTTAAGAATAAAGGGATGAAGTTCTTTAATATTCCAAGGAGCATCTCTAAAGATAGTGGAGATGTAAACGCTATGCAGTGAATCATCATAAAAGGCTACAAGAAATAACAGCTACCTAATTGCTCTAGTACATGGGTGTAGACTTACATTGAAAGTTTATAGATAATTGGGGAGGAGTTACGAAAGGTCAAGTATTGTAGACCACTCCCAAACTGATATAGCTAAGGTGGAAGTCTTTGATGAACCAACATTGAGTCGCTCAACTAGAAGGAAACAAAATCGTGAACTCACACAAAAGGAACAAGAGGCTAAGGTTGTAGCTAAAGTAGACGATGAAGGAAAGGAAAATGAGCTTGATTTGCACCCAACACTTGAGCATTACAAGTAATACACCATGCTGAAAGAAGGGGAAGACATGGACGTGTGAAGAGAAGCTGCCACAACAAGAAGACTGAAGACAAGAGAAGATGTGAGGCTCCAAAGAGTGAGGAGCCATGTGAAAATCTCAATCTCAGAGAGAGAGAGAGAGAGAGAGAGAGACCCCACAACCCAATGTAACCTACCCCAACAAAGTAAAACCACCTCTGAGCCACCGATGATGTAGGCCACGTGGTAGATGTATGTGTGAGCACTTTATTCAAGGTCACGGGCACTTGTAGTAGCCTTGGACACATAGAGAGAGAGAGTGTCTGTGAGATCCCTGTCCCCACCACGCAACGGATTCGGGGTGCTAGCAGCGGAAGTGGCACATCTTGCGCAGGGCAGGGTCCCACACTCGGGGCCTCGCCCACCACCCCACGGGTATCCGGACAGGTGACTAATTCCTCGATTCATCTAACCCGAACTCGGAAAAACTTCTCTTGCCCCGAAAGCACGGGCGATTCCACCAGGATAACTTTTTCCTAACATAGTCAAAAGCCTTACTTAACTGAACCGATCTGACCGAACTCGTAAGTTCCATAGTCAGATCAAGGGACAGATTGCACTTGGATCATGGAGACCAACACTTTTTTCCTCATTGAGAGGCACAGTCGTTGATTCTTTATCCATAGAACAATTTTTGTCCGGGATTTACTTCATCTATCGAACTAAACAGAAATTGAGTCTCAATTTACGGATCCATCAGTCCAACCTAACCCCATCCCCAGTCCCATGGGTTAGCCAACCGCGGCCAAGCCAACCGCCCAACCACTGTAGTGATGAGATCCAATTAAGAATTTGGTTAGGTTTTATCCCGGGTACCAAGGAAAAGAGTTCCCAGGTACCAAGGAAAAGAGTTCCCAGGCCCCCTAGCCAGAAGTTCATGCAAACATAAAACTAGTCACACCACTTACGCACCCGATATGAAATTGCCTTTTTCTCAGTATCGGCTAACTTTAAAACAATCCTTTAATGACCATTATGTCATTGATCACTATCCTCAAAATCTCTGGTTGAATCTATATTTCTAATCATTCATTCATCGGTGTACTTATGGCATCATTGGCAACCAGAATGCTCACCATCAGGGGCCTTTTCGATAGTTCCTAGCTCATAGTAACCGGCAATATATTCACCTAACAAAATGGAATCTCCATGGAAGATCAGCAAGATCAACCAACAGATCCATATAAAAGAGCCATGGACTCATCCGTTGAGGACCAGCAAGGTCAATCAACCAGATCCATGCCCGGTTTCAGAAACTAACTCTTACTCCTTATTCCAATATCTTCCACGACGCACGTGTGGATATCTTCGACGATCCAGAGCCCGAGCACCGTATGGTCAGCACCCTCTAGGATCAGCACCGTATGGTCAGCACCCTCTAGGATCCTTCGCAAGTCACCTAGCGCTTCACTCATAGGCCGCTTCCTTGATCCCTCATCCACCATACCGGAAGCTCACCATTTAAATCAAACCGAGGCTGGTCAAGACCTCGGTCGACCTTGCTACGCAAGACGTCCTCCAATGACTCTCCGTCAGCAGTTGCAACTTTATCAGTTAGGTCTCCACGACCTTAATCACAAGACGGTCAAAATGCTTCCCCATTCATGACATAAAACAGTCATTTACAAACAGGTCACAAATATAGTTTCTATATTGAATTCTCGTCTTTCCACATTGTTCCACATCAATCCATATTACTTATCCAAAATCCAAATCATATGCGTATCCATTCTTAACCAAATACATCATTTTCCATCCCATCACATCAGATTCATTCACTTCACATACATCCATTCCTAACTTTCTTAAATTACATTACATCTCATCATATCCATTTCTCATTACATCTCATTCATTCACATCTTATATCATTCATTCATTCACATACATATTCGCATTCATTATTTCACATACACATTCACATTCGTACATCCATCTCCACATCCACATCCTCATCCACATCCATACATCCTCATCCACATCCATACATCCACATTCACATCTACATCATCCATACACATCCATACATCCATTTTCACATCCACATTCATACATCCGGATTCACATCCACATCCATATGCCCATTTTCACATCCACATTCATACGTCCACATCTACATTCATACATCCACATTCACATACATATTCACATCCATACATCTATATCATACATTCACAACCGTGTTCACATTCATACATCCACATCCATACATCCATATCCACGTTCACACATCCACATTCACATTCACATACATCCACATCCTTACATCCATATCCACATTTACACATCCTTATTCACATTCACATACATCCACATTCTTACATCCATAGCCACATTCTCACATCCACATTCACATTCACATACATACATCTACATTCTTACATCCATAGCCACATTCACATTCACATACATCTACATTCTTACATCCATTCTTTCACATACATACATCTCCATCTATTCCTCGTTCATTTTCATCTATCTGATTCGTTTCACATCCTCCATTAGGAAGTGAATGGGGTCTTCTTGGGCCCTTTAATTTGCCCAAGCCTAATCAAGGTGATTAAGGAATAGCCAAATGGGGGATTGCCATGTGGACTGAAATGTTGGGTTTTTAAGAGAGGTGTAAGAGTGGTCAAAGGGTGCACTTTTTTCCCAAAAAGGGGAGGGGGGCAATTTTACAATTTTCGGACCTCCATAACTTCTACATACAAGCTCCGATTTGAGCGGAGATTACAGATCCGTGATCTACGCATCAAGAGCTTTCCATAGATATGTTACATGATATGGTTTTATCCGCTAGATTTTAAATTCCATTTTTTCCCCAAAATTCAAATTCAAATAAAGTAGCCGTTTTGAAGCTTCTAATTAGAAAACGATTCTTCTTAAGAGAAAAGGTTTGACTCCCTTAAACTGCCAAATAAAAGGGCCCAAGAAGCCTTCCATTGAGGTCCTAATGATATCTATTTATAGATATCTATTTATAGAATACAAGAGAATTCTTATTTTTGATATAAGATTTCTTTACACATCTATTTATGCATAAATTCCATTTTAAGGAGAATAACACTTTCGAAATAAAAATCAATCTTTTATGCATCTTCTTATGCATAAATTCATTTTAAATTAAAAATGGCACTTTTGAATTAAAAATCAATCTTTTATGCATCTTCCTATGCATAAAATCAAAATTGATTAGAATAACTCTTTTGAACTAAAAATAGATTTCTTTATGCATCTTTTTATGCATATAATTAAAATTGATGAAAATAACTCTTTCGAATTAAAAATAGATTTCTTTATGCATCTTTCTATGCATAAAATCAAGATTAATGAGAAGAACACTTTTAGATTAAAATAAATTCTTTATGCATCTTTCCATACATAAATCCAATTTAGTAGGAATTACACTTTTAGAATAAAAGAATTTTTCTTATGCATCCTATTTATGCATAAAATCACTTATGATGAAAATCACACTTTTAATATATAAAAAAATATCTTTTATGCATATGTTTATGCATACAATAATTATACCTCTATGCATGAAATTCAAATATGATAAAAGTAACACTTTTATAATAAAAGAAAATTATTCTTTTATGCATAAGAATAATAATAATCAATATGCATCTTCTATGCATGAAAATGACACTTTTAGAGTATAGAATTGATAGGAATTACTCTTTTAGCATAATAAAAGATAATTCTTATTTCCAAAAATTTTGCCATAACCTCCTTTGTATGGCTGACCATTTTTTAATTTTTCCTACTTAATTTTGTCTTAAAAATTAACTCTAATTGATTTAAAGTAATCTATACTAATCAAAATTCACTTATAAAAGAGAAAATATTATAAAAAGTTTAATTCCAACAATTTTCACTTAACTAGGATAAAGAAGGGTTGATTCTAAGAAGAGAGAGGAGAAAAGCCTTTCGATCAAGGCATAACATCCATTTATCACTTCAAACAATCATAAACATTAGAAAAACATAAAATCAATAAAGAAAAATACAAGAATCTCTACTTACATAATTTCTTGGAGCTTTCCTTTGGCTTGATGGTTTGAGGGTTCAACTCTTATTTGTAACAAGAGTGTCCACCAATCTTTGGAAGAGGGAAATGTCAAAAACTGGTGAATTATTAATAAATTCACAGTTCTTGGCTTGGGAGGAGTAGAGTAACAGTGCATAAACACTATTGAGTTTTCAACAAAGGGGAGGGCTTCTATTTATAGGAAAATTGAGCTCCTAACCAAACAAACTGATTCTAGAATTTTCCAACTCAGTTTGGTCATTTTTGACCATTTTTAGGTCAGTTAAGCTAACTTTTTGGAACTAGACTTGAATTAGGAGAGAGGAGAGATGAAATATCTCAATTTTTGAAGATTTAAAAGTCAATTGCACATGTGAAGTAGGCGCCTCATTCATGAGGGGAAAATCCCCATGCAGAGGTGTCAAAAATGCATCATTACTTCTACATATCTCCCCTTTTTAACTATTAGCCTTATCCTTAGTCAACTCTTCATCTTATGTGAGTATTTACTCATTTTTGGAGGATTTTTCTTTTATTTCTTCATTTATCTCCTCCCTAGATTTGGATGAATCTTATTGGTCCATAGGAACCTTAATTTAAAATTTCGAAAAAATCTTTACCCCTAGGATAATGCCTCTTGAACCGATTATACTTAATTTCTAATGCACCTTTTGAAAATCTTTTTGAACTTGTGTTTCAGGGGAACTTATTTTAATAATATGAGAAATTTTTCTATCTAAAAATATTCAAAATCTGAATATTCTCTCTCTAGAATATTTTCTCTCTCTATGTCAAAACAGGTAAAAACAAGATCTTTTATATTTCTGAAGAGGGGATTGATTACAGGGGGAAGATGTTGGACATCTTGAGAGGCTGGGGGGAGGAATCTTACATTCTATCCCACTTAAAAAACGCGAGATGTCCTCATCTCGCAGGTGGAGTATGATCTTTTTCATCTTCTTCTTCTTCAATCACTTCCAGCGTCGCTGTCTTGGAAGTGGACGGCCGATTTGGAAACAACTCTCTTTGACTTCCCTATTCTGAGGTGGAGGTCTTGCATTACTTTGGATTGAAACTGCAGGTTGGAGAGAGGGTCTACCTCTGGGATTTCCCTGATTTTGGTGGATAGAATCGTGATTACTCTAGGACGGAAGGGGCTGGAGTCTGGAATCTTGATCCCTGATTTCCTTGCCCTGAAAACCTTGATCCAAAAGGAGTTGGGCAATCCATACTGCGATGTCCAAATCCTTGACAGCTATAGCATTTCACTCTCTTGTTCAAGGGTGGGACTTCTAAAGTTGAAATCCAGGGAATTGAGTTTCGGGAAAAGGACATTCTTCCATTTTGAAACTTTCCATATCCTGGGTTTGACCCTGATATCTCTTAGGCGGAGGAAGGTTGGAATTACCTTCTGGGAATAAAAACCTTTTGAAGGTGATGGTGCTAGCTTTGGCGAGACTTTGACATCAAAGGCTTTGGCGACATCCTTCGCCATTCGAACTGCTTCGGCCATGGAAATAGGTTTGGCATTCTTGACTAAAGTATCTAATGGCTCGTTCATTCCCCGAATGAACCTGGCCATCAGCTGCTCTTCATCCAATTGAGGGGAATATTTAAGGAGAAGTGCAAAAGTCTGATGGTACTCTTCAATTTTTTGGGTTTCCTGCTTTAGTTCCAAGAACTCATTCATCTTAGTTTCAAGAAAGCCTGGGGGACAAAACCTCTTTCTGAGGTAAGCCTTGAGATCGGTCCAGGTTTGGGTATTTCGGTCGAGACGGGTTGTCTCGCAGTGGTTTCTCCATGCCACTCTAGCTGTCTCCACTATCTTCAGCCTTGCAAGAGCCATTTTGCTCTTCTCATTGTACCTGGTGACATCGAAGTATTCTTCCATTGATTCGATCCACTTCTCCACAGTCTCGCCCAAGTTTTTCCCTTCACCCTTGAAAGGTCCAGGCTGCAAACTATGAAGAGTTTTACGAACATCTAGGTCGAGCTCTTCTTCATCGAGTTGGGGGTTAACATTTCTACCATGATGACCTCGGTCCATGTTCCTATCAATACGAAAATTCTTGTTAAGTCTCTTTATTTATGATTCAATCTGATTTTTGATTCAACTGATTCTGGGGTTCTTTAAATAGGTCGGCTCCCCACAGAATCAAGGGATAAAGATACTCATATAGAATGCATTATCAAATAACAATTCATTCAGAATATCTTATTCATATCTTTAACACAATAATGGTCCATTAGACTGAATTTTTCCATCTGAACAATCCTCCAACAGTCCTCCATGGGGATTTCAAATTTTCAGATTTTTAATTTATCATCCCTTAACTTGATCCACTCGACAAAAGTTAACAATAGCAATCTGCCAGCACAATCCACTAATCTCATAGTGATTGGCTGAAGTCATTAACGTCATTCCAGTTAAGAACATCATCACAGGGCTTCGTCCCATTCATCCTCATTGCGGTTTCGCTCAGCTTATTTCATTTCAACCAAATTTCAGGGATCATCATTTTTCAATCACAATTCAAATCAACTCGTCAGTTATCAACCAGAATTTAAAAATCATATCAACCACATTCGAATTCATCATCTGGATAGCATTAATGCTTATAATTTCAAGTCTTAGATTTACTCGTATATATTGCCAGTAAAGAGCTACAGTTATACCCTCGGTATATACGGGTAGTCATGGTTCTTGGAACTATAAGGTAAATACCATCATGTCTAGGCCTCAAGCAAGTCAGGGATTCCATACAATTGTGGTACTTCCATCTGAAGACCCAATTACCGATTTACGAATTTCAGTTTGAATATCAAATTGTATGAATTTTATCACACAATTACAACCTTTTAGTGCCTCTTGATAAAATTTTGACATTTTTGGCTTCTCGGTTGATCCTCCTTAGCCAAATAGCTCTGATACCAACTGTGAGATCCCTGTCCCAACCACGCAACGGATTCAGGGTGCTAGCAGCAGAAGTAGCACATCTTGCGCGGGGTAGGGTCCCACACTCGGGGCCTCGCCCACGGGTATCCGAACAGGTGACTAATTTCTCGATTCATCTAAACCGAACTCGAAAAAACTTCTCTTGCCCGGAAAGCACGGGCGATTCCACCAGGATAACTTTTTCCTAACATAGTCAAAAGCCTTACTTAATTGAACCGATCTGACCGAACTCGTAAGTTCCATAGTCAGATCAAGGGACAGATTGCACTTGGATCATGGAGACCAACGCTTTTTTCCTCATTGTTGAGAGGCACAGCCGTTGATTCTTTATCCATAGAACAATTTTTGTCCGGGATTTACTTCATCTATCGAATTAAACAAAAATTGAGTCTTAATTTATGGATCCATCAGTCCAGCCTAACCCCATCCAGTCCCATGGGTTAGCCAACCACCCAACCACTGTAGTGATGGGATCCAATTAGCAATTTGGTTAGGTTTTGTCCCGGGTACCAAGGAAAAGAGTTCCCAGGCCCCCTAGCCGGAAGTTCATGCAAACATAAAACTAGTCACACCACTTATGCACCCGATATGAAATTGCCTTTTCCTCAGCATCAGCTAACTTTAAAACAATCCTTTAATGACCATTATGTCATTGATCACTATCCTCAAAATCTCTAGTTGAATCCATATTTCTAATCATTCATTCATCGGTGTACTTATGGCATCATTGGCAACCAGAACGCTCACCACCTGTTCACTCAGGGGCCTTTTCGATAGTTCCTAGCTCATAGTAACCGGCAATATATTCACATAACAAAATGGAATCTCCGTGGAAGATCAGCAAGATCAACCAACAGATCCATATAAAAGAGCCATGGACTCATCCGTTGAGGACCAGTAAGGTCGATCAACCAGATCCATGCCCGGTTTCAGAAAACAACTCTTACTCCGTGGAAGATCAGCAAGATCAGCAAGATCAACCAACAGATCCATATAAAAGAGCCATGGACTCATCCGTTTTGAGGGCCAGCAAGGTCGATCAACCAGATCCATGCCCGGTTTCAGAAAACAACTCTTACTCCTTATTCCAATATCTTCCACGACGCACGTGTGGGTATCTTCGGCGATCCAGAGCCCGAGCACCGTATGGTCAGCACCCTCTAGGATCCTTCGCAGGTCACCTAGCGCTTCACTCATAGGCCGCTTCCTTGATCCCTCATCCACCGTACCGGAAGCTCACCATTTAAATCAAATCGAGGCTGGTCAAGACCTCGGTCGACCTTGCTACGCAAGATGTTCTCCAATGACTCTCCGTCATCAGTTGCAACTTTATCAGTTAGGTCTCCACCACGACCTTAATCACAAGACGGTCAAAATACTTCCCTAGCATTCATGACATAAAACAGTCATTTACAAACAGGTCACAAATACAGTTTCTATATTGAATTCTCGTCTTTCCACATTGTTCCACATCAATCCATATTATCCAAAATCCAAATCATATGCGTATCCATTCTTAACCAAATACATCATTTTCCATCCCATCACATCAGATTCATTCACTTCACATACATCCATTCCTAACTTTCTTAAATTACATTACGTCTCATCATATCCATTTCTCATTACATCTCATTCATTCACATCTTATATCATTCATTCATTCACATACATATTCGCATTCATTATTCCACATACACATTCACATTCGTACATCCATCTCCACATACACATTCACATTCGTACATCCATCTCCACATCCACATCCTCATCCACATCCATACATCCACATTCACATCTACATCATCCATACACATCCATACATCCATTTCCACATCCACATTCATACATCCGGATTCACATCCACATCCATACGTCCATTTCCACGTCCACATTCATACGTCCATTTCCACATCCACATCTACATTCATACATCCACATTCACATACATATTCACATCCATACATCTATATCATACATTCACAAACGTGTTCACATTCATACATCCACATCCATACATCCATATCCACATTCACACATCCACATTCACATTCACATACATCCCCATCCTTACATCCATATCCACATTTACACATCCACATTCACATTCACATACATCCACATTCTTACATTTATAGCCACATTCTCACATCCACATTCACATTCACATACATCTACATTCTTACATACATCTCCATCTATTCCTCGTTCATTTTCATCTATCTGATTCGTTTCACATCCTCATATCTATTTATAGAATACAAGAGAATTCTTATTTTTGATATAAGATTTCTTTACACATCTATTTATGCATAAATTCCATTTTAAGGAGAATAACACTTTCAAAATAAAAATCAATCTTTTATGCATCTTCTTATGCATAAATTCATTTTAAATGAAAAATGACACTTTTGAATTAAAAATCAATCTTTTATGCATCTTCCTATGCATAAAATCAAAATTGATGAGAATAACTCTTTTGAACTAAAAATAGATTTCTTTATGCATCTTTCTATGCATATAATTAAAATTAATGAAAATAACTCTTTTGAATTAAAAATAGATTTCTTTATGCATCTTTCTATGCGTAAAATCGAGATTGATGAGAATAACACTTTTAGATTAAAATAAATTCTTTATGCATCATAAATCCAATTTAGTAGGAATTACACTTTTAGAATAAAAGAATTTTTCTTATGCATCCTATTTATGCATAAAATCACTTATGATGAAAATCGCACTTTTAATATATAAGAAAATATCTTTTATGCATACAATCATTTATGATGAAAATCACTCTTTTAATATAAAAATATCTTTTATGCATATAATTGTTTAGATGAAAATCAAATATGATAAAAGTAACATTTTTATAATTAAAAAAATAATCTTTTATGCATACTTCTATGCATGAAAATCAAATATGATAAAAGTAACACTTTTACAATAAAATAATAATCTTTTATGCATACCTCTATGCATGAAATTCAAATATGATAAAAGTAACACTTTTACAATAAAATAATAATCTTTTATGCATACCTCTATGCATGAAATTCAATTATGATAAAAGTAACACTTTTACAATAAAATAATAATCTTTTATGCATACCTCTATGCATGAAATTCAAATATGATAAAAGTAACACTTTTACAATAAAATAATAATCTTCATGGGTGTTTTTGGGCAAGTTTTGGTGGATTGTCTGCTATTGCTTAGCCCCTTTCTCTCTCAATTTTAGAGGGGGATACTTTATCCTCGTTTCGTTGGAAAAGTGTTGGATATTGGCGGTGGAGTGCTAAGATAATCAGTGGCATTAAGGCTTTCTTTCAGAGGTGTGCTATTGCCATGGATATGGGTTCCCTCTTGTAGGTGGCATCTAGCCTTGTTTCTCAATAGAAGGTAAGGATCCCTCCTAGTGGTGGAGAGGATCAGAGACACTTTCTACAGTGCAACAGATAGCATATTGTCATTGCTTCTCTTATGGAAAGCAGGTTCATTTGGCCAAAGATTCCAAGACCAAAGGTACAACCTAGGCCATGACCAAGTTTTCAAAGATGGGTAATGATCATATACACGATGATGACTCTGATGCTTCTAGTGTCCCCAAGGCTACACAAGCCAAGGAGGACCTAGATGATTAACTTCTATAGTTATATAAATAGTTTTCCCCCATGTGCTTCTAGCCAAAGGAGACTTGTGGGCGGGAGAGGGGGTTGTTAGCAACTCCATTTCTGGTGCATGGGAACCATGAGTCAGAGTTCTAAGTGTGAAAAATGTCTGGCGCAAGACAAGTTCGTTTTTTGGAGTTATGGGCTGGATGTGTTCTGTCTATTGCTTGGTGTAGCAGAGATTATGGACTGGATGAGTTCCAAGTTCACTGTTTGAAGTTTTTTGGGATGCGATGTGTTTACAATCGTTTATTGAGGTGAATAGAGTTCACTGCACACAGGTGTGGGAATGCAGAGCCAAGTAGATTACTTTGCTACTCAGGGTGGCATTTTGTTTTGAAGAGATAGGTGCATCTTTTACGGTGTATTCAGTATCCAACTGGTTCTGGGGTGTCCATGGTTACATCTTCTTCATCCGTTTTCTTCCTCTGACTTTTTCACACTATGAGTTGCAGAGGGGGTGTTAGAGTTTGTACATCTCAGTGTTTTGGGATCTGGAGCTTTTATTTAGACACATGTATTTTCTCATATTTGTTTAGTGGTGGGTATTTTTGCTATAGTCGACCAACTCCTTGAGAGAAGTCAGTATCTTCTCTTATCACTATATAAAGGGCTCTTCCCTTCATCATTTATAATCCAATCCATTCATTCATAGGCACTTGTTCTACATTATCTATTGGCTAGTATTACCATTGTAAAAGCCTCATGCTACATAATAATATATTCATTGTCTCATGTCTCTCTCTACATCTCTTCCTCTCTCTTGTGTTGTTTTGCTTCCATATTGTGGAACTTTATTAAGAATATCTCGCATAGCACACTACAACATGGTACCCAATGTAGTGAGGTTGACATGGCAGAAGAAATTCCTCTGGTGGTCGAAAATGATGGCTCTTATCCTCTTGAGGTGACGTGAGCATGGGTAGCAACCACTATGTCAGGGGCATCCGGTTTTGCATAGCTTGGTGTCTCTATTTAATGTCACTCCTCTCTCAGGGTGGGCTCCTGCATTAGCCTGGAGGTCGCTCTCAGGGTGGGCTCTTGCATTAGTCTGGAGGTCGCTCTCTTAGGGCTCTAGTCTGGAACAAGTCAGTGAGAGCTCTATGTGATGGTCCTTGTACAGGGAGCTGATGTGAGCTACAGTAGGGATTCCTATTTGGAGGGGTCATCTCCATTGTTCTCGATGCTTCCCTGTTGTTTTGCACCTCTGGAGAGGACCTCCCTTAGCCTGGGAAATTTTCCCATATTTTTTTGGATTTTTTCCACACTTTGGGCACCTTTTTCTGGCATGTTCCATTTTATGCTCCAGTCGGCCTACTTTTTATACTGGCCGACTAGGCTCTCTATGTGCTATATAAGCATGGGCTTTGCCCTTAGTTGTATTATCTCATTTTTGCATATTCTGGGATCTTAGTTGCACCTATGGTGTGCCTCATGTTGCCTACTGTGCAACTTTGTGTAACCACCTTTGGTGTATAGGATCTTCCTTCAGTTCATGTGCATCATGTATTTGTGAGCTTCAGTTCTCTTTCATTGTTTTGCACTTTTTATGGTATCAAAGAGCGGGTTTAGGACTAAGGATTTTCTATAGACAACACCTATATTGGTTTCTTCTCAGAGAAGGTGACCTACCATTTTCATCTACAGTCTGCATTTTCTTCTGGAGAGCTGCTTCCCTACCCCATACTAACTAGAACATCAAGTTCTAGTTGCCACACCCACCCAACCTTCATTGCATAGCACATCAAGAGGGACTCTCATCTTCACCCCTCTACTTTTTACCTCAGCTTATGCTTTGGCTAGTGGTGGTTGGTTTTTTAGCTTTGTTCTCATCTACATGCATATTTTTTCTGAATTAACACCCTCTTCTACCATTCTTTTTCCCATATTTTCCCTCCCTCTTGCTTCTGAACCCTCTCTCTCTTTCCTTCCTTCTCAAATCTGTAGGCTGCATTTTCTTACACTTTAGAGGAGGAGTTTTCACACATAGGATGGCTTAACATACTTTCACCATTCCCCAGTTGGAGAAAGACTCCAAATTTAATGGCTCCAATTATCCCCAGTGCAAGGATGCCATCTTTAACCTTCTGGTGGTGGGTCTTGATATTTGGCGGTTCGTTGATGCTTCTACTATAAATCCCAACCCCACACAACTAACTCATCATAGACTATGAAATCCTAAACCAGCATGGATTTTTGGGCTCTTACAACAATCATCTCCTACAACTTGAACCAGCACTACTCTTGGAATTTTTTGGTACGGATCAAGATTCCCAAACCTTTAAGGAATTATGGGATGCACTTGTAGCCCGTTTTTAGAGGAACACTTACAGCCCAAGCTTGATTTAAAATCTCAACTCAATGTGCTGAAGATTATGGAGAAGGATGATGTCATGACCAAAGTGTAAGAACTCAAGAAGGTCTGTTAGCAACAATAAGCCATCTTGGGAGTCCAAATTCCCTTTGTCATTGAGTTACTGGGCACACCTCCTCCATCTTATCAATTCTTTAAGGATACCATTACCTTTTGCCCTATTCTTGCCCCAATGGATGCAGTGATTGGCATGCTTCAGGACAAGCTATATCTCATGAAGATCTCTGACTCTTCTCCTACTTATTCAGCTTTTTCAACCAAAGGGAAGCCCAAGTGGCAACCCAAAGGAGGTAGTAAAAACAACGACAAATCCAAGGAGGAATCTGATTTGGGCTCCAAGGATAAAGATAAAGAAATAGAAAAGGACAAATCTATAGAGAGGAAATTCCACTACTGTGGTAAGGCCGGTCATCTTCTGCCATATTTCTTCAAGAAGAAGAGAGACGAGGAGAAAAAGTCAAAACAAAAGGACTCCGATGATGAAGAATCCAAACCCAAAGACAAAGATGTGGCCTTTGTTCTAGTCGAAGAGTGCACCACCTCTCTTAAGGAATGGATTGTGGATTCCGGGGCTACTTCTCACATGACTCACAACAAGGATATCTTGGGTGACACTCACTCTATCTCTATGGAGGTCTGACTTGCAAAAAATCAACCTGTTGATACACCAATTATGGGTAATGTTCCTCTAGTCACTCCCTCTCAGAGAGGCCCCAGTACTACCTAGAGAATGTTCTTTATGTTCCAAAGTTATCCAGAAACTTACTTTCTATCTCCAAGATAACCTAGAAAGGCTACAACTTATACTTTGATGATCATGTTTTGGAGATCATTCACAGAGATTCTCATAGGATTATCACTTGGGGCATACAAGAGGGTGGTCTCTACAAGATCACTAGTTTTCAGGAAGAAACCAATCTTGATCACTCTCATTTGTCCCAACTTCTAGCCTCTCATGAGGCTCTTCTTTATAGAGGAGGATACTACTCTTTGGCATGCCCGCTATGGGCATCTTCCCTTCTCTTCACTGGAGCTTCTTATCTCCCACCACATGATGGAAGGCTTTTCTTGGCTACCTCGGATGTCTGGCATCTTCTCAACTCGTCTACAAGGCAAGCAACATCAGGATTAATTTCCACAGGAGGCCTCTTTTAGGGCTTCCACTGCTTTTCAGCTTGTCCATATGGATTTGAGCGGACCTATGACTTCAGTTCTCTTTCATTGTTTAGCACTTTGTCAATTCCCTACATCTACAAAGCTCCAGAAGAAAGATCCTCAGTCAACTCTAGTCTGGAAACTCCATGATCCTAGAGAGTGGTCCAAATCCCTCTCGGAAGAGGCAATGGAACCTCCCCTGATCTCAAAGGATACTGGGCATCTGCATATATAGTGAGCCTCTATCTCAACCTCTGTATGGAAAAGATGGCATGTCCTATCCTCTATTGTAACTGCTCTTAGCCCATATCTGGTTGTCTCCATGCTCAACTAGTGGGATGAGGTGCAGATTTATCCAATCGCACATTACACCCCAAATCAGAGATGTGTATCCATGTAGTGCAGGCATATGATGTAGGTCTCTATAGAAATCCATCTTCATCCCTAGGGGTTGGAGGGGATAATACTAGGTTCTTTGGGTATCCAATCTCGTAATGTCCTTCCTGGTCACCTTGTTCAGTTTTGTGAGAGCAAAGGAAGGGGCCTCTATGCTATACTGAAACGGTGGGATTGCCCCCATTTTCATGCCATGCATACCAAACCAAGCTCTCACTTGTGCATACTAGCACTGCTTATCTCCATCAAGTGCCAGCTGTCTTGAGGACTCTAGGGCAATATGAGGTTCTCTATCTAGTGGGAGCTCCCATAATTTGTGCCAATATGTCATTGTGTGGAAAAGAGCCTCTGTCTCACGATAGGGGTAGCCCCCATCTCGATTCGCACAATCTCATGTGGCATTGAAGGCTTACTCTTGATCATGTGCGAGATCATCATCACTAGAGTGGCCTCTCCCATCATATACCTCTCTTGTATCTATTAACTGACTCCCGAGTTCTCCCTCTCCTCTTGTGGTATAAACCAGGACCCCAAATGGGAGCTCCATACAATAAATCAGGTGTGACTAATGTGTCAAATAGCTAGAGCTTTGTCCTCAGCTCTTGAAACTGTATCTATGAGTAATGCCTCTCAAGTGAGCCTAGAGTTGCACACCCTCGCATCAATCTGGTTTTGGCTGCCTTCTTCATAGACAACTGAGGCCTAACAAAAGTGATCCCAAGATATACATAAGAGGCCACATACTCCACGAGCTACCCATTATATGTAAACTGATATGTGGATCTGCCTACCCATTGTGGGGATGTGTTAAAGATCATAACCCTTTCTTCCCAAGGTTCACTAAGGTCTTAATCCTTGCAAAAAGCCCATAATGCATGAAAGTGCCTCTGCATCCCCTCTGGTGAATATGAGATAAGGACAATTTCATCTATATACAATAATTTAGGAATCAAGCCTCTTGCCAATTGTGCTTCTAGTCCTTCCTTTCTATCAATGTAGTCAAATATCTCATTAATGTATAGCCTAAAGGGACTAGCAGACAAGTGGGCAGCCCTATTTCACTCTAATAGTGTTGTGTATGGCATCTGAGTCACCCCCTAGGGCCCGTACTCTATAAGTGAAAAAATCGTACACAGTGTGAGGATCCCCCCTGAAGAGTACTCCCATATCATGTAGTCTTCCCATCAATCTGGCCCATGGGACGGTGTCAAAAGCCTTGCAAAAATCCATAAAGCAAGAATACATGTGATGCCCACCATGAGCTCTCCCCTCCTCAATGATGCCCCATAATGTGAAAATGTGATCTATTATGCTTAATCATTTTATTTCTTGTGTGATACCTCTTTGTTTATGAAGATCATTTTGTCGGTAGAGGCAAAGGGAAACGTGTTGCAGGATTTGGAAGGGACTCTGCACTAGCGACCTATCTACCAGTTTTGAAGTTCTCACAACTCCTTTTATACAACCATAAGTTCTCACAACTCCTTTTATACAACCATAAGTTCTCCAATGATAATGCAACCTTCCCCCTTATTTCTTTAAGGATGCTATTCAGATATCTAGGTGGGTTTAGCATACTATGGAATTGTGATAAAGTCATGTTTATAGAGAAATAGATTGCTTTGCGTATCTTTGGTCAAGGACCTAGCACTTATGCCTTTAGAAGTAGTTATTATCTAACATATATAGGATATGCACTTTCTTGTGTCATAAGGGATTACAATGTGCTCCCAGATTATGGCAAACACAATTTATTGAGATATCAAAAGCTTGAGATTTCTCTTGAGCTTTGAATAGAAGACAATGTAAATGATTAGCCATCCCCCAAAAGAAGAAGATTTTAAATTGTAACATGTTCTTACTTTCTTTTTAAGGTATCCTATAACATTTTTTAACTTTATGAACAATGGCTATTGGATAGAATGAGTATAATAATTTCATTTCTTTTGTAATACAAGCTCAAAAATGAGTCTTTTTGTCCTAATATTACATTTGCATCCACCAAGATGTAATATGCAGGTCATAATTTTTTGGAGGCACATGTTTTTGGTTGTGGTGATACTTCTCCTCTTATTTTCTTCCTTCCCTTTCCTAGTGTGGACTGCAACGTGTCCTTTACGACATCACCTACAGCTTAAATACTATTTTAATATTGATAATATATTAATTAATAAAAAAGCTTATTAAAGGGTAAATCCCTTAAACCGAAACCGATTTGGAGGTAGGAGAATCGGTAATAATATTCATATTTCCAAAATACATTTCAATCCTACCATCAGTAGATGCATTGTTCGACCGCTTCTTGCTCTTCCTAGCATGTACTATTTCACCTAACAGGCAATACTCATGTCCGTCCACATCCTCAAACTACACAATCCCTATTTGATGAAACAATACTTTTCACGAGTTACTGGAGTTTCTAAGAAGGTCTGACATCATTTTTAGAGTTAAGATAAGGATGAATATATATGTGATGGTACTCACCTCACTACTACAAGATCTTTAGCCTCGATAGTTATTTTCAACAGTACTCATGCCATCAAAATAACCAGTGAAATGACCATCCAAATATCCTTCTATATACAAGTCAAAAAGGCATCAAAATTTGCAGCAATGATAATGTCTATACACGTTGATAAAAGCGTCAAAAACACATTAAAATTTTGTTTAGTGTGATTTTTGAAAAAAGTTCAAGTGTTTTTAGTTCTCATAGTGCTAATCAACCCAGGTTTTAGTTACTTTTCAAACAAATATAAAGATGTATGTAGAAATACTTATAAGAAATTAATATGATAATATTTGTCTACCCCCAAATCTTGCACGAATGGTCCCAAATACAAGGATATATGCAGTAATATTTACAAGAAATTATGACAAGTGTCTGCCAAAGCTTGCATTAATGGTCCTAAAAACAAGAAAACTTTGACAAAAATACATATTGCTTGTCTAATAAAAAATAAAATTGATGTTATATCTCATCATCGACTCTCTCATCCTCAGCTAGATCCATGGCTCCAAATACATCTATTTCTAGAAATACATCTCTGTCTTCATCTTCCTCAATGGGTGGAGGCTCGTTTACTATAGGAGTAGAAGGTAGTTCATATGTATTGTCCTCTTCTATTTATGGCATTGGAGGTGGTTGTGTTAAATGTTGTTCTTTTATTTCTTCTTCAAATTTTGGATTAACCATTGTGTTTGCTTTTGGTTTAAGTTCTAGTTGTTCAATTACTATACCTTCATTTGACCCTTCATTTAATTGTTTACCTGGATTAATATCTACTTCTTGTGCTTCTTGAGTGGGTTCCTTAGCCTCTAATTTATCTGATATTTCCATATCTTCAAATATTTGTCTATTATGTGAATCAATTTGGATTACAAACAACCACCTATGACCTCTTGAGTAGAGAGTGTCAAGGACTATGAGTTTAGGGACTTGAGGCACTGGTCGCGGGCTATCAAGTAAGAGAGAAACTTGGTATAGGGTCCATGTATGCTAAGTTAACTTGAGGGGAGGTGTGCTAGACACTGGTCACGGACTATCAAGTACGAGAGAAACTTGGTATAGGGTCCAGGTGTGCTAGGAGTATTCACTTGAGGGGAGGTGTTGAAATATACAAGTGAATAGGGTGTGTGCAGGAACAAGCCCTTGGCTAGAGGCTATAAAAGAGAATATGTAAATGTGAGAGAACCTGTGAAAAGGTGAGAAGAATCTACTAGGAGAGAATGAAGGGTAGCATGAGAAGATTTAGGAAGTGTGGAGATATTCTGGGAGAGGTGGAGAGAATCAAGGAGAAATCAGTGGGATTTGATGCTTGGATGTAAACACTATGCTTGGATGCTTGGATGTAAACACTATAAATTGAGGCTTTGACCTAATGATAATTTGCTGGTTTTTGATTATCCATGTCTGCATTAAGCTATTAGTTAATTACTCACTAATCACATCTTAATTATCATCTAATCACTTTGTTAATGATGTTGATTCTAGCATTTGATCTAATCACTTTGTTAATGATGTTGATTCTAGCATTTGATCTACCATAGCTCATCACATTGCTGTAATTTTAACATTTTCAACCATATATGCATGAAATTCCTTGGACATATACTCCCCTCGATCTAAACGAAGGGTGCCAACTTTACATTTTCAACCATATATGCATGAAATTCCTTGGACATATACTCCCCCCCTCGATCTAAACGAAGGGTGCCAACTTTACATTCACATGCATTTTCAGCCATGGATACGAAGTGCTCAAAGCACATAACAACCTCTAACTTCTACTTTAATGGATACACCCAACTATATGTGGAGTAATCATCAATAAAAGTGACGAAGTAGAGATATCCCCCAATAGATGTTGTCCTCATAGGACCACATACATCACTATGTATAAGCTGTAATTTCTTAACATCTCTCATAGATCCATCCTTTGGAAATGCTACCCAATGCATTTTACCAAGAATACACCCCTCACAGACATGTCTAGTAGGGATCTCAAGAGTTGGCAACTCAGACACCATATCATGCCTTTGAAGGCATAATAAACTACCATAATTCAGATGGCCAAATCGTGCATGCCATAATTCTACATCTCTCATAGCACTAGTCGTAGAGACTGAGCAAGCATCATGATGATGCAACTTCTCAAATTTCACCGTGTCAAGCCTGACAAGGCTAAGGCTGAAACTAACAGCAAGTTCTTCTTAATGCCTGGCACATATAAAACTTTCGAAAGAGTAAATACGCCCCCATTTGCAGCAGTGAGCACAACTCTACCAACTCCTTTGACAGGATATGAGGAACCATTTGCACATGTGATGGTTCCTGCACTTGGGATAGATTCCAGAGATGAGAACAAATCTTTTTGTGAAGTAATGTGCTTACTAGCACCACTATCAAAGTAACAAGCATTCGATTCTGTCCACTGACATGCATACATCATGAACAGAAGGACAATGTACAGTCCATGCTCAATCATCTTAAGCAAAACTTGTAGATTCCTTCTTCTCTGCACTTGTTGGTGCAGATGCATCAGCCCCACCACAGCCATGCCCGATTCTTTCTTTTTCTCCTTCTCTAGTCTTTTCTTGCACTCATGCATGTGCACTTGGTGCAGATGCATCAGCCACCACAGCCATGCCCGATTCTTTCTTTTTCTCCTTCTCTAGTCTTTTCTTGCACTCATGTATGTAGTGCCCTGGTTTCCTGCAATAGTAACACTTACCCTTCTTTTTAGGCTTATCACCTTCTTTCTCTGCATCCTTACCTAAGGATTCTGATTTTGGCTTATAGCCACCATCTGAAGAAGCTTTACCTTTGCCTTTCTGATTGGCAACAAAAGCTTGGTCACCAACTCGTATATTAGATCTATTTTGCCTAGACTGCTCTTCTTGCAAGAGTACTGAAACCATCTCATCAAATGTAAGGGCATTTGGATTTTCCTTCATCTCCATGAGTCTAAGGGTAAAGGCAAAACTCTGACAAGAATTCGGCAATGCATTGAGAACTGTGGGCGCACCAATGTACTATCAGGATATATCTCATCCACACTAGCAAGCTACTCCTTAAAATCTTTGATCTTGGTCAGGAAACTATCCATTGAGTCTCCCTCATTCATGTGCTCAGACTCCAACTGTTTGCAGAGATATGCAAAACGTGCTTCATTGCACACCTGGTATATGCAGCAAGTGCATCCCATGCCTGTTTTAAAGTCTTACATGATCGAATATGAGGAATAATGCTTCGCTTCACAGAAAGTGCAAGCAATGCATGTGCATGTGCATCTCTTCCATCCGATCTTGTTTGAGTAGCAGTGGGAGGTACTGGTGGTACATGTGGAGGAGCCACATCTGTATCAGATTCTCCTTCAGATGACCTGGAGCACCTGGTTGCATTGGCAGTTGTTGTGAAACAGAACGAGTTTCACTACCACTGACCACATTCCAAAGGCCTTTAGGAACCAGTACATGCCTCATCATATAGGACCACAATGGGTAGTTAGTCCCATCAAGTTTGTCCTTAGCAGACAAAATGTTGAATACATCACTACTACCAATCATGACTTTCTACCAAATGCAAAATCTTTCAACACACTGCAAGTACCCAGTATTCACTGGATGTAACCCTGGATGGCCAACTGACTGAATCACCTACAAAGTGTATGCAAAATAACGTGGAGTAGAGAATAGAGTGTTATTGGAAAAAGTATGATGTTCGAT
Source organism: Cibotium barometz (assembly GCF_041138505.1). NCBI lineage: Eukaryota > Viridiplantae > Streptophyta > Polypodiopsida > Cyatheales > Cibotiaceae > Cibotium > Cibotium barometz. The sequence goes on along the minus strand of NC_141102.1, from coordinate 14,762,570 downwards.
GTTGTTGAAGATCATTTAAATGGAAAAAATGGAATTCTTGTCATATTAGGATTAATGGATATTTTATTTAATTTTTAAGAGGAATTTTAGTTAACATCAAATGTCTGTGTCTGCAACAATTCTTGAACCATTTGCAAACATCGTAGCACTCACTTCAGGCATGTTTACATTCAATGTAAACATTCTGCCCACTCTATTGCCTTTTGCAACCAACCTGCACTTGTCTTTAAAGTCTTCAACATAACAACCATCACGGTTAAACCAAACCTGCAGACCCTGCTCAATCATCTGGCCAACTGAAACCAAATTCTTTGTTATATTCGGAACATGAAGTACATCTGCAAGGTACTTCACTTTGCCATCCTGCATAGACAATGGCACATCTCCAAAATGGGCAATTGGATGAGCAGTGTCATCCCCTATTTCCACAACACCTGGTCTTTCAAGGTTTTTCATCTCCTTGAACCACTCCCCATGACTTGTCATGTGGTTCGAAGCACCTGAATCAACATACCATACATCATCTTTATGTGCTGCTTCAACATTTTCAGACATGGCATTAACGACATGCTGCATAACAAACAACCTTTCATTATCCTCATTGTTTTTGCTCGAGGATGCATAGTTGTTTTGCTGCAATTTTCCATTTTGCATGTCAGCCTGCTTCTTATAACAATCTGCCTGCACATGTCTAGGCTTACCACAATAAAACTATCCACGTATATCATTATACTGTCTTTGCCAATTTCCACGACCTCTTTGACTCCCCCTGCCTCTGAATTGGCCTCTTTCACCTGCGTGTTGTTGTTGTTGTTGTGAATTCTGGGACTGTTGTTGTTGCTGCTGCTGGCCATAATTCTGATTACCTGTTCGACCACCTCCTTGGCTACATCCACACGGCCTCCTCTACCTCATCCTCTTCTTGAACTTGTGCAGAAGGCCTGTTGCTCTAAACTGTTTTTGTTTTGTGAAGATTGTTGGTCTTCACCCAAGCTCTTCTCTTCTATAATCAACATAGACACCAAATCTGTGAAATTGGGAATGTTTTCTCGAGTCTGAGTAGACGTCTTGAACGCCTTGTATTGTGGCCCGAGACCACATAGACATACTTCCACCTTATCATCATCATCTACTGAAACGCCAATAGATGCAAGGGATTCCACAATACCCTTGATCTTCAATGCATAGTCATTCACAGACATACTCTTTTTCTCCAGAGTATGAAGTTCATTCTTCAACTGTATCTTTCGTGCGTTGGTATTCATTTCATAGAGTTTTACCAAGGTGTCCCACGCCTCCTTGGGAGACTTGGCATCCTGTATGTGCCCAATCATGGTGTCCTGTATACTGATAGAGAGCCAATACATAACTTTTCTGGCTCCTTGGTTCCAATCCTTGAACTCTTTCACATCTGTAGCAGTCGGATTGATCTCCGGTATCTCCGGTGCCTCTTCATGCTCACCTTCTATGTAGTCCCAGTAACCCTTTCCCATCAGGAAATTTGTCAACTTGAACCTCCAAGAATGGAAGTTGTTCTTGTCAAGTTTCTCAGCAACAACAATCTGGTTTATGCCATCATTTGACATCTTGCGAGACACACAAATTTACTAGAAACAGCACTCTGGTTTGTCCTACACAAACTGCTGTATTTTCTGCAGCGGTACTGTACTACACTCAAATGTCACAAAACCAATGATCTCAATGTGCATACATACACCCAATGGCAACTGTTAACCTCCTTGCAGCACACACAATGTCTGCACAACTAATCTGTCTTCCTGCAGTTCTTAAAACATAGTTCTGCATAGAATCAATGACTTGCCCGTAGTGCTCGAAATCGCCTGCTTTCTGAAAAATGGAGGTCCTAACATGCTCGAAACGCGTTTTCGGTCCCAAAAATGTAGTCCAATAGGACAAAATAGTTACCCTACAGCTTTACTCCCACGAAGAAAGCTCCTCAATCAGAGATCGTTTGCCGGTGTCTCCCGTAAAGCTCACGATAAGGGTGTAGTTGCCAACACAAATAGGGAAGAGTAAATGAAGCTCTTACCCTCGTACTGCTTCCTGTGCTTCTCTTGCTTGCAGCTCAGCCCTTAGCATGAACCAGGCTCTGATACCATGAAAAGATGGAGTGGAGAAGAGAGCTTGAGCTCTTGTAAGCACACACACACTCACAATACCCTAAAAGAGAACACACAAGGAGAGAGGCTAAAAATCTTCTTCTTCTTCTTCTTCACACAACACTCAACACACCATATACAAAGTTAAGAGTACACACCATATTAAAAGGTACTCAACCAAATACATACTAGGGTTCTCTATAGTGTGAACCCAAGTAAATGAGCTGGCGCTATAACAATGCCAGTCTCTAGAATGGCTGTCACACGGCCATTCTAGTGTGAACCCAAGTAAATGAGCTGGCGCTATAACTATGCCAGTCTCTAGAATGGCTGTCACACAGCCTGTCATCCCACTGGCCGCATATCACCCATGATCTCACCAACCATGCCAATGGTCTAAGTGTGGGGCCTATCTCCCAGGTGGGTCATCAGTGTCCGCCTCACTAGATGAGCTCGATATCTCAACAACCTGTTGATGTCGGTCTCTTAAGGACATTGAGCTTGATGCATCGAGGGATTTCTTGGGAGATATGCATGAAATGCTGACCCAAGCTCAGGATTCTATCATGAGTACTTAGGATAGGGCACGGTTTTATGCTAATAGAGGATGCTCACCTCGGTCTTCTGAACTAGGAGCGTTGGTTTATTTAAAAGTTCCTAAAGACTCAGACTTTGTTAACAGGAAAATGCTCGAATTTATCTCCTAGATATTGTGGTCCATTTCAAGTTATACATCGGATTGGCACGGTTGCGTATGAACTAAAACTGCCTCCACATGTTCAAGTTCATCCAGTCTTTCATGTGAGTAGATTAAAAGAGAAACTGGGAGGTGAGGATAACACAGTTACTCCTCAAGATCTCGTTGAACTAAAACTGCCTCCACATGTTCGAGTTCATCCAGTCTTTCATGTGAGTAGATTAAAAGAGAAACTGGGAGGTGAGGATAACAGAGTTACTCCTCAAGATCTCGTTGAAGTTGAGGATTTATCCTATGTTCCACATGAACCTGAAAAGGTGCTTGAATTCAGGGAAAGGAAACTTTGTAGTTGACTAATCCCTGAGGTTAAAATTAGGTGGAAAGATAGGAAAATAGAGGATTCATCTTGGGAGTCGGTTGAGAATGTTCAGTGCAGATTTCTTTCTTTTCATTGCAAGAGTGCAATATTTTGAGAGAGGGGAAGTATGTTATGTGCACATTATATGTGCATATAATGCTAGGAGGCTAACCCACATTAGGTTTGTGAGCATGGGAGCATGGGAACAAGCTCTAGTTGAGCATGGGTTAGGACTAACCTTAAGGGTTATGGTTAGGGTCAGGCATCCAAGGGTCACACATGGGAAATGGAGTGTCAAGAGTCACTTGAGGACCCTCCTATATAATAGGGGCATGGGTCACACTCAAGGGAGGCGAGGCTAGGTTATGTTATATTCTCTTGTGTAGAGGATTATATCTACTCTCATGCCATTTCACACTACAACTACATGCTACTGGATTGGAGTCATACCTCTTGATGGTATGGGACATCAAGGTTAAGGTATGAGATACTTCATTGTAATTCATGTGTGCATCCCTTGGGCTGGAGGGTGGTTGGGTGGTTGAGTTTATGCATGACAAAATTATCTAGAGAGATCTTAGGGTTTTAACAACTAATGAAGAGCTTCAACTTGAGTTGAATCCAACTAATAAGAAGGAAAGAAAACAAGCTATTGAAAGCTTGATAGCAAGCTATGGAAAGCTTGAACATAGTATGGAGAAAATCAAAAAACAAGCTATGGAAAAGCCTTGCTTTGATACCACTACTGGATCTCACAAAATGGAGAGCTAAACTCACACACACACAATGCTCAATGATAGGAACACAAGAGTGTAGAGTGAGAGAGATTGACAAGCCAAAAGAAGAGAGATGAAGCTATCTACAAGTACAAAGAAAAAGTACAAATGAGCAAGCTATCTATAAGTACAAAGAAAACGTACAAATGAGCAAACACCCCTAAACTGTAAATGAGGTTGCTTATATACTAGCTAATCCTAAGGTGCCCATTCACACCTAGATGGCTATGGAGGAAAACCCAATGGGACAAAAGTGCCCATGGCATAAGTGTATGACCTCATGGTGAAGTACTACCAAATATCTAATAAGTGCAACCATTCCATGATAATGATAGGATGCTTACAGTCTATTAAGACTTTTGTGTTGAATGATATGCATGAGATTGTATTCATTTCTTTTGCTTTTTGGGAGGGGATTAATGCTACCTTGGAGTCTCTTTTCTGTTAGTAAGTGGTAAGGCATTCCCCCATCATGTGTGACTACCTTCTCTTGAAACCTAAATTGTCAAGCTTGTTTAGCCAAGTTGTTCCTCGGATCATTGTTCAACACGCAAGTAGAGATGGTGGCTTCTTTTTTTCTCTAAGAAGAGATTCTTCATCTACTTAAAAGATAACACCTTCAAGACTAGCTACAACATTAAACACAAGTGTTCCTTTAATCATTCTTTAACACAAGTAGACATGGTGACTTCTTTTTTCTCTAAGAAGAGACTCTTCATTTGCTTGAAAGGTAGCACCTTCAAGGCTAACTACTATAGCATCTACTTGAAAGATAGCACCTTCAAGGCTAACTACTATAGCATCTTTTTGAAAGTCCATACCCTTCTCTCTCTCTCTCTCTCTCTCTCTCTCTCTCTCTCTCTCTCTCTCTCTCTCTCTCTCTCTCTCTCTCTCTCTCTCTCTCTCTCTCTCTCTCTCTCTCTCTCTCTCTCTCTCTAGCATGTTTTCTAGAGGTTGAGAGCTAGGTACCATTTCCTCCTCTCCTCACTACCTAACGATTGTGGAGTCATCACCTTGAGTAGGATCTAATAAAATAGTTTTAGTTATTGCTTTTATGTTTTGTTCCCACCACCGTGTGGAACCCCTATTTTCATCTTGTTTCTTGTTTATGATTGGGGGAATCTTTACTATTGAGGATGAGGGAGATTCGCTAGGCAATTCCTAATGAAGTGGTCCTTGGCCCATAATGGAAACATATGTTGGGGATGTTCTTTAAGGTGATCTACTATTCAATTGTCCAAAAAGGTCCTAAGACTAAATGGAATATTGCTTAAAATAAAGATGAGCTATTTTTCATTTCAATGTAAGAAACATTGAGTTTTTTTAATATTAGTAAAAAAAACCTATTTTTGAACCTAAAGATTTTTTCCTCTAGTCTTTTGGCCACATTAAACAAGCCCACCTTTAAAAATAGTTTACTTAACAAAGTCCATTTTTTGTGGATCCTAATTATAAATTTTTCTACATTTGCATCTATTTTGACATGGCTTGATTTAAAAATGTTCAACCAATATTATTTAGTTCTTTTCCCTCCTTACTTTAACTTTAATAAACATGACTCATTTATGCATCTTCTATGGTCACTTATTTCTATGATTTTTAAGGTAGTGAAGGTATAGACCACATAACATTTAAATGCCTTCTTATGAAGGCTCATAAAGTTTATGTTTTACATCATCAAGCGGTAGCTCAATTGCTAAGGTGTTTCGTTGTCAAAACCCAAGTTATGGGTTCGAACCCTGCTAGCTACCCCGATTAATGTGCCTTGCCCTTGATTTGTGGGATAAGGGGGGTCCCATGGGTACTAATCCCATCTCTTCTCTAATGCCAACTTTAAAAAAAGTTTATGTTTTATGGTCTTTAACAAAAACTTTTAAGATGCATCCACATTCATGTAAGATAGGTCTCCTTACTAAAAAATCACCTACATGCATATCCTTATCATTCAATGTACTTAATTTGTCCACAAACACATAACCATGTACAATTTATGGTCGCTAATTTCTATGATTTTTAAGGTAGTGAAGGCATAAACCACATAACATCTAAATGCATTCTTATGACAGCTAGTAAAGTTTATGCTTTCATTTATGCATGTGATAACATGTCCACTTATTAATGTCCTCTTATTTAGGATACATTCACACATCAAAAGGAGTTTTAGGAATAAGTTATACACTATTTCTTCAACATTGAAATTGATGAAGGCTAAATTTCTTGTTATGTTTAAACAATAAAAATAGGATAGCCAACCACATAGTCAAAAGAGACCAAATATAATGCCAAGAAATGTAATCATGAAAATGCTTAATTAATTTGGACAAAGTAACAAGCATGATCTTAATTAGGTAGTCACTCTAACCTTTAAAGTTCAATATTTTGCTACATATGTTGAGTACTAATATGTACAAAAACTAGTTAAGAGTCTTGTAAAGTATTGGGTCAACCAAAATTATAAGCATAGCTTTCAAAATTGCATGTATACACACTAAACGAGCCCCTTTTGTCTATACTCAAAGAGATATAGTATGTCATCTCCAAAGCTCTTACAAGCAACTCATCTGCAAAAACAAAAGGGGAAAAAAAAGGAGGGGGGGGGGGGGGCATTGCCAACAAATCCAAAAACATTAGGGCAAAAAAAAGGTGCAATATTTCAATCAATCAAACCAATGAGAACATATTTATCAATTGTCAACCCCAATATATACATTTAAGTACACTTGCGCTAATTAACTACATACTATGCCATGAATTTTAGGAATATTAATATTAATTTCACTAAGTGTAAATCCAACAAAATGACACACATAAATAAATACAAGAGTGGCAATGCTATCCAGAAAGGACATTAAACTATTAATTTAATGCAAAAATAAAGTCACAATAGTTAACTTTAAATCCAACAAAATGACACACACACATATATACATATATATACATATACATATATCTGTATATATTGCTGGGCATAGCAGTTAATTACCTTTCCAGGTCTGATTTGGGCACTTCAATAAGAAGATTAACTCTTAATGCTGCATTTTTTCCCCAGATATGATCCCCTCTTTTGGTGTTCAGCATTTGTGGGCTCTCATTCTCTTTGCCCTTTGCAAACTTCCTTGCCAAAACCTTCGGAGAAGGCGCAGAGATCTTCCCGCCAAAACCTTCATCCTCCATAGCCATAGTCACCAACGGCCTTCTTTCCTTCCCGCCAAACCCTTCCTTTTCAAATTTCTCGTACCAGATCTTCTCACTCGCCATAGCCTTGCTCTTCAAGCTCATCAGCTTGGCCTTCCAGCGTTTCACTTGGCTTTTTTCCCTGACTGGCGAGCTGCCCACGCCCTCCTGCGATGGGATCTTGCCGCAATCCGCCTCTTTTTCTTGCAAATCAGCACAAAAAGCATCTTCTACAGACATTTCATGATCTGGGCGGCAGCGATTATCCAGATTAGAGGCAGAAAATGGCTGATTTGGGGCAGGATTAGGATTCTGAAGAGAGCTATCGTCCGCGGTGCTATCTCTGCCGGATTTCTGAGCTCCGAACTTGAACTTTCTGAGAGATTTTCGACGCAGGATCATTTTTCGGATGGGATGCGATGGCTGGTGAGGGGAAGGGATTGTGGGTTCTGGATTGGATTTGCCCTTGTTTTCGATCCATTTGGGGATAGAGTGGCCAAAGGAGAACCCAACAAAGGCTGCTAAGACGCCCACAATGACACGAAACATCTCTGCGGCAGGCAGAAAGCAGGATGATGAACAGAAGAACAGAAGATTAGCAAGCTTTCGGGGAAGATGATGAACAGAAGAAGAGAAGATTAGCAGTTTTGGAGTTTAGAAGGCAACGTTATAGTCTGTGGAGAAGACAAAAGGCGGGCAAACCTGAGCCCACCACGTTTGAAATTTGAAACTTGCAAAGAATACACGCGGGGAGACAAGCCTTTAATAAGCTCCTAAAAGCAAAAGAATATACTAACTTCAATCTATGGGGCCCTAGAAGATCATCGTTACCATGTCATGACTCATGACTCATGACTCATATAACGACACACCGTGTATCGTGATTCATCCATCATGCCACACATCATGTATCGTTATTCATCCATCATGCTAGTTGAAATCCCCAGGTTCATGTGAAAACCATCAGACAGCCTCACACACGGTGAGGCAAAATTTTGACATAGTTGGGGAAACCCATACTGACACACTTTTGGCACAATTAAGTGTGTCGTGGTAGGAAGACGCTCTGATATTCCAATTTTGTACCATTAGAGACATTAAACAGATATAGTTTTGGTCTCTGTCAAAATAGGGGACGCTTAAAAGTAAATTAAGACTCAAAAGGACTATATATGTATTATAAGCACTAGGCTATAACTTGTTAAGACTCAGTATGATTATTTATAAGTATTATAAGCACTAGGCTACAACTTGTTAAGACTCGATAGGATTATTTATGAGTATTATAAGCACTAGGCTATAACTTGTTACATACCTTGGAACCCAAGGCACTGCCTATCATTTAATACATAGTTTTTATTTTAGCAAAGAGTCAAGCTATATGAGGCACACAAAGAGCCTATATGATGGGGCTTAGGCTCGAAAGCTAACACATTTCTAAAATGTTTTCCAAATGTATACAAGTACGCATCATTGCTTGGGACTATTTGGTCACATGCTAAAGTTTCCAATGCACTGAGAGACGAATGTTTGATGGTATCATGTAAATGGGACTTGAAACCATCTATGGTCTCCTATCATGACATGCCATTCAATAAACTCTTTAAGAGGGGAAAGAATTCATTGGGTTCTCCAAAGTTTCCATTTAGAGATTTGCAATGCCTTGTGAAATAACTTCTTTAAAGTCATTTATTCTTGAGAAAACTTCCATCTATAATTGAAATTCCTTTTTGCATAACTTCTTTAAATTTCATTTTTAATTGAGAAAGTTGACTTACATCTATCATTGAAACCCCTTTTGCAAAACCAAGCTTAAAAACATATGATGCATAGTTGACTAAGACATGCATTTGACATGTGACATGCATGATGCATGGTTGACTAGGATGTGACATGTGACACGCATGATGCATGGTTGACTAGGACATGCATGTTATTGTACCTTTTTGTGTCCCCATCCCATGTGTTGGGAGTTTGATGAACAGATGTTATCATAGGTGCATATTCACTTAATAATTTAGCCCATGTGCATTTGCAACTCAATGTGATCAATTGAACAATTGCACTTTAATAACCCTAACGTAAAATTTGCAATCATTCCATCCTAATAGTGCCCCCCCACCCCCAACCCACCTTTGCATATGTCAATGATGCCCCTTCACAACCCACCTCCTTTTTTGTTCCACCCCTTTGCACACATAGAGAGAGCCTTATGTCATACTCTATGCACACAAGAGAGAGAATCTCTCTATTGATTCTCTTTCTATTATTGTGTCCTCCAAACAAGGTCTCGTGCTCTATCTTTATCCACCACCAGAGGTAAGTGCTCTCTCCCTCTTTATCTATATACATGTCAAGTAGGAGACCTCTTTCTATCTATAAGTTATAATCCAAGGAGCTACAAATTTTTGAGATTTTCTTAGGTTGGGGTGTGGGTGCATAGGTGTGTGTGTGTGTGTGCGTGCGTGTGTGCGTGTGCATGTACGTGTGCGTGTGCGTGTGCGTGTGCGTGTGCGTGTGCGTGTGCGTGTGCGTGTGCGTGTGCGTGTGCGTGTGCGTGTGCGTGTGCGTGTGCATGTGCGTGTGCGTGTGCGTGTGCGTGTGCGTGTAGAGAATTTTAAAAAACAACCCTAAAATAATTACTTTAAAATAGAACCTTGAGAAACCTAAGTATTAATGGGGATTATAATAATTTTGACAACAATTTGGTTTCACATGACACCATAAAGTTTGGGTGGTATACAAAGGCATCTTGTTTGTAGTCCTCAAAATAGTAAGCCTTTGAATTTTGAACAAAGAATCAATTTTGAGATACTTTAGAAGAATATTTCCTATACCTACCACCATCTAGCACCAAACAACAAATGTATTAGTAAAGGAAAGGCAGGTGTCATCAAGAATATGATGTGTTCTAAAGTATCTTATATTTGACAATTAAATAAGATAAAAGAATAAGCATTAATTTCATGTAACCAAAAAATGTTTTTTGGGAGAAATTGAATATAATATGAGATTAAACCAATCAACACTTAGAAATTTAAAAACATAATGATTATTATCTTGGTAAAATTTTGTAAAGTAAGAATGATGGGTGTTAGATATACGAAGGTTTAAGAACTTGAGAAATGACATTTAGGAAAACCTTGAAAAAAAGATTATGAGAGTGATGCAAAAATAAGGTAGACGAACCCTACTTTGTATTTACAAAATTTAGATAAACTTTAGGAGTATGGAATTACATTTCGAACCCTAACTTAAAGACTTGGAGTTAAAAGTTAAGAAAAACTTGAGATATATATGTTAAAAAACCATATATAAATCACAAGGATTGGTTTGAGTAACTCACATGAAACCATATTAGGATTAGTTAAAAAAAACCATTCGCAAATTAATTTGTAAGTAAAATTTTAAGTATGAGAAATATTGAGAAGCTATGTGAATTAAAAAAAATTAAAAATAACTTTAAAATTTTTAAAGGTCAGGAACAAAACATAAGGTGTAAAGGTTAGAGAGGTAAACTCATATGTAAATATACCGAATTCTCATAACATACGAGATGGAAAAATTATAAGTAGCTAATTGACCGAGGCCATGTTGTGTAATATGTACAAGGCTTGTATGAAAAAATGGTGCACTAAGGTATATTAAAGCTATGACTTTGCTTCTCTAAAAGAAGCATGCACATAATGATCAACCGTATGGTTGGTCATGTAGGAAGTGAGCTTTAACTCATCTACATTAAAATGGGAATCCCTAGAGTAGGTTATGAGTGTATTGTGTGTAAACTTGTGGAAATGCCTAAGCAGCTATTTGGATTTAGTATAGCTACCTTAGTGTGAACGTACGGTTTAAAAAATTAGTCATGTAATATGTAAGAAGCTTGTATAAAAATAGTGTGTGAAGGTATAATAAAATCGTAAATAGTGCTTTTGAGAGAAGCATACACCAAATGCTTGAACCTTGTTGTACGTGGTGAGTTTAAGTTCACCATCCTTAGAGAGGGGACGCTATGATAAAATTGATGGAGCTACCTTTTTGTAGGCTATGTGGGCATAGTGCGAATCTATGGAACAAGCCTATACCTAAAGTTAGCACTGCAGGGAGATCCATGGGTAGATTATAGGTGCAATGCAAGTTTCACTTGGACTAGGTGTTTTAAGAATGCAACACTATGGGGCTCTTTATATACTATGTGAGAGAAAGGGTTCGTATTCGGTGAGTGTTTAAAGTTTATCATGTTTTTCAGGCTAGCATAGTAGGGCACCGATGGCATGAGACCAGTTTTGTATTTTAATGATAGAAGGATAGAATACATTTAACATATTGTAAAATAAGCATATGTGTAAACCTTTTTAGTTGTGGAAAAACAAAAGTATACTTTAACAAAGCATATATGTTTTGATTTAGAAAACACATGTATGTGCTTAACTAAGTGACTTGACCTTACTAGAAGATCATTTTATGTGTGTGTTGAGGTAGAGATTGGTAATGTAAGCATATAATTATTGGTCTACTAGAGTAAGAATAATGTATAAATGTGTGTGTGTGTGTGTGTGTGTGTGTGTGTGTGTGAGTGTGCGTGCGTGCGTGCGTGCATGCATGTGCGTGCGTGCATGTGTGTGTGTATGTGTGTGTGTGTGTGATCTACATTTAATAACATATCCACAGCTGAACAAAATGTTTGAGAACCCAAACAATCTTGATAAATGAAGTGTTTAACATGATTACAAATAATAATATTGTTTACAATAATCATGTCATGAATTAAAGAAGATTATGTCTCAAACAATGAAACATGTGTCGTAAAGCTTAAACTGCAAGACGTTTGAGAGGGTAGATCATGTTACCTACATCCATCCAAATAGACAAACAAATTGTTAGCCTATACGTGTATTGTAGGTGTCCTAGGACCTACCACATGTTATAGATGTCACTTAAAGAACCCCAGATTTAAGCTATAGTTAGGTCAATTAATCTATTTCCAATTTTTAGGTTAAGCTTTAGGAGTCAGTCCCTATGTGTGTCTATGAATTTCCAATTTAATAACGAGTTCTTTATCATAACTAGTATAGATATATGTAGTGATGTATTTCAACCAATCATGTATCTTGTAAACATCCTCTAATCAGAGAATGTAAAAACAAATAGATTGCAGAATAGTCCCCATAGTGGGTAAACTAATAGACCTTGCATGTTATGCCATGGCTTAACAGAACATGCTGGTCTATATCATCTATTCTGTTGTGCTAGTCACCTAATGAAGGTTCATCTTATTAGTCTTTAGCCAACAAAAAACATCATCAAAAGTAAAAGGCAAATGGAGTGAATTCATATACTAGGTTATAGAATCAGGGCCAAAATTTTAGGCCAAAAAATATGAGAAAGACCCTTCTAATAGATGCCACCATTAGATGCCTTCAGAGGATCAAGTGACTCGTAATCAACATCATGTAAATGAATGTAGACATTCCGAAGAGATAGATGGCCCATTCAGTATCATAGTGGATGTTAGCAATAGACCCAACCTTTATGTACCACATCTAATATGCTTGTCAATGGCACCTCATGATCATTTGGCCAAAGAACTCGTTACAATATTCCCTAGCCTATATAGTCAACAAATCATTGTTGAAAGCAAATGTGTAAACCCCCCGAACACCTCATAAATGGGTTGAGCAATTAGAGAGAACTATCCAAGTGCTGGGACTGAAATCAATGGAACTACTGAGTCTAGTCAACAAATTGTCAAAGGTGGAGACAAAGCAACGCCCTCATGGGGAAGTCAAAATCTTCAATACACGGTTCAGATTCTTTATTATTAGAGAGATAGATTTTAAAACCCAAAGGGAATTCCTTATGAGCTGAAAACTATGAACTCAGCATAACCTTGAATCAGATTATATACCAAGATGTAGATCTTAAAAGCCAACTTAATTCACAATTTGAGATTAGCATAGTACAACCTATCTAACTCATCCCCATCAGATAGTAGTAGCCAAATCTTTAAAGTTATAAATGCTAATTTTATATTCATTAACTCATTGCACCATGTGCTAAAACGCTAGACAACCATCTAAAGCCCTTAGCAGAGGTTACTTAGTTAGCAAAATTGTGATTTTTTATTATCTAATCTCTATGTGTGGATGCCGTATCCGAAAAAGTTAAGAGCCGAATTGGGTATATCAACAATCAGTCTGTAGTATCTAGTCATAAGACAAACCATATGTCTAGACCAAATACCCAAATATGGTGTGAAGTTTCCAAATACACGGGATAAAATTCTAGATTTCAAATACATGTCTTTAAAATACCGTAAAAGTTTCGTTAATAGCAAATGTTAAAAATCCTTAGCGGCATGACATGCATGTGCACTATAAGGGCTAACAATCGCAATATTTAGAGAAGCAAGAACTTAATATATTACCAAAGTCTATATGGGGCATGTAACAGCAAGATGTGTATGCCTTAGAATAATAGAGCATCAGCCGCAAGCTAAACGCCTCCACCATATCGAATCTGTTCCCACTACCATTTATTTCTTTGTGCTAGATGCAATACCTAGGCAGCACGATACATACTCCTTCCTGGATGGGTTCAATGGGTATAACTAGGTATGGATGGCCCCAGAAGATAAAGAAAAAATAGCCTTTGTGACAAAATGGGGAGCATTTGTCTCTAATGTAATGACGTTTGGGATGAAAAATGCTCCTGCTACATTCCAAAGGATGGTTCAGGAAATATTATATGAATATCTAACCACCTTCATGAGGGTGCTTGTGGATGATTTTAGTGTGTTCGGAAAGAAATAAGACACATAACACACCTCACAATGTGCCTAGAGAAGTGCAAGAAATAAGACACATAACACACCTCACAATGTGCCTAGAGAAGTGCAAGAAGGTCAGACTGAGCCTGAATCCAGCCATGTGTGCCTTTGTTGTAATAAGTGGATCCCTCTTAGGGCATATAGTGTCTACAGAAGGGCTAGCTATGGATCTTGCCAAGGTTGCAATCATTGTAAAGTTGCAGCCGCCCAAGAACTCCAAAGAACTTCCAAGATTCCTAAGGCTAATCAAGTGGCATAGCATACTCATGAGGTTCATGGGGGGCGAATGTGGCAATGCCCCTATATAGTCTGATGGTGAAAGATGCAGAATATGTCTTGTCTAGATCCTATCAAGAGGCATTCTGAAATCTCAAGAGAATATTGTCGGTAGCACCCATTCTCTAGCAGCCAAACTATGACCTAGTATTTCATGTATTTGTTGATGCCTCTGATTTTGCCATTGGTAGTGCTCTGATGCAAGAAGCACAAAATGGCTAGTGTACAGACCAGTTTACTATGCAAGTAGGAGCCTTTTCAGACTGGAGAAGAACTACTCCACTATAGAAAAGGGGTCACTTGGAACGATCTAGTCCAACAAGAAGTTGAGGCACTGCCTATATGGGAAAGATGTTTGAATTTCATGTAGATCACAAGGCTTTCTTGTACCTAATAAACAAACCAAACCTAGTAGGAAAATTGGCTAGATGGATGCTTTTGTTACAAGAGTTTGAGTTCAACATAAGGCACACCCCCGGGAACAAGAATGCAGTAGTAGCAAACTTCTTGTCAAGAGTGGAGTCAGGAGAAGAACCAGAGGGAGTGGAAGATGATTTCCCAGATGTACAATCCTTCCTCACATAAGGAGAAAAACCAAGTTGGTATGAGGAAATGCTACAATTCTTGTGTATAACTTGTCCTTTCCGGAGTACATGTCCAGAGATCAGAGAAGAAAGCTGACTCTCTGAGCAGGTCATTCATGGTGGTTGTTGAACAGCTCTACAAGATGGGCATTGATCAGATATTGAGAAGATGCATCCCTGAATCTGATTTCCTAGATGCACAATCCTTCCTCGTCTCGTAGAAGGAGAAAAACCCAGCTTGTCAAGGAAATGCTACAATTCTTGTATGACTTGTCCTTTCCGGAGTACATGTCCAGAGATCAGAGAACGAAGTTGACTCTCTGGAGCAAGTCATTCATGGTGGTTGCTGAACAACTCTACAAGATGGGCATTGATCAGATATTGAGAAGATGCGTCCCTGAAGATGAGAAATAGGCTATGCTAGCAGAAGCGCACCAAGGGATAAGCAATGGGCACTTTTACGGAGAAGTCACAGAAGGCGAAAGGTGTTCCAAGCAGGTTGGTGGTGGTTGACTACATTAAAAGATGCACACAAGATTGCAAAGGAATGCAATATGTGCCAGAGGTTGGGGAAACCGAACGATGCAAATAAGATGCCCACACACCCCAGTGTTGCCCCTAGAGCCGTTCCAGAAGTGGGGTCTGGATTTTGTCGGCCCATTCAAGCTAGGAGCTCAAAGAACAGAAAATTAGTGGCCACGGATTATTGCACTAAATGGGTAGAGGCCAAGGACCTGAAAGACTGTAAGGCATCATCAATGGGCGAAGTTTCTCTATAAGACTATAATGACAAGATTTGGATGCCCAAATGAGATAGTCAATGACCAAGGGACCCACTTCCTTACTAAAGTGATCAGGAAACTAACAGAGCAGCACATGATAATACATGAAAAGTTAGCAGTCTACTACCCCCAAGAAAATGGGCAAGCAGAATCCACAAATAAAATCCTGAAGGGAATACTGGTCAAGACAGTGAATGAGAATAGGACCAATTAGGACACAAAGCTGCACTCAGCATTGTGTGCATTTTGGACAGCGTTTGGATAGCATATAAGAATGTAATAGGACTTACACCTTTTAGTATAGTGTATGGACTAGAGGCAGTGGTGCACATGGAGTTCCTAACACAGAGCCTCAGGATAGTTATAGCAGAAAGGCTCTCTCCCTATAAGAATCAGAGGTGCACAGGATCAAACAGATCCTTAAGCTAGATGAAAGGAGACAACACAACACATGGACTACCAAATCGTGTAGAAAAGGAGAATGTTGCAGGTGGACAAGGAGACAAAAATTAAAATCTTTGAAGAAGGAGATGCAGTCTTGCTGTTCTCATCAAGAATGGGAAAATTGAAAATGAGATGGATGGGCCCATTCAAAATTGTTAGGAAAATGGGGACATGAACATTTCAGCTACTAGCAAGTCTGGATGGAGAAAGCTTAAGGAAATTGGTGAATGGGTATAGGCTAAAGCCTTACTATGGAAAAATGCAAGAACTAGCAAAGATAAGTATGTCCTAAAGGAAAAGTGTGTCCAGATCTAGATGTGGAAAACCTAAGAGAAGTGTGTCCAAATCTAGATCTAGGTCTAGAGAACCTAAGGAAAGTGTGTCTAGATCTAGATCTAGCTCTGGATTGTGTCCAACAAGAAAAACTATGTCCAGATCCAGATCTAGATATGGAGAATGTCCAACAAGCATAAGAATCCAATCAAGATCTGGAAGGTGCCCAAGAAGAAGAGTCCGGGTCAGGATCGAGAATCAGGACAGGATTCTGGAGTAAACAAAAATAGAAGAAAACAAAATGCAAAATCAGGATGTACATATGTAAATATGATTTTAGTATGCACAGAAATAGAGGAGCCAACTAGCAACAACATGGAGGTTGCAGGAAAATTGAAGTTGCCACCCCGAAAAAGGGTGCGAATGGAAAAGGACACGTGTTGTGTCATTGTTGCTTGTCCCTGGCCTAGCCATTAATGACCTCACAAAAGGCATCGTAGGCACTTATGGCCAGATTATGAAAGCAATTTGGGAAAATCATGGAGACGTCTAGCAGTTATGGCCATACCTAGGGAAGGCATGCACCACGACAACGGGTCAGCTACCTCTCTATCGGAAGCCTAATTTGAAAATTAATGTGCAAAAAGTTCTTGCTACCTTGTGTTCTAAGCTATACTGTTGCTACCTTGCGCTCTAAGCTATACTATTTCTAAGCTTTGCTTCCATCCACGCCTTCTGCCTCTCAACCCTAGCACACAACCGAACGCCGAGAAAATGGTGGAATTCAATTTCCTCTCATCCACCTTATACAAGGAGGTAGACAAGCATGCCCAGTGGTTGAAGAAGATAGGGTTGAAGGAGTTTGCAAAGTTGCCCTGGGAGGAGCTCCAACACAACTTCAAGGCTGCAGAGCAATTGAAGCAGATTGCAGAAAATCGAATACCATAACGCTCCCATTAGGTGAGAAAAGGGTATTCAACCCCCTTTATGTGGCTGAAGTCTTCATATTGCGGCTGAAGGGGAGATAAATCTCACCCACAAGCCATACTGCATATCTGCTCTACTGGTGCCTCCCGAAGACAAGGGTGTAGTGGCCAACACAAAGAGGGAAGAGTAGATGAAGCTCATACCGCTTCCTGTGCTTCTCTTGCTTGTCACTCAGCCCTTAGTATGAACTAGGCTATGATACCATGAAAAGATGCAGGGGAGAAGAGAGCTTGAGCTCTTGCAAGCACACACACACTCACATAAACCCTAGAAGAGAGCACACAAGGTGAGAGGCTGAAAATTCTTCTTCTTCTTCACACAACAAAAGAGGTCTACAAGGAAGATAAAGTGACTAACACACATAATAGAGTATATAAGTGGTCCATAATGTGAACACGCTAAGAGGAGTGGGTAGATGTGAACTAGTTCTTTTTAGACTTCTTAGCTGTTTTATTCCCGAGGAATAAGATTGTAGCACCAATAGCAGTAAGGGAACAATTGCATCGCGGCATGTCCATAGCGCAGTATCACCGTTTCATGCGTATGCAATTGAGGCATTGATTTTCTGGAGCCATGTTGCTCTATGTATATATTGCAAACCTTATGTAAATAAAGAATGTTTTGCAAAAATTCCAGTTGTTTAAGTGATTTTGACTACCAGATATCGAGTTTAAAGAAATAAGATCTATTTTCTCGGACGTATGTCGTAGATCTTAGTAAGAACAATTACCTTGTTTAAAGTAATTATTTCTTAACTTCTTAAGTCTTAGGATCTTGAAATGAAGTCAAATAGAAATTTAACCATGTATCATTTTGGCAGAATCATGAGACGTGTGAATCCTCTCACGAATGAGGAAGAGCTTGACCCTAATGTTCACAAAGCTCTTCACAGATCTCAGCCAGGTCCCTTCAAAGGTGAAGGGGAATACCTAGGCGAGGCTGTGGAAAAGTGGATCGAAGCCATGGAAGAATACTTCGATGTCACTGGATATAATGAAAAAAGTAAAGTGGCTCTTACTAGACTGAAGATTGTAGAAATAGCCAAAGTAGCATGGAAAACCCACTATGAGACAAACCGTTTAGATCGGAACACCCAAACATGGGACGATCTCAAAGCATACCTCAGGAAGAGATTCTGTCCTCCGGGCTTCCTTCTGGAAACAAAGATGAATGAGTTCTTGGAACTAACCCAAGGAAGCCATACCATGGAGGAATATCACCATGCATTTGCTCTTCTCCTCAAATACTCGCCACCGCTGGATGAAGAACAGCTGATGGCTAGGTTCATTCGGGGAATGAACCAACATTTGGATACCTTGGTAAAGAATGCTAAACCAAGTTCAATCGCCAAAGTAGTGCGGATGGCGAAGGATTTCACTCGTATAGGTACATACATACATATATGTATGTATGTATGTTTACACATAAATACATACATACATATATCTTATAGATACATACAAAAAATACTCATATAGAATTACAAAAAAAATATGAGTTAGACCATATACATGTATATTATATGTTTGCATGTGTATGTGTATGTTTGTATGTATTTATGTGTATTTGTGTGATCATGCATGTCTCTCTCTCTCTCTCTCTCTCTCTCTCTCTCTCTCTCTCTCTCTCTCTCTCTACCCCCATCTCCCCCTCTCACACACCCACACTCACAAAGTGAAATCAACCTCTCTCTCTCTCTCTCTCTCTCTCTCTCTCTCTCTCTCTCTCTCAGACCAAAAACGTGAAAGGGAATATTAGAAAATATGAGAAGCAAGATATTAAAAAAAACATTATGTCTGGTAAACATGTGTTTTTTCTTCCTTGCGTGCGCGTCGAAAACACACATATTTATGTATGTACACACATACATACATATATACACTCTTATAGATACATATATACATACATATATGTATGTATGTATGTATACACATACACATATAATCTTATAGATACATACAAAAAAATACTCATATAGAATTACAAAAAAAGCAGAGTTAGACCATATACATATATATTATATGTTTGTGTGTGTATGGAAGTCTATACTTATGTATGTGTATGTTTGTATGTATTTGCGTGATCATGCATATGTGATCCCATGGCTTTTGACCCCGTATACTTTAGTTCGCACTCTCTCTCTCTCTCTCTCTCCCACGTATACTTTAGTTTGCAGAGAGAGAGAGTGCAAACTAAAGTATACGTGGGAGAGAGAGAGAGAGAGAGAGTGCGAACTAAAGTATACGGGGTCAAAAGCCATGGGATCACATATGCATGATCACGCAAATTTACACACAAATACATACAACACTCCCCCCATCTCCCCCTGTCTCTCTCACACACACCCACACTCACAAAGTGAAATCAATCTCTCTCTCTCTCTCTCTCTCTCTCTCTCTCTCACACACACACACACACACACACACACACACACCCCTGCACTCACAGCCCAAAAACGTGAAAGGGAAGATTAGAAAATATGAGAAGCAAGATATATGTATGTATGTATGTATACACATACATACATACATACAATCTTATAAATAGATACAAAAAAATACTCATATAGAATTACAAAAAAAATTAGAGTTAGACCATATACATGTATATTATATGTTTGTGTGTGTATGGAAGTCTATACTTATGTATGTGTATGTTTGTATGTATTTGTGTGAGCATGCATGTGTGATCACATGGCTTTTAACCTCGTATACTTTATTTCGCAATCTCTCTCTCTCTCTCTCTCTCTCTCTCTCTCTCTCTCACACACACACACACACACACACACACACACACACACACATGCACGCATCACACACCCACACACACCCACACTCACATACCAAAAACATGAAAGGGAAGATTAGAAAATATGAGAAGGAAGATATAAAAAAGGAGAAACATAGTACGTCTTTTCAAAGATACACACACATACGTATGAACAACATCTATCTATCAAATTAAGAAATAGATTCATGCCACAAATTGCTATATTGTAATATTATCCATGTGTGCTCTATGTGATACATGTATCTACATGTGTGTGTGTGTGTCTTACCATATTTTGCTGTTGATAAATTCTTGTAAACCCATTGTATATATACTCCTTTCCATGCCAAAGTTATTGCACATACAAATGTAAAATATACATATGTTTCAAATCACAACACCACATAACCTTATAACACATACTTTACAATATACTCTATTCAAACTCTTGCAAACTTAGGTGGCTATATGTGTATGTACATACATACATACACATATATCTGCATGTGGGTTGTATGCATACATGTATGTATGAATATGTATGTGTAGGTACATGCATGCAAGTTTATGTGTTTATGTATTCCACAGTTCTGCGGATGAAAATAGTCTCATCTTGATGGCTTAGTCTAAGACTTTCTCTCTATTTAAAAAACATTATACTATACAACATTTATAATATGTATGAATATGTATATATGTACGTATACACGTACATATGTAGGTGGGTGTATATGTATGTATATATATACTACACATATATGCATGTGGGGTGTATGCATGCATGCATGTTTGAATATGTGTGTGTAGGTACATGCATTTAAGTATATGTATTTATGTAATTATGTATGTATGTACATGCATGTAAGTATATGTAGATTCGTGTGTTCCTCTTCTACGTATGTTCCTACGAAATTCCACAATTCTTGTGGGAAGCTTAGTTTAATACTTGCTCTCTATTTAAAAAGCATTATACTATGCCACTTTATAATATGTATGAGTATGTATATATGTGCATACATACATACACATATATATGTAAGTGAGGTGTATGCATGTAATATGTATGTGAGTACACGTACTATCGACCTCTGGATGTGTGTACATGTACTGTCAGCCTTTGGATGTGTGTACATGTACATGTATTACGGTTAAAACCCCACATGCATGCATGCGCATGCGCATGCACACACACACACACGCACACGCACCATATTCATATTAGCGCTTCTGAATTAAAAAACACACATCATATTGCATTTAAAACCAATTAGGAGAGATTCTCCCTCTCTCAAACACACACACACACACACACACACCACCATATTCATATTAGCGCTTTTGAATTAAAAAACACACATACATATTGCATTTAAAACCAATTAGGAGAGATTCTCTCTCTCTCAAACACACAGACACGATGCTTCTAGATTGAAAAAAAGCAACTGGATTATATCTTATGCATACGCCTCTCTCATGAACCAATTAAAGAAAATGCAAGAGCACAAGAGCTTTTACCTTCTGGTGGCGAAAGGTGTACTGACTTGCACAAAACAAAACACACAATCATCATCAGAATAGCAATATATATATATATATATATATATATATATATATATATATATATATATATATAGAGAGAGAGAGAGAGAGAGAGAGAGAGAGAGAGAGAGAGAGAGAGAGAGAGAGAGAGAGAGAGAGAGAGAGAGGCTAACCTTGTTGAGATAGAGAGAGTACCAGAGCAGTAATAGTAGCAAGCTACCTCTCATTTGACAACGCAACCGGAGATAGTATTTCTAGTATTTCCATCCATCTAAGATGGATTTTAAGGCTGAGGATTATTAGGAATGTGGCTGAGTTCATTTTGAAAGTAAGATTTCTAAAAGGGATAAGATATGGCCTTATAAGTAGCCCATGAAAAACATGACCTCTTGAAATAAACGCTCGAGGGACTGCTCAAACAAAGAGGGTCTCTCAAAAAGCTTGTGGAAGTTAGGGTTAAGTTTTGAGTTCACGTGACCTGGTTTCTATGTCCCATCTATCATTTCCGTTGCTCTAGTCACGACAACGGCCTCTGCCTAGGGGGTGCAAAAAACGGTATCTTGCCACACGAGGCAAAAGGTACATCACCAGCACACAAGGCAACATAGAGAAGCCTGTTAGGACAATCTTCCCTCATCATATCCGAGCATATAGGAGCTCCTCATACAACAAGAAATGCAAAGTTTCTCTCCACAATTGCAACCTAGTTGGAACCACATCATGTTCAAATCGCATTGTCACCCTCACCAGAACAAGCAGGGATCCCAATAGCAAGAGGCCAACTTCTCTAGAATAAACTTGGCTATAAAATATGACCAATGGGGGGAACTGATGCATGTGGTGGGAGAGTGGTAGAGAGACATGGCTCTCTCACATGTGGGATTTCCAAATCTGATCTCAAGCAAGTTTGGGGTTCAGCCATCGTTCAATACACATGGCTACAATCAAAGGAACTCCGCGACAAGCAAAAAAGGGTCAAGTGACAAATAATGAAAAAATATTTGATAAAATTCACTGTAATGCGATAAGAGGACATCCAACACGTAAAATGTTCCATATCACGTTGTATTGAATCAACAATGAAGAAAACTCAAACATGAAAAATTGGCCCAAATACAATGCGATATGCAAACAAACAACATATTCAAACCCGTAAATCAAGTTGTGTTGCATTCAAAATCAAAGAAATGCAACAACATATTTGGATTCAATGCACTACAACGTGATGGGAAGAGTTCCAACAAATTAAAACCCCCATATTGTGTTGTATTGACTTCATAATGAAGGAAACTCACTCAGGAGTCCACAAAGAAAAGGAAGAAGAAGACATGGTGCAAGTCAATAAACATTGTATTGAGAAATGGACACTTACTCGTCGCTATAATAGGATGTCATCCACGAAGGGATGAAATGGTGTAGACAACGGAGAGCAGATCACGAGACAATGAAGATCGATCAAAAGATGTTGCTGTTTACGCAGAGCTTGAAAACAACCTGAGAATCTTTGGAGGTAGTAGCAGATGGGATTCCATAGAAAGCAGTGGGGCTGGTAGCAGATGAAGAAGGATACGTGGAGGGACATGGAAAGATGATGAAAAATTTCATGCAAGAAAGGCATTCAAGGCAAGTTACCTGAATAGTGACGTTGGGATGCTAGATTACTGTGGAACGATACAAGAAATTATTAAGGTTGGGTTCAAAAAGTTTTCTATGTTCATTTTTTATGTGAAGTGGTTCAAGGTGGTGACTCAAGGAAGATAAGCAATCATGCGCAGAGATAAGGGTGGTTTTTTTCAAGTAGACTCCACAAAGATATGGACAGACCATGCTACTAGAGCAATGTGAGCAGGTCGTTTTCATCGGTGGCTCAGAGGTGGTTTTACTTTGTTGGGGCAGGTTACATTGGGTTGTGGGGTCTCTCTCTCTCTCTCTCTCTCAGAGATTTTCACATGGCTCCTCACTCTTTGAGCCTCACATCTTCTCTTGTCTTTAGTCTTCTTGTCGTGGCAGCTTCTCTTCACGCGTCCATGTCTTCCTTCATTTTTTTCTTGGTGTGGATCTTCCTCTTGGAAAGAGATGTTCTTCTTCTTTCATGGCTGGGGCCATGAGCTTGTCTGTTAGTTCTTCTTGCTCCATGTGAGCAACATGTTTAAATGTTTTGTTGACAGTTCTTTTGGGCTTTTGATGTTTATCTTGTATCATTATGCAATGCAAACCCAAATCTATGCGGGAGGTCTTACCTCTTGCCTTATTCTGGACAAGGGCAGTGTCTGATCTCCCAATTTTACACTGATGTAATGTGCCCAATACATAATGCATATAGCATTCACTCTTATGCACATTCCCAAATGCCACTCTGGCTGTGAATAATCTTAAATTTGAGTGTGATTTTCAGGCATTAACCAAGGGTTAAATGCAAAATGATGATTACCACAAATTTATCAGCACATTTTTTACCAGAAATTACAATTTGTACGAAATGGTTGGAGTATCAAACCAACTCCGAATCGCAATCTGAAGTTATAGGGATCTGTATCAAATATCTAATGGTTAATTTGAACCCTCAATTGTACCAAAATATAGTGATTAGTATTGATTAATCACTGATTAGCAAATTAATCCTCTCTTTTGTGTGCAAAAAATAGAGTATGCGGGGAGCCCAGATCTGAGGCCTTAGAGTTCAAATGAGCTCAAATCCTTTCAAGGCCATCAATAGCAATCAGTCTAGTAGAGGATCAAGCCAAGAAACACAAGATTTGACCAAACATTGAATGCTTAATCTCTGTTTTACCAAAGTCACCTGCAGATTTGATGAAGAGCTTGGATCTCACTGTAGACTTGATCAAATCAAATTCTGACTTCACCAGCTTCTTGTAGAGCATGCTTGAAAACCCCTGGGGCTAAGAGGAATAAGATCAATTTGATTTGAGTAGACAAGATCTGTAATTTTTTTAGAAAAAACTATGCTGGAAAAAACGCGATTTGCTCCTAAATGTGCCGACGGTTTGTGCTTCTGATTCGACTGGCTGGAGCACAAATGAGTTGGCTATGTTGGGCTAGAAGGGTTTGGGCAATGGTTGAGCCTACAAGGAGAGGGAGCTCCTCCACTGGCTGGGGGTATAGAAAGCTTCTTGAAAATAACTAAAAGTTTGATTATTTTCTAATTATCTACTAATCCTAATTAACTAGATAATGGGCTCATAAACTTGATGGATTCTAGGCTTGGCTCTGATACCATGTTAAATATACAGCAATGTGATGAGCTATGGTAGATCAAATGCTAGAATCAACATCATTAACAAAGTGATTAGATGATAAATTAAGATGTAATTAGTGAGTAATTAACTAATAGCTTAATGTAGGCATAGATAATCAAAAACCAACAAATTCTCATTAGGCCAATGCCTCAATTTATAGTGTTTACATCCAAGCATCAAATCCCACTGATTTCTCCTTGCTTTTCACAGGTTCTCTCACATTTACAGATTCTCTTTTACAGCCTCTAGCCAAGGGCTTGTTCCCGCACACACCCTATTTACTTGTATATTTCAACAGAAAAAGACATAAGGCATTAATGTACAGTGCCATACACACCTCAGCAAAATAGTGTGGCTGAGGAAGAATAGGACTCTCATGGAGATGGCATGATGTATGGTGAAAGCCCAAGATTAACCTCATGGTTTTTGGTTAGAGGCAACTATGTGCACAAACTAGGTGTTGAACAAATGCCCTACCAAGGCCTTGCAGTCTAAAACTCCTTTTATGAAGCTTGGCATGGTAGTAAGCCTTCTGTGGCTCATTTGCGTGTTTTTGGTTGTCTTGCTTATGCTCTTTGCCTGAGCAACCACGCAGTAAGCTTGATGAGATAAGGCAGTTAAATGCATATTTGTGGGATACAGTTCAGAAAGCAAGGGATATAGACTCTACCATCTGGCCTCAAAGCAGATTTTAGTAAGTAGAGATGTTTTTTTTGTCAAAAATTGAGTTCAACCCATGCTTTCATGCAAAAAACAGCAGAATGTATGCCCACAGGACATGTTTGATTCGCTCCTACCTTTGTTTAATGGAGGGCAACCATATGTAGAGCAATTGAATGCTCAACCAAGTGCTGAAATTCAGCCTACAAATCAGCCTTTTGATGAGGCAATTATTGAGGATATAGTGGATGAGGAGAGAGCAACCATAGAAGAATCTAGGAGAATGCCAAAATGGCTTGTGCAGACATTGAGGGATAGCAAGTTGGCAGCTCCTTTACCTAGCAGAACTCGTATAGGTTCTCATCATGTAGATTATTCTCATGTGGATCATGTTCTCATTTCTACTTTATGTAATGAGGAGGAACTTGTTTCCTTTGGATGCATGCTATGTAGGATGAGTATAACTCTATACTCAAGAATGACACTTGGTATTTGATAGATCTACCTCATGGCAAGAAGGCCATTGGTACTTAGTGGGTTTACAAGTTAAAACGCAAAGCAGATGGTAGCATTGATCGCTACAAAGGCTAGACTTGTTGCAAAGGGGTATGCCCAGCAAAAGGACATTGATTATGATGAGACCTTTGCACCCACATCTCATCTGACTACCATTAGGTGTCTCATTGCTTTGGCAGCACATCATGGGTGGAATGTACATTAATTGGACATTAAGACTGCATTATTGAATGGTGATTCACATGAAGAGGTGTATGTATCGCAGCCTCCTGGTTTTGATGTGAAAGGAAAAGAGTCTAAAGTATGCAAGTGAAAAAGGCTCTTTATGGCCTTAAGCAGGCTCCTAGAGCATGGTATGAGAAGATTCATGCATACTTGGTTGCAAATGATTCTTGCAATAGTCCAACAGAGAGTACCCTCTATGTGAAGAGGAGTAAGGACACATTTTTGGTCATCGTTCTATATGTTGATGACATGCTGCTCATGGGACCTAGCATAGATAAGATTTTAGTCTTTAAGGCCAATTTGCAGTCATCATTTGAGATGTCAGATTTGGGACTCTTGCATTATTATTTGGGGATTCAGTTTATGCAACACAATGATGGCATTGTTATGTTGCAGTCTAAATATATACAGAAGCCATTAAAGAGGTTTAATCTTGAAGACTGTAAACCTATGGCTACACCTATGGAGACAGGTACTTGACTTAGTCTTCAAGATGCAGGAGACTCTTTTGATGCTAGTTTGTATTAGCAAGCTGTTGGATCCCTTCTTTATGTATGCAACACGAGGCCAAATATACAGTATGTGGAGACAGGTACTTGACTTAGTCTTCAAGATGCAGGAGACTCTTTTGATGCTAGTTTGTATTAGCAAGCTGTTGGATCCCTTCTTTATGTATGCAACACGAGGCCAAATATACAGTATGTGGTCTCACAATTGAGTAGATTTGTGCATAGCCTAGGTACAAAGCAGTGGCACATTTTCAAATGGGGTTTTTGCTATTTACAAGGCACTCAATATTTTGGATTATTTTATCCAAAGGGGGGTGAATCATAGCTGCATGCTTTTAGTGATTCAGATTGGGCTGGATGTTATGACACATGAGTGTCCCCACTAGTGGGTTTTGCTTTCGCCTTGGTGATTCATGTATATCATGGCTCAGCAAGAAGGAGCCTATAGTGGCCACTTCTAGCTGGTGAAGTTGAGTACATGGCAGCTTTTATAGCTACAGTTGAGTGTGTGTGTGGTTCAGATGTCTTATGGCTGATTTGGGTGGTGTTGGACAGTCGTCTAGCACTACCATTTTCATTGACAGCCAGAGTGCATTAGCAGTTACAAGGAACCCAGTGTTTCATGCTTGCACTAAGCACATTGAGGTGCATTACCACTACGTTAGGGAAAGACTCTCTACAACAGAGATCAGCTTGATCTATGTGCCTACACATGACAACATGGTAGATTTATTCACGAAGGCTCTTCCTCATGAAAAGTTTGAAGCTTTTCGTAAAGCTTTGGGCTTACTGCCTTTTCAGGATTGATCGGCCATATCCTATACATGTTCACATCATCACTCCAGGGGGGATTTGTAGCATTATATGGTAGTGATGTGTGTGAACACACTTAGGACCGCACCAAGGCATTTTTTCCCTCACTAGGAGGTTTTTTCCCCCGTGCGTATGTACACCCTCTTATCTACTCATTTTGGGGTGTGTACTTATCTTTTGTATCTGCTGCTGGCACACATTTGTTTATTTTATTCTAAGTGAGTTTGTGTGCTCTCAAGCTTCTCTATCTTATGTGTGTGCATTGTTGAAACCGTAACCCTAATTCCAACAACTTTCACATACTAAAACATGTCTCTATATTCCTAAGACCACATCAAGGAATAACTCTATCCGAGTATATCATTAGAAAATAATTTGAATTATTGGAGTCTTTCTAATGATAACTAACTAATAAACTCAATAAAGTTGGGGTAGAAAAATAACAATTCACCTAAATATATAAGCAACTAGGTATCTAAGTTGGAATATGTACAATAGTACAAGGAACATACTCCAAAATTACGTGCAAAAAATTAGAAGCAAATGCTACCTTCAAAGCACATGATATTATCCAAAAGATCTAAAGATCCTTATTATAAAACCATGGATAGATGCATATCCATGGTCTAAAGATTCTTATAAAACCATGGATAGAAGCAGCTCGAATCCATGAAAACCATAGTTGATCATAAAAATCAATGCATGTCATCTAATGGTCATTAATCATGCCAAAAGAAGCACTAAAATTGGTGGCCAACTCATCAATCCGGAGTATATAAATGTGATATTGTTCAAGCAAAACTCCAAAGTAAGAAAGTGAAACACATGTGTGTAGGACTCATTAAAATCCCCTAGACACAAGTGATCTAGGTAGAACCTGATGAGTCCATATAAAACTTGGAAAACATCCAATAAAATCCACCAAACAAACAGATCAACTAACCCATGATAGAATTTGTCTTAGGCTTAAGAAATTAAGCATAGACCACACTTAAACAAGTGCAAAATAAATTATCATGGACAAGTGTCAAAGGCAAGACACACTTTGAACGCAAATTCTAGCCATCATTGAAGAAAGTAAGGTCCAAAAAGAATGGCTAAAAACAATGGTAAAAAATCATGAAAACATAGTTCAGAATTAATCCAAACAGAAATAACTACTAATATGAGGTACGATCGTATTAATAATATGCAAATAGCCCACATCTATCTAATGTCAGCACGTGAAAACGTACTTCAACACTAAATAACCCTTGAAAATATTAAATTCTTGAGAAAAAAGAATTATCATGATTTTTTTCATTTTTCCTAACTTTCTAGGGCCTCAAAATACGATAATTTTGAATTCCATCAAACTGATCTTATGGCATTCCAAACTATATTTTTCCAAAAATGTTTAGCAATTAGATTTGCCAAAATACCATTGATATTTTAAAAATACCAATTTCTAGGATTTCTAAAAATAATTTCTAGAATATTCCTAATTTCTCGTGAGAATCCCATCGTTTCACGAAATTCCAATTCCACCCAACAATTCTCAAATCCAATGAAAATTTATAATTTTAATGTAGATTTTTTAGAATTTTGGATAAAAAATAGATTTTTAAAGGAATTTAAATGGTCACGGGTGCTCGAATGGACACACCACATGCCAATCACCAACCTCACATTCTCCAAAAATTTATAATAACCTTTGTCTAATTTTTAGGAATTTTTTGAAATTTTTAATTTACCCCGAATGCATTAGAATATGAACGGTCCAAAAATAGAATGCATTAGAATACGAACGGTCCAAAAAATTTTGGAATCCCAATGGTCTTCCCAGAATACGGAAAGCCAACAGTTTCGGAAAAATGAAAAGACAAAAAAAAAAGAATGTGAAAGGTCAAAAGTTTCCGAAATCTGAAAGGTCAAAAGATTTCCTGGAATTCGAAAAGTCAGTAGGTTTCCTAGGAAAGCGGAAAGCCAAAAGGCTCCAAGAAAAATTTTTAGAGAGAAAAAGATCTCAGGAAAAAAAAACCAAATCTCCCTTTTTTTTCCAAACTTTTTTCCAAGCTTTGAAAAGCTTTAAAAAATAAAAAAAACTCTTAAAAAAATCAAAAACATCAATAAGATTTAAAAAGCTCATAATATGACTTTTTTAGGGGGGTGGCATTTTCCACCCAACGACCTGCAGTGAAGGCCCCCCCCCCCCCCCCCCGTTCATTTCGAATTGAATGGGAGAGAGGTTCTCTCTCCTCACTCCTTTCTCCTCTTCTTATTCTCCAATCACTCTTTCTTTCTCTCTCCACCCCCTCCTTCTTAACCTTGATGTCCCATACCACCAAGAGGTATGACTCCAATCCAGCAGCATGTAGTTGTAGTGTGAAATGGCTCGAGAGTAGATATAATCCTCTACACAAGAGAACATAACATAGCCTAGCCTTGCCTGTGATCCATGCCCCTATTATATAGGGGGGACCCTCAAGTGACTCTTGACTCTCCATTTCCCATGTGTGACTCTTGACTCTCCATTTCCCATGTGTGACCCTTGGATGCCTGACCCTAACCTCAACCCTTAAGGTTAGTCCTAACCCATGCTCCACTAGAGCTTGTTCCCATTCTCCCATGCTCACAAGCCTAATGTGGGTTAGCCTCCTAGTATATGCACATATAATGTGCACATAACATCAGTGGTGTAATTTCAAGTTTTCCATTGAAGCCTACTTTCTCTATGAACTGTGAAGAAGGCTACCTTATCTTGAATCGATTCCTGTACTTTAGTAATAGCTTTTGTCTTGTCTTGGAGCAATGTGATTGCATTAAGGGGGGCTATGTGAATGAGTTCTCCTTGTATGCTTTAACACGTTAAGGCTCATCAAAATGGAGGTAGATTCTATTGAGGGCGATTGTCACTTTGTTGGGACAATCCTTGTAAGCATGATCAAATCTGCACTTATAGCATATGCCCCCATAAGGAATTATGTTGGGGTTGGGCATGGGAATCAGAGTGCTAGGAGCACTTGAGGGATTTTATGTAGGGTCTTTGTGAGGGCACTCCACAATACGGTGTGGGCCTTTGCATTGAAAATAATGCATCAATGGCCTACATACCATGTGGTTAAGGTCTCTTTCCCTTTGTTGCACCATGGCCTCAAAGTAAGAGGTGTAGTCTATGGGTGCATCCTACAGATACCCATATGGATTGTACTATTGTGTTGCTCATATGGGTCTTATTGGTCATAAGACTCATATGTATCTTATTCTTGGGCTTTTGTCTCTACAAGCAAGGTCACCAAGTATTGATATACTGGTACGTTTCTTAGAGAAATTGACTGGGGTGGTAGTACCAGAGGTAGATATGGCAACTAGGGTGGTCTATACATACCTTAGGATAAAGGGTTTTGATATATAGGGACTAGAGCTTGTATCCTACTTATGAGGAGTGACTGGTGGGGCTGGTAAGACCAATGGTCACCTTGGCATGGGAAGCATCTATCGTGGTGCTAGAGTTCAAACTACTGGGTTTCCTTGTTATCGACAACG
Source organism: Cibotium barometz (assembly GCF_041138505.1). Taxonomy (NCBI): domain Eukaryota; kingdom Viridiplantae; phylum Streptophyta; class Polypodiopsida; order Cyatheales; family Cibotiaceae; genus Cibotium; species Cibotium barometz. The sequence continues at coordinate 14,731,460 of NC_141102.1, read as the reverse complement.
CGCTTTGTCAGGGTTTTCATGGCACTGACAAATGAGCGCAACAAATTGTTGTTTTCTAGGCCACAATGGACACTCTATACTTGTATGGTTCTTGTGGTAACTTGCACACTAAACCATATCTCTTCATGGGAATAGATGTGGGTGTCCTTGAGTTGCTATTGGCTGGGGTTGTTTATCCTTGCCACTACTGCCTGGCCTAAATGGTTGTGCGAATTCTTTGCTAACTCATTCGTGCTCATGTCCTTAACTAGGACTTTAGCTGGTGCTGATTGGGCACCCTTGGTCGATGACGGGTTTGGATGATGCGTCCCCTATCTCTTGGTTCGGGTGGACGACTTCTATATCCTTGTTTTGTAAGTTACCTTAGGTCTATTCCTCCGAGACAACAATCATAAATCGATCAAATTTTCATCAAAGATGTAGTGCCTAGACTTGTAGAGATGGTCATGAATCCTCTTGCTCTTAAGTTCAATCATAAATTGATCAATGAGCACCAAGTTATCTAGTCTTTCGTGAGTGCTATATCTCATGTGGAGATACTTGGTTCAAGTAATATAGTCCCACATGGTTTCTCTCCTCTCTACTTGAGGTATAGAGCTATGTAATTGGGCTCCATTTGACTCCGTTGGGCGAGAATCCCACTATGAAAGTGTGTCTTAAGACCTTGTAGCTGGACTCAAGTGGATTTAGAGACCTAAACCGCTGACCTCAAGGCAAAGTCTAAATGAACAGATCGTGGTGGGATCATCAATCCATCCCATGGCCTCACAAATTTGATCAAACTTCTCTAAGTATTGAATAAGATCTAAAGTTCCATTAAATTTGGTGATCCTCCTCCTTGAGATGTGGATTAGCTTGGTTTTTCCCAACTCTAAAAGCATCACCTTAAATTTTATAAAGAAGGCATTTAACCACCCTAGCCTGGGAATAGCTTTAGTTAAAGAGTGGGAGAAGGACCTAGAACCTCAAAGTTTTCTCCCACAAGAAGGCATTTAACTGTCCTAGCTCTGGGAATAGCTTTAGTTAAAGAGTGGGAGAAGGACCTAGAACCTCAAGGTTTTCTCCCACAAGAAGCCTCAAACCATGTTTATGATGCCATAATATTTCAAACATTTAGTGCTGATCCTGAGCTGGGTTTATCTCAAGTTGGCCATGTATAGCAAATAACCTAATAGAACTATAGTTTTTGGTAAACGAGACATGTCTCTTTTTTTGTACCACGAAGGACAAGTAGTGTTCCATAATACACCTAATAGCAAGCACACATTGGTGCAGGAAGAAGGAGTCCCCCTCTAAGAGCCCACTATAGAAGTGTCTTTACCATGAAACCAAGTTCAAGAACATGGAAGCGAGGAAGGGTAAAGAGCCAATATAGACTACCTCATCACAAAAGGATTCATAAGGGAATTCACAAAATGAGGAACAAGGAAGCAAGGGAAGGGTAAAAAGCCAACATATAGACTACCTCATCACAAATGGATCCACAAGGGCATTCACAAAATGTGTTGTTAGCTGAAGTGAGCTTGTAGCCTCAAGGCTAGGTTGGTAGAGGATAAGTGCCATTGGACACCACACATACCAACCCAAAGATCTTGTACCCTGAAATAGAGGGTCTTATGCAACCACCTCCTTACATTCCACTACCATGTGATTACGTAGCAGACATATTGAGGATAGCAACAATCAAAATGGGAAGGGAAAATGGGAATGGGAAGTGGTGAATCTAGAGTTCGAAGGACCGTGGTTGGTGACTTTTGTTTCCAGGTGTTCCACTATTCCTCCACTCACGTTTCCACTATTCCTCCACTCACGTTTATGTTTCATTGGTGCATTTCTTCCCAAAGCTCTTTGCTTGAGGTGGATCTCAAGGAGTCTAGCCTTCTTAACTGGGGAGCACTCTAATGAGTGCTGGTCATTTGTTGGGACCAACAAAGGCTTGGTGGGTTTGAGGAGGTGTGGTTTGATGTGTTGCAACAATTGACTGTATTATCATTACCAACAATTGACTGTATTATCATTACCAACAATTAGTCCAGATCATGTTTACATCAAAGGTCCTAGGTGATTCTAGATTAGGTTTGGGAATGGTTTCAAATAAGTTTTTTTTGGGGGCTTTTGCTAAGCTCACATGTCTAGTTCATGTCTCTAGACTCACATATCTAGGCTCATGTCTGCAAGCTCATGTATGCAAGCTCACATATTTGGGCTCAAGTATGTAGGCTCACATGTCTGGGATCACATGCCTCAGCTATGTTCATTATTTTTGTAAGAGTGCTAGCTCCGCTCATTATGTAGGTTCATGTCACTAGGTTCATGTCTCCACATTCATGCCTCTAGACTCATGTCACTAGGTTCATATCTCCACATTCATGCCTCTAGACTCATGTCTCTTGGCTCATATACAAAGAATGTAGAAAAGATAAACAAATTTATAGTAGGCTCATATCTCTTGGCACAATAACTCATTTGACATTAATAAATTTTGCAAGTAGTATAAAACTCCAAATACTGTACTAGGAAATTTGGGAAAACCTTGATACTTTGGGAATTTTGAAAGTTTTCTTACAAAGAAAATAATGAGCGAAGCTAGCACTCTTATAAAAATAATGAACATAGCTCTTGCAAAAAATATGAGCATGTATAAATAAAAGGCCTATGTAAGAGCTACTCATCATGATCAATGCCTCCTCTTGCTTCCCATGGCTTCTCCAGAGGTCCCTACCATGAATAGAACCATAAGTTTTATCAGGATAATTTAACATAAAAAGGATAAAGATGCAAAAAAGATGAATGAATTTATACATAGTTAATGTGTGAAATTTAGAAAATTGAAAAGTTTAATGTTGTACAATATTATATACTTATGTAGTTGATGATGTGGGCCCAATTGAGCTTGTGTCCTTCCCACTCCATCTTGTCAAATAAGGCGGTAGTTTTGTGAGACCACGCAAAGTCATACTCTTCCTTAGTATAACCATGCCCCACTACTTCTCTCTACACACATTTAAGGAAGAATATATAGCATATTTAGCAATTTATACATACATTATTAAGTATATTGCAAAAAGAAAGAGATAAAAACTTATGAAGTATGTACGAAAGCGCTCGGTGCCACCTGTGCCAAGGTGAGAAGTCTCCGAGCCTTCAAGGCATGCTTTAGCACCCTCTTGTTGTTGCTTGTACTTGTCGAGGGTGTCACGGACCTTTGCCTTAGCTTTTCTCCAAGTTCACATGTTTGAACGCACATCTCTTGGCTCATGTATGCAAGTTTATGTCTATAGGCTTACGTCTTTTTTTTTGGTGAACTCCGCTCATGTACTTCCTTGGTATGAAATAGGCCAATCTAGGGTATGAAATTCTAGGAACATGACCTATGATAGGGTTAGAGTGCTTATCGGATAATACGTATACTTAATTTTCTAATAATTATGATGATAGGGTTGGTGTGCTTATTGGGTAATACGTATACTTAATTTTCTAATAATTATGATGATAGGGTTGGTGTGCTTATTGGGTAATAAGTGTACTTAATTTTCTAATAGTTATGATGATAAGGCTGGTTTGCTTATTGGGTAATAAGTGTACTTAATTTTCTAATATTTATGATGAAGGACAAGAATTTTCCTTAGAATTTATCATTGGTATAGATTGTATGATAAGAAAATCTTCCAAGGATATGGACAAGTGTGTCTGTACATGTTTTTATGTGTATAATAATTGGTCCATACTATATTAGGAATACCTACCTCCAGGCTCGCATCTATAGGTTCACATGTTTAGGATCACATCTATAGGTTCATGTGTCAAGGCTCACAGCTCATGTCTGCAAGCTCATGTGTTGAGACTCACGTCTTTTTGCATGGGAATGTGGATGCAAATCTCCTATTTGAGAGCTAATTTGGCTTAGTTTTTATACCTGTAATAATTGGTACATGGCTCACAGCTCATGTTTGCAAGCTCATGTGTCGAGACTCACGTCTTTTTGCACGGGAATGTGGATGCAAATCTCCTATTTGAGAGCTAATTTGGCTTAGTTTTTCTACCTGTAATAATTGGTCCATGTACTATATTAGGTATACTTACCTCCACGCTAACATTTGCAAAGTTCATGTGTTCAGGCTCACAGCTCACGTTTATAGGCCCACATGTCGAGACTCATGTCTTTTTACACGGGGACTATGAGTGCACATTTCCTACTTCGAGAGCTCATTTAGCTTGGTTTTTGGTGGTTTTTATGATTTTAAGACTTGATGGGGTGTATTTACTATTCTTAACCCTAGTTAATGGTTGTGATGTAACTAATTAAGTGGTTTTTGATTGTTTTAGATGATTTTGCATGCTTCTACTCTACCAATTCAATAATGCATGAATAAATTATGAAATACAATGAATAAAAATTGATAATTTCACTCTAATTTAGCCTACCTACTCACTGATGCATCCCCATCAAGTAAGCATGAATTAAAAAGCATACAAGTAAAAAAGAAGAGGGAAGAAGAAGAGCTCATAAAATAAACTATTGCAAGGAAATGATTGTGTATTTATTATTATAAAAATGACTTATATACAAGTGAGTAATTTTCACACTACGCTAGCCAAACTTAAAAAATGGCATGATCTCTATTACAAGCCTTAAGAAACTAGATCCACTAAGTCCATAGACTTTTCCTATTTGACATAAAACACATGGTAAGGCTGCTTTATATATTCCAACACCATCTTACACAAGAGATAAGTGCGTGTTTGCACTAGTAAGATGGTAAAGCACCTTGGCCTTATCGTAGGTCGGGCGAGCAAAACCATGTTCACTAATGAAGTATTGTTAACATAGATTTATGACCATAAGCTCCTTAGAAACCATAAGCATCAAGGTGATAAATTTCAAATAACTTGAGAGAGTGTATTAATTGACCTTAGAAAGATCCCTTGTACCTTAAAACTCTAGCTTAAAGTTGTGATGATGAATGACCACATGATTAAAGAGTAGTAATATCCTAAGGGAATCTAGATGTTACTCTAATAAGTTAGAAAGGAATGTCTCAAGAAGACCTCACCACACCCAGGAATGTCTTCAGAAGACCTTGCCACCTAGGATATGTATAGTTGGAGGAATTCAACTTATGAAGTATCGAGACGACTGGGGAGAGCTCTGATGTCTTCTCTCAAGCTTACGATGGTTTGCACTACTTTGGATATGAGTATGGTTTCTTAAATTCATACATTGAAATATGAGTATGATACTTTCTTCTCAAGCTTGCGATGGTTTGCACTGCTTTAGATATGAGTATGATGCATGCTACTTGAAATCATACCTTAAAATAATTGTTTGAACATTATATTCATGTGATGTATATGTGTTATATGTTTGTGGAAGCTTATGATGGTGAGCGTACCCAGATTCATTACGGGAAGGGTGGAGCCTGGTGGCTAAGTATGCATGTTGGTACCAGACATATGTGGCCCCTAGCACTGGGTAATGGAGTATATGAGCTTTTGGGATTGGTAACAATGATGTCTGGGTGGTGAAGCGGCTTCTTGGTGTTATATGTACATTATGTGTGCTATGTTATATACACATTATGTGTGCATATACTAGGAGGCTAACCCACATTAGGCTTGTGAGCATGGGAGCATGGGAACAAGCTCTAGTGGAGCATGGGTTAGGACTAACCTTAAGGTTTAAGGTTAGGGTCAGGCATCCAAGGGTCACACATGAGGAATGGAAAGTCAAGAGTCACTTGAGGGCCCTCCTATATAATAGGGGCATGGGGCACACTCAAGGGGGCTTGGAGCTTGAGGGCTTGGAGGCTTATGCTATGGTCTCTTGTGTAGAGGTCCATATCTACTCACCTACCATTTCACACTTTAGCTACATGCTATTGGATTGGAGTTATACCTCTTGATGGTATGGGACATCAAGGTAGAGGTATGATGTATTTCATTTATTATTCATGTGTGCATCCCTTGGGCTCGGGGGTGGTTGGGTGGTTGAGTTATGCCTGATTTATGCATGTTTATGCATAACAATTATCTAGAGAGATCTTAGGGTTTTAACAGTGGTATCAGAGCAATCTCTATTTAATTGTTGATTTTTTTAGTAAATTTTAATATTTACTAATAAAATGTTATTTTTTATTGATTTGTGTTGATGAATTGCACGTGGATCATCGATTTGGTGATTGGAACATGTGTAACTACAATTCAATGGACGAATCGACGTTGCGGGGGAATACCGTGAGTTAATGCTATTTTTTCCTATTTATTATGGTTAAAATCGAGCATTAATGGAATTTTTTACAAAAATACCATAAAGTTTATGGTGGATATTTTTGTAGGATGGATTCCCTGAATTTCTAGAAATTTTAGAAATTTTTTCCTAATTTTTTAGGAATTTTTTGAGCATTTTTTTTATTTAAAATGTATTTTTATACATTTTTGCGGGTTTTTTCCGCGGGAATGCGATCAAATTTCTGTCAATTTCTACTGAAAATTCAGTAGGGGACAGTGTCTTGATGCATGAATTGCTCTCCCGTGTGCGTGGGACTCTCTCCGTCTCTCAAATCTGATTTTTCATTCTCTTTTCCGTGAGAAAATCTCTTTAAAATGATTTTTTTAACCATTAATCATAATTAATGATAATTATGATTAAGATATGTTTAATTAAAAACTTAATCATGGATTTAGTTAATCTTTGATTAACAGAGGAGCAGAGAAGAGAGGGAGATGTTGGAGTGGGTATGAAGAGGATAGAGAGAAGAGAAGAGAGAGGAGAGGATAATGCTACCTCCTCCTCTCTAGTTTTTGCACGCAGCAGCCGGCGGGGGGCTGCGCACCAGCCGGCGGGCAAAAGTCGCCCCCCCCCCCCCCCCCCCCCCCCCTCTATAATTTTTTTTAAAAGCTTTAAGTTAAAAGCTTTATAATTTTTTTTGAAGAAAAAAAAATTTCCTTAGAAAAAGATATATTTTTCAAAATATTTCATTTGGAAAAGCTTGGAAAAAAAGCCAGAAAATGTGAAATTTGAGATAAAAATGTCTGAAAATTTCTTGAAAATTTCTTATTGAAAATTTTTGGCTTTTCATCTTCCGGAAAACCTTTGGCTTTCCGTTTTCCCGAAACCTTTTGGCTTTCCGAATTCTGGAAAAACTTTTGACCTTCCGTATTCCGGAAACCTTTGACCTTTCACATTCCGATTTTTTTTGTCTTTTCATTTTCCCAAAACTTTTGGCTTTCCGTATTTCGGGAAAACCGTTGGAATTCCGAAATTTTTTGACCGTTCGTATTCTAAATGCGTTCGGGGTAATTTAAAATTTTCAAAAAATTCCTGAAAATTAGTGGAAAATTAGACAAAGGTTATTTTAAATTTCGGAACAATGTGGGGTTGGTGTTTGGCATGTGGGGTGTCCATTCGGGCGCCCATGACCATTCAAATTCCTTTAAAAATATATTTTTTGAACCAAAAAATTAGAAAAATCCATTAAAATTGAAAATTTTCATTGGATTTGAGAATTATCGGGCGAAATTGAAAATTTCGTGAACGATGGGATTCTCAAAGAAAATTAAAAAATTTCTAAAAATTATTTTTAGAAATTCTAAAAATTGATATTTTTTTAATATCAATGGTATTTTGGCAAGTTTAATTGCTAAAAATTTTCTGAAAAAATAAAGGTTTGGAATGCCATGAGATAGGTTTGGTGGAATTCAAAATTATTATATTTTGAGGCCCTAGAAAATTAGAAAAAAATCATGATAATTTTTTTTCTCGAGAATTTAATATTTTCGAGGGTTATTTAATGTTGAAGTACGTTTTCTCGTGCTGACATTAGATAGATGTGTGTTATTCGCATATTATTAATACGATTATATCTCGTATTAATGGATATTTATGTTTGGATTAATTCTAAACGATGTATTCATGATTTTTTACCATTTTTTAGCCATTCTTTTTAGACATGTTCCTTAATTTCTTTTGATGGCTATAATTTTCGTTCAAAGTGTGTTTCACCTTTGACACTTTTTCATGATAATTTATTTTGCACTTATTTAAGTGTGGTTTGTGCTTAATTTTTTAAGCCTCTATCATGGGTTAGTTGATCGGTTTGTTTTGGTGGATTTTGGATGTTTTCCAAGTTTTATATGGACTCATCAGGTTTTGCCTAGATCACTTATGTCTAGGGTTTTCTTATTGAGTGCTACACACATGTGTTTCACTTTCTTACTTTGGAGTTTTATTTGAACAACACAACGTTCATATACTCCGGATTGATGAGTTGGCCACCAATTTTAATGCTTCTTTTGGCATGATTTATGTCCATTAGATGGTATGCATTGATTTTTATGATCAACTATGGTTTTTATGGATTTGAGGAGCTTCTATGCTTTTATCCATGGTTTTATAAGGATCTTTTGATCTTTTAAATAATTACATGTGCTTTGAAGGTAGCATTTGCCTTCGTTTTTTTGCACATAATTTTGGAGTATATTTCTTATACTCTTGTGTATATTCCAACTCGGATACCTAGTTGCTTATATATCTAGGTGAGTTATTTTCTACCCTAACTTTATTGTGTTTTGGGTAGTTATCATTAGAAAGGCGCCAATAATTCAATTTCTTTTCTAATGATATACTCAGAAGGATTTATTCCTTGATGTAGTCTCAAGTATATAGAGACAGGTTTAGTATGTGAAAGTCTGGATAAGGCCATCTTATTCCTTTTATACAGGATTTTATTCATATTTTCCTAGACGGCATACTAGGGAGTTTCAAATTGTTAAGGTATGTATGGGTGGTATCATGGTGGTATGGGACGCTAGAGATCCCTCACATATATTATCTTATGGGATAATTTGGACTCAAGATTGTTGCTTTGCTTACATCACTTAGCATGTTGACCTCAACATTCATAGACAATCTTATTTTCTAAATTCACTAGAAGTTATATTGTGGGAATTCTCTAGATAAATTTCTTTTATCTATAGCCTGCATGTTTTGATATGAGGGTAATCTCATCGACATTTTCACTTGTTGAAATCTCTTTCTTTAGAGTTCAAACAAGTTCTTGTTGTGTTCGGATAAGGAAATTTGGATTCTTCCTTTGTTGGCATTTCTTTCTCCAGTCCGTACTTTAGGTGATTTACACAATCAACCTGATAGGTTTACGGATGGATATATGTGACTCATCGAGACGTTGATGACTCTCTATGTTGATATGGGTAACTCGAGACGTCGATTATTCCATATGCAGATGTGGGTATGTCGGGGTGCCGATAAATCCTTGGTTTCTGCTGTTATAATGCCATGCTTTCCTACTTTATTCCGAAAGGTTTACAACGAGGAAGTTATTTTGAATGTGAATTGTTCTGATCATCCACAGTAGTCTGATGGGCAAACAGAGTGTCTGAATCAGATTATAGTGTATATGCTTTGTGCATATGTCTCTAGAAAATCATCATATTGGGAAATATCTTCCAATGATGGAATTTGCCTATAACAGTTCTAAATTTACGGCTATTATTTTAGTCCGTGCATACTTATGTATGGGTATCAACTCAGGGCACCTATTGATGTCAGTCTTAAGGACATCGAGCTTGATGCATCAAGGGATTTCTTGCGAGATATGTAGGAAATTCTGACCGAAGCTCGGGATTCTATAAGGAGTGCTCATGATAGGGCACGGTTTTATGCTGATAGGAGATGCTTATCTCGGTCTTTTGAACCAGGAGCGTTGGTTTATTTTAATGTTCTTAAAGATTTTCAGACTTTGTCAATAGAAAAATGCTCGAATTTATCTCCTAGATATTGTGGTCCATTTCGAGTTATATATCGGATTGGCACGGTTGCGTATGAACTAAGACTACCTCCAATTGTTAGGGTTCATCCAGTCTTTCATATCGATAGATTGAAAGGGAAACTGGGAGGTGAGGATGACACAGTTACTCCTCAAGAACTCGTTGAAGTCGATGAATTATCCTATGTTCCACATGAACCTGATAAGGTACTTGAATTCAGGGAAAGGAAACTTTGTAGTTGACTAATCCCTGAGGTTAAAATAAGGTGGAAAGATAGGGAAATTGAGGATTCGACTTGGGAGTTGGTTGAGATTGTTCAGCGCAATTCTCCTTCTTTTCATTGCAAGAGTGCAATGTTTTGAGAGAGGGGAAGTATGTTATATGTACATTATGTGTGCTATGTTATATACACATTATGTGTGCATATACTAGGAGGCTAACCCACATTAGGCTTGTGAGCATGGGAGCATGGGAACAAGCTCTAGTGGAGCATGGGTTAGGACTAACCTTAAGGTTTAAGGTTAGGGTCAGGCATCCAAGGGTCACACATGAGGAATGGAAAGTCAAGAGTCACTTGAGGGCCCTCCTATATAATAGGGGCATGGGGCACACTCAAGGGGGCTTGGAGCTTGAGGGCTTGGAGGCTTATGCTATGGTCTCTTGTGTAGAGGTCCATATCTACTCACCTACCATTTCACACTTTAGCTACATGCTATTGGATTGGAGTTATACCTCTTGATGGTATGGGACATCAAGGTAGAGGTATGATGTATTTCATTTATTATTCATGTGTGCATCCCTTGGGCTCGGGGGTGGTTGGGTGGTTGAGTTATGCCTGATTTATGCATGTTTATGCATAACAATTATCTAGAGAGATCTTAGGGTTTTAACACTTGGATAGTGAGATTTCATGACTATGGTGGATGTGAGACATATGTAGGGCTCCTCCATGCACGCTAGAGTCTTAGTGAGATCCAAGAGTGATTGGACTTGATAGTGCATATGCCATCTTATTTGAGGATCACAATTATGGTGCAATGAGATATGTGATGATATTGTGACATTGATGTGTTATGTGATTAGATATATGGAACTTATTTAGAGCTTATTTAAGAATGTTATGAGAGATATTTATATGATATTTTGTTTCTATAAAAAGAACTATTTTCAAAGGAGTGTGTGTGAGAGTTCTTTTAAGCGGTGTGTGTGAGTTAAAGTGGTAGTTTCAATTATGAGCACGTGCATTCACAATAGTTCCATAGGCCCAGTGGGTTGGGAAAAAGGCTAGAACCATGGGATTGGATGGGGCTAGGTTGAGTCTATGGAACTAGTCTAGGTAGGAAAAAGGATCAAGCACTGGAAAGTGTGGGTGGCAAGGTGGACCCGAGCTTGGGGGGGGGGGTACTTTCCAAAATGAGAACAAATCATATTTTAGAACGAGAAACTTGGGAAGAGTAGTGGACTCATGAAAAATGATAGAGAAGGTTGTATTTTAAAATGGGAAACTTGGGAAGAGTAGTCCAATCTAGAATTCATGAAAAAGGATAGAGAAGGTTGCCTTCATAATTGAGGAGTCATGATATCTAGTCTAGCTGAGCTTCTGGGTACTTTCTAAAATGAGACCTACTTGTATTTTAGAACGAGAAACTTGGGAAGAGGAGTCTAGAATAGAATTTGCGAAAAAGGATAGAAAATTTACCTCATAATCGAGGATTCATGACATTTGGTTGAGTCTTATGGAGAGAGCCTTGTGGAGGCGCTCGATGTGGTCTGCTTGAGAATTTAGATATAGCCAAGCATCAAGATATTGTGTGATGAAATCCCAAGTGAGTCATCTTGAGTGAGTCACTCTACCCTTAGTGTGGTTTTGTTGCCAGATTATTATATAGATAGAGGGGTAGTGGTCTCATACGCATTTTTAGAGGTACTAAATACATGTGAAGCTTGTGTGCTTAGCAAGAATTTTTAATAATAGTTCTTGCAAGAGTTTAACTATAGAGCACAATATTCTCTTTATCTTGTATGGAAAGATACCATCCATAATAACTGTTCATGGTAGTGTTTGCATGTTGTTGATTGATGGCCACACCAGAAATATATATGTACATTTTTTAAAGGATAAGGATGAAACTTTTGGAAGATTTAGGTAATGGTCAAGAAGAATTCATTAAAGAAGTTTTAAAGTGATTGGATTGAAAAGTTTACTTAAAGGGAATGCATAGTTTACTAGTTAAATTACTTTTCTAACATGATGGGTCCCAAGAAGGCTTAGAGATAGTGCCTTTAAATACAAGTCCCCATACCTATTCACTTTGGAACAGGAAGTAACCACACCCTACAAAAGCAAGGAGAGGAGGGTAGAGAAGAAAGGATCTTAAAAATCTCAGAAGAATGCACACTTGGGGCCATACATGGGCCAAGTGGCTAGACACATTGTAGAAGGATGTGGATACTCACAAGAATGTCTCTTGTTCTTGAAAGACCCAAATGTTAGGAAAAAGCTACAAGAAAAATGGGGTTACATAGGTATGCAAAACAACCACCAAAGTATACCAATTTGGAATTAAGTGTATAATTTTTAAAGAACTATGACCAAGGCACAAAGACAAGTGAGGTCACTGACGTGCCTTGGTCATAGTTCTTTAAAAATTATACACTTAATTCCAAATTACTATACTTTCACTTGAATAGATGGAAATAAGGTTAATATTATGAAAAAGGAGAATGATGTAAGATTCCTCCCCCGCAGCTTTTGAGGTGTATAGGTGTAAGAACCTCCCCTTTTGATATTGTAATTATTCCCCCCTCTGAAATAAAAGAAAGATTCTGTTTTATCCTGTTTTGACCTAGAGAGAGAAAATGTCTAGAGGGCGGTAGTCCAAAATCGAGATATTTTTAGATATAAAAATCCTCCTAGTGTCTAAAATGGTTTCCCCTGACACAAAAATTCAAAAAGAACTTTTCAATGTGCAATTGGAATGAATTAGAAATGGGTATAAAGGACCTTAGCCTAAGGGTCTAGATTTTCAGAAATTTTTGGATTATGGTCTAATTAAGGTTCCTATGGGCCAATAGGATCAATCCAAGTGTGGGGAGGAGATAAATCTAATTTATAAAAGAAAAATACCCAAAAATGAGTAAATGCCCACATAAGATGAAGAGTTGACTGAGTACAAGGTTTATTAGTAAACAACTATGAGTATTACTAAAAAAATGAGATATTTTGGGTATAATGATTCATTTTTGACACATGTGTAAGGAAAAGGGGGCTCTTCAAGGAGGTGCCTATTTCACATGTGTGGTGGAGTTTTAAACTCAAAAATATTGTGATATTTTTATCTCTCCTCTCTCTTGGATTAAACCAAATCAAAAGGGAACTAAACTAGGTCCAAATCTTGTCCAAATTCAACCAAACTGAACCTGGAAAATTCTAGAAATTAGTTGAACTTGGCTAGAGGCCTCCCTCACCTATAAATAGATCCTTAGCCCTTTGTAAAAAAATATGAGAACTATACTATGCCAGTATTATGCTGAAATAATGATATTTTCTATTATCCTCTAAAAACCTCTACAAAATTGAAGAGATTGGAGCTTCTCTCTCTCGTCAATCTTCCTTGGTGACTCCAACATACCAAACCAATTGATTGGTTGGGGGCTTCTACTGATCAAAGAATCAAGTAAATTAGAAGGTGAAGTGTGGATTATTATCTTTTTCTTATTAAAACTCCAAATGCTTCTCTTCTCAACCCCTCTCAAGCTTGAGAAGCTTTAATTTGAATGGCTTTTGATTACTATTGAAGTCATTTTATGAATTGTAATAAAGAAACACAAATTTTCATTTATGCTTAATTTTAATAGTTTTTACGCATTTCTCTCTCTCTCTCTCTCTCTCTCTCTCTCTCTCTCTCTCTCTCTCTCTCTCCCCAAAGAAAGGTCATTCCTATGACCTATTCTCAATCCAAATGAAGCTTCTCATGAAGCATTTCTCTAATCCAAAAGTAATCTCTATGCTTGTCTAATTGGAGGCCAAAATAATGGCTTTTTAATGCTTTTTTGATATTTATTTCATAGAGAAATTATGAATCAATCCATAATTGGATAATGATCCAATTAGTGGTCATTCTAATCATATCAATAATATTAAAGTTCATTCTTTCAATTAAATTGAGAATTATCAGTAATAGCAAAGCGGAGCTATGGTAAAATTTTTGTAAGATAAACACATAAAAAATTTTCATTCATAATATGAAAAGAGGACTTCCTACCATATTCTAGGAATTATCATCCTAGATTAATTGAATGATTCTCATTGAAATCATGGAGAAATTGATTTTTATGTTTATGCTTAATTAATAAATTAGAAAAAAGAGAAATTCTAGTAATTTATTTTTATGTTAAAAGAGTAATCCCCATGATAATGAAAATCCATGTATTCCAAAGAATTAAGAGAAAAAATTAGAATACTAATATAATTTATATTTTATGTAAAAATTAAAGAAAGATTTTAGTTAAATTTATCTTTTTGCATAGATAAATTTATATGATGAAAGAGGAATTCCCACCATATTGGAATTCAAATAATTAAATAAGAAAAGTGTAATTCCTAGTGTAAAGGAATTAATGAAGATTTTTATTTAATTTTTAAGAGAAAATTTAGTTAAATTTATCTTTTTGCATAGATAAGTTTAAATGATAAAAGAGGAATTCCCACTACATTTGGAATTCCATCAATTGGATGGGAAAAGAGAAATTCCTATCACATTGGAGTTATTGGATAATTCATTGAAATTTAAAGATGAATTTTTAGATAAATTTATTTATCTATGAGAAATACTTAAATGTCAAAAGAGGAATTCTTATGACATTTGGAATTTCATCATTTAGATGGGCAAAGAGAAATTTCTAGCATATTGAAATAATGGATATTTTAATTTAGATAAATTTATTTTATGAGAAATAATTGATGGGAAAAGCGAAATTCCCATGACATTGGAATGTAAATAATTAAATGCAAAAAGAGGAATTCCCATGGTAATTGGGATCCAAGAAATTAAATGGGAAGAAGAGAAATTTTTAGTATAATTTTATTTATGATTATTTACCAAAAGTGAAAATATGGGTAGAATTGATTTCTACAAATCCCATGAATTCTTTTATTCAAAAGAAGAATATTGAATATAATTCAATTGAGGAATTGAGAAGGAATATGAAAATAGTTGTCAAAAAAAGAATCTTTAATTAGGCAAAGCAATTGGCAGAAATTTAAAAAAAGTCCTATTATCGGTATCAATCTAAAAAAAGCTTTAAATGGGAAAAGCATGTGAATGGATGTGATAAGATGTGTATGGGATGTGATAATATGTAAATGGGATGCGATAAGATGTGTAGGGGATGTGATAGGATGAGAACGGATGCGATAAGATGAGTATGGGATGTGAATGCGGATGTATATGTGAAAGAAAGGGTATGCATGTGTATGAGAATGAATAAATGTGGATATGGATGTAGATGTGTATGTGAATGTATGGATGTAGACGTAGGGATGTAGATATATGGATGTGGATATGGATATGGATGTGGATGTGGATGTATGAATGTGGATGTGTATGTGGATATGGATGTAGATATATGGATGTGGATGTGAATGTGGATGTATGGATGTGGATATGGATGTGGATGTGGATGTATGGATGTGGATATGGATGTCGATGTATGAATGAGGATGTGTATGTGGATATGGATGTAGATGTATGGATGTGGATATGGATATGGATGTATGGATGTGGATGTGGATGTATGGATGTGGATGTGTATGTGGATATGGATGTAGATGTATGGATGTGGATGTGGATATGGATGTGGATGTGGATGTGGATGTATGGATGTGGATGAGTATGTGGAAGAATGAATGTAGATGTGTATTTCAAAAGTGTTATTCTCATTGAATTTTATTTTATGCATAGAAAGATGCATAAAGGATTTATTTTTATTTCAAAAGTGTTATTCTCATTGAATTTGATTTTATGCATAGAAAGATGCATAAAGGATTTATTTTTAATTCAAAAGTGTTATTCTCATTGAAATTGATTTTATGCATAGAAAGATGCATAAAGGATTTATTTTTATGTCAAAAGTGTTATTCTCATTGAAATTAATTTTATTTTTATGTCAAAAGTGTTATTCTCATTGAAATTGATTTTATGCATAGAAAGATGCATAAAGGATTTATTTTTATTTCAAAAGTGTTATTTTCATTAAATTTAATTTTATGCATAAAAAGATGCATAAAGGAATTATTTTTATTTCAAAAGTGTTATTCTCAGTAAAGTTGATTTTTATGCATAAATAGATGCATAAAAGGATTTTTATAAAAATGTTATTCCCACTGTGAAGTTGATTTTTATGCATAAATAGATGCGTAAAGAATCTTTATATCAAAATTAGAATCCTCTTAAATTCTATGAAATAGAGGTGATGTGATGTGAGGTGAATAGATGTGATGAGATGTGATGTGAATGAATGGATGGATGGATGTGATGCGAATAGAGGTGATGAGATGTGAGGTGAATAGATGTGATGTGAATTAGATAGATGTGAATGAATGGATGGATGGATGTGAATGAATGAATGGATGGATGTGATGTGAATAGACGTGATGAGATGTGATGTGAATCAGATGGATGTGAATGAATGGATGGATGGATGTGATGTGAATAGAGGTGATGAGATGTGAGGTGAATAGATGTGATGTGAATCGGGATGTGAATAAATGAGATATGATGTCATGTGAGTCAGGATGTAAATGAACGATATGGATGTGAATGTGTATATGAAAGAATGGATGTAAACGTATGTAATGAAAATGGATGTAGATATGTATGTGAAAGAATGGATGTCGATGTGTATGTGAAAGAATGGATGTGGATGTGTTTGTGAAAGAATGGATGTAGATGTGTATGTGAAAGAATGTGATGTGATGTAAAGAAATGTGATGTGACATGAATATATGTGGATGTGAAGTGATAGATATGAATGTATGAATAGATGTGGGTAGTCGTACAGGTGAACGATTGGATGGATGTGGATGAATGAGATGAGATGTGTATGAATGAGATATGATGTGGGATAGATGTGATTAGATGTTATGTGGATAGAATGGATGTGATGAGATGGTGATGAGAATGAATGTGATGGATATAAATGAATGTGATGTGAATCGGGATGTGAGTGAATGAGATGTGATGTCATGTGAATTGAGATGTGAATGAATGTGATGTGATGAGATATGGAGATGGGCAGATGCGAGTGAATGAGATGTGATGTGATGAGATATGGAGATGGGTAGATGCGAGTGAATGAGATGTGGAGATGGGTAGATGCGAGTGAATGAGATCTGATGGATTATTTGAAATTTTTGGATTATGGTCCAATTAAGGTTCCTATGGACCAATAAGATTAATCCAAATGTAGCGAGGAGATAAATTGAAGAATAAAAGAAAACCCCCCCAAAAATGAGTAAATGCTCACATAAGATGAAGAGTTGACTGAGTACAAGGTTTATTAGTTAAAAATTAAGAGATATTTAGAGGAAATGATGCATTTTTGACACCTCAGTGTGGGGATCTCCCCTCATGAAGGAGGCACCTATTTCACATGTGTGGAGGAGTTTTAAACTAAAAAATAATGAGATATTTTCATCTCTCTTCTCTTCTGTTTCAACTAGATCCAAAAAGTAAGCTAAACTGACCTAAAAACAGTAAAAATTTGACCAAACTGATCTGGAAAATTCTAGAATCAATTTGCTTGGTTAGAGGCTCACTTTTTCCTATAAATAGAAGCCTTCCCCTTTGTAAAATCTTAATGGTGTTTATGTGAATGAATGTGAATTGAGATGTGAATAAATGTGATGTGATGAGATGTGGAGATGAGTAGATGCGAGTGAATGAGATCTGATGGATTATCAAAAATTTTTGGATTATGGTCCAATCAAGGTTCCTATGGACCAATAAGATTAATCCAAATGTAGGGAGGAGATAAATTGAAGAATAAAAGAAAACCCCCAAAAATGAGTAAATGCTCACATAAGATGAAGACTTGACTGAGTATAAGGTTTATTAGTTAAAAATTAAGAGATATTTAGAGAAAATGATGCATTTTTGACACCTCAGTGTGGGGATCTCCCCTCATGAAGGAGGCACCTATTTAACATGTGTGGAGGAGTTTTAAACTAAAAAAAAGGAGATATTTTCATCTCTCCTCTCCTGTTTCAACTAGATCCAAAAAGTAAGCTAAACTGACCTAAAAATGGTCAAAAATTGACCAAATTGATCTAGAAAATTCTGGAATCAGTTTGCTTGGTTAGAGGCTCACTTTTTCCTATAAATAGAAGCCTCCTCCTTTGTAAAAGCTTAATGGTGTTTATGCACTGTTACTCTGCTCCTATCCTGAGCCATTTAACATTGAATTTCTTAATAATTCAATTGTTTTTGGCCTAATCCTCTCCAAATAAATTGGTGGCCACTCTTGCTTCAAACAAGAGTAGAACCCTCAATCCCTCAAGCTAAAGGAAAGCTTACAACTCCATGTAAGCTAAATTTTCTTACTTTTTAAATTTTAAATCTATGGTTTTCTTGATTTTCTTGTTTTATAGTTACTTGAATTAAATTCAAATGTTATGCCTTTGAGGAAAAGGTCACCCCCTTCTCTTCTTTACAATTCAGCCTTTCTTAATCCTAGAAAGATTAGTTAAATGATTAATTAAACTTTTCTTATTGTTTACTCTCTTGAATTCTAAAAATTGAGTAGATTAAAGTCCTACACATCTAGATTGGGTTAATTTAAGTTGAAATTAGAATGATAAAAATGCAAAATGGTCAGCCGTACAAAGGAGGTTATGGCAAAAGTTTCCAGAATTTTGTGGAAAAGAAAGTTTGTTTTTATGTTATTCCAAAAGAGTAATTCCCACCATTTGTGCATTCTAAAAGAAATATTCTAATTACTCCATGTACATTTTCACCTATGAATATGCATGGATATCACTGATATTAATTATTATTAAAATTGATTTTATGCATAGAAAGATGCATAAAGGATTTATTTTTATTTCAAAAGTGTTATTTTCATATTTTCTGCATATACCAATTTTTGTCCCTCATATTCATGATGTCTTGTACAATCTTTGACCCACCTTGAGTATGTTTTTATCAATCTTCATAGCTTAGTTAGCATATCCAACATTTGGTATCAGAGCTTGACTCAATTAGGTTTAGTTTATTAGCAAAAACCCTAATCAATTTCTTAATCACCATAGCCAGTTTTTTTTCTGTTTGAACCCCTTGCTGTAGTTTGATTCCATGTGTGCACCTGAGTTGATTCTAGCCCAAGATTTTGATATAGGATCTTAGCTTTGCTCCCACTCTTGCTACAATTCGAAGATCAACATCCAATTCCATCGCAGCAGCGTGAATTTCTCATCACCATCAGCGCAGATTCTTGTTCAGCGCAGCCATTCGTCGCCGTCCGTACGGATTATGCCAATTCCTTTGAGGTGTAGCAAGTCTATCAAGTGAAGATTGACCATATCAAATCTTGTGATATTTGGTGCACTGTAGCTACTGTATGGAGCTAATTTCCAGTCGCCCTTTTCTGCAATTTTTGCTCCTCCAACATGGTGATACCAATTTTGATTTATATTGATGATATTTTTACTATTTGGGCTTAAATCATCTATGTGAGCAAGTTTTCAACATTAATCATCATATTTTATCATCATGAGTTCCAAATTCCCCGACAAATTCAATGGAACTGGGTTCCATACCTGGCAAATCAAGGTGAAGGGCTACCTCATGAAGAAAAATCTGTGGAGTATGGTCAAGCCACTTACTGAAGATGAAGCAGGTATTTCTGCTGCAGTTACAAGAGCTACAACGACTGCACTTCAAGCAAAAGATGAACAAGCACTTGGTATTATCATTACTTCTTTAGAAGATTATTTATTATATTGATGATGTTGAGTCAGCTATGGAAGCTTGGGAATTATTAGAACGTACTTTTGGTGCAAAGGCAAAGCATTCCAAGATCAGTTTGAAGATGCAACTCTTTGATCTAACCATGGAGAGTAATGAAAATTTAGCAGCTTTGATTAACACGTTGAAGAGCTTAATGACACAGTTGGTTTATGTTAAATCTCCTGTTCCTGAAGAAGATGCTATTGCTATCCTGCTTAAAAGCTTACCTTCAAGCTTTAGACAAATTGTGACGGTACTTAAAGAGAAGGAGCCAGTCCCTTCTTTGGAAAGTATCATAAATTCTTTGCAGGAAGAAGACAAGAAGATTACAAAGGATATGATAGATCCTTATGCATATACTGTTACTACTACGACATCGGCAAAGAAGAAGTGTACTATTTGTGGTCGTACAAATCATCTTACTAAGGATTGTTTCTCCAAACATCCTTGTGAGTATTGTGGAAAGACGAATCATCCATCCTCAAAGTGCTACCAAAAAGATCAAAAGCAAGCAAAGGCACATGTGGTTGAAGAAGTCAACCAACAAGAAGAAACAAATCTTTGTTCTAGTCTTAGTATAAAAGATGTAGATGAGGAGTATGCTTTTTAGATTATGTCAGGTATGTGGTTGAGTCAAGACTTATGTTGTTCCAGCTTGACGAGTTGTAGAGGAGAGTACACTACCCTATGTTATTGTTAAGGGGGGACTCTTACTCATTGTGTCAAGGAGGTTTGTTAGACTTGATTCATGTTTTGTAAGAAGTTGGTCTTAAGGGGGGATTGTTGGATAAATGTAATCCCAACTCCTTAGTCCAATTTATTATGTAATTGATAGGCTAGTGGTCAGTGGTTGGTGTGTAAAGCCTACAAATGGTTGGTGCATATGTTGTTCATGCAACTCATGTAACTAAAAATAGGGTAGAGGAGTCTCTAAATAAGGTACAAGTCGTGATCAAGTGATTATGTAAGTTTGGTTCATGTCTAATTACAATTAGTGTCTTCTTGTGTTAATCTCATATCAATTTTCTGCATATACCAATTTTTGTCCCTCATATTCATGATGTCTTGTACAATCTTTGACCCACCTTGAGTATGTTTTGATCAATCTTCATAGCTTAGTTATCATATCCAACAATTCACAACAAATGATGCTCAAAGCATTTATGATAAATGTAATGTTTTGTAGTAGATTAGATATGTGAGATCCCTGTCCTCACCGCGCAATGGATTCGGGGTACTAGCAGCGGAAGTAGCACTTCATGCGCGGGGCAGGGTCCCACACTCGGGGCCTCGTCCACGGATATCCGGACAAGAGACTAATCCGTCGGTTTTTCCAAAACCGGACTCGAAAAAACTTCCCTTACCCGGAAAGCACGGGCGATTCCACCAGGATAACTTTTTACTCTAACGTAGTCAAGACCATTACTGATCAAGTTGATCCGATTGCACCTATAAAGGTACTCGTTCGGATCAAGGAAGAAACTTGCACTTGGATCATTGGAATCAACGTTTTTTTCCCCATCAAGAGGCACAGCCGTTGATTCCTATCCATAGAACAATTACTATCCGGGATTTACTTTATCTATCGTAATAACAAAAATTGAGTCACGATTTACGGATCCATCAGTCCAGCCTATCCGATCCCATGGGTTAGCCAACCGCCCAACCACTGTAGTGATGGGATCCAATTTGGAATTTGGTTAGGTTTTGTCTCGGGTACCAAGGAAAAGAGTTCCAAGGCCCCCTAGCCGGAAGTTCATGCAAACATAAAATTAGGCACACCACTTACACACCCAATATGAAATTGCCTTTTTCTTAGCATCAACTAACTTTAAAACAATCCTTTAATGAAACCATAGTACCACTGATCACAGTCTTCCAAATTATCCGGTTGATTCTCAAATTTCCCATCATTCCTTCATCAGAGTATCTATGGCATCATTGGCAACTAGAACGCTCACCACCTGTCCACTCAGGGGCCTTTTCAATAGTTCCTAGCCCATAATACTCGGCAATATAATCACTTATAAAAAATCAAGATGGACTCTCGTTGAAGATCAGCAAGATCAACCAACAGATCCATAAAAAAAGAGCCATGGACTCATCCATTGAAGACCAGCAAGGTCAATCAACCAGATCCATGCCCGGTCTCAGAAAAACAACTCTTACTCCTTATTCCAATATCTTCCTCGATGCACGCGTGGGTATCCTAGGCGACCCAGAGCCCGAGCACCGTATGGTCAGCACCCTCTAGGATCCTTCGCAGGTGACCTAGTGCTTCACTCATAGGCCGCTTCCTTGGTCCCTCATCCACCGTACCGGAAGCTCACCATTTTAATCGAACCGAGGCTGGTCAAGACCTCGGCCGACTTTGCTACGCGAGACGTCCTCCATTGACTCTCCGTCAACAGTTGCAACTTTATCAATTAGGTCTCCAATCACAAGACGGTCAAAATGCTTCCCCAGCATTCTTGACATAAAACAGCCATTTACAAATAGTTTACAAATACAGTTTCTATATTAACTCTTATTTTTCCACATTATCCCTCATTAATCCACATTACTTATTCCACATTCCATTTACATGTGTACTCATCTAATCACCTTATTTTTCATCTCTTCACTTCAGATTCCTTCACATCACATATCATATATTCACATCCATATCCACATCCATATTCACATCCATATCCACATCCATACATCCACATCCACATTCACATCCATACATCCACATCTACATACTTATCTCCATTTTCACATCCTCATTTATACATCCACATCCCATATCCACATTCATACATACGCATCCATATCCACATCCACATTCATGCATCCACATTCATGCATACGCATCCATATCCATATCCACATTCATACATACGCATCCATATCCACATCCACATGCATACATCCATTATCACGTCCTCATCATACATCCACATCCACATACATACATACATCCACATCCACATTCCACATTCCCATCCACATACATACATACATACATCCACATCCACATCCACATTCCCATTCACATCTATACATCCATATCTACATGCACATTCACATCCATACATCCACATCTATATCCTCATTCACATCCATACATCCATACATCCATACATCCACATTCATGCATCCACATCTACATGCATACATCCATACATACACATCCACATTTACATCCATGCATCCACATCCACATCCTCATTCACATCCATACATCCACATTCATGCATCCACATCTACATGCATACATCCATACATACCTATCCACATTCACATCCATCTTCTCACCCTATCACCCATATACATCTTATCCCATCACATACACTTCTTACCTCATCCCATACACATCCTATCACTTCTTAACTCATCCTATCACATCCTAACTCATCTCATATGCATCTTATCATATCTTATCACTTCCCATATCTTTTATGCATACCTCTATGCATGAAATTCAATTATGCTAAAAGTAACTCTTTTATAATAAAATAATCATCTCTTATGCATACCTCTATGCATGAAATTCAATTATGCTAAAAGTAACACTTTAATAATAAAATATTCATCTCTTATGCATACCTCTATGCATGGATTTCAATTATGCTAAAAGTAACACTTTTATAATAAAATATTCATCTCTTATGCATACCTCTATGCATGAATTTCAATTATGCTAAAAGTAACTCTTTTATAATAAAATATTCATCTCTTATGCATACCTCTATGCATGAATTTCAATTATGCTAAAAGTAACACTTTTATAATAAAATATTCATCTCTTATGCATACCTCTATGCATGAATTTCAATTATGCTAAAAGTAACTCTTTTATAATGAAATATTCATCTCTTATGCATACCTCTATGCATGAATTTCAATTATGCTAAAAGTAACACTTTTATAATAAAATATTCATCTCTTATGCATACCTCTATGCATGAATTTCAATTAAGCTAAAAGTAACTCTTTTATAATAAAATATTCATCTCTTATGCATACCTCTATGCATGAATTTCAATTATGCATAATATAAAAATCAATTTCTCTAGGATTACAATGAATATCTTTCAATTAATCTAGGATGATAATTCCTAGAATATGGTAGGAAGTCCTCTTTTTATGCTTTGAATGAAATTATTTTATGAGTAATTTTTATAAAAATTTTGCCATAGCTCCGCTGCTATGATAAATCTCAAATTTTTTAAGGGATAAAGCTTATCTTTAAGGAAATAATTAGAATGATCCCTAATTGGATCATTAATCCCTAATGGATTGAATTATCAATATTCATGAAATACATAAACTAAAAGCATATAAAAAAGCCATTAATTTGGCCTCAAGTATAGATTAATCTTGGTTTAAGGAAAAACTTTATGAAAAGCTTCATTTGGATTGAGAATGAGTCATGAGTATGACCATTTCTTGAGTGAGAGAGAGAAATTACATAAAAACCATTTGAATTAAACATAAATGAAAATTTATGTAACTCTTAACTATCATTAATTAATTAACTTCAATAGCATTCATCAAATTATGTAGCTCTTCACTACCATTCATCAATTAACTTCAATAGCATTTAAAAACCATTCCAATTAAGCTTCTCAAGCTTGAGAGGGGTTGAGAAGAGAGAAGCATTGAGAAATTATAGAAAAGATCAAAATTCACCATTTACCTTACAAATTGCTTGATTCTTTGTTCACGGTAGAGGCCCCCAACCAATCAATTGGTTAAGTATGTTGATGGAGCCACCAATGGGGATTGAAGAAAGAGGGAAGTTCTAATTTCTTCAATTTGGAGAGAATTTTAGAGAATAGTAGAAACTAGCATTATTTCAGCATAACTCTAGTATAGTAAAATTCTTCTCCTTTTTTCAAAGGACTCATGTTCTATTTATAGGAGAGGGAAGCTCTAACCAAAGCTAACTGAATTCTAGAATTTTCCAAATTCAATTTGGTTGAATTTGGACTAGATTTGAACCTAGTTTGGTTACTTTATGATTCGGTTTGGTTCCATTTTGATTTGGTTTGGTTCAAGAGAGAGGAGAGATAAAAATATCACATTATTTTAGAGTTTAAAACTCATTCAAGCATGTGAAATATGCACCTCCTTTAAAGAATTCACCTCCTTACATATGTGTCAAAATGGAATCATTATACCCAAAATATCTCATATTTTTAATATTGCTCATGGTTTTTTACTAATAAACCTTGTACATTTTCAACTCTTCATCTTATGTGAGCATTTACTCATTTTTGGATACCCAAAATATCTCATATTTTTAATATATTGCTCATAGTTTTTTACTAATAAACCTTGTACATTTTCAACTCTTCATCTTATGTGAGCATTTACTCATTTTTGGATACCCAAAATATCTCATATTTTTAATATTGCTCATAGTTTTTTACTAATAAACCTTGTACATTTTCAACTCTTCATCTTATGTGAGCATTTCCTCATTTTTGGGTATCTTCTTTTACAAATTGGATTTATCTCCTCCCTACACATGGATTGATGCTATTGGCCCATAGGAACCTTAATTGGACCATAATCCAAAAATTTCTGAACATCTAGACCCTTAGGCTAAGGTCCTTTATACCCATTTTCAATTAATTCCAATTGCACATTGGAAAGTTCTTTTTGAATTTCTGTTTCAGGGGAACTTATTTTAATAAGATGAGATAATTTTCTATCCAAAATATTAAAAATCTGAATATTCTCTCTCTAGAATATTTTCTCTCTCTAGGTTAAAACAGTTAGAAACAAGGTCTTTTATATTTCTGAAGAGGGATTGATTACAGTGGAAGATGCTGGACATTTTGAGAGACTGGGGAGGAATCTTACATTCACTTCCACTTGAAAAACGCGAGATGCCCTCATCTCGCAAACTGGGGGTAATTTCGCAAACTGGGGGTAATTTCGCAAGATGCACGAACATGAGACTTAGAGAAAAATTTAATTAAGATTAACCACCAAATAAAAAAGTCTCAAAGAGAGTAAGGGTCAAGACAAGAACAAGATTTAAACTTTATTCATTCTTGGAACATATACAGTAAAGATAGAAGAACTCTTTACACTTCCATAAGTCGGTCCATCATATGATCACAAAAGCAGCACTCACAAGCTGCGCACGTATAAGGTAACCCATCTATGGGAATAATTCTGTTGGTTATTGCCGCACCTATCTCCGTGGTATGAGGTGATCTAACAAAAGGACCTCTGAGAGGCAAGCCAAAAACGGGGTAAAGGCATATCTTCTGATGAGGAAGAAAACACGCCAGTAAGAAGACCCACTCAGAAAAACCAAGATGCCTTGATCTCATGACGCAGTAGTATCGGGGACCCAAACCCAAGGCTTCAATAACCATGGCCAAGCGGACATTGTTACGAAAGTGCTGCTAACCCCAGGGTGTTACCCTAGTTATGTCTTGATAGGTCCGCCATTTGGTCTGAGCTACAGAAGTTCCCAAGTGAGGAAAAAATGAGCACTCATACTGTTCTATAAAATCTTTCTTCACAGACTCGCTTGCGTCTTGAAGGTGAGAAATCATCATGGATAAAACTAATTCCTGTTGCCAAGCCATGAAGGAGATTAAGAAGAAGGGAGATCGATGGAGTAAGATTATTGTGAGTGACAGGTAAAAGTTACGACTTATATAAAGGAAGGAGCTAGCGTAACTTAGAAGCCAACGGTATCTTGTCACTGAAGTTTTACCGTCTTTCCATGATTTGGGTTTGGCACATATTTCTATGAAATACATTAAGAACTTTGAGATGAGGAGGTAAAAGAAGCTTGTAGGCTAAGTCACCTACTTTCATTGAATTCAGATATAAGGCTCACAATATCTGGGGGATAACTTCCTATACTCCCCAAGAGATAAAGAACTTCTTTTGGGCCGTACTCGAATGAAAACCAAAACCTTGGTATCCAAAACACCGATTTTCACTTCTGAACTCATTGTTCTGAATCCTTAAAACAGGCGTGACTCCTGAGAAGTATTCTAGGGAAAGGGTCTTCCTTTTTTTAAACAGAATCTTTCTTTTATTTTAGAGAGGGAATAATTATAAGATCAAAAAGGGATATTCTTACTCCTGTATACCTCGAAGGCTGGAGGAGAATCTTACATTCTATCCCACATAAAAAATGCGAGATGTCCTCATCTCGCAAGGTGGAGGACAACTCTTTTTCTTAAGATCCAATTTATTTTGGGGTTCCTTATATTCTGGTCAACTCAACAGAATACTGGGATAAATATCCCTTATATAGAACTAATCATTAAATATAATTCATTCGGATCATAACATTCATATTTTTAACGCGATAATGGTCCATTAGACCGCAAATTTCTTTCTGAACATTCCTCCACAAAAATTTCAGTCAAGTAAGTTCTCAATTTGTCATCCCTTAACTTGGTCTACCGATCAAGTGTTAACAGTAGCAATCTGACAGCACAATCCACTAATCTCATAGTGATTTGTTGAATTCATTATCATCATTCCAGTTATGAATATCAACACAGGGACTCGTCCCATTCACCCTCATTGTGGTTTCGTTCAGGTTATTATATTTCAACTAAATTTCAGAAATCATCATTTTTCAATCAGCATCCAAATCAATTCATCAATTCTCAAATAGAATTAAAAATCATATCAACCACATTCAAAATCATCATCTGGATAGCATTAACGCTTATAATTTCAAGTCTTAGATTTACTTGTATATACTGCCGGTAAAGAGCTGCAGTTATACCCTCGGTATATATGGGTAGTCATGGTACTTGGAACTATAAGGTAAATACTATCATGTTTAGGCCTCAAGCAAGTCCGGGATTCCATACAATTGCGGTACTTCCAATTGAAGACCCAATTGCTAATTTACGAATTTTCAGTTTGAATATCAAATTGTATGAATTATATCACACAACTACAACCTTTTTGTGCTTCTTGATAGATTTTTGACATCTTTGGCTTCTCAGTTGATCTTTATTAGTCAATTTGCTCTGATACCAACTGTGAGATCCCTGTCCCCACCGCGCAATGGATTCGGGGTATTAGCAACGGAAGTAGCACTTCATGCGCAGGGCAGGGTCCCACACTCGGGGCCTCGTCCACGGATATCCGGACAAGAGACTAACCTGTCGGTTTTTCCAAAACCGGACTCGAAAAAACTTCCCTTACCCGGAAAGCACGGGCGATTCCACTAGGATAACTTTTTACTCTAACGTAGTCAAGACCATTACTGATCAAGTTGATCCGATTGCACCTATAAAGGTACTCGTTCGGATCAAGGAAGAAACTTGCACTTGGATCATTGGAATCAACGTTCTTTTCCCCATCAAGAGGCACAGCCGTTGATTCCTATCCATAGAACAATTACTATCCGAGATTTACTTTATCTATCGTAATAACAAAAATTGAGTCACGATTTACGGATCCATCAGTCCAGCCTAACCCCATCCGATCCCATGGGTTAGCCAACCGCCCAACCACTGTAGTGATGGGATCCAATTTGGAATTTGGTTAGGTTTTGTCTCGGGTACCAAGGAAAAGAGTTCCAAGGCTCCCTAGCCGGAAGTTCATACAAACATAAAATTAGGCACACCACTTACACACCCAATATGAAATTGCCTTTTTCTTAGCATCAACTAACTTTAAAACAATCCTTTAATGAAACCATAGTACCACTGATCACAGTCTTCCAAATTATCTGGTTGATTCTCAAATTTTCCATCATTCCTTCATCAGAGTATCTATGGCATTATTGGCAACTAGAACGCTCACCACCTGTCCACTCAAGGGCCTTTTCAATAGTTCCTAGCCCATAATACTCGGCAATATAATCACTTATAAAAATCAAGATGGACTCTCGTTGAAGATCAGCAAGATCAACCAACAGATCCATAAAAAAAGAGCCATGGACTCATCCATTGAAGACCAGCAAGGTCAATCAACCAGATCCATGCCCGGTTTCAGAAAAACAACTCTTACTCCTTATTCCAATATTTTCCTCGACGCACGCGTGGGTATCCTAGGCGACCCAGAGCCCGAGCACCGTATGGTCAGCACCCTCTAGGATCCTTCGCAGGTGACCTAGCGCTTCACTCATAGGCCGCTTCCTTGGTCCCTCATCCACCGTACCGGAAGCTCACCATTTTAATTGAACCGAGGCTGGTCAAGACCTCGGCCGACTTTGCTATGCGAGACGTCCTCCATTGACTCTCCGTCAACAGTTGCAACCTTATCAATTAGGTCTCCACGACCTTAATCACAAGACGATCAAAATGCTTCCCCAGCATTCTTGACATAAAACAGCCATTTACAAACAGTATTTACAAATAGTTTACAAATACAGTTTCTATATTAACTCTTATTTTTCCACATTATCCCTCATTAATCCACATTACTTATTCCACATTCCATTTATATGTGTACTCATCTAATCACCTTATTTTTCATCTCTTCACTTCAGATTCCTTCACATCACATATCATATATTCACATCCATATCCACATCCATACATCCATATCCACATCCATATTCACATCCATATCCACATCCATACATCCACATCCACATCCACATCCACATTCACATCCATACATCCACATCTACATACTTATCTCCATTTTCACATCCTCATTTATACATCCACATCCCATATCCACATTCATACATACGCATCCATATCCACATCCACATTCATGCATCCACATTCATGCATACGCATCCATATCCATATCCACATTCATACATACGCATCCATATCCACATCCACATGCATACATCCATTATCACGTCCTCATTCATACATCCACATCCACATACATACATACATCCACATCCACATTCCACATTCCCATCCACATACATACATACATACATCCACATCCACATCCACATTTCCATTCTCATTCACATCTATACATCCATATCTACATGCACATTCACATCCATACATCCACATCTATATCCTCATTCACATCCATACATCCATACATCCATACATCCACATTCATGCATCCACATCTACATGCATACATCCATACATACACATCCACATTTACATCCATGCATCCACATCCACATCCTCATTCACATCCATACATCCACATTCATGCATCCACATCTACATGCATACATCCATACATACCTATCCACATTCACATCCATCTTCTCACCCTATCACCCATATACATCTTATCCCATCACATACACTTCTTACCTCATCCCATACACATCCTATCACTTCTTAACTCATCCTATCACATCCTAACTCATCTCATATGCATCTTATCATATCTTATCACTTCCCATATCTTTTATGCATACCTCTATCCATGAAATTCAATTATGCTAAAAGTAACTCTTTTATAATAAAATAATAATCTCTTATGCATACCTCTATGCATGAAATTCAATTATGCTAAAAGTAACACTTTTATAATAAAATATTCATCTCTTATGCATACCTTTATGCATGAATTTCAATTATGCTAAAAGTAACACTTTTATAATAAAATATTCATCTCTTATGCATACCTCTATGCATGAATTTCAATTATGCTAAAAGTAACTCTTTTATAATAAAATATTCATCTCTTATGCATACCTCTATGCATGAATTTCAATTATGCTAAAAGTAACACTTTTATAATAAAATATTCATCTCTTATGCATACCTCTATGCATGAATTTCAATTATGCTAAAAGTAACTCTTTTATAATGAAATATTCATCTCTTATGCATACCTCTATGCATGAATTTCAATTATGCTAAAAGTAACTCTTTTATAATGAAATATTCATCTCTTATGCATACCTCTATGCATGAATTTCAATTAAGCTAAAAGTAACTCTTTTATAATAAAATATTCATCTCTTATGCATACCTCTATGCATGAATTTCAATTATGCATAATATAAAAATCAATTTCTCTAGGATTACAATGAATATGCATGTGAAATATGCACCTCCTTTAATGAATTCCCCTCCTTACATATGTGTCAAAATGGAATCATTATACCCAAAATATCTCATATTTTTAATATTGCTCATAGTTTTTTACTAATAAACCTTGTACATTTTCAACTCTTCATCTTATGTGAGCATTTACTCATTTTTGGATACCCAAAATATCTCATATTTTTAATATTGCTCATAGTTTTTTAGTAATAAACCTTGTACATTTTCAATTCTTCATCTTATGTGAGCATTTACTCATTTTTGGATACCCAAAATATCTCATATTTTTAATATAGCTCATAGTTTTTTACTAATAAACCTTGTACATTTTCAACTCTTCATCTTATGTGAGCATTTACTCATTTTCGAGTATCTTCTTTTATAAATTGGATTTATCTCCTCCCTACACATGGATTGATGCTATTGGCCCATAGGAACCTTAATTGGACCATAATCCAAAATTTTTTGAAAATCTAGACCCTTAGGCTAAGGTCCTTTATACCCATTTTCAATTAATTCCAATTGCACATTGGAAAGTTCTTTTTGAATTTCTGTTTCAGGGGAACTTATTTTAATAAGATGAGATAATTTTCTATCCAAAATATTAAAAATCTGAATATTCTCTCTCTAGAATATTTTCTCTCTCTAGGTTAAAACAGTTAGAAACAAGGTCTTTTATATTTCTGAAGAGGGATTGATTACAGTGGAAGATGCTAGACATTTTGAGAGACTAGGGAGGAATCTTACATTCACTCCCACTTGAAAAACGCGAGATGCCCTCATCTCGCAAACTGGGGGTAATTTCGCAAGATGCACGAACATGAGACTTAGAGAAAAATTTAATTAAGATTAACCACCAAATAAAAAAGTCTCAAAGAGAGTAAGGGTCAAGACAAGAACAAGATTTAAACTTTATTCATTCTTGGAACATATACAGTAAAGATAGAAGAACTCTTTACACTTCCATAAGTCTGTCCATCATATGATCACAAAAGCAGCACTCACAAGCTGCGCACGTATAAGGTAACTCATCTATGGGAATAATTTTGTTGGTTATTGCCGCACCTATCTCAGTGGTATGAGGTGATCTAACAAAAGGACCTCTGAGAGGCAAGCCAAAAACGGGGTAAAGGCATATCTTTTGATGAGGAAGAAAACACGCCAGTAAGAAGACCCACTCAGAAAAACCAAGATGCCTTGATCTCATGACGCAGTAGTATCGGGGACCCAAACCCAAGGCTTCAATAACCATGGCCAAGCGGACATTGTTACGAAAGTGCTGCTAACCCCAGGGTGTTACCCTAGTTATGTCTTGATAGGTCCGCCATTTGGTCTAAGCTACAGAAGTTCCCAAGTGAGGAAAAAGTGAGCGCTCATACTGTTCTATAAAATCTTTCTTCACAGACTCGCTTGCGTCTTGAAGGTGAGAAATCATCATGGATAAAACTAATTCCTGTTGCCAAGCCATGAAGGAGATTAAGAAGAAGGGAGATAGATGGAGTAAGATTATTGTGAGCGACAGGTAAAAGTTACGACTTATAGAAAGGAAGGAGCTAGCGTAACTTAGAAGCCAACGGTATCTTGTCACTGAAGTTTTACCGTCTTTCCATGATTTGGGTTTGGCACATATTTCTATGAAATACATTAAGAACTTTGAGATGAGGAGGTAAAAGAAGCTTGTAGGCTAAGTCACCTACTTTCATTGAATTCAGATATAAGGCTCACAATATCTGGGAGATAACTTCCTATACTCCCCAAGAGATAAAGAACTTCGTTTGGGCCGTACTCGAATGAAAACCAAAACCTTGGTATCCAAAACACCGATTTTCACTTCTGAACTCATTGTTCTGAATCCTTAAAACAGGCGTGACTCCTGAGAAGTATTCTAGGGAAAGGGTCTTCCTTTTTTTAAACAGAATCTTTCTTTTATTTTAGAGAGGGAATAATTATAAGATCAAAAAGGGATATTCTTACTCCTGTATACCTCGAAGGCTGGAGGAGAATCTTACAAGATAAAGGGTTTAAGTCTGTGATTAAGAGGAAAAGAGTTTTACCTCTTTCAAAACCTTTTCATGATGAAAAAATGTGATGTTTGTTGGATGTTATAGTCTTAAAACTTACTGGGGAGACTATGCACTTATGTAATATACATACTTACAAGCTAGGTTGCATTAATTGGGGTGTATTTTACAAAAAAATTAAATTTGAGGTTAAGTTTTATAGAATCATTTCTTGTATAATAATTTTGCCTAAATTCTTGTATAATAATTTTGCCTAAATTCTATCGTTTTAGATTTTTCTTGTAGGATAGATTATGTCAAATAATACTATCTATCATATGATAAAATTTACCGTACGATAGAGTTATATACAGGTGGCCTTCTCCTTCTATTTTATTGTACTATAGTTGTAAACACTTTCTCTTGTTTTTCAGCTTGGATCTAGCAACCCCACTGGTGGATCTTGGAGGTTATGAATCTTGATCCAAGATAAAGTGAAGTCCCCTACGATGGTTGTTGTTTGTTCCACTTTTGTTAGAATGGTAGAGTTCTAGAGAGGTTGTGAATGAGCCATAACCTTTTTGGTGCCACTATTGGGGATAGCTATCTTGCTTCTTCCAACTCTTTTGTGATCATTGCTCCTTCCTTGCATGATTAACAACCATTATTTTTAGTTTTGTTGTGGGTCACATGTGGATAAGTTCCAGTAGAGTTATAGGATGTGTGGTAAAGTGATGGTTGTGTTATTTTTGGTAAAGGAAGTGTGGTATGAGTACTTGGGAAACTTGGAGGAAGACATGCCCATTACCTTGATTTTTTTTTTTTCACACTATGCTTCTTCACATGAAAAACCACAATATGAACTTTTGTTTATTTTAGAAATCATAAAAAAAACCTTGTAGAGAGATGTAAAAGAATGGGTTAAAGGAACTTTGGAGCCACGGAAGAAATTAGGATAAGAAAACATAGTCAAAACTCTACAAAATCTATGGAAAGAAAGTAACAATGCCCCCAAATTTATACAAATTCTAGTGAACCACTCAGTTGGGCCATTACTATAAGAATGATGACACAATTGTAGCCATCCCTATCTACCATAATGGGTACCAAGGCAATTATGATCCTAGATGGTGGAGCAGGTGAGGGCATTATTACCAAGAGATGTTGGGAGAAAATGGGGTAAACTAGCTTTAAAACGAGTATACTTTATCATGAAAATGGTAGATGGAACCTTTGCTTCCATCAAACCAGAGGCTCAGCTGTGGTGGAGTCATCAATCCTAACATTTATACCTCATGTAAAGAGCACACCACCAAAAGCAATGCAAATGGCCACATCCCAGTATTACATGCCAAATAATAGAGAAGAACTTTGAGGAGGTACATCGAGAGTTGCATCAGCCTACCTACTGCCGTGATTGGTTTCCCCATTGCCGACTTCTACCAACTCAGGTGCATAAAGTAAGGCATTCAAAGAGGACGATTACCATGCTTATTTTATCAATACATTGTGTTCACTGCATGAGTGCAAAGTTAGGAGAAAGCATGATTGCCATACCTATTTTTTCTTAGGAGAGGACGATGATATAATATAAGGTTGTTATGTTGAGGGCAAGGTCCACAGTCACAAAAAAGGTTCTACTTTTGGGGCCTCTTTTTCCAAAGATAATACAAATAGAGATACATCACATGGGCTTGATTCTGATCTTCCCCATACTTTCTTGGACTCAGCTCCAATTTTGACTCTGCATGCCTAGAAGAGAGGATTCTTTTAGAGATGCATCACATGGATTTGATTCTGACCTTTGCCATATTTTCTTGGACTCGGCCTACTAGTTTGGATTCTAGATTCCTAGAAGAGGAAGTGAGAGAGAGAAGAAATAAGACACAACTCCACTTCCACTTCCTTGACCCCATCTTGTTCGTGACCTAGATCATCTCTATGTGTGGATCTCAACCTCACTGACTATTTATTTACCTTAGCATTGGGTATCATTATCATGATCAAGACACCATCTCAATAGCACTATGCACTATGAGTAGAGTTCTCCCACCACTAGAGATATCCTATTTGCAACAAGTGAATCGTCCATCTTCTCATATGGAGAGTATGATCAATCATAATGTTTCAAGCAAAAATGTTTTCCTTATTGAGGTAACTGGCCCTTAGATTCTTACATTATGTGTTTGCATATAATTACACTAAATTTTAAATCAATTGCATGAAGGGTTTTGTTAATAAAACCCTTCTTGAAGTCATTTTGAATAATTTTAAAAAATGGGAATTTGAAATCAAGAATCGGTGGCATGTCACTTATCATGGGTAGTCGCCTTTTTATGAAAGCATGTCACTTTTCATGTATTATGTGTAATATCATTGCATGGAAATGTCATTTGTATTTTTATGATGGATGGGAGACTTGCCACCCTTACAACCATTGTAAATATCATCTCGAGGCCTTGATGACTTGTTTATCATGCGCAACATCATTAGCCATGTGTTTTGTTAGTTATTCATGTGTTAAGACAATGACTAGTATAAAAGAATGATATACTCAACATAGGATGATATATCCCTTAGAAGATTATTGTGTTATAGCCTTCTTACTAATTTTTTCCTTAGGAGATTATTAGGATATACTTTAGGAGATTGTACATAATAGCTTTCCTAATTTACTCTTTTGTGTTCATAAATAGTGACTTTACTTTGGCATTTGTAATTACTTCTCAAATTTAGAGGCTACCCACCACAATGTGGTATAGTTTGACATTAACATCCTTTTCAAAGACCACATTTGTATTGACAAAAAGCCCAAATCTCCCAAAGTGATAATTTATAGACTATAAATTTTGAACAAATATAATCATCATCATGAGAA
This sequence comes from Cibotium barometz, assembly GCF_041138505.1. Taxonomy (NCBI): domain Eukaryota; kingdom Viridiplantae; phylum Streptophyta; class Polypodiopsida; order Cyatheales; family Cibotiaceae; genus Cibotium; species Cibotium barometz. The sequence continues at coordinate 14,695,813 of NC_141102.1, read as the reverse complement.
TTAAGTACACCAATCCTAATGGTGTTACATGTCCATTGATCTCATGATTAGTGCAATGGAAATAAACAATGCTTTATTTTTATGCAACAAATATATTTAGTGCAATAAATAAATTTCAAATCAAGTTCTTGAAGTATTCTATCAACAAAAACCTTCACGAAGTCATTTTTACTTGTAATTTTGTATTGTATGTATTCATTATATTAAAAATACTCCTAGATTTAGTGCAATCAATTGATTTGAGATCAACTTTCTAAAGGGTTTTATTGACAGAACCCTTTAAAAATCATTTTGAGGAGTTGTAAAAAATTTATTAATTATATAATTTTTAAATGATGAAATTTAAAATTTATTTTTATTAGAAAATGTAAAAATAAATAGTTTCAAATAATTTAACTTCTTATGAATAGAAGTTCTTTTATTAAATTTCTTATCCAATTGAATGTTTTTTCAATTTACTACTTAAATGTTGGAAGAGGACTTAGATGTTTATGTTGCTATATTTTATGTTATTCTTTTATTTGTGACTAATATATGTTTGTCGTTATGATTTTAGGATGAATTAAGGTGGTATTGTCAAAATAGTTTGAAAGACTAAAGACTATTTATGCATGTGATAGTCTCATGAGTAGATTCACATAGTCTGAAAAAAGGAGAGCTTAGAGAGAGCAAGATTGAAGGAATCAAAACTAACAAGAAGATCATGGTATTATCTCACAAGGATGTTTGGATCTTCTTGTCTATTCGATGAGAAATTTGGCCTTGTTGGTTTGTGTACTTGTCTTTGTGCATTTTTTTATGATAATTGTACATTATCATTTTCTCTTTACAATGCAAATTTTTTTAAATTACTTTGGTTGTATTTAAGTGCTTATGTTCTATACAATACAAGGAAGTGTTAAGTACATGCATTTTCATTATTACACAACAAGTTTAAGTGATATCTCAAAGATCAACTAGTACAATTGTCTACTTCCATGTCTTCATTAGAGAGACAAGAGAAGATCAAGAGCTCAAACATTGGTTTAACAAAGAAGTATTACCAAAAAATGTTAAGAGTAAGATTTATAGTGGTTAATTATATTAGCTTTCAAAACTTCACCTTAATCAAATTATCACAATGTTGAGAATAATTAATTACTTAATTTTTTTTATCTTATGACAATGTTTTATCCATGTAGATTCTTAGTATACTCAACCCTAGACTAAAGGATGAATGGTTTGAGAAGATTTGGGCTTTTTCGTTTGATTCAAAATCATCCAATATTACATTAGAGAAGCTCTATTAATTATCCATTACATCACTTGAGGCTGATAATTTGAGGTTTCCTGAATTAAAATGGATGCAAGTGTTAGAGATATATATGACATGCCAAAGAAGGGGGACTAAAACTTTTCTAGATGGGTAACAAAGGAAGTTTGGGTTCACCAACTTCGTGAGAAGGCTCAAATCATTTTGTCAAATATGCTCAACCTAAATGTGGGTCCACCACTTGTGTTGCCACCACATCCTACAATTGTTGAGTTTCTTGAGGAGGTACTGGCTATGGATGGAGATGTATGCTCCCTCAGAGAAGTCCATGAATATGAACTAAGAGGATTGCTCAAAACAATGAATGAGTTAGGAAACGTTTTGTATATCTCCTATCCTCTATCTGTCACCCTCTATCCCTTGTTTCTCTTATCTTCTCTCAACCTCTATCCCCCTTACCCCTCACCTCTATCTCCCCTCTCTCTCTCTTTCACCTTCTATCTTATCTTACCTCTCCTCTTCCCTCTCTCTATTGTAAAAGGTATTTTTATGCATGAGAGACATGAAGAGAGCATGTTTATCTCATTTAATACACATTGTGTTTTTACTTATAGTAGGTACTTCTTGCATTTGCATCATGATGGAAAGATAGATGCCCTGGATCTAGAGATAAGTTCATAGATGGTGTTAGGCTTTGAGGCTTACATGTATTCAATAGATTTCTTGAAGCTTCGTGGAGGAAAGGATATTTTTAGTGATGGAAAGATAGATGCCATGCCTCTAGAGACAAGTGCATGGATGGTGTTAGGATCTGAGGAGACTTACATGTATTTTAGAAGATTTCTTGAAGCTTCATGGAGGAAATGATCTTTTTAGTTTAAATGGTAAAGAAAGAATTTTCCATGGTGGATTGAGATTCCAGTTGGGACGTATATTAAGACGAGAAATGAACTTACATTAAAAATGGAAAAGGAGAGCTTTCAGTAGAGAAATCAAATTCAGATCATGATAGCAATGTGGCACAAGAAAAACTTAGTTAGCTTAAAAGCCTACAAGAAGAACAACAAGAAAATCTTCAAGACACACGACAAATGCTTGGTTGACCAAAATATAAAGTACTTGAGAATAGGTAAATGATTTGTTGTGTATTATAATTTTAAAAATCTCAAATGTGTGAAATTTGTATTATAGACTGAAATATACCAAAGTGTAGAGGTGGTTTATCAACCCTTAGTAGAGCGAAATATCCCAAAATATAGAGGCATGGTTTATCAACCCTTAGTAGACCGAAATATCCCAAAGTATAGAGGCATGGTTTGTCGACCCTAGTTGATCAAAATATCCCTAGTATAGAGGCATGGTTTGTCGACTCTAGCAAACAAAAATATCCCAAAGTGTCCCCTTCTCCTTTTGTTATTGAGGCCATGTGCTTGGACATGTGTGCTTGGAGCAATGCCCAAACAAGGAAACAATAGCTCCAAAGTAGTATGGTGGTAAAGGTATGTGCCTTGTTTCATACAACTTTTTCTCATATTAAGTTTTATGTCTCTTGTGTAACAAGTTTTGATGACATAAGTTTGCATTCTCAATTACTTTTTGGGGGGCTTAGGTGAGGGACTTCTTAAGAAAAACTATCGTAAATCCAAAGCGTAGAGGAGGTGCTATTAGTGCATAGTCACAGCAGACCTTGTTGTGATAGGCTTACTTAGGGTTGCACCTAAAAATCTATTGTTGAGGTTCCCACATGGAATGGGATAGATGATGAGCCGGTCCATTGCTCACTTGGAGTGACACACAGTTATTTGGATTATAATGGGTGCTAGTGTTTTGTGCCTTTAATAGCATGAGAGATATTATAAAAGCATTGGCTTTGAGGTTATTTATAGGTTTACCTTGCAATCTATGGACACCATGTTCTTCGAGCATATTGGTGATGTAGTTATTCTAGTAAGTTTTTTGTTCTATACTAAGTGGTTTTTTGGACCTTCTTGGAGAAGCACCCCTATACTTATGCAATTTTTGTATTGGTTATGGTTTATGGCTATGTAATTGAGCTATCTAGATATTGGTGCACTTTTGAACGAGATGTTGCATTTTTTGTAAAGTTTAGTACAAGTCTATAGATATATAAAGGGCATATGATAGACAACTATTTATGTGAAATATGTCTTTTTGATGTCTAGATCAATTGATCCTTGTCTTCAACATACTCTATTCTTTAAGTACTATCTATGATGCTTACATGTATTACAAAGCTATTATATTTTTTATTGATAATTATTAGGAGGTAAATAATGTCTCTCTCCTTCTCTCACTCTCTCCTATAAAATCTCAAAGACATGCACTCTCCACCATAACACTCTCCACATAAGCATACCCTCATCGAGTCTCTCCCTCTTATGCATACACATATATACGTACATTGGGAGGCTTGTTGGTGGATCCTTGGCCACCATACACATATATACATACATTGGGAGGCTTGTTGGTGGATCCTTGGCCACCATACACATTTCATAGTGTCACATTTCAAATTGAATATTCATTGTGGGCATGAGGCTTGTTGGTGGATCCTTGGCCATCATACACATTCTACCTTGCTCTCCCTCTTTCCCTTTCTCTCCCTCTCATGCACACACACATATACGCACATTGTGAGGTCATTTCATAGTGTCACATTACATTTTGAATATTCATTGTGGTCATGAGGTTTGTTGGTGGATCCTTGGCCACCATACAAGAATGGACATGTACATTTCGTATAAACACATTATGTCTTGCTCTCCCTCTTCCTCTCGCTCTCCCTCTTACTCTTTCTCTCACTCTCTCACACTGCCATGCTTGAATCTGTTTAATTTAACTCAGAGGGTTAAAATATATAGAGCTCAAATCATGATGTAATCACCAATGTAGGTTATATTTTCTAGTTTTCTAGCAAAACCATGTTGTATGGCTAGGCCCAAACCTTAACGATTTGGCAACAATAGCCTCCTAACAATGCCCAAAGCTCAAAAGCTCCAAGCTCGCCAAATGACATACCCCTTTTACATAGGTATTCTACATTTGAAAACCCCCATCATATGAAATTTGGATCCATTTTAGACACTCTACCTTAGCTGGTGGAGGATTAGGCAATTCTCCAACACTTAGATTAGGCAATTCTCCAACATTTAGATTCTACAGAAGAGGCTTCCTCAACCCCCCATAGACATCTTCTTTTCCATGTACAGGCCTTATCTTGCTTAGAACCTAGCATAGCTATTGATATCACATGTGTAAAAAGATGCCTATGTCATGTGTATCAAGCCTCATCGAGTTTTGACACTATTTGGCATGTTTTCAAGAGTCTCAAAGTGACCTGGCACCCTTGGATCCGAAATCCATAGATTTTCCCACTTGATCCAAAAAAGGTCGCCTTGTTATTAGTTTGGCACATGCTCATGCATGGATATTTTTTTCATCCCAAGTTTGGACCAAACCTGATTGCCACATGTTGAGCAAACCAAAGCTAAGGGTGTTGCAAGCACTTAATCTCAAATTGATAGGTTTAAGCTCCCCTTATCTAATTTTTCTCCATGCTTGCTTCAATAGGGCTCCTAAAGGCTTCTACTATAAGCCAAACTTCACATGGTGTGACTAAAAGTTATCGAGATTGTAGGCTTATCAAACCTTTGTCTAATCCGACATCATTTAATACCTCTTCCATCCACTGCTACTACATAGGTTTTATACCCAATATGTGGGTAAATTGGGGCTTGGACGTAATGCATTAAGCTTGGTAAATATTGCTACCATAAGTAACTGTAGGCACATCAAACCTTGCTTGAGTCCATATCTAATAGTTTGGACACTATGCGTTAAACATAGTCAATATTTCTAACATGAGTATCTATAGGCACAAAGTTCAGATATAATAAGTGGGTAAATCAAGGCTCGGACCTATTTTTAACATTATGCATAAAACTTGGTCAATATGGATTTTTCTTTCCCCACCCTAAAATAAGGGGAATTTACCATAAGTAACTATAGGCACATCAAACCTTGCCTAAGTCCAAATACAATAAGTGGGCTTCGACCTAGTTTTGACATCAACTTGGTCAATATAGATTTTTATTTTCCCCACCTTGAAATAAGGGGAACCTAATGAATTTATATGGGCATAAGCGCAGTATGAATATTGTTAATTATCTCTACAAAATGGGCATAAGCGCAGTATGAATATTGCTAATTATCTCTACTTTAAGTCTACAAAATGGGTAAAGTGAGGCCCAGACCTAGTTTTAACATCAACTTGGCCAATATAGATTTTTCTCTTCCCAACAATAAGGGGAACCTAATGAAGTCAGATGGGAAAAAGCCCAGCATGAATATTGTCAATTGCCTCTACTTTAAGTTTACAAAATGCCTTAACATTTTGATATTAACAGATTCTTCTTCCACACCCTTAAAGATGGCCATAGATAAATGTTTGATAGTACAGACTCTAGAAAGTTACAGTTTCCCCCACCTAGATTTTTTGGGCAAGAAAATCTTCTCGAAAGCTCACAAGATATGGTGCACAAATGTTTCTCATCAAGGCCCACAAGGATGCCAAGTTTCACCTCAATTTGACAACAATGGACAGTGGGAGCCAAAAAGAGCAACAAGCGATGGGTGATTAAATCTTGATTAATGAGGCTAATTATTAGTTTTATCCTAATTCATGGTCCTCTATGTATTTGGGATTTACTTTCTGCCTTTTTACAAATAGATATTTTTATGGTTGTCACTATGTTTTTTCAAGCTATTTTTATGGTTTTTAATGCTTTCTATGTGCTTTTTTAATATGTAAGAACATTGAAAACTTTACAACCATAGGTTCCCTCATTTTGGAGACATTATTTAGTGTTATTTAATTAATTTTATGCTTAATTATGATATTGATCATATGTTTGTGCAATGTTTTGGTGATCCATGAGATTTATAATCTATAACACAATTTTCATAGTATTCATCAATATTTTCATATTAGTGAGAAGTCTACAATCTGCAACTCAATTTTCATAGTATTCATCATTTTTTTCATATTGATGAGAAGTCATTTACTATTTAATACCTTGTATCATTGAAGTTAGCACACCTTGTGTGATTTCTACTATCGATAATTTTTCCACTTTGGTGCATTAGGGGAAGATTAGACATTTTCAAGCCTTCATGTGATAAATTGTCTACTTCTCTTTCATGTTTTTATGGTAGCATCAGTAAAAATAATGGGGATTAGCATAGGAGTTATGAGTAAATGTATTCCTTATATCAGAGTATGCATCAATCTCTGTGCTAACACATTGACACATCTACATGTGATTCTAGCATAGTCACTAACATGCCTACATACATCTTGTAACGTACCTTTTTTATATCTTTCATAAATATACATTACCTTGATGCCTATGGCTCAAGAATCCATGGTGATCTTCTCCCATATGACATTTAGGATGGTTACTAACACTCATGTTGTCTACTCCATGTAATGTGAGTGAGTGGGCCTCCTTCTTGCAGTGGTATCAGAGCCTTTGTTTGATCCATTGTTTTTTCTATTTTCTATCATTTCTGATCACTTTTTTCATTTTCTTGATCTAGAAGATGACTAAGGTGACATTGGAAGGTGAAAGTTCCATTCCTTTGGTTAATCTCTAAAGCTTTTGGGCTTTGGACATGTTGTGGACCAAAATTTAGGGGTACCACACCAAATTTTGAATTTTGCAGGACCTTTAGGAAAGTTCATTAATCATGTTTACTTTTTGCAATCAATACATTTTTGCTAATCCTCATATTTTTCTCAAGGGGTTCACCTAAAAATATGTAAATATAGCACGTGAGTTCAAATGAAGAGGGTTTCAGAAACACATTTATAGAAAGGATTTTTTAAATCAATTTTGAAACAAAACCCATAAGTCTATAAAGAAAAAGGGGTCATTTTATTCATGAAAAATTCACAAGTAAGGGGTTTTTTAAATACCCCTTGAACTCACGATACATAGGGTTTCTTTTTAGTAGTGCACCCCTAAGATATTTTGAGAGCTTTTCATGGCCAAATATCCTTGTTTTTTAGCCCGTTTGTGAGCCTAAGCTTGAGGAATGCATTGGGGGGGGATCATTTTCTTCATGTTGATATCCATTTTATGGGTGTTTGGAGCCTTTAAAACCCTGATTTTCTTGCCCTCTGTTGAAGCTTCCAAACCCTAGAAATACCTTGACTTTTGATTTAAGGCTTTAATCCATACCATTGGCAATTACTCTAGCTTGTTAGGGAGCATCAATATCATCCTAAAGTGGAGTAAACCCATGTAGAAGCTAGCGGCGATTTCCAATAGCATGGGGGAGGTTTATTTTGATCATCACATGCCACTGCTCTAATCTTGGTCATTGGTACTTTCTACCACTTAGCAATGGTTTATTTCAACAATATTTTGGCTATTTGGAGCTTTTCTTGTTGATGATTCTTGGAGATTGGTGAAGAAGAGAGAAAACAGTAAATTGTGCTTCACAAATCTTCAATATAGAGCTTCAATCTTCAATATCCTCAAGCATTCAAGCTACTGGAAGGCTATTGGTGACCCTAAACACTTAACAATGGCTAATCCTATATGAAATTAGTATTGCCTAATCATCATTAAACTCACTAACGATACCATTATGCAAGCTAATGATTCACATAAGCCATTGAGAAAACCCTAACTCTCAATCTTGGAAGTTTGGCCAATTTGCAAGCAATTTCAATACAATGGTGATTACCATGGCTTCTCATAAGCTACTGGAAGTCCCGTATGCTTGAAGATCATTGGTGTTTGATGGCATGTTGATGGTTGATTGCTTTTTGTATGCTATGGGCATATGTGAATATTCTTGATGCAATTCAAGATTGCAATTGGCATTGTCCATCATCACTTGGTATTTTTGGTTCTTGCTTTGTGTTGTTGGATGTGATGGGATGTAAAGAAGAACATGAAGCATGAGTAAATATTGTTGTAATGATAAAATAATAAGCATGAGTCATGCTTAAAAACAATTGTAAGTGATCTCACCATCTATTTTAGTTTCAATGATAAAATGTAAATATTGTTGTAATGATAAAATGATAAGCATGAGTCATGCTTAAAAACAATTGTAAGTGATCTCACCATCTATTTTAGTTTCAATCACTCTCCACATCACATTGTACTACACTTCTCATTAGCTACTAGTGATGTGTGAGGGTACCCTGGTATGTGGAGGAGAGACCGAGGGGAGCATGGCTTGAACTCACCGTGTTGTAAGTGTCATGGTAAAGTGGTACAGTGAGGGATTAGGTATTGGTGGTGAAGACTTGGCCCGAACCTTTGCCTTGGATTATAAACTTGGGTAAAAGGGCTAGAAGAGCTTGGCCGGGAGATCCGCAAGCTTCAACGTGCTACATTGACAATCATCTTGTGGTGGGTAATTACATTTGGAGCAAAGCAATGTCATAAAAGCAAAGGGGGAAAAGATTGCGACTATTGGTATTTGTATATTGCTTATGCTTGGGCATACAACATCCCTGCTTACCCTCAACTCACGTGTAGCAGAGTTATAACACATGTATCCCTTTTGCTCAAGGGAATACCCAATAAACACACATTTTTCCGCTTTTAGATCCAACTTAGTTCTTATGTACCCCACCTTAGAGTCACCACCCTGAAGAACATACCTAATTCCACCCTCAAAGGAGTCATTCAATATTGTCTTGATGAAGAAAAGAGGCCAAAGGGAGGAGCTGAATCTTCAAATGCAACCACTTCATCGACTATCGAACAAGCTTTGTCACATCAAGTGGTCAAAGTAAGATGTGCCCATTGCAAAAAGGTGGGTCACTTGGCAAATAATTGTTGGATCAAATATCCCAACAAAATGAAATGTAATAAGTGTAAACAAATGGGACATATCACATCTAAATGTCCTAACAAAGAGTCAGAGGCAAACTTTGTATCACATCTAAATGTCCTAACAAAGAGTCAGAGGCAAACTTTGTATCAGCCTCTACCTCTGCTGTGAAATTGTTTTAAATCTCAATGTAATCGCACCTATATTCCAACCCTTGTACACCTACTGTTATAAAGGCATTCTATGTCCAATACCACCTATTCCATCCTTTCATAGTTGGTATTGAGGGGGGTATTAAGAGACTAAGGTTATGTAGAAGAGGAAGAGAAGGGTGTGAGTGTGAATGGACTTAAGGTCCACTATCTCATCTATTTAAAGGTGGAGCTAGGAGGCATTTTGTATTGCGTAAGGCCTAGTTGTATTCATAAACAACTTAATAAGCAAGATATTTTTCTTGTATTTTGTGAGCTCTTTTCCTCCACACACTTGATCTAGCATGAGCACCACGTTTTCTCAACATTATAGCAGGACATCCACGTTTCATCAAGACCTACATGTTTGTAAAGAAAAGCTTCTTTTGACCTAGACTAAAAAAGGATGTACTTAATCATGTACGTCAATGCTTGATATGTCAGAAAGTCAAAGCCAATTTTCCGGGTTCGGTTTTGGAAGAACCGAGGGATTAGTTTCTTGTCCTAGAGAGAAGTAGAGTAATAGTGCATAAACACTATTAAGCTTTTACAAAGGGAGACGCTTCTATTTATAGGCAAAAGTGAGCCTCTAAACAAGCAAACTGATTCTAGAATTTTCCAGATCAGTTTGGTCAAATTTTAACCATTTTTGGGTCAGTTCAGCTTACTTTTTGGATCTAGTTTTGAAACACAAGAGAGGAGAGATGAAAATATCTCATTTTATTGATTAAAAAATATGTGTAATGATGAGAAAAAGGCACCTACTTCATGAGGGGAGATCCCCACTTTGAGGTGTCAAAATTCAGTTTTTTAATTCTTTTCTTTGGTCGTTAGTCCACTCTTCATCTTATTATGTGAGCATTTACTCATTTTTTGGGGGGTTTTTCTTTTATTCTTCAATTTATCTCCTCCCTACATTTGCATTAATCTTATTGGTCCATAGGAACCTTAATTGGACCATAATCCAAAATTTTCAGAAAATCTTGACCCTTAGGTTAAGGTCTTTTGTGCACATTATAATTTATTTCTAATGCACCTTAGGAATTTCTTTTTAAACTTCTGTTTTGGGGGAATTTATTTTAATAAGAAGGGATATTTTTCCATCCAAAGATATCTAAAAATTATATTACCTCTCTCTAGAATATTTTCTCTCTCTAGGCCAAAACAGGTAGAAACAAGATCTTTTATTATTCTGAAAAGGGGATTGATTACAGGGGAAGAAACTGGACGTCTTGAGGGGCTGGGGAGGAATCTTACATCCTCTTCCACTTGAAAAATGCGAGATGTTCTCATCTCGCAAACTGGGAGTAATCCCGCATCAGTTCGGCTTCTTTCTCCCAGGTGGCGTCTTCAAAAGGATAGAACTTCCATTTGATTAATAATTCTCTCAGAATTCTATTCCTGAGAACCTTCTCTCGAACATCAAGGATTTCTTCAGGTTGGAGTTCCATCTGCCCTTGGGTTGACGAAGTTAAGAGTTCATCATTAAGCACATGATTCGGGCTCGGTACATACTTCTTAAGTAGGCTGACATGAAATATGTTATGTACTTTGAGATGAGGAGGCAGAAGAAGTTCATAGGCTAAGTCACCTACTTTCTTTGTAATCAAATATGGCCCACAGTATCTGGGGGGGATAACTTGTACTTTTTTCCCAAGAGATAGAGAACTTCTTTTGGGGCATACTCGAATGAAGACCATATCTGCTTCTTCAAATTTTCTGTCTGACCTCTTCTTATTTGCATACTGCTTTTGTCTATCCTGGTGGGCAGCTTTTATATCCTTGCAGATTGACGGCATCTGCTGCTCCATGTCATCAAGCATCTGTTTGGACATCTCGACCCTTATCAATGGGTCATACCAAGTTAATGGTGTTAGGCAATCTTGTCCATACAGAGCTTTGAAAGGGCTCATCCCAATACTTCGGTGATAAGAAGCAGGTGAATTCGACTAGGTGTAGATAGCTTAGCCACTTCTTGGGTTCCCTGCCACCACAGCATGACCGAAGTATATCTTTGATTACTTGGTTCACCCTTTCTGTTTGACCATCGATCTCGGGGTGGTAAGCTGTGCTAAGATCCAAGAAAGTTCTTACTGCTTCAAAGAATGCAGTCCAGAATCTTGACGTGAATTTGGGATCTCGATCACTTACTATTCTCCTGGGCCATGCAATCTGAAGATTTCCTTGAGGAACACTCTGGCCACATCCACTGCAGTGTAGGTTTCTTTTACTGGAATCATATGGGCAACTTTGGCTAGTCTGTCAACTACCACGAAGATGGTTGTAACTTGATTGCACTGAAGGTAGTCCAGTAATAAAATCCATACTGATACATTCCCACTTCATCTGGGGGATGTCTAATGGATGTAACTTCCTAGGCCCTCACACCCGGAAAGCATGGGCGATTCCTCCAAAATATTTTTACTCTAACGTAGTCAAGAGCCTTAACTAACTAAAGTGATATGATCGAACCCGTAAGTATCATAGTTAGATCAAGGAAAAGACTTGCACTTGGATCATAGAGACCAATGCTTTTTTCCTCATTGAGAGACACAGCCATTGATTCTTCTCCATAGAATAACTTTTATCCGGGGTTTAGTTCATCTATAGTACCATAACAGAATTGAGTCTCATTTTAGGGATCCATCAGTCCAGCCTAACCCCGTCAGTCCCGTGGGTTAGCCAACCGCAGCCAACCGCCCAACCACTGTAGTGATGGGATCCAATTAGGAATTTGGTTAGGTTTTGTCCTGGGTAACAATCATTCAATGAAGTGTCACTGATCATAATCCTCAAAATCTCCGGTTGAATCCTAATTTCCAATCATTCCTTCATCGGTGTACCTATGGTATCATTGGGGGCAACCAGAACGCTCACCACCTGTCCACTTAGGGGCCTTTTCGATGGTTCCTAGCTCATAGTACTCGGTAATATATTCACATATCAAAATGGAATCTCCGTTGAAGATCAGTGAGATCAACCAACGAATCCATATAAAAGAGCATGGACTCATCCGTTGAGGACCAGCAAGGTCAATCAACCAGATCCATGCCCGAATCCAGAAAACAACTCTTACTCCTTGTTCCAATATCTTCCCCAATGCACGTGTGGGTATCCTTGGCAATTGAGAGCCCGAGCACCGTATGGTCTGCACCCTCGAGGATCCTTCGCAAGTCACCTAGCGCTTCACTCATAGGCCGCTTCCTTGGTCCCTCATCCACCGTACCGGAAGCTCACCATTTAAATCAAACGAGACTGGTCAAAATTAAAATTAATATTTTTATTTAAAATTAAGAGTAATTCTAGTTTTATGCATAAATAAATTTAAATGATGAAAGAGGAATTACCATCATATTTGGAATTCAATCATTTAAATAGAAAAAATAGAATTCTTGTGATATTTAAATTAATGGATATTTTTATTTCATTTTTAAGAGAAATTTTAGTTAAAATTATTTTATGCATGAATAAATTTAAATGATGAAAGAGGAATTCCCATCATATTTGGAATTCAATCATTTAAATGGAAAAAAGAAAATTCTTGGTATATTTGAAATATTGAATATTTTAAATTAATTTAAAGAGGAATTTTAGATAGATTTATTTTATGATAAAAGAGGAATTACCATGACATTTGGATTGCACTCATTAAATGAGAAAAAGAGAAATTTTAAGCTTATTTAATAAAATGGATAACTATATTTAATTAAAAGAAGAATTTTTATGATATTTAAGTAGAGAAAGATTTGAACTAATTTTTAATGAGACGACAAAAGAGGAATTTTCACCATAATTCCACCTAGGGAATTAAGGTTGAGAAATTAAATTGTAGAAAGAATATCTTGAGATAATTTATGTGGTTAAATCACCAAATTGGTATTTACCCAAAAATAGATTAAATGGAAGAAGAGTATTTTCATTAAAACCCAATATTCTCTAATAAAACCATTTCTTAATCTACTATGGAAAAGAAAGAATGAAATTCACAAAGTTGGAATTTCCTTACGATTAGAAGTTCAGTAGTTGTTTATCTAAGGAAATCCTTGTTAGAACTAAACCGAATGATTTTGGTTAGACTACGAGAGGGACGGACAGTAAACCTACTTGTCCATCTCTTGATTTGAATCAAGCAAAAACTTCATGACCAGTTAAATACAAAGAATAGACTACCATTGAATCAAACTAGTTTTCCTTTGATCGAAATCACCAAGAATCTAGTTGGACAATCAGTCAAATGATGGGTAGATTACCCTCATGAGAGATCAAGGATTCTCATTTTATAAAATTGCGGATCAAGGAAAAAGAGTTTTTGTGGAACCAATCTCAAACTAGGAATTTTACTTGCATAGAACCTCTGTTTTTATTTAAAGGATTGTTTTACGCCAGAATTGAGAGAAAGCATTTGGCATGTGTTTTACTAAGAGGAGGTTCATTGCAACAGCTGTGGTAGGGAGTTGTCGAGGTACGTCGCTCAGGGCAAAGCCTACCGAGGTCTTGACCAGCCTCGGTATGGTTAAAATGGTGTGCTTCCGGTGGTACGATGGGTAAGGACCAACGAAGTGGTCCCTGAGTGAAGTGCTAGGACACCTAAGTAGGATCCTAGAGGGTTCTGACCAAGTGATGGAGGGGCTTGTGGTTGCTAGGACACCCATGCGTGCGTTGAGGAAGATTCGGATGGACTAAAAAGAATGACTTTTGTGAATCAAGTTTTGGTATTGGATCTCGTTGGTTGGCCAGCTGGTCTTCAACAACGGAGAGTTCAGAGGACACATTTTGTAATACAATGGACTCAGAATTTTGGAGGATGATGATCAGTAATATTATGATTTTCATTGAATGTTTGTTTTAAAGATAGTCAAATCTGTTATAAATGGCAATTTCATATCAGGTGTGTACATGGTATGCCTACTTTAAATTTTTCTTGAAAGCCGGCTAGGGGGCGTGGGAACTCTTTTCCTTGGTACCCGGACAAAACATAACCAAATCTTTATAAAGGAATCCCACCAATATAGTGGTCGAGTGGTTGGCTAACCCATGGGACATTGGGGTAAGGCTCGATTGGGGGATTCCTACGAAACAATTAAGATACGATTAGTTACGTTAGTTAGATTAAGTCTTGAAAGACCCTTGTTCTGTGGGAGGGAACCAGCGGGCGGCTGTGCCTCGTTAAAGGAGGAAAAAAGTGGTGATTCTATGGACCAAGTGCAAGTCTCTTCTTTGATCTAACCTTCTGACTTCATGTGGTTCAGTCGGATCAGTTTAACTAGTTTAAGACTTTCACTCGTTAGATTAATTCCCCCGTTAGAAGATTTTCCCTGGAGGAATCGCTCGTGCCTTCCGGGCGAGGAAAGTTTTCCGGGTTCGCGGTTTCGGAGGAACCACTAGACTAGTCTCTTGTCCGGACATCCGCGCAGGCGAAGCCCCGAGTGTGGATCCCCACCCCGTGCTAGAGGTTAACGCTGCTTCCGCCGCTAGCGCCCTCGGAGAGGGGGCACTGCGGAGGAGGGGCGGGGGTCTCACATGGTCGTCAAAGTTCTTGCATTTGGCTTATCGTCAATCACACCGTCAGTCTCTTTACAGATAATAAAGCAAATACTATGTTGATAATGGGATATGGGGCCCTTCAGTGGGTAATTTGGGACCCCATACGGTGTACAGTTCTCATCTCTCTCTGTCATATCTCCTTAAAGTTTGAAGTCTTAAGCTGGATTGCTAAACTTGTGAAACTCTGGATACAGAAGACAGTGTGAGCATTTGTGTGACAGGATCCTCTAATACGAATACTTCCGCTGCATGTTACATTGGTATTAGATTCAACTTGTCCACACACTCCGTATCCTAGCGTGAGGGCATCCTTGGATGGTCAGATTGCGCTCCGGCACGACCATCGACTTCAGCATCATGTCTACAGAGGAGAGTACCCGCATCAGCTGGAAGAAGTCTCCCCCGAAGGAGACCTTGCTCTTCCGACTACAGCAGACACCATAGCTCTTCTTAGAGCTCAGAACCAGCTGCTCATGGAGCATCTCCAGCTCTTGGAGACAACAGCAGCATGTCCTCCTCTGCCTCCAACAGCCCTCGACTACATCTCCCTCTTCTTTCACATGGAACAAAAAAGAAGAGAAGACGAGGCCCAAAGGAGAGAAGAAAAAGCAAAAGCACAAGCAAGAAAACAACAAGAAAAAGTAGAAAGACGAGACTATGAGGAAGACCAGCGTCGAGCTAAACTCGCCGCTTGGGAGCACCAATCAGAGCTCGATCGAGAATGTATGTTACTTGAGCACCAACGGGAAAAGGAGGCCATTCATCTTAGATACCAGCACCTCTCTTCATCTTCACTTGCCGCCTCAGGTTGTGCCACCAGCCATCAGTAGTCTGTAGCATCAACTACCGTCATTCGTAGTCAACCAAATTTCAGTAAGTATGATGGTAAGTGTGATCATTTAGCAGCAGCAGTTAATCAGTTTATTCATCAATTTATTGCTCATTTTCCATTAGCTACTAGGATCACAGATCCTCAGGATGATAGAGTCCACGTAGCGGCTCCCCATCTCACTGGTGAGGCAGTCACTTGGTGGTAGCATTGGTCTAATCTTTATACAAACCAGACCACAGGTGTCACAACTTTTAGCTGGGATACCTTTGTCCATGACCATAAGACCAAATTCCTCCTACCCCCAATACATGATCGGTCTAGCAGATGAGTTCCACAGCATCCCCAGCTCCTCCACCAGCCCCACCTGCTACTATTAATGCGGTTCAACTTTTACCTTCTATGCATCCTATGCCATCCATTGTATTTGATGCTAAGCAGGAGGGTGAGAGCGATGCTGCACAAAAAAAAGCCTCATCCGAGCTTATGGCTCTGCCCAGGGCCAATAGTTTGTAGTGCTTTTTGATATGGGCAGTTCTGAGGATGCCATCTCTCCCCAGTTGGCTAGAGGCACAGCCGTTGATTCTTTTCCATAGAGCAATTTTTGTCCGGGATTTACTTCTTCTATCGTACCCACTTATTGTGCAAGGTAGTCAGGTCTGCTACAGGTACACGAGAATTTGGCATGCCCAGTGGGCCACTCAAAACTTTGGGACTCTTTGTTATCTTGTTCATGTGTACCCTCACCCACCACTGTATGCCCACTATACATTCCCGTGCTAATCTGTTCAGTCTAATCAAACGTCCTCTCTCAGTACATTCCTATAGCCGTAGGAGGCCAGTCCATTTTGTATCTCCTAGAAGTCCCCCTCCATCCCTTCCCATGTTTGTTAATCTTGGGAATCCCACTTTCAGTAACAATGCTGCAGTGAGTAGCCTTGTAACAATGATGAGAGGTTAATGGTTTGAGCCCCCTAAGTATTGAGCACTCCACAGTGTCTTTTTATCTTGTCTATAATGTTCATTGAATGAGAGAGCTTAAGTGTGTTCATCTGTGTAAGCTTCCACATCGTGACTCCCTAGGCCATGCTGTCAAGGAGATGCTTCTTTCCCCTTATTGTGCAAGGTAGTCATACAGGTACACGAGAATTTGGCATGCCCAGTGGGCCAGTCAAAACTTTGGGACTCTTTGTTATCTTGTTCATGTGTACCATCACATCATGTGGATGTGGACGGGTTTACACCTGGTCTCCACACACCCACCTTTCTCAGAAGGCACAGCAGTTTGCCTTTTATGTTCAGAAGGCCTCATTCCAATGAGATTTCATTGTCTCGCCTCTGTTGGGGTGTGACATGATCTTAGGAATTAAATGGTTTTGTCAGTATGAGCCTATTCCCGATTGGGGGCAGGACACTTTTACTATATGCAAAGGCCTTCTTGAGCCTGTCATGATTCGTGGGGATAGAAGCATTCTTGGTATCCCATTGATTTTGCATCTCCAGGCCTGACTATCTATTTGCAAGGGAGAAAAAGGAGCACTACTTTATGTTCGTGCTCAAACAGCCTCTACCTCATCGGTAGCATCCATCTCATCCTCAGTCCCTCAGTTAGCAGACTTCCTATCCAGACATCAGGACATTATTCTTAGGGACGATCTCCCGCCCAATCTCCCACCCTCTCGCCCTGAGGACAATCATATTGATTTGGTCCCTGGATCGGATCCACCTAGCAGGTTTCCCTATCGTCTTTCCAAGACTTTAGAGGGTGAGTTAGAAAAATAGTTATCTGAACTCCTCCGAGCCAGATTCATTCGGCCTTCTTCCTCACCATTTGCTGCACCCATTCTATTTGTCCAAAAGAAGGACAAGTCTACACGCCTTTGTGTAGACTACAGGGAATTAAATAAACTCACCATTAAGAATAAGTTTCCTATGCCAAGGATTGAGTAAATTTTGGAGTGTTCAAACGGTGCTAAATTTTTCACTAAGATCGACCTCAAGAGTGGTTACCATCAGGTCCGCATTTTTGAAGCTAACATTCCAAAAACAGCTTTCTGGACAGAGCATGGTCACTATGAGTTCGTAGTCATGCCTTTTTGGCTTACAAATTCACCCCCAACCTTCAATAATGTCTAGGATTTTTGCAGTCCACATTGAGAAGTGTGTTTTCATATTCCTTGATGACATACTAGTCTTCTCAGCCACTACGGAGCAGCATGAGAAAGATGTGGAGAAAGTCTTGCAACTTTTGCGAGATAATGAGCTCTACATAAACGCCAAAAAGTCTGTCTTTGGTGTTAAAGAAGTTCAATATTTGGGCTATATCATCGGTTCCAATGGGATTAGACTAGACCCATCAAAGGTTCAGGAAATATTAGATTGGGACATTCCTAAGACCGCCCAAGAAAATTCGTAGGTCTTTGTCAGGCCTATAGTACCCATGTCCACCAGTTTTCCAACCTTGCAGCACCTCTTACCGACTTGCTCACCATGGGGGTGAAGACTCGCAAAGCAAAAGTCTCAATTACAGGCAAGGTGCTTGATGCATTCCGTGCACTCTCTAGAAAGCCTCAGAAGCACCTGTATTAAAGTTAGCATCTTGGGATGAACCTTTCGAGGTCATGTTACCGATGCAAGAAATGTAGCCATAGGTGTAGTTCTCCAGTAGAGACCCGTGGTATACTATAGTAGAAAGTTGGATATCGTCGAAAAGAATTATTCGGTATATGACAAACAGCTTTTGGGTGTGATCACAGCGCTCAAACATTGGAAGCCTTTTCTTTATGTGAACAGATTTTCACAGTCAAAACAGACCACCAAGCACTGAAGTGGCTTCAAACCATGCCAAGTACCCAGTGCAATGATCGACAAGCCAGGTGGAGTCAACTCTTCCAACAGTTTAGAGGAATGATTGAATACATCCCTAGTAAGCATAACCCAGTAGAGCAGATGCTCTTAGTTGAAAGGCCAGCATCCAGGCAGTCCAAGAATCTACCAATCTTGAAATCACGGGGAAGGACTTAGATAGCATGAAAGACCAATATGTCAACTCCCTGAGTTTGGTACTCACTACAGTTTTGCCCTCAATTCGGAGCCTGGCCCCCTATTCAGTACAGAACGGTTGGTTGTTCTACAAGAACTTTCTCTTTGTCATTCGTGAAAAGCGATCAGCTCTTCTCCATGATGCCCATGACTCCTTAGTTGGAGGACATAGGGGTATCAACAGTACCCTCAAGAAATTAGAACAGTCTTTTTATTGGCCAAAGATGAGGCGTGATGTATATTCACATGTTCAAGCCTGTAAGATTTGTCTAAAATAAAGGTTCCACATACAAAGAAGGCTGGTTTACTTCAACCTTTGCCTATCCCTGATGGACCATTCATCGACATATCTATGGACTTTGTAGGGCCTCTACCAGCATCCACCGGATCCTGGAACACTCAATGTTTCACCATTGTGGATCTTTAGTAAATTCTACATGCTCATCCCATGCAAGCATATGGCCATAGCCGAGGATGTAGCTCATCTGCTTCTCAAGCATTGGTACCCAATTTGTGGTTTGCCTAGCACCATTACATCATATAGAGATTGGTGCTAGGCAAACCACAAATTGGTACCCAATTTGTGGTTTGCCTAGCACCATTACATCATATAGAGATTCCAAGTTTAGCTTGCATTTTTGGAGGGCATTATTTGAAAACTTCGGAACTAAGTTACAGTTGCCTAGTGCATTCCATCCACCGGCAGACAGACGGCCAAACAGAAATTTATAACCAGTTGGCCTTTGATTTTCTCTAGTCATATTGTCATGACCAGCAGTCTAAAAGTGTGAGATCCCTGTCCCCACCACGCAACGAATTCGGGGTGCTAGCAGCAGAAGTAGCACTTCTTGCGCGGGGTAGGATCCCACACTCGGGGCCTCGCCCACGGATATCCGGACAGGTGACTAGTTCCTCGGTTCCTCCAAAACCGAACTCAAAAAAACTTCCCTTTCCCGGAAAGCACAGGCGATTCCGCCAGGATAAATTTTTACTCTAACATAGTCAAGGTCATTTCTAACCAAACTAATCCGACACCGAACCTATAAAGACACTTGGTCAGATCAAGGAAGAAACTTGTACTTGGATCATAGAGATCAATGCTTTTTTCCCCACCATCGAGAGGCACAGCCGTTGATTCTTATCCATAGAACAATTACCAACTGGGATTTACTTCTTCTAGTGAATTATAACAGAATTGAGTCTCATTTTGCAGATCCATCAGTCCAACCTAACCCCATCTAGTCCCATGGGTTAGCCAACCGCCCAACCACTATAGTGATGGGATCCAATTAGGAATTTGGTTAGGTTTAGTCCCAGGTACCAGGGAAAAGAGTTCCCAGGCCCCCTAGCCGGATGTTCATGCAAACATAAAACTAGTCACACCACTTACACACCCAATATGAAATTGCCTTTTTCTCAGCATCCGCTATCTTTAAAACAATCCTTTAATGAAACCATTGTGTCACTGATCACAATCCTCAAAATCTCTGGTTGAATCCTTATTTCCAATCATTCCTTCATCGGTGTACTTATGGCATCATTGGCAACCAGAATGCTCACCACCTGTTCACACAAGGGCCTTTTCGATAGTTCCTAGCTCATAGTAACCGGCAATATAATCACATAACAAAATGGAATGTCCGTGGAAGATCAGCAAGATCAACCAACAGATCCATATAAAAGAGTCATGGACTCATCCGTTGAGGACCAGCAAGGTCAATCAACCCGATCCATGCCCGGTTTCAGAAAACAACTCTTACTCCTTGATTCAATATCTTCCACGACGCATGTGTAGGTATCTTTGGCAACCCAGAGCCCGAGCACCGTATGGTCAACACCCTCTAGGATCCTTTGCAGGTCACCTAGCGCTTCACTCATAGGCCGCTTCCTTGGTCCCTCATCCACCGTACCGGAAGCTCACCATTTAAATAAAACCAAGGCTGGTCAACCAAGACCTTGGCCAACCATGCTACGCGAGACGTCCTCTGTTGACTCTCCGTCAACTGTTGCAACTTTATCAGTTAGGTCTCCACGACCTTAATCACAAGACAGTCAAAATGCTTCCCCAGCATTCTTGACATAAAACAGTCATTTACAAACAGGTCACAAATACAGTTTCTATAATGAACTCTCGTCTTTCCACATTATCCCTCTCATCAAACGACATTACTTATTCCACATTCCATTCGTATGTGTACTCATTGTCATCCAATCACATCATTTTTCCATCTCATCACATCAGATTCATTCACATCACATAACATTTATTCACATCCCAATTCACATATCATCACATCTCATCCATTCACTCATATCGACGTCACATCGTTTCACATACACATTCGCATTCATTATTCCACATTTGTACATCCATATCCATACATCCACTTCCACATCCGCATTTATACATACACATCCATATCCACATCCATACATCCACATCCATACATCCATATCCACATCCACATCCACATCCACATCCACATCCACATCCACATCTATACATCCACATCCACATTCATACATCCACATCCACATCCATACATCCATTTTCACATCCACATTCATACATGCATATCCACATCCACATCCACATCCACATCCATACATCCATTTTCACATCCACATTCACATCCATACATCCATTTTCACATCTACATTCATACATCCACATCCACATCCACATCCACATCCACATCCACATCCACATCCATATCCATATCCACATCCACATCCACATTCATACATCCACATCCCCATTCACATTCATACATCCACATCCACATCCCCATTCACATTCATACATCCATATCCACATTCACATCCACATCCACATCCACATCTACATTCACATATCCCCATTCACATTCATACATCCACATCCACATCCACATCCACATCCATACATCCATTTCCACATCCACATCCACATCCATACATCCATTTTCACATCTACATTCATAGATCCATATCCACATCCACATTCATACATCCACATCCCCATTCACATTCATACATCCATATCCACATTCACATCCACATCTACATTCATACATTCACACATCCCCATTAACATTCATACATCCACATCCACATCCACATCCACATCCACATCCATACATCCATTTCCACATCCACATCCACATCCATACATCCATTTTCACATTCTTCACATCTACATTCATCCATCTACATCAACCCACATCATTCACACATCAAACCACATCATCCATACATCAATCTACATTAACCTACATCATTCACACACCAAACCACATCATCCATTCACATCCGATTCACATGCCGTCATTCATTCACATCCTAATTCACATGACATCACATCCATTCATCCATTTTCATTTATCTAATTCATATCACTTCCATCCATCCATTTACATCTATCTGATTCCTATCATATCTCATCACATCTATTTAAAGAATGTAAGAGAATTCTAACTTTTTTGATATAAAGATTCATTACGCATCTAATTAGGCATAAAGACAACTTTAGTAGGAATAACACTTTTATAAGAATCCTTTTATGCATCTATTTAGTCATAAATTCAATTTTAAGAAAAATAACACTTTCGAATTAAAAATAAACCTTTTATGCATTTTACTATGCATAAATTCCATTTTAATGAGAATAACACTTTCAAAATAAAAATAAATCTTTTATGCATCTATCTATGCATAAATTCAATTTCAATGAAAATACTACTTTTGAAATAAAAATAAATCTTTTATGCATCTTTCTATGCATAAAATCAAAATTGATACGAATAACTCTTTTGGAATAAAAATAAAATTCTTTATGCATCTATTTATGCATAAAATCAAAATTGATGAAAATAACTCTTTTGAATTAAAAATAAAATTCTTTATGCATCTTTCTATGCATAAAATCAAAATTGATAAGAATAACTCTTTTGGAATCTAAAAAAATTCTTTATGCATCTATTTATTCATAAAACCAAAATTGATGAAAATAACTCTTTTGAATAAAAAATAAAATTCTTTATGCATCTTTCTATGCATAAATACAAAATTGATAAGAATAACTCTTTTGGAATAAAAATAAAATTCTTTATGCATCTATTTATGCATAAAATCAAAATTGATGAAAATAACTCTTTTGAATTAAAAATAATTTTTTTATGCATCTTTCTATGCATAAAATCAAAATTGATAAGAATAACTCTTTTGGAATAAAAATAAAATTCTTTATGCATCTATTTATGCATAAAATCAAAAATGATAAAAATAACTCTTTTGAAATGAAAATAGATTTCTTTATGCATCTTTCTATGCATAAAATCAAAATTGATGAGAATAACACTTTTTGGATTAAATTAAATTCTTTATGCATCTTTCCATGCATAAATCCAATTTAGTAGGAATTACACTTTTAGAATAAAAGAATATCTCTTATGCATCTAATTTATGCATAAAATCCATTTATGATGAAAATCACACTTTTAATATATAAAAAAACTTTTATGCATACAAATCATTTATAATGAAAATCACTCCTTTAATATAAAAGAATTTCTTTTATGCATCCCTTTATGCATAAGAATCATTTATGATGAAAATAACACTTTAATATATAAAAATTATCTTTTATGCATATGTTTATGCATTTATGATGAAAATCACTCTTTTAATATAAAAGAATTTCTTTTATGCATCCCTTTATGCATAAAAATCATTTATGATGAAAATAACACTTTTAATATAGAAAAATTATCTTTTATGCATATGTTTATGCATACAAATCATTTATGATGAAAATCACTCTTTCAATATAAAAGAATTTCTTTTATGCATAAAAATCATTAATGATGAAAATAACACTTTTATAATCAAAATAACAATTTCAATATGCTTCCTTCTATGCATAGAATTTAATTCTAAACAAAGTAATACTTTTTTAATAAAATATTTTTAGTATGCATTTTTCTATACCTAGGAGGAAAAATAACACTTTAAGAATACATATACGATGGGAATTACTCTTTTTGAATTAAAAAAAGTAAAACTTATTTTACATAATTTTAGAAAATTTTGCCATAACCTCCTTTGTATGGCTGATCATTTTTCAATTTTTAACTCTCTAAAATTAATTAGAATTTCACCAAGAGTATTTAAATCATTCTAATGTAAACATTTTCTACTTATCAAAGAGAAACATTATGAAAAGCTTGATTTTATCCATTAATCATTCATCTAGGATAAAGAATGGTTGGATTTACTAAAGAAGAGAGGGGAATGCCTTTTTTCAATGAGGCATAACATCATACTCATATTAGAGAAGACAAAAATCATAAAAAACCATAAAATGAAATAGAAAAGAGAAGAATCTCCAACTTACAAAGGAATTTGAGAGCTTTCCTTTGGCTTGATGATTTGAGGGATCTACTCTTGTTTGAAACAAGAGTGGCCACCAATCGTTAGAGGAGGGAAGGTCAAAAACTAATGAATTATGAGTAAACTCACAGTTTTTGGCTCTTGGGAGAAGGAGGGTAACAGTGCAAAAAACATTGTTAAACTCCAACAAAGGGGAAGGCTTCTATTTATAGGAAAAAGTGAGCTCTTAACCAAGCAAACTGATTCTAGAATTTTTTGGATCAGTTTGGTCAATTTTTGACCATTTTTAGGTCAGTTTTGCTCACTTTTTGGATCTAGTTGAAACAGGAGAGAGGAGAGATAAAAATATCTCATTATTTGGGAGTTTAAAACTCATTCAAGCATGTGAAATAGGTGCCTCCTTCATGAGGGGAATTCCCCCATACTGAGGTGTCAAAAATGCATCATTTCATCTAAATATCTCTTTTTTTATCTATTAACCTTGTCCTTAGTCAACTCTTCATCTTATGTGAGTATTTACTCATTTTTGGGGGATTTTCTTTTTATTCTTCTATTGATCTCCTCCTTACATTTGGATGAATCTTATTGGTCCATGGGAACCTTAGTTTAAAAATTTTCGAAAATCTGGACCCCTAGGATAATGCCTCTTGAACAGATTATACTTAATTTCTAATGCACCTTCTGAAAATCTTTTTGAACTTCTGTTTCAAGGGAACTTATTTTAATAAGATGAGATATTTTTCTATCCAAAAATATTTAAAACTGAATTACCACTCTCTAGAAGATTTTCTCTCTCTAGGCCAAAACTGGTAGAAACAAGATCTTTTATATTTTTGAAGAGGGATTTGACTAGAGGGAAAGATACTAGACATCTTGAGAGGTTGGGGAGGAATCTTACAAAATGGAAACATTATCTTCCATTGGTCCAAGCTATCATGAATGACACTCATTCATCTAGTGTCGGACGGACTCCATATGAAGCAACCTTTGGTTGTCGTTTCTCTTCTCTTTTGTGACAAGATTGGTGTCTCCATCTCTAGAGGCTAATAAAACCATAGAAGCATTTTCCAAGATCATTGAGTCACTCAAGGACTACTTGACCAAAGCACAGGAAGCCTATAGTAGCAGACAGGCGAATAAGTTTAGACGAGATGTCCACTTCAAGGAAGGAGATTGGATCTATCTGTGTATCATGAAACAAATATTGAAACAAGTGGGCAAACATTGTCCCAAGCTTTCATTCTGTAGTTTTAGACATTTCCCAACAGTTAAGAAGTTAAGTGATATCTCCATGAAGTTAAAGTTGCCTACTAGTTGGACAATGCATGATGTTTTCTATGTTTCTTGGCTAAAACCATATGTTGGGCCAGAAGTGTTTGATGTTACAAATGAATAGCACCCAGACGTGGTAGACAAGGCATAAGTCATCAAGCCCGAGCATAAGCATGGTTTCGGTCAATGGATATGTCAGTTCTATATGAAATTTCGAGATCGAGGTACCCACGAAGCCATATGGCTAGACAAGGAGTTCTTTCAAGAGTATCCCCAGTTGTTGGGGGCAGACTACTTGGAAGCCATGAACCTATCGCCAAGCTAAGCAGGAGGGAATGTCACATGCACTCTGCACTGTAGTGCATGGTGACAAACTGGCTCATCATCATCTCACAGTGCAACATTGTAACAATATTAGTACCATTCAAGATGATATTTGGCGTACGTCATGACCCCATTGTAATCCTCAGTCCAGGATAAGTTAGGCACGAGCTACGTAGGTCATTCTCAACCATAGCAAGTCAGTCAATCAGTCTAAGTCCCTTAACCCACTTAAAGAGACGCATTCATACATATACAGTTAGTACAAACCTTAGGGTTTGCATCAAAAAGCATATTGCATATTGCACATCATTCATCCATTCATCCATTACATCTAGACCACCCCAGATATCATCTAGTATTTACCAAGATATTCACTAGGATTTTTTTGGTATTTTTCGATCATTTTTAGCATTTTACACATCATTTATGCATCTAATGTGGACATGAGCAGTCGGCCAGCTCCACCCGCCGACTAGCTCATTATGTCCATACAAATAGAGACCTAGAATATTCATTCATTCATTCATTCATTCATTCATCATATTCAGCATAAGAGCAACTTGGCATCTTCAGCACAAGGAGCAAAGCGATTGCAGTTTCAGCCCACCAACCCTCAACGTTTATCTCTTATAGCCCTAGGCGCCTCAAACGCATGAGTGTTCTACACTTCTTCATCAGCAAAACGCATCAGGTTAGCATTCAGCCAACAGTTCACCTTGCATTTTCTGCATCCATATAGTTTTAAGCATTCATCATCTCATCGTTTTGCTCCAGCCACTTGGTGAAGGTAAAATGCAGCATTCATAAGCATTTACATCATTCATATTCAGTCTAGAACAGTCCCAAATAGCCCCCTCTCTTAGCCTTAGCTTTGCATCCCCTTCTCATTCCATTGGGAAGAGTGCATAGGCTCGAGATTGGACATCTTTGGTGCTTCTACAGTAGTGTTGTACAATTTAGCCCAACACTTGGTCATCAGAGGTCTTGCATTTGGCTTATTGTCAGAGGTCTTGCATTTGGCTTATCGTCAATCACACTGTCAGTCTCTTTAAAGATAATAAAGCAAATACTATCTCGATAACGGGATGGGGGGCCCTTCAGGGGTAATTCGGGACCCCATACGGTGTACAGTTCCCATCTCTCTCTCTCATATCTCCTTAAAGTTTGAAGTCTTAAAGTGGATTGCTAAACTCATGAAACTTAGGATACAGAAGACGGTGTACGCATTTGTGTGACAGGATCCTCCAATACGAATACTTCCGCTACATGTTACATGGACCCAAGCCTGGACGAGGATGTTGGCTCAGCATCCTCTGAACTAGGACAGAATAAGAACAAAGAGTGCTTGATCGAGAGTTCAAAATCCATGAGGGGGCAGATATGGTGGAGGTTGAGGGTACAAGGGAGAGCCAGAAGTGTCAGAAGCATCAGGAGTTGTTCTCAATTGAAAGCTAGACAGAATCTTCTAACTGAGGGAGATTGGGTTCTTGATGCCCATAAGAAGGTTTCTTGTATGCATGATGAAGCTGCAGTAATATGGGTGGATCAGTTCCCATGGACTTTAGCAGGATATGTTGATCATGGGTTTGGTGAAGAAGCTTTGAACTGTTTCAAAAAGATGCAGCTAGAGGGCGTGTCTCCTGTTGCCGTCACTTTTGTTTGCACCTTGAAAGCTTGTAGCAAAGTAGGAGCTATAGAGTTGGGCTGCACAGTGAGATTTCCAAGATGGGGTTTGAAAGAGATATTTTCATTGACAACACATTGGTTGACATGTATGCCACATGCGGCTTGCTTGCAGAGGCCTAGGAAGTGTTTGAGAAGCTTCCATTACAAGAGGTGTATTGTCATGGACTATCATGATCTCAAGCTACAAAGGAGAAAACAAGAAGGATTTTGCATTGTATGCTTGCATGCAAGAGCAAGACATGTCACCAGATAGTATGACCTTTGTAGGCGTCCTGAAGGCATGCTCTAATGTAGGAGCCTTGCAAAAAGTAGAGAAACAGGTCATGCACTTATCTACAAAACTGGTTTTGATGTATTTCCTTCAAACGCTCTGATTGACATGTATGGAAAATGTGGGACCATGGTTGATGTTGCTCAACATGTGTTTGACTCAATGCCCACAAGGAACCTTGTGGCATGGACTACTATGTTGCATGCCTGTTAAACATGTGATGATGTTGAAGCATGTGGCATCTTTGCAGAGAAAGAAGCACCTCATGGACAACCGATTCAAACAGTGTCTTTGGAAATTGGGTGAGCACTGCATGAGGATGCCTATAGAATGGACGATGCATCAGATGCTAGTGTCTATTCTACTCTTTTAAATGTGTAGGGGAAGTGTGGGGCCATTGCTGTAGAAGTAGGGCATGTCTTTGGTGGATTGTCCAATCACATCGCTGTGTCCTGGAATGCGATGCTCTTAGCATATGTTGAGCAGGGGCAAGTAAAGAATGCTCTACATCTGTACAGGCGGCTGGCCTTTGAGGGATGTGGCACCCTTGTTCAGAACGACGAAGACCTTGTGATGTCTTTGGACATTGGCCAGTCATTGCATGCTGATGTGCAGAGGGAGGTCTTTGCTCCAAATGTAGTGGTCGCGGCAGCACTCTTGTGCATGTGTATGGAAAGTGTGGCATCATTTCGGAAGCAAAGATTGTGTCTGGTGAGTTGTCTCAGCGCAATGTTGTATCATGGAATTCCATGCTATCGGCCTATGTGGAATAGGGCCAAGGCAACAAGGCAAGATGCAAGAGGATGGTGTGGCACTAGATGATGTCACACTTGTCATTGTTCTACAAGCCTCCATCCTGACAGGCTGCGCAGAGACATGTAGAAAGGTGCATTTCTTTCTAGTCTCCATTGGATGTGATTTGAGTCCTCTTCTAGCTACCTCTCTTGTGTATGCATATGGTGAGAAACCAAGCTCAACTAGTGCTATGACGGACATTGATGACCCGCGTGGGTGGGTGATATGCAGCCAGTGGGATGATAGGCTGTGTGACAGCCATTTTGGATTACTAGAGACTGGCATAGTTATAGCGCCAGCTCATTTAGTCGAGTTCACATTATGGACTAACCCTTGTATGTTATAGTAGTTGAGGACTAACCCATATAGTGTGTACTCTTATCTTTATGTTATGTTGGTTGAGTAGAGAAGAAGAAGATAGAGGAAATTCAGCTATCCATCTCTCACTTGTGTCTTGGCCTCTCTTGTGTGTGTGTGTTTGCTTGCTAGGGTTTGAAGCTCTCCCTCTCCCCCACATTCTCTTTATGGTATCAGAGCCTCGTTTGTGTGAGAGAGAAGGAGGCAAGAACAAGAAAGGAAGGAAGTGGTACTACACGGGTAAGAGCACCATCATCTCTTTCCCCTTATCGGTTTAGGTACAACACCCCCTCATCAGTAGCTCTGGGAGATACACATCTTTGATTGAGAAGCTATCTTCACTCACGGGAGTGGAGCTACAGGGGGCAGGTATTGTGTTTTATTGGACAAAGTTTTTCCAGCCAGATTTGCATTTCGGGCGCGTTTTATGGGCCCCGTTTCATCACTGCAGGGTATTTTCGACAGTGTTCCAGAAGTTCTCGTAGAGAACTATTTCTGCTCGAAATCTGGTTATTGCAGTGCAGCAATGCATTTTGGAAGTGTAGATAGGGCTTGCACATGTATTGTTGATACTAGGTGTATATACATGTACTCTGGTCACATTTGGTGACACACAAGAAGCTGTGCTAAAGTACCACTGCTGCTTGCAGCAGTTACAGGAGATACTGTTGTAATACAGGTTGCATACAGAAGTTGTTTGTTTGTAGGTTATTTGATTACTGCAGGAAAACATGTCTAACGGAATTAATCAAATTGTTAGTGAGAAGCTAGATAAGAATGACTTCCATGCCTGGAAGTTTAGAATGACCAATTTCATAATGGGTAAAGGATTTTGGGATTATGTAGAAGAAGACACTGAGAGGAGCCTCCATAGTTATTTGAGGAGAATGCCACTCTTGCATGTACTGGCTTTCAATTAGTGTCACTCACACTATGATAGGATGACACATACAAGATGCAAACACTCCAGCAGTGCAGAATCTGGTTCACATGTTCCAGACTAACACAAAGGCAAGGAAGTTGTAGTTAAAGCAAGAGTTCCATACTATGGAAAAGAAAAGCATTTTCGTCAATGAATATGCCTTAAAGATCAAGGGAATTGTTGAATCCCTTGGGTCTATCAATGTATCAGTGGAGGATGATGATTTGGTGAGTGTTTATATCTGAATGGGCTTGGCAAGAGTACAAGCCATTCAAGACCTCCATTGCAGTTAGGGAGAATATTCCCAACTTTCGGGACAATATCTATGCTCATCATATAAGAAAATGCTTTAGTTGAGGATTCTTCTTCACAAAGTAAGATCACATCGAAACAGGCCTTCTTCTATAATTCAGGTAGAGGCAGGGGTAGAGGCCATGGTTGAGGCGACCAAGGTGGTGGCCGACAAGGAATTCAGAATTCTGGACAACAACAGTCCAATACTTCATAGCAACAATCATATAGCAACAATCATACACAGGTGGAAGAGGCCAATCTAGAGGCCAATCTAGAGGTAGGGGTAGCTAAAGAGGACGAGGTGGTTGACAAAGAAATCAAAATGCAAATAGCATAGAGTACTATTACTGTGGCAAACTAGGACACATGGCAAAGGACTGCTACAAAAAGCAAAATGACATTAAAAGTGGAAAGTTCCAGCAAGACAACTATGCATCATCTAGCAAACATGGAGGTGATGACAGAAGTGAGCAGCTATTTGTGATGTAGCACATGCTTAGTTCCATAACAGGGGATGTGTCAGGATCTCAAAATATATTGAATGTGGATTCTAGCACCTCTAACTAACCACATGACCAGTCATGCTGAGTGGTTTAGAGATATGCAAAAAAATGGAAAAACCAGGTTATGTAAAAACAAGTGATGATATTATGCATCCCATTGCGCATGTTGGTAAAGTGTCATTGTCTATGCAGGATGGCAAAATGAAGTACTTGGCTGATGTACTTCATGTTTTCAATATTACAAAGAGCCTGGTTTCTGTTGGATAAATGGTTGAGCAGGGTTTGCAAGTGAGGTTTAATCCTCAAGGATGTTTACTTTGGATGTGAACATGCATGAGATAAAGGCAGCCATGTTTACGCATAGAATAGTGTCATTGCAAACATTGACATATGGCACAAGCGCATTGGTCATGTGAATGTACAGCGACTGAAGTCTATGTAGGCCCAAAATATTGTTGTTGCAGGTTTGCCAAAGTTTAAGGTTGACAGTATGCATAAGATATGTGAAGCATGCTGTGAGGTGAAAAAAAGAAAGAAAAGCCTGCCTCTATAGCTCTTCCACCTCCCAAACTTGGAAACACTACCACGAACGGGGCACCACCAGCCACACCGGCTGGAACACTCTCTCACCATGCACCACCCACCCACACCATAAAGACAGCTCAAAACCACGAAGGACAGATGATCATTCAGCAAAAAACATATACAGCATCAACCATGTACAAACTCAGCAAATACACCAAAGACCAGGACTCTGGCCAGGATTTACTGCCAAGGGAATACACCCTTGCGTCTGACAACCAAGCCTCTGTCTCCCGGTCCCTGCAATCTCCAGAGGGCGCCCACACCAGCAACCCTTCTTCACTTCCTCTGTAGCCCGACTATTCTCTGTCCCCAGCTGCTACCTGCCAATTGTCGTAGGCGAGCCCCACTGTCTCCAGCCCACACATCAGCACCTCTTCTGCATCCCCAACACACACAAAAACCCAAGGCTCCCTCTCTGGTCAGCATCCACGCACTGCCTGCAATCATCGCCCACACAAGACCAGCTACTCTTTATCCAGAAGGCGCCCACACCAGCTAACCTTCAACTCAGCAGCTCCCACTCTCTGTATGTCGAGACCAGCAGTTTCACCAACCACCAGAGCCTTGCACAATCCCTTCAGCACTCACACTGACTGCTCAACGCAGCATCACCTCTTGCATCTAGCCAAAGCCACATCATTTCAGTCCTTTGCTAACAGCAGCCCTCTCTTGCTGCTTCAATCACCAGCCCGCACTAGACCATCACCCAAGGCCCACACTAGCCTGATTCTCTTGCTCACCTGGCTGTACTCCAGCCCTTTCACTCCAGGCGCCTCCAGCTCTTAGCTGCTTTCGATAACTTCCCTTTGCCGGTGCCAGTAGTTCCTAGGCGGCTCCCACACGCCAGCCCACACTTCCTCCACGCGGCTCCTTACCTGTACTGCCTCCTTGCAGCAACGATAGCAGCAGCCCTTATACACTGCGCCTCTCCTCTTCTCTTGTTCAGTTTCACAGCTACGCTCCAGAGAGCCCCCTTGTCTGCGCCAGCCAGCTCTTCACGTCGGCAACTACAGTCACCAGCACCTGCAACTTAAGCACGTTGCCCAGCTCAAGAGCCCCTCTATCACCAGGGCGGCTATCTCTCCAGCCCGTCTGTAGCGCACTCTGCCCCTCAACAGCACCACAAGGCGGCTCTATCCAGTCCTTCACTGCTTCGCCTACGTCTAGAACCGGGGTCTCACTCTAGGCGACCGCCTTCTTCTTCTTTCTTTTTTCGCTCACCCACGCTTTTACCACCTTCTCGATCATTGAGTTGGCCGCCACAAAGAACTCCACTTGGCTCTCTATAGAGTGGCCACATAATATAAATATTTTTTTATTTTTAAAAGCCTCAAAGCCACCACTTGATGACCACCATCCAAACCTTAATACCTTGCTTCTCGAGTTCAAGTGCAGCACCACGACTTTCCAAAATTATGCAACATCTGCCCACAGTCTCGAATCATCAGCATCAACTTACCAAACCCGACAATTTCCAGTCGGTGCTATGCATTTAGTAACCACCCGCACATCACACAATTGCCATAAAACTCCAGATCTCCAGCGTCTGCTCCCCAAAAAAAACACATGCATATACCAGCTCACAACCAAACCACTCGGCCTGTACACTTGCCAGGGCATTCAGGGCAAATTTTATTCACACACCACACGCACCATATGTACACTGACCCAAAATACCTTTCAGATTTTAGCCTGACACATGCCAACTTGGTAAGCAGGCCAAACATGCTTTCCCACATGAAAAGCATGTCTCAGTGCAAGGCCATTGGATGTCATACATTCAGATGTATGGGGACAGACCAAGACTACAACAATTGCAGGTTGTAGTTACTATGTTACATTCATTGATGACCACACTAGGAAAGTGTGGGTTTATTTCATCTTTATTTCATCATGAAGGAGAAAAGTGAGGTGTCTGCTCACTTTTAGAGATTTAAAACCTTGGTCGAAAAAGGCATGCAAATAAAATGTCTAAGATCAGATGGAGGGGGAGAATATTTCTCCAATGACTTCAGCTGATTTCCTGAGAAAACAGGGAATCAAGAGGCAGTTTACGTGCAAGCACACTCTAGAATGGTGTTGCAGAAAGGAAAAACAAGCACATTGCAGAAGTGGCACATGCCTTGATGGCTGAAAAGAATATGCCACATTACTTTTGGGCAGAAGCAGTAGCAACTACTGTGTATATTATGAACAGGACACCCCTTGCAGATGTTCAGGGTATGACTCCTGAACAAAAGTTTACAGGCATAAATAAGACCGGATGTGTCTCACTTGAAAGTGTTTGGGTGTATTGCTCTTGATGAAGTGAGAACAAAGTTGGATCCAAAGGCAGAGAAATACACCTTCATTGGTTATGCTATGGAGAAAAAAGGTTATAGATGCTATAACCCTACCACTCGTGAGATGCGAGTAAGCAAAGATGTCTTCGATGAGATGAGTAGCTAGTATGGAATAATAGTGAAGGCAATAGAATATGTAGATGTAAGAAGTGCTTATGTTACACCACATGTAGAGCAGCAATCACAGGTGCTGAGTGGACCTGGGGAGTCCTCGAGCAGTGGATCCAATGTTAGCCCATGGTCAGGCAGGTTGAGGAATGATGCAGCAATCACAGGTGCTGAGTGGACCTGGGGAGTCCTCGAGCAGTGGATCCAATGTTAGCCCATGGTCAGGCAGGTTGAGGAATGATGCAGGTACACATGTATCACGAAAAGGGAAGGAAAAGGTAGATCAAACTTTTGTGCTTGATCTGTCAGCAGGTCACTCATATGTGGATGGTGACTCTAGTGGCTCTGAGAAGAGCCTTGATGAGGAGCTTAGTATTTCGTCTATGGTTTCTCCTGGTGTAAGGAGAACCAGGTTTGTTTTGAGGACACCTCGCAAGTGTACGTAGGTCTACAAGGGTTAGATACCCTGTTGACAAGTTGAGATATA
Organism: Cibotium barometz; assembly: GCF_041138505.1. NCBI lineage: Eukaryota > Viridiplantae > Streptophyta > Polypodiopsida > Cyatheales > Cibotiaceae > Cibotium > Cibotium barometz. The sequence continues at coordinate 14,661,761 of NC_141102.1, read as the reverse complement.
AAGGATAACAACCCATCATTACGCTTACATGTTAAAAGCAATACAGGAGGTTGAGCCCACTTGCTTTGAGCAGGTAATTGGGAATAAGAAATGGGAAGATGCCATGGAAGAGGAGATGGCAGCATTGGATGCAAATGCAACATGGGAGTTAGTGCCTTTTCCTAAGGAAAAGAAGGTAATTGGATGTAAATGGGTGTATAAAGTCAAGCACAATGCTGATGGTTCAGTGAGCAGGTACAAGGCAAGATTGGTTGCCTTTTCCTAAGGAAAAGAAGGCAATTGGATGTAGATGGGTGTATAAAGTCAAGCACAATGTTGATGGTTCAGTGATGAGCAGGTACAAGGCAAGATTGGTTGCCAAGGGCTATGCGCAGGCTTATGGCATAGACTATGAGAAGACACTCAGCCCGGTTGCAAGAATGGCAACCGTGAGAGCTATCATTGCTATGGCTACAGCAAAGGGTTGGTCTCTACATCAAATGGATGTAAAGAATGCTTTCTTGCATGGTGATTTGTAAGAAGAAGTGTACATGATGCAGCCACCAGGTTATGAGAGTGATGCACATCCAGATTTTGTGTGCAGGTTACGCAAAGCCTTGTATGGCTTGAAGTAGGCACCCAGAGCATGGTTAAACAAGATCGGGGAGTATCTTGTTACCATTGGACTTCAGATATCCAATGCAGATTTTTCACTATATGTGAAAAAGACAAATAGAGGGATCATGCTATTAGTCATCTATGTGGATGACTTGATTATCATTGGTGATAGTGATGCAGACATACATGATGTCAGGATGCTTTTGAAGTAGAAGTTTGAGATGAAGGATTTGGGTGAGCTGCAATATTTCTTGGGCATAGAGGTGGTGAGATCATCTCATAGCATTTTGCTATTGCAGAGGCAGAATGGCTTGGACATGTTGTCCAAGAATGGTATGACAGGCTATAAGCCTATTTCAGTGCCATTGGAGCAGAACACAAAGCTTTCCACAGATACAGGTGAGCTTTTGGAGGACCCCACTACAGACACATAGTGGGTAGTTTGATCTACATGACCATTACAAGGCCAGACTTGAGCTATGTTGTTGGACTTGTGAGTCACGAAAGATCCCTGTCCCCTCCGCGCAACGAATTCAGGGGTACTAGCAGCGGACGTAGCACTTCTTGCGTGGGGCAGGGTCCCTCACTCGGGGCCTCGTCCCACGGATATCCGGAGAAGAGACTAATCCCTCGGTTCTTCCAAAACCGAACCCGAAAAAACTTCCCTCGCGCCCGGGAAGCACAAGCGATTCCTCCATGATATTTTTACTCTAACGTAGTCAAAAGCCTTAACTAACTGAACTGATCTGACCGAACCCGTAAGTCCCATAGTTAGGAAAAGATTGCACTTGTATCATAGAGACCAACGATTTTTTCCTCATTGAGAGGCACAGCCGTTGATTCTTTTCCATAGAACAGTTTTTATCCGGGATTTACTTCATCTATCGTACCATAACAGAATTGAGTCTCCATTCATTCACATCCATCTGATTCACATCACATCCATCCATCCATCTGATTCACATCACATCCATCCATCCATCCATCTGATTCACATCACATCCATCCATTCATTCACATCTATCTAATTCACATCACCTCTATTGTACCATAACAAAATTGAGTCTCCATTCATTCACATCCATCTGATTTACATCACATCTCATCACCTCTATTCATATCACATCCATCCATCCATTCATTCACATCTATCTAATTCTCATCACCTATATTCACATCACATCCATCCATCCATTCATTCACATCTATCTAATTCACATCACCTCTATTCACCTCACATCTCATCACCTCTATTCACATCACATCCATCCATCCATTCGTTCACATCTATCTAATTCACATCACATCTCATCACATGTATTCACCTCACATCGCATCACCTCTATTCACATCTATTTCATAGAATTTAAGAGGATTCTAATTTTGATATAAAAATTCTTTACGCATCTATTTATGTATAAAAATCAACTTCAGTGGGAATAACACTTTTATAAAAATCTTTTTATGCATAAAAATCAACTTTAATGAGAATAACACTTTTGAAATAAAAATAATTCCTTTATGCATCTATTTATGCATAAAAATCAACTTTAATGAGAATAACACTTTTGAAATAAAAATAATTCCTTTATGCATCTTTCTATGCATAAAATCAAATTTAATGAAAATAACACTTTTGAAATTAAAAGAAATCCTTCATGCATCTTTCTATGTATAAAATCAATTTTAATGAGAATAACACTTTTGACATTTAAAAAAAATCCTTTATGCATCTTTCTATGCATAAAAATAATTTTAATGAGAATAACACTTTTGACATAAAAATAAATCCTTTATGCATCTTTCTATGCATAAAATCAAATAAAATGAGAATAACACTTTTGAAATAAAAATAAATCTTTTATGCATCTTTCTATGTATAAAATCAAATTTAATGAGAATAACACTTTTGAAATAAAAATAAATCCTTTATGCATCTTTCTATGCATAAAATGAATTTTAATGAAAATAATACTTTTGAAATAAAAATAAATCCGTTATGCATCTTTCTATGCATAAAATGAATTTTAATAAGAATATCACTTTTGAAAGAAAAATAAATCCTTTATGCATCTTTCTATGCATAAAATCAAATTTAATGAGAGTAACACTTTTGAAACAAAAATAAATCCTTTATGCATCTTTCTATGCATAAAATCAATTTTAATTTAAATAACACTTTTGAAATAAAAATAAATCCTTTATGCATCTTTCTATGCATAAAATCAATTTTAATGAGAATAACATTTTTGAAATAAAAATAAATCCTTTATGCATCTTTCTATGCATGAAATCAATTTTAATGAAAATAACACTTTTGAAATAAAAATAAATCCTTTATGCATCTTTCTATGCATAAAATCAATTTTAATAATAATTAATATCAGTGATATCCATCCATATTCAAAAAACAGACTTTCTTTTCCACAAAATTTTAGAAACTTTTGCCATAACCTTCTTTGTATGGCTAACCATTTCTCATTTTTATCATTCTAATTTCAACTTAAATTAACCCAATCTAGATGTATAGGACTCTAATCTACTCAATTTTTAGAATTCAAGAGAGTAAACAATAAGAAAAAATTAATTAATCATTTAACTAATCTTTCTAGGATTAAGAAAGGCTGAATTGTAAAGAAGAGAAGGGGGTGGCCTTTTTCTCAAAGGCTTAGCATTTGAATTTAATAAACAAGAAAATTAAGAAAATCATAGATTTAAAATTAAAAAAGTAAGAAAATTTAGCTTACATGGAGTTGTAAGCTTTCCTTTGGCTTGAGGGATTGAGGGTTCTACTCTTGTTTGAAGCAAGAGTGGCCACCAATTTCTTTGGAGAGGATTAGGCCAAAAACAATTGAATTATTAAGAAATTCAATGTTAAATGGCTCAGGATAGGAGCAGAGTAATAGTGCATAAACACCATTAAGCTTTTACAAAGGGGGAGGCTTCTATTTATAGGAAAAAGTGAGCCTCTAACCAAGCAAACTGATTCTAGAATTTTCCAGATCAGTTTGGTCAATTTTTGATCATTTTTAGGTCAGTTTAGCTTACTTTTTGGATCTAGTTAAAACAGGAGAGAGGAGAGATGAAAATATCTTATTATTTTTTAGTTTAAAACTCCTCCACACATGTGAAATAGGCACCTCCTTTATGAGGGGAGATCCCCACACTGAGGTGTCAAAAATGTATCATTTTCTCTAAATATCTTTTAATTTTTAACTAATGAGCATTTACTCATTTTTGGGGGTTTTTCTTTTATTCTTCAATTTATCTCCTCCCTACATTTGGATTAATCTTATTGGTCCATAGAAACCTTCAATTTCTTAAAATCTGGACCCTTAGGCTAAGGTCCTTTTTACCTATTTTCAATTAATTCCAATTGCACATTGGAAAGTTCTTTTTGAATTTTTGTTTTAGGGGAAACCATTTTATACACTAGGAGGATTTTTATATCCAAAAATATCTCAATTTTGAATTACCTCCCTCTAGACATTTTCTCTCTCTAGGCCAAAATAGATAGAAACAAGATCTGTTATTATTCTGAAAAGGGGATTGATTACAAGGGGAGAAACTGGACATCTTGAGGGGCTAGGGAGGAATCTTACATCCTACCCCACTTAAAAAATGAGAGATTTCCTCATCTCACAGGTGGAGTATGATCTCTTTCATCTTCTTCTTCTTCTTCAATCACTTCCAGCATTACTGCCTTGGAAGTGGACGATCGATTTGGGAACATCTCTCTTTGACTTCCCCTATTCTGAGGCGGAGGTCTTGTATTACTTTGGATTGAAACTGCGGGTTGGTTAGAGGGTCTACCTCTGGGATTTCCTTGATTTTGGCGGAAGGAAACCTGATTACTCTGGAAGGAAGGAGCTAGAGTCTAGAATCTTGATCCCTGATTTCCCTGCCCCGAAAACCTTGATCCAAAAGGAGTTGGGCAATCCATACTGTGATGTCCAAATCCTTGACAGTTATAGCATTTCACTCCCTTGTTCAAGGGTGGAACTTCTGAAGTTGAATTCCAAGGGATTGAGTTTCGGGAAAAGGACATTTCTTCCATTCTAGAACTTCCCATATCCTGGACTTGACCCTGATATTTTTTAGGCAGTGGAAGGTTGGAATCACCTTCTGGAATTAAAAACCTTTTGAAAGGTTTTTAGGCAGTGGAAGGTTGGAATCACCTTCTAGAATTAAAAACCTTTTGAAAGGTAATGGTGCTGGCTTCGGCGCGGGACTTTGACATCAAAGGCCTTGGCGAAATCTTTTGCCATCCGCACTGCTTCAGCCATGGAAACTGGCTTGGCATTCTTCACCGAGATATTCAAAGGTTCGTTCAGTCCCCGAATGAACCTGGCCATCAGTTGTTCTTCATCCAACGGTGGCGAGTATTTGAGGAGGAGAGCAAACGCTTGGTGATATATTTCAATAGTTCTGCTCCCCTGGGTTAACTCTAAGAATTCCTTCATCTTTGTTTCCAAAAAGCCAGGAGGATAGAATCTCGTCCTCCTTAGGTAAATTTTGAGATCATTCTATGTTTGGGTATTCCGATCTAGACGATTTGTCTCGCAATGGTTTCTCCATGCCACTCTGGCTGTTCAGCCTTGCAAGAGCCATTTTGCTCTTCTCATTGTACCCAGTGACATCAAAGTACTCTTCCATTGCTTAGATTCAACTGATTCTGGGGTTCTTTAGATTGGTCAGCTCCTCACAGAATCATGGGATAAAGATATTCATATAGAACTCATTATCAGATAACAATTCATTCAAAACATATCATTCATATCTTTAACACAATAATGACCAAAATTTCCATCTGAACAGTCCTCCATGGGAATTTCAATTATACAGATTTTTAATTTGTCATCCCTTAACTTGATCCACTGGGTCAAGTGTTAACAGTAGCAATTTGTCAGCACAATCCACTAATCTCATAGTGATTTGCTGAAGTCATTATCGTCATTCCAATTATGAACATCATCATAGAGACTCATCCCATTCATCCTCATTGTGGTTTTGCTCAGCTTATCGCTTTTTAATTGCAAACTCAATCTTGAATTTTCACTTAATTAGGGGTGAAATTTGGGCCCCTTGAGTTTGTCATAGAAATAAGACTACATACCTGATATTGTAAGTGGCCCCTCTCTCTGATCCAAGTCTAGTGCTAGTGCTACCAGAGAGAGAGAGAGAGAGTAGTGTTTTTTAGCCGTCCATCAACGGCACAAATTGCGTGCTTATTCAAGGTAATTACCACCTTATCGTGCCATTTTATGGAATGGTCTGTATGTCTTTTATGTGGAAGTACTTTATTCATTGATCTCATCAATTCAAAAATATTTATTTTTTGCCATCCATAATGGCACGAATTGCCTGCATCTTCAAGGGGATTTACCACTTGTCGTGCCGTTATGGATTGTTGTGCACGTCTTATATTGGAAATACCATATCCAACCTCCTTATTTATCTTTGGTGTGTGTTCCTAGCATATAAGTGTATGGACAATATTTTCTTGCTTCTGTTTGGGACATCCTTTTGTGTGCCTTTTTGAAACCACTGGCCATGTACATCCTTTCTTTATTTCTTCTTGTTTGAGGGTCTTCTATTAATCTAGAAAGGATTTTGACTACTGTTGCAGGGTTTCTCAAATATATCTCAGTTTGCAACAATCGATGGCAAGGACAAAGAAAATTGCAAGGAAAGTATATACTACTCAAGATCCAAAGATAGCACAGGTTGCTACTACACCCAGTCCTAAGAAGAAAAGAAGGTCAAGATGGTATTATATGAAGAGGTGTTTTTCAGAGATCAGGAAGGCCCAAGATGACACTTATCATCTTATCCCAAGGGCTGCCTTCATCCGTGTAGTAAAGCAAATATATGATAGGATTTTTCTCTTGACCAAAAGTAATACCCCATACAAAAAGTGGCAAGCTTCTGCATTGTGGTGCTTGCAAGAAGCAGCTGAAGACTTTCTTATAGATTTCATGAATAATGCCTATATTGATGCTGCACATGCACATAGGGTCACTTTAATGAACAAGGATTTCTCAATGGTGAGCTTAGGTATAGATTTGATAAAGTTCTCAAGCCACTTCCCACCACAATAGAGCCTTTGATATCCTGACAATTCCTCCCAAGAGGTCTCGCAAAGTTGAAGGGCCTACTATTGAAGATGTTACACATGAGTATGAAACAAGAAAAGCACGACCAAAAAGAGATGCTTCTCAAGAGGGAGGATAATTTTTATAAAGAGGAAGTTAGGAAACTTGGTGCTATGAATTATGATAGAATGGGCAGGGTATTTGGTCAAATTATTATCAATGTCTCCTCCAACCTTCAAAATGAATATTACTTGAGCATTTCACCTGAGGAGGACAAAGTGATGTTAGAGAAGACAGATTGTGGATGTGGATGTGGATGTATGGATGTGGATATAGATGTGGATGTATGGATGTGGATGTGGATGTGGATATGGATGTATGGATGTGGATATGGATATGGATGTATGGATGTGGATGTATGGATGTGGATATGGATGTGGATGTGTATGTGGATATGGATGTAGATGTATGGATGTGGATATGGATATAGATGTATGGATGTGGATGTGTATGTGGATATGGATATAGATGTATGGATGTGGATATGGAAGTGGATGTATGGATGTGGATGTGGATGTGGAAGTGGATGTATGGATGTGGATGTGGATGTGGATGTATGGATGTGGATATGGATGTGTTAGATCGCTGTAACACCGCTACTACGGGCGCTACCACAGGAGGGGACGGCCTCTGGCTCACCACCCAGTCATAGAGGAAGAATGAGGATTGCCCCTCATCCCCCAGGCTATATAGTGTGTGGCCTGCCGTCCACACTAGCCTGGCCGCCCATGACTTCGCATGGGCGTCCTCTCCCACTGAACCCCGGATGGCCACGTTCTTGGCCATCCGGTATGCCGTCGGTCACAGGCGTTACAGCCTACGTGACATTACCCCCCCTTAAGAAGAGTTTTCGTCCTCGAAAACAAACTAGGGAAACCTATTGGAAATTGCACTACGGCGTTCCTAGGTAGCTACCTCCTCATCCCTATCTGTCCATTTAACAAGTACCTCCTGGTGCACTTTATGTCGGGTTTGTCTGTCACGATACTCTAGAATCTTTTCAGGTTCATGTTGTATCTTTGGTGGCTCTATCAAGTCCACCAAAATCTCTGGAGAAACTGCGTTCTCTAACCCGTGAACTGATTTCTTCAGTTTACTGATATGGAAGACAGGATGGACTTGAGAACTCTCCGGTAACTCAAGTTTATATGCTACGTCCCCAATCTTCTTAAAGATTTTAAAAGGACCACAATATCTCGGAGAAAGTTTATCACACTTTCCCGTTTTCATGGTTTCTGACTGCGCAGGGACCTTGAGGAATACAGTCACCTTCTGCAAAGGTCACCTTTCTACGTCCTTTATCCGCATAAGTTTTAGCGCGATCCTGAGCACTACGAATGCTCTCACGTGCGGCTCTGAGCATATCATTTATATCTTTAAGGAAATCCTTGACAGATTGCATCTTCTCCTTTTCTAGGCCTACAGCCATCGGAGATCTCGGCTAGAATCCATACATTAACATGAATGGTGTAAATCCAGTCGCTGAGTGTTTGGAGCTGTTATAGGCAAACTCCAATAAGGGAAAGTACTCTTCCCAATTAGATTGCTTCTTACTAACATAAGAACGCAACATATCCTCTAGAATTTGGTTAACTCTTTCAGTTTGACCATCAGACTCCGGATAATCTGCCGTACTCATACTCAGAGTAGTATCCAACTTTTTGAAGACTTCCCTCCAAAAATGACTGTTGAACTTTCTATCTCTATCCGACACTATATCTGCGGGCAGGCCATATAGCTTGTAGAGATGTTCAATAAAGAGTTTTGCCAACTCTGGCGTTTTAACAGTTTTCTTCGTGGCGATAAACTTTGCCATTTTAGTTAACCTGTCCACTACCACCCACACCGAGTCATTCCCTCGACTCGTCTTGGATAAACCGGTAATGAAATCCATGGAAATGCTTTCCGGGATGACCCGCACTTAGACTATCATGACTTTCTTTATGAATTTGGGCCCGAAAGTCACCAAATAGTTGGTACACATACTCTACCCTTGTAGAGTAAGTACCCCGTCGTCAATGGAGTAATTAGCATATTTCTCCCCCCGACGAAGTTTATCACTCCCCTTTGAAGCCATGGCAGTCAAAGGTGATGAAGGGCCTACGTTAGAGCTCTCCTGCTCCAAACTATACCCAGAAGACACGGCTAGTCTCTCCAGACTAACTCTCGCTTCCCTTCCCGTTGCACCTTCGGCCAGTCTCTCCGGACTAGCAATACGTGCCAAAGAGGGAGGTGGTTGCGTCTGTGAAGAAGTGCGTACGCGTACAGCGCGCCAGACCTCTGTAAAAGATGGATCATGCTCACATAAACCACGTAGTGACTCCAAGAAATCATTCTTGAAGACTGTGAAACTAAGCTCATTAATTTGTGGCATGCAACTAAGTGCATCTGCCACCATGTTATACTTACCTTTCTGGTAACGTATCTGAAGGTCAAACTCCTGTAGAATCTCCGCCCACCGAACTTTTCTACCCTTTAGTTTATTTTGACTTGAAAGCCATTTCAGACTTTCATGGTCCATCCGAACCTCAAAAGTAGCACCATATAAATAGTGTCTCCACTTTTTCAGTGCATGCACTATCGCTAGTAACTCTTGCTCGTAAGCTGAGTAGTTACGTTGCGCACGATTTAACTTTTTACTCTCAAATGCAATTGGGCGTCCCCTTTGCATAAGTACGGCCCCAATGGCCTCATTACTAGCGTCTGTTTCCAAAACAAACGGCTCATTTGGATCAACAATAGTTAAAACAAGTGCAGCTGCTACGGTCACCTTGAGCTTATCAAAGCTCTTCTGTTAGGCTTCCCCCCAACTAATGTTTTTAGTTTTTGACCGTATTAACTGGTCAGTCAACAGGACTGCGATCTTCACGTAGTCCCTCACATACTGTCGGTAGAACCCCGACATGCCAAGAAAAATTTGTAGTTCCTCAAGATTCTCTTCGGCGGTGGCCATTTAAGAATAGCCTCTACTTTTTCTGACTCCATCCGCGTACCATCAGCGCGGATATAATATGGCCAAGGTAGTGAATTTCTGTTTGAAAAAATTTACATTTGCCCTTCTTTGCAAATAGTTTGTGCTCTCGCAAATGCTAGACGCAAATGCTCTATGTGTTCTTTCTGTGTCTTACTGTACACAAGAATATCATCTAGGAAAACTACTACGAATTTTCCCAGATATGGACGTAAAGTGCTGTCCATCAGCGTCATAAACGTCGCTGGCGCATTGGTTAGCCCAAATGGCATAACCAAAAACTCAAAATGCCCGAAACGGGTCCTAAATGTTGTCTTCACAACATCTTCTTGTTTAATTCTAACCTGATGATATCCTGATCTTAGGTCTATTTTTGTGAAGTATCTTGATCCATAGAGTTGATCAAACAACTTATCCATGCGTGGCATCGGATACTTGTTCTTAATCGTTATCTGATTAAGAGCCCTATAGTCTATGCACATCCGCATAGATTCGTCTTTCTTCTTTACCAGAAGAATAGGCGATGTCCACGGACTTGAACTAGGCCGAATAAAGCCTTTTTTCAAATATTCCAATAATTGTTTTTCCACCTCCTGTGCCTCGGAGTGGCTTAATCTATAAGCAGGTTTGCTTATAGGTTTTGATCCTGGCATAACTTCGATGCCATGGTCTACTTCTCTAGATGGTGGTAAGCCATCTGGTAAATCATCAGGAAAAACATCCTGAAACTCCTCTAATAAATTCATTAAAGTATCTATGTACTTTTTCTTCAATGTCTCTTTCACCTTGGATTTTTTCTTGTTTGAATCACATGCATGCCAAACAGGGTTTTCAAATAGTGGGTCTCGTCCAAGGCTATTTTGTTTTCCTTGTTTGTCTACGCAAACATCAATTACAGTTTCATCAACGGAAACAGAATTCAAAAGAGGGTAACAAGCATATACCTCTGCTATCTGGTCTCTGCGGACCGCTGTACACAGCTCCATGGAGGAAATAAGTGGTGTGGCGGGGACAGTACGGTTGCCCTGCACGGTAATGACTCTACCTCCATGCTCAAAACATAGCGTATTATGTAGGTAATTCCGAGCTAGACTAGGGCCCAAGCCATACAGCCACTCCCTGCCTAGATATATGTCTGCTCTGGCTAAGTGCATGACCCTGAAAGTCAAGCGGAGCCTTGTAGTCCTGCATAGATAATGGGACCCCCAATACTACGGTATTCTATACCGTTTTGTCATATCCGTTGGCTAGGCCAACAGTATACTCATGATCACTCCGGGTCAGTCAACCCCAATTTCTTGACTAACGAGTAGTTCAAGAAGTGGTGGCTAGCTCCATCATCAATAAAAACTGTGACTCTACGGCCACCTATGGTGCCATACATGCGCACCATGCACACCATGTCATGCGGACCTACAGTAGGCTGCCACATCGCTGGTGTCACTGAACAAGCGTGATGCTCATCAAAATGACACACCGTCACCTCTCTGAACTCTGCGGAACTGAGAGGGAGTCTCTGCACTGTATGCAACTGCCTCGAGGATTTACCATCTTTTTTGGGGCTCGTTGCCACTCGTGCTAGCTTTAGGCTTTGGACACTCAGCCTTCATGTGTCCTACATCATTGCAATTAAAGCAGCGATTTTCCTTTCGCGCTTTAATATACTGCTCTTTCTTTTGGATTTCGATGTCTCTTTTCTTCTTGGATGGTTGCGGTTTTTTAGACCAATGACCACCCTGTCCTTCCTGGTCCGTCCTATCCCCTTGTTTATCACTGCGGAACCCTTTTCTTTTAAGACCTGACCTCCTCTTTTCACTACCCTCGGCCCTACTCGAACCACCACGTGCACTACGGCGCTTGATGTCATCGAATATCTGCGCATACTTAATTGCCTCTGCTAAGTCTTTAGGCTGTAGGGGCTCTACGTACTCAAGGTAATCATCTTTGAGGCCTCTTTTAAAGCCTCGCAATGTCTGGAATGCATCGATCCCCTTTAGCTTCAGTACTATTTCCCTATAGTCTGAGATGTATTGAGTCAGGGATTTGTTCTCCCCACCATCGAGCACTTGTCCCATAACTCCCAGCTTCTCTCCGCCTCATTAACAGGCAAAAACTCTTTTCGAAACATCGTTTCAAACTCCGTCCAAGTGGCAAGACGAGCTGTCAAACTCATCCACCACTTGTACGCTTTGCCGGTTAATGAGAGGCTAGCCTCTACGGGCTGAGGCTGCTGTTGCAGCGCGTGCAAATCTGACCATTTCGCTAGAAACATGTTGACCGAGTCCTTGTTTCTCTCCTTCTCCTCGTCACCAAAACTAGACGGCTTTAAGTCTTTCATTAACGACGAAGCTGTCTCCACGGATGGCCTCGCAGGCACATCGGCCTTGTACTCCTACAACTACTGGCGAGGCTACGCTCACCCGTGCTGCGCAGGAGTTTGTCTATCACGAGGAGTCGGAGTACTAGCCGAGGCGGCTGTCAGTGCATCTAACCATGTGGACATGCTCTGTAGCATCGTGACTAAGTCAGCTTGGACTTTACCCATATTGTTTAATTTGGCATTAAGATATTTTAAAAGTCCACTAGAGAGCTCTGTCTCTGTGAGGACGTCGGCAGGGTCCAATAGGTCATAATCGTCATCGTCATAATCCAAGAGGTCCTCCTCGGTCCCCTTGGCGACGTCGGTGTTCATGTCATCTGGCTCATCGACCAAAAAGGGGTCATCTGCTCTACTGCGGTCGTTGCGGGCTCGCTGGGTCCTAAGGCGGGGTCAACAGACAAGGAGGGTGCTGGCGGATCACGTGTGATCGACGATCGCACTCCGGACCGGACAACAGTCAGGCGTATACAGCCTGACAATTCGATCGGGGTCAAACCCGCGACCGAGGACAAGAGACCTGAAAACCCTAGAGAAGCAGAAGGCGGTGGGGACACACTACGCCTAGCAGACATCTTTAATTCTTGCACAAAGAATAATGCGAGAACTCAAAAATTACAAAAAAACGCTAATAAAATGAGTAGTGGTGGAGAGAGAACAGTCACCCCCCTTACGGTCGCCTATCGTCGACGACTGTCGATTTGTGTTGCGCTGCGAGCCTCTACAAGCGTCGCTACTCCAGGCCCTTACGATCGCATGTCGTCGACTGTCGATTTGTGTTGCGCTGCAAGCCTCTACAAGCGTCGCTACTCCGGGATGCTCCGATCCGAGAGAAAAATGCCTGCAACTCATTAAAAAAATTAATTCCCTCGGAAAGCTGTGCCTGAAACATCCTGGATTATCCCTCCGCTGCCGGGAGAGAAGTGTTCGTTTGATTTTTTTTATTGTATTTACTTTTTTAAATAAAAAAATAAAAAATAAAAAATAAAAAATATTTAAAAAAATGGCTGCTTCTGCCGGCTGCTGGTTTTGGTGGCCGCCTGTGGATTGGCCGGGCAGGCCGCCTGTGTCCTGTGTCCTGTGTCCTGTGGGGCTGGCCGCGCGTGGTGGCTGGCCGCCGACTGTGGGCTAGGTAGGTCGCCCGCCCGCTGGGCAGCCGCCCGCTGTGGCCAGGCCGGCCGACCGTCGTTGGGCTGCGTGGCCTGGCTGGCCGCAGCTGCGTGGCCTGGCTGTGCCTGGTAGTGGTTGGCTGCCCTCTCGCACAAGGCTTTCAAACAGCAGCCACCAATTTTTCGCACAGCCTTTTTCTTTGGGCGCCCTCTCTGCAGCCACTAGGTTTTCGCACAGCAGGGCTGGCCGCCGCCGCTGCGTGGTCTGGCTGGCCGTGTTGGCCGCCGACTGCTGCTGCGCGGCAGGAGGCATACTAGCGCCAGTTCCCTCCAGCACCAGGCCTACGTTCTCTCTCGTATCCATTCTCGCTCTAGACCAGACGACGTCTCTCTCTACACCAAAACGAAAGCGTTTTTTTGCAGACAAGCTTCAACGCCAAAAAAAATGAAAAATGCTTACCTGCAGATTCGCTTTGGTGTGTGCGACGGAGAGAGAGAGAGAGAGAGAGAGAGAGAGAGAGAGAGAGAGAGAGTTCTTCCTTTCAGTTCTGGCCGCCTTCCTCCACACACTCCATTGTGGAGATAAGGATGAAATTTTGAATGGTTGAAAACCATTGAGTGGGCTCCGGTCCCCCAGTCATGCGCACAGACCCTGACGATCCCATCGAACCGACGCTCTGATACCAGTGTTAGATCGCTGTAACACCGCTACGGGCACTACCACAGGAGCGGACGGCCTTTGGCTCACCACCCAGCCATAGAGGAAGAATGAGGACTGCCCCTCATCCCCCAGACTATATAGTGTGTGGCCTGCCGTCCACGCTAGCCTGGCCGCCCATGACTCCGCATGGGCGTCCTCTCCCACTAAACCCCGGATGGCCACGTCCTTGGCCATCCGGTCTGCCACGTCGGTCTCACAGGCGTTATAGCCTACGTGACAGGATGTGGATGTATGGATGTGGATGAGTATGAGTATGTGGAAGAATGAATGTAGATGTGTATGTAGAAGAATGAATGTGTATGTGTATGTGAAAGAATGGATGTGGATGTGTATGTGGATGTATGAATGCGGATGTGTATGTGAAGAATGGATGTGGATGTGAATGTCTATGTGGAAGAGTGGATATGGATGTGTATGTGGAAGTACGAATGTGGAAGAATGAATGAGGATGTGTATGTGAAAGGATGTGATGTCGATGTGAGTGAATGGATGAGATGTAATGTGATGTGAATCGGGATGAGAATGAATGAGATGTGATGTCATGTGAATCAGAATGTGAATGAATGATATGGGATGTGAATGGATGATATGTGATGTGAATGAATTTGATGTGATGAGATGGAAAATGATGTGATTGGATGAGAATGGGTACACATATGAATTGGACGTGGATTAAGTAATATGGATTGGTATGGAACAATGTGGAAAGACGAGAGTTCATTATAGAAACTGTATTTGTGACCTGTTTGTAAATGAGTGTTTTATGTCAAGAATGCTGGGGAAGCATTTTGACTGTATTGTGAATAAGGTCATGGAGACCCAACTCATAAAGTTGCAACAGTTGACGGAGAGTCAACGGAGGACGTCTCGCGTAGCAAGGTCGACCGAGGTCTTGACCAGCCTCAGTTCGATTTAAATGGTGAGCTTCCGGTACGGTGGATGAGGGACCAAGGAAGCGGCCTATGAGTGAAGCGCTAGGTGACCTGCGAAGGATCCTAGAGGGTGCTGACCATATAGTGCTTGGGCTCTGGGTCCCCGAAGATACCCACACGTGTGTCGTGGAAGATATTGGAACAAGGAGTAAGAGCTGTTTTCTGAAACCGGGCATGGATCTGGTTGATTGACCTTGCTGGTCCTCAAACGGATGAGTCCATGCCTCTTTTATATGGATCTGTTGATCTTGTTGGTTGATCTTGCTGATCTTCAACGAAGATTCCATCTTGAATTTTTTATAAGTGAATATATTGCCAGGTACAATGAGCTAGGAACTATCGAAAAGGTCCCTGAGTGGACAGGTGGTGAGAGTTCTGGTTGCCAATGATGCCATAGATACTCCGATGAAGGAATGATTGGAAATTAAGATTCAACCGAATATTTTGGAGGATTGTGATCAGTGATACTATGGCTTCATTAAATGATTGTTTTAAAGATAGCTCAATCTGTGAAGAAAGTAATTTCATATTGGGTGTGTAAGTGATGTGACTAGCTTCAAGTTTGCATGATGAACATCTGGGTAGGGGGCCTGGGAACTCTTTTCCCTGGTACCTGGGACAAAACCTAACCAAATTCTTAATTGGATCCCATCACTACAGTGGTTCTAACCCATGGGACTGGATGGGGTTAGACTGGATTGATGGATCCATAAAATGAGACTCAATTTTTGTTGTAGTACGCTAGATGAAGTAAATCCCTGATAGTAATTGTTATATGGAAAAAGGAATCAACGGCTGTGCCTCTCGATGGGGGAAAAAGCGTTGATCTCTATGATCCAAGTGCAAGTTTCTTCCTTGATCTGACCAAGTGACTTTAGGTTCGGTCGGATCAGTTTGGTCAGTAACGACCTTGACTACGTTAGAGTAAAAATATCCTCGAGGAATCGCCTGTGCTTTTCGGGCAAGGGAAGTTTTTCTGGGTTCGGTTTTGGAAGAATCGAGAGATTAGTCTCCTGTTCGGATATCCGTGGTGGGCGAGGCCTCGAGTGAGAGGACCTGCACCGCGCAGCAAGGAGTGCTACTTCCGCTGCTAGCAACCCTGAATCCATTGCGCAGAGGGGGCAGTGATCTTTCAGCTGGTATCAAAGCAAATTGGCTATAGTGGACCAACTGAGAAGCCAAAAATGTCAAAAATTTATGAAGTAACAGTAAAAGGTTAGAATTGTGATGATGAAATTCATACAAATTGATATTCAGACTGAAATTAGTAAATTGGTAATTGGATCTTCAGATGGAAGTACCGCAATTGTATGGATTCCCTGACTTGCTTGAGGCCTAGACATGATGGTATTTACCTTATAATTCCAAGGACCGTGACTACCCGTATATACCGAGGGTATAACTGTAGCTCTTTACTGGCAGTATATACGAGTAAATCTAAGACCTTGAAATTATAAGCAAAAATGCTATCCAGATGATGAATTTGAATGTGGTTGATATGATTTTAAAATTCTGGTTGAGAATTGATGAATTGATTTGGATTCTGATTGGAAAAATATGATTCCTGAATTTTGGTTGAAAAGTGATAAGCTAAGCAAAACCATAATGAGGATGAATGGGACAAGTCCCTGTGATAATGTTCGTAACTGGAATGATGATAATGACCTCAGCAAATCATTATGAGATTAGTGGATTGTGCTGTCAGATTGCTATTGTTAACACTTGACCCAGTGGATCAAATTAATAGGATGACAAATTGAGAACTTCCTTGAGGACTGAAATTCCCGTGGAGGAATGTTCAAAAAGAAATATTTTGGTCTAATGGACCATTATTGTGTTAAAGATATGAATGATATGATCTGAATGAATTGTTATTTAATGATGAGTTCTATATAAGGGATATTTATCTCAGGATTCTGTTGGGTTGACCAGAATATAAGGAACCCTAGAATCAGTTGGATCTTAAGGGAAAGAGTTGTCCTCTAGTTTTGCAAGATGAGGACATCTCGTGTTTTTTAAGTGGGGTAGGATGTAAGATTCCTCCCCCCCAGCTTTTGAGGTGTACAGGTGTAAGAACCTCCCCTTCTGATATTGTAATTATTCCCCTCTCTAAAATAAAAGAAAGATTATGTTTTATCCTGTTTTGACCTAGAGAGAGAAAATGTCTAGAGAGAGGTAGTCCAAAATTGAGATATTTTTGGATATAAAAATCCTCCTAGTGTCTAAAATGGTTTCCCCTGAAACAAAAATTCAAAAAGAACTTTCCAATGTGCAATTGGAATTAATTAGAAATGGGTATAAAGGACCTTAGTCTAAGGGTCTAGATTTTCAGAAATTTTTAGATTATGGTCCAATTAAGGTTACTATGGGCCAATAGGATCAATCCAAGTGTGGGGAGGAGATAAATCCAATTTATAAAAGAAAAATACCCAAAATGAGTAAATGCCCACATAAGATGAAGAGTTGACTGAGTACAAGGTTTATTAGTAAAAAACTGAGTATTACTAAAAAAAATGAGATATTTTGGGTATAATGAGTCATTTTTGACACGTGTAAGGAAAAGGGGATCCTTCAAGGAGGTGCCTATTTCACATGTGTGGTGGAGTTTTAAACTCAACAATATTCAGACTGAAATTTGTAAATTGGTAATTGGGTCTTCAGATGGAAGTACCACAATTGTATGGAATCCCTGACTTGCTTGAGGCCTAGACATGATGGTATTTACCTTATAATTCTAAGGACCGTGACTACCCATATATACCGAGGGTATAACTGCAGCTCTTTACTGGCAGTATATACGAGTAAATCTAAGACCTTGAAATTATAAGCAAAAATATTATCCAGATAATGAATTCGAATGTAGTTGATATGATTTTAAAATTCTGGTTGAGAATTGATGAATTGATTTGGATTCTGATTGGAAAAAGATGATTCCTGAAGTTTGGTTGAAAAGTGATAAGCTGAGCAAAACCATAATGAGGATGAATGGGACAAGTCCCTGTGATAATGTTCGTAACTCGAATGATGATAATAACCTCAGCAAATCACTATGAGATTAGTGGATTGTGCTGTTAGATTGCTACTGTTAACACTTGACTCGGTGGATCAAGTTAATAGGATGATAAATTGAGAACTTATTGATTGAAATTCCCGTGGAGGAATGTTCAGAAAGAAATTTTTCGGTCTAATGGACCATTATCGTGTTAAAGATATGAATGATATGATTTGAATGAATTGTTATTTAATAATGAGTTCTATATAATGATGAGTTCTATATAAGGGATATTTATCCCAGGATTTTGTTGGGTTGACCAGAATATAAGGAACCCCAGAATCAGTTGGATCTTAAGGGAAAGAGTTCTCCTCTAGGACATCTCGCGTTTTTTAAGTGGGGTAGGATGTAAGATTCCTCTCCCCCAGCTTTTGAGATGTACAGGTGTAAGAACCTCCCCTTCTGATATTGTAATTATTACCCCCTCTAAAATAAAAGAAAGATTCTGTTTTATCATGTTTTGACCTAGAGAGAGAAAATGTCTAGAGAGAGGTAGTCTAAAATTGAGATATTTTTGGATATAAAAATCCTCTTAGTGTCTAAAATGGTTTCCCCTGAAACCGAAATTCAAAAAGAACTTTCTAATGTGCAATTGGAATTAATTAGAAATGGGTATAAAGGACCTTAGCCTAAGGGTCTATATTTTCAGAAATTTTTGGATTAGGGTCCAATTAAGGTTCCTATGGGCCAATGGGATCAATCCAAGTGTGGGGAGGAGATAAATCTAATTTATAAAAGAAAAATACCCAAAAATGAGTAAATACCCACATAAGATGAAGAGTTGACTGAGTACAAGGTTTATTAGTAAAAAACTATGAGTATTACTAAAAAAATGAGATATTTTGGGTATAATGATTCATTTTTGACACATGTGTAAGGAAAAGGGGGCCCTTCAAGGAGGTTCCTATTTCACATGTGTGGTGGAGTTTTAAACTCAAAAATATTGTGATATTTTTATCTCTCCTCTCTCTTGGATCAAACCAAATCAAGCCAAACTAGGTCCAAATCTTGTCCAAATTCAACCAAACTGAACCTGAAAAATTCTAGAAATTAGTTGGACTTGGTTAGAGGCCTCCCTCACCTATAAATAGATCCTTAGCCCTTTGTAAAAAAAATATGAGAACTATACTATGCCAATATTATGCTGAAATAATGATATTTTCTATTTCTACAAAATTGAAGAGATTGAAGCTTCTCTCTCTCTTCAATCTTCCTTGGTGACTCCTACAACATACCAAACCAATTGATTGGTTGGGGGCCTCTACTGTGATCAAAGAATCAAGTAAATTAGAAGGTACAGTGTGGATTATTATCTTTTTCTTATTAAAACTCCAAATGCTTCTCTTCTCAACCCCTCTCAAGCTTGAGAAGCTTTAATTTGACTAGCTTTTGATTACCATTGAAGTTCTTTTATGAATTGTAATAAAGAAACACATAAATTTTTATTTATGCTTAATTTTAATGGTTTTTAAGTATTTCTCTCTCTCCTCCCAAAGAAAGGTCATTCCTATGACCTATTCTCAATCCAAATGAAGCTTCTCATGAAGCATTTCTCTAATCCAAAAGTAATTTCTATGCTTGTCTAATTGGAGGCCAAAATAATGTGAAAAGAGGACTTCCTACCATATTCTAGGAATTATCATCCTAGATTAATTGAATGATTCTCATTGAAATCATGGAGAAATTGATTTTTATGTTTATGCTTACTTAATAAATTAGAAAAAAGAGGAATTCTAGTAATTTATTTTTATGTTAAAAGAGTAATCCCCATGATAATGAAAATCCATGTATTCCAAAGAATTAAGAGAAAAAATTAGAATACTAATATAATGTATATTTTATGTAAAAATTAAAGAAAGATTTTAGTTAAATTTATCTTTTTGCATAGATAAATTCATATGATGAAAGAGGAATTCCCACCATATTGGAATTCAAATAATTAAATAAGGAAAGTGTAATTCCTAGTGTAAAGGAATTAATGAAGATTTTTATTTAATTTTCAAGAGAAAATTTAGTTGAATTTATCTTTTTGCATAGATAAGTTTAAATGATAAAAGAGGAATTCCACTACATTTGGAATTCCATCAATTGGATGGGAAAAGAGAAATTCCTATCACATTGAAACTATTGGATAATTCATTTAAATTTAAAGATGAATTTTTAGATAATTTTATTTATCTATGAGAAATAATTAAATGTTAAAAGAGGAATTCCTATTACATTTGGAATTCCATCATTTGGATTGGAAAAGAGAAATTCCTATCACATTGGAATTATTGGATAATTCATTTAAATTTAAAGATGAATTTTTAAATAATTTTATTTATCTATGAGAAATAATTAAATATTAAAAGAGAAATTCCTATTACATTTGGAATTCCATTATTTGGATGGAAAAAGAGAAATTCCTAGTATATTAGAATTATGGGATAATTTATTTAAATTCAAAGATAAATTTTTAGATAAATTTATTTATCTATGAGAAATATTTAAATGTCAAAAGAGGAATTCTTATGACATTTGGAATTCCATCATTTAGACGGGCAAAGAGAAATTTCTAGCATATCGAAATAATGGATATTTTAATTTAGATAAATTTATTTTATGAGAAATAATTGATGGGAAAAGAGGAATTCCCATGACATTGGAATGTAAATAATTAAATGCAAAAAGAGGAATTCCCATGGTAATTGGAATCCAAGAAATTAAATGGGAAGAAGAGGAATTTTCAGTATAATTCGATTTATGATTATTTACCAAAAGTGGAAATATGGGTAGAATTGATTTCTACAAATCCCATGAATTCTTTTATTCAAAAGAAGATTATTGAATATTATTGAATTGAGGAATTGAGAAAGAATATGGAAATAGTTGTCAGAAAAAGAATCTTTAATTAGGCCAAGCAATTGACAAAAATTTAGAAAAAGTCCTATTATCGGTATCAATCTAGAAAAAGCTATTAAACGGCAATAGCATGTGAATGCATGTGATAAGATGTGTATGGGATGTGATAATATGTAAATGGGATATGCGATAAGATGTGTATGGGATGTGATAGGATGAGAACGGATGCGATAAGATGAGTATGGGATGTGATTGGATGTGAATGCGAATGTATATGTGAAAGAAAGGGTATGCATGTGTATGAGAATGAATAAATGTGGATATGGATGTAGATGTGTATGTGAATGTATGGATGTGGATATGGATATGGATGTGGATGTATGGATGTGGATATGGATATGGATATGGATGTATGGATGTGGATGTGGATGTGGATGTGGATGTATGGATGTGGATGTGTATGTGGATATGGATGTAGATGTATGGATGTGGATGTGTATGTGGATATGGATGTGGATGCGGATGTGGATGTGGATGTAGATGTATGGATGTGGATATGGATGTATGGATGTGGATGTATGGATGTGGATGTGTATGTGGATGTGTATGTGTATGTGTATGTGGATATGGATGTATGGATGTGGATGGGGATGGGGATGTATGGATGTGGATGTATGGATATGGATGTAGATGTATGGATGTGGATATGGATATGGATATGGATGTATGGATGTGGATGTAGATGTGGATGTGGATGTATGGATGTGGATATGGATGTGGATGTGTATGTGGATATGGATGTAGATGTATGGATGTGGATATGGATGTGGATGTGGATGTGTATGTGTATGTGGATATGGATATAGATGTATGGATGTAGATATGGATATGGATGTATGGATGTGGATGTGGATGTGGATGTATGGATGTGGATATGGATGTGGATGTATGGATGTGGATGAGTATGAGTATGTGGAAGAATGAATGTAGATGTGTATGTGGAAGAATGAATGTGTATGTGGAAGAATGGATGTGGATGTGTATGTGGATGTATGAATGCGGATGTGTATGTGAAGAATGGATGTGGATGTGAATGTGTACGTGGAAGAGTGGATATGGATGTGTATGTGGAAGTACGAATGTGGATGTGGAAGTATGTGGATATGGATGTGTATGTGGAAGTACGAATGTGGATGTGAATGTGGAAGAATGAATGAGGATGTGTATGTGAAAGGATGTGATGTCAATGATGTGAGTGAATGGATGAGATGTAATGTGATGTCATGTGAATCAGAATGTGAATGAATGATATGGGATGTGAATGGATGATATGTGATGTGAATAAATCTGATGTGATGAGATGGAAAATGATGTGATTGGATGAGAATGGGTACACATATGAATTGGACGTGGATTAAGTAATATGGATTGATGTGGAATAATGTCGAAAGACGAGAGTTCATTATAGAAACTGTATTTGTGACCTGTTTGTAAATGAGTGTTTTGTTGAAATTTGAGCTGAATGATGAGCTATGGTGGATCAAACACTAGAATCAACATAATTAACAAAGTGATTAGCAAGTGATTAAGACGTAATTAGTGAAAAATTAGAACATAGATTAATGTAGGCATGGATACTCAAAAACCAGCAAATTCTCATTAGGGCTATGCCTCAATTTATAGAGTTTACATCAAGCATCTAATCCCATTGATTTCTCCATGATTTACTCCCTGAATATCTCCACCTCTTGCCTGATTCTCTCCACCTCTTCTCTTTTCCCAGATTATCTCCCAGAATATCTCCACACTCCTAAATTCCCTCATGCTACCCATTATTCTCTCCCAGTAGATTCTTCTCACCTTTTCACAGGTTCTTTCACAATTACATCTCCTCTTTTACAGCCTCTATCCAAGAGCTTGTTCCCACACACACCCTTTTCACTTGTATATTTCAACACCTCCCCTCAAGTGAATAATCCTAACACACCTGGACCCTGTATCAAGTTTCCCTCTTACTTGATAGCCCGCGACCAGTGCCTCAAGTCCCTAAACTCCATAGTCCTTGACACTCTCTCTCTCTATGTGTCCAAGGCTACTATAAGTGCCCGCGACCTTGACTAAAGTGCTCATACATACATCTACCACTTGGCCTACATCATCGGTGGCTCAGAGGTGGTTTTACTTTATTGGGGCAGGTTACATTGGGTTGTGGGTTCTCTCTCTCTCTCTCTCTCTCAGAAAAGATGATCCGACTCCACTTCTCTTGGAGCCTCCATGAAGTTTGCCGATGTCGTTCCTTCTTCACTGGGTTTGCTGTAGCAGTCTCTCGCCATGTGTCCTGGCTTTCCACATTTGTGGCAAGTGAAGGTCCTCCCTCCTACTCTGCCTCTTCCTCGTCCTCGTCCTCGAGAGAATCCTCCTCGGGTGAAGAATGCTTTTTCCTCTCCTGCTGTTGAGTCGAGCTCTTTCTTCTCTTTGCCTCTGCTCTCTTGCTCCAGTAGAGCTGCTTCTATCTCGTGTATCTTCAGTTCAGGCACATTCTTTAGTGTTGCTACAATGTTTTCATAATCTCCTTTATCCACACTTTTCAAAAGTACAGCTAATGCTTCATCATCTTCTACCTTTTTGCCAATAGCTGCCAGCTGTTGCTTAATGCTTTTATATTTGTTCAAGTGTGTGATTAAAGGTTCACTTTCCTTCATGTCCAGTTTGTAGAATTGCATTAATAAATTTATCTTGGAATTTTTTGCTTGTGTACCAAATAATTTATTGAGTTCATCCCATGCATCTTTTGCCCACTGTATCCCTGTGATATGATGGATGATCTCATCATTTAAACTGAGTGCAATAAGCCCCAATGCTTTTTCATTCCTACACTTCCACTCATTTTCCCCTCTCTCTGGGCATTCATCTCTCCCTTCAACTAATCCCCACAGATTTTTCCTCATCAGCAAATACATGGTTTTTGTTTGCCATGTATAGAACTGTTCTCCATTAAATTTGGTTATTTCCTGTGCTGAATTCATGGTGAAGTGAAGGGGGTCTTACCTCTTGATCCAAAATCAAGATTCAAGGGCAGTGTCTACCCTTTTACAACTCAATCTGGTGTTTAATAGATGATTACAACAATTTTATCAGCATAAAATCACCAGAAATTACATTAAATTGAGAGTAACCAATTTGTACGGGATGGTTGGAGTATCAAACCAACTCCGATTTGAAATCTGAAGTTATAGGGATCTGTATCAGATACCTAATGGTTAATTTGAACCCTCAATTGCACCAAAGTATAGTGATTAGCACTGATTAATCACTGATTAGCAAATTAATGCTCTGGTTTATGTGCAGAAAACAGAGTATGCGGGGAGTCCAGATCTGGTGCCTTCCACTTCAAATGAGCTCAAATGCTTTGAAAGGCATCAATAGCAATGAGTCTAGTAGAGGATTAAGCCAAGAAACATAAGATTTGAGCAAATAATGAAAGCTTAATCTCTGTTTTACCAAAGTCACCTGCAGATTTGATGAAGAGCTTTGATCTCTCTGTAGACTTGATGAAATTGATTTCTGTCTTCACCAGCTTGTAGAGCATGCTTGATTACCCCTTGGGCTAGGAGGAATTAGCTCAATTTGATTGGAGGAGCTCAAGATCTGCAGAATACTCAGAAAAAACAGCGCTGGAAAAAACACGGATTTCTCCTAAACGCCTTCGCGTTTTGCTGCGCCGCTTGATGAGCTTGTAGCTAGGGCTAATGACCACCTTGTGTTAGAAGGGCATAGACTAATGTTGACTGTGCATGGAGAATGGAGTCCTCCACTGACTGGGGGTGAAGGGGAAATGAAAAAACTCACTAAAAATTGATTATTTTGCTAATTACCTACTAATCCTGATTAATTCACTAATGGGCTCATAAATCTAGTTGATTCTAGGCATGGCTCTGATACCATGTTGAAATTTGAGCTGAATGATGAGCTATGGTGGATCAAACACTAGAATCAACATAATTAACAAAGTGATTAGCAAGTGATTAAGACATAATTAGTGAAAAATTAGAACATAGATTAATGTAGGCATGGATACTCAAAAACCAGCAAATTCTCATTAGGGCTATGCCTCAATTTATAGAGTTTACATCAAGCATCTAATCCCATTGATTTCTCCATGATTTACTCCCTGAATATCTCCACCTCTTGCCTGATTCTCTCCACCTCTTCTCTTTTCCCAGATTATCTCCCAGAATATCTCCACACTCCTAAATTCCCTCATGCTACCCATTATTCTCTCCCAGTAGATTCTTCTCACCTTTTCACAGGTTCTTTCACAATTACATCTCCTCTTTTACAGCCTCTATCCAAGAGCTTGTTCCCACACACACCCTTTTCACTTGTATATTTCAACATGTTTTATGTCAAGAATGTTGGGGAAGCATTTTGACCATCTTGTGAATAAGGTCGTGGAGACCTAACTGATAAAGTTGCAACAACTGACGGAGAGTCAACGGAGGACGTCTCGCGTAGCAAGGTCGGCCAAGGTCTCGGCCAAGGTCTTGACCAGCCTCAGTTCGATTTAAATGGTGAGCTTCCGGTACGGTGGATGAGGGACCAAGGAAGCGGCCTATGAGTGAAGCGCTAGGTGACCTGCGAAGGATCCTAGAGGGTGCTGACCATACGGTGCTCGGGCTCTCTGTCAAAGATACCCACACGTGCATCGTGGAAGATATTGGAACAAGGAGTAAGAGTTGTTTTTTGAAACCGGGCATGGATTTGGTTGATTGACCTTGCTGGTCCTCAACGGATGAGTCCATGGCTCTTTTATATGGATATGTCGGTTGATCTTGCTGATCTTCAAGGGAGATTCCATCTTAAATTTTTATAAGTGAATATATTGCCGGGTACTATGAGGCCCCTGAGTGGACAGGTGGTGAGCGTTCTAGTTGCCAATGATACCATAGATACTCGATGAAGGAATGATTGGAAATTAAGATTCAACCGGATATTTTGGAGGATTGTGATCAGTGATACTATCGCTTCATTAAATGATTGTTTTAAAGATAGCTGAATCTATGAGGAAAGCAATTTCATATTGGGTGTGTAAGTGGTGTGACTAGCTTTAAGTTTGCATGAACATCCGGCTAGGGGGCTTGGGAACTCTTTTCCCTGGTACCCAGGACAAAACCTAACCAAATTCTTATCATCGCTTCATTAAATGATTGTTTTAAAGATAGCTGAATCTGTGAAAAAAGCAATTTCATATTGGGATGTAAGTGGTGTGACTAGCTTTAAGTTTGCATGAACATCCAGATGAACATCCGGCTAGGGGGCCTGGGAACTCTTTTCCCTGGTACCCGAGACAAAACCTAACCAAATTCTTAATTGGATCCCATCACTATAGTGGTTGGGTGGTTTGCTAACCCATGGGACTGATGGATCCGTAAAATGAAGTAAATCCCGGATAGTAGTTGTTCTATAGAAAAAGGAATCAATGGCTGTGCCTCTCGATGGGGGAAAAAGCGTTGATCTCTATGATCCAAGTGCAAGTTTCTTCCTTGATCTGACCAAGTGACTTTAGGTTCGGTCAGATCAGTTTGGTCAGTAATGACCTTGACTACGTTAGAGTAAAAATATCCTGGACGAATCACCTGTGCTTTCCGGGCAAGGGAAGTTTTTTCGGGTTCGGTTTTGGAAGAACCGATGGATTAGTCTCCTATCCAAATATCCGTGGTGGACGAGGCCCCGAGTGAGAGGACCCTGCACCGCGCAAGGAGTGCCACTTCCGCTGCTAGCAACCCCGAATCCGTTGCACGGAGGGGGTAGGGATCTTTCAATAGAACACCAACCATTTCTTAAAATCCATCTTCCTTTACTCTTGTAGATTATGCTCTTTAACAACCCAAATATCACACCCTTATTCTTCACATACTCCCAAACGGAAGCCTGCTTTCCCTTATCTCTAATCCCTTTCACATTCCAGCTTGCCCCTCACCAACTTTTTCATTGAGAGGCAGTATTGGAAACCATCTCCTCATCATCCTCACCTTCCTCAGCAGAGGCCCACGTATGCTTGTTTGTTCATTTTTTTGTGGTTGCTAGAGTTTTTACACATTACAATAAGTGAGAACAATATAGCAAGCGTCATTAGTCTTGTGGATGGGAAGGGCCTAGGTCTTGCATGTCTAGCCAGTGAGGTCGACTCATCCTTGGCGGGTATACTTCCCTGAGAGGATCCACGCTCCCTTCTCCCCCAACCATAGTGTTTGTGGTGGTTGTCTTCGAGTTCCCTAGCAAGGGCCAGCGGAGTCATCTACAAGTCTTCCCAAAGTGACATAAGTAATAGACATATACTCTAAAATTCCAACTTACAAAATGGATTTGTTCCATTTCCAAATGATGTGTGTAAATGAAATTTGACATTGAAGAGGAGAGATATGTCAAGGAAAGTTCATTGGTAGACTTGAAAATGAAAAGAATAAAGTACTTGTTGTAAGGGTCCAACCTCGAAAATTCTCAACTTCAACTTTTTGTGAAATGAAAGTTTGAATTTCTTTTTGTCCTCTTGTTCTTATTCCATGTTTACTCATTTTTTATAGCAAAGAAGGAAAATTCCATTGTATTTCGAGAAGCTTAACAAGATTGCAAGTTGAATTTCTAACATTCAATCTCTTTTTTTTTACTGTCCATGCATGTGTAAATTACAACATAGGCAATAGTCAAGGTAAGCATGCCAGTCAATACGATATGACCATCTAAAATCAAAATTAACAAGGGACGATTTGGAATAGTCATATAAGATGATCTTCCAAGTCATGACATTATTCATGCATGCAAAACTGTCCAAACTAGAGATGTGATTTATTGGGTGGCCTAATGTTATGACCATCCATGTAGATGCACATCAACCAGCATCATTTGAGTTAATGTCGTATCACCCTTGTTAATGAGAAGATAATAATGAGATAGCAAAATACATCCACACATGGTAGAATGGAAGGACAAAGAATGATGATCCATGGTATGAGATGATGGTAAAGTCGCTACACATGTGCATGCATACACACATAGACACACCCACACATGCACACACATGGTGTGCGTGCCATGGATGTGGGTACTTTCTAACAATTTGAGGGTGCCATGGATAATGGACTCTCCAAATTTCATCGACATGGTAGAATGCAAGGACAAAGAATGATGATCAGTATTATGAGATGATGATAAAAACATACATGCCACACACCTGCATTAAAAAACCCACATGTGTATGCACATAATCACACATATCGGGCATGCATGTCATGGATGTGGGTACTTTCCAAAAAATTCAAGGTGCCATGGCTAATGGAGCATGAAAACTTCACAATATGGTAGAATGTAAGGAGCAAGAATGACGCATGTGCTCACACACAGACACAGTGACACGTGCATGCGTGTCGGCACACATGGACTTGCATGTCACTGTGTCTGTGCTGACACGTGCATACGTGTCGGCACACATGGACTTGCATGTCACTGTCTCTGTGCTGACACGTGCATACGTGTCGGCACACATGGATGTGCGTGTCATCACAAAACATGGGCGTGTCATGGATGTGTACTTCCCAAGAATTTGAGGAGTGGCATGAAGGAACAACATGAATGCAAGCATGAAGGGGAATAATTTGGGTGGTGTAGGACGATTGCTTGGAGTGTAAGTTTCGGAAGGTGAGAAAGTCCACCCACAAGGGTCCAAGTGAGAAAGGAAGAATCAACAACATAACGTGAACGAGAAGGGCTCAAACGTGAAGTCAAACGTGTAGTGTAAGGGCAAGGGAAGGTGGACAGCTAGATGGGGGCGATCATATGGGCGTCCGTGACGAACCGCCTCTTGACCACGACGCCGGGCAGAGGACCTCTGACCGCCGGCGGCGGTGTACGTAATCAATGTAGGTGAATTTTGAAAGCATTCTAGTTCTACATTTAATCTATTCAAAGTGTCATTTTGCCGACTTAGCTGGATTGTGTCGAAAGGACGTATAATAATTAATATATTGTACTATCGTGAGCAGTGGGGCTGCGCCGCTGCGAAGAAAAATGGCAACGAGGGTGGCAGCCAGCTGCGGGAAGCGCATGTATTAAATGGAGAATAAAAAATAACAAATAATGAGAATTCACCGTGTCGGGGACAGTCATTACTATTCGAAAACGGCACGTTTAATCGTTAATAAAATAATGAATCGAGGTGAATCATCGACAAGAATCATTAAGAAAAGGATTTGAAGTTATTCGGAGAAAATAAAAAGAAAAAGATTTAATTGAGGGGGGACGGGATTGGACGGGGTTTAGGTCGGTCGGGCGTGTACGCTTGCGGGCGCGCGGTGGACCAAAAAGGGGACGGAACATAAAAGAAAAAGAAAAAGCTCTAAAAAGGTAGAGATTCGGGATTATACGAACGGATAACGGGCGGCGGTAAAAAGGCCCGGTAAAAGATGTTTTGCTATACGGTTTCTCACACTGTCCGGATCCGAGAGACGTGGCGCTCAATGTACGGTGAGTGGTATGCAAAATAGTCCAAACTTTTGGTTGACTTAGTAAAATTTCCGAGAACCGGCATTCGCATCGATTCTTTGAGGTTGGTGAGTGCGTGCGTGTTATAAGGGGTTGAAATGGTGCATAACGCCATTGCTCTCATCCAGCGTAGTCTATCATTAGTGTAAGGTTTATCACATCGTAAATTTGATATATTCAGCAGCCAGGCAGACGGCTACGGGGCTTCTCTTCTGACCACGTCTTCTTGCTGCTCTCGCGATCGCTCTTGGTGCGTTTTCCCTTTGTTTTAAGCTTCTGTTTGCGAGTTATATTAAAGTAGGGCTCGGCTGATCCTCTTGTCTTGCCAGCCCATGCTCTTGCAGCACCAACCGAGATCCTTGAATTTCTTATTGCTCCGAATCACGGCCTTCTGATCTTGCATGCGGTACTCGCGTTCACTTCCCACCCACTCATTTTATCCTCTCTCTTTTGTATAATTCTCTCTCTCTCTCTCTCTCTCTCTCTCTCTCTCTCACACACACACACACACCCTCCTCGAGAGATCAACGGCAATAACAGCAAAGAAGCGGAGGTTGGGCTGTCTGCTTCTTCAGTACAAAGGCACCTCCCTCTCTCTCTTTTCTCACCACACCACGCCATCTCCACCTGCAGCACACGCTTGCCGCAGCTGTTAACAATAATAACATCCTCTACAAGATAAAACAAAGACCCGCGTTGCCCTTGCCGCTCCACGTCTCATCAACAAATAGAAACAAAAGAAGGCCTTTCTAGCCCATCCCCACCCCCCTCTGCATTGGAACTCTCATCGTAAAGTGCTAGCGCAGCTTCGAAAAGCTCTTGCCAGCCAGATTTTGGATCCTTCCTGCAGATTTGAAAGAGAACACACACAGCAAGAGAGGGAAAAAAAAAGTAAGTCTCGCTCTCAAACCTTAGCTGTTGCGTTGCATACCCTTTATATATCAATCCCACACGCTCTCTCAATCATCATCTCTCTCTCTCTCACACGCGCACACACACACACACTCAATCGCTCCATGAGCCAGCTTCTCTTTCGAGACTGGTGGCAAATCGCTTGTTAACTGTTTGTTTCTTTCCATCTCCTTATATCAATCAATTCTCTCTACATAACCCTTCATTGCGTATTCCTAAGTACTTGCTTTTGCGTTAATTACGTATTCCTAAGTACTTGCTTTTGCCTTCACTAGACTGCCTTCAAATCGCATATCGCCAGTCTTCATTTAGTTATCAAGGAATCTACATGAGCTTTGTTACTAAGGTTTTGAGAAGCTTATATACTAAGGTCAGAGATTTAATCACATTTCAGGAAAGGTCTTCTTTGGGCCATGTTGCATTCTGCACACAAGTCTACCACAATCGGATTGCAAACCTCCAGTTTCTTCAATGGCGCTGTGACTGGTGGAGCCGTCCGATCAAGCCAGATTGCCGTCAGAAGCAGACAGAAAAGCTTTGTATCGCTCAGGGCGGCAGCCACAACCTCTTCACAGCACAGACAGCTTGGCGTGAAGAGCGCCAGAAGTGCTGCTAGACTTGCAAAGACTACCGCGCCGCCTGCAAAGCCAGTCCTAGCCAGCACAAACTCGCCGCCTCAGCCCGCCCCCTTTGACGGGTCCAACAAGAGCCAGCTCACGATTACCGCCCTCGTGACCGTCAAGCGCAAGCGTAACCCCAGCCCGCAAGAAAGGCTGGTTGATCACGTTGACTCCATTTCAGACTCGGTCGGACAAAAAGTCGTCCTTCAACTCGTCAGCGCTGAGGTCGACCAACGTAAGTGCATTGCGTTAACCCCTCATTCCTAGAATATGCATTCATTATGATTAGTATTTCCACATTTGCTCTAATTAGTGATTGCCATCATCAAGGAAATCGTAGAATGCATTCATTCGCTTCATGATCATCATTGTAGTTAGGCCACGCTAACCTTCAGTGATAATGGCCCATTAATCAACCCATTAAGATGAGCTTAATTGCTAAAATGACATTGCTTATGATACAGAAACCGGAGTTGGGAAACGGAGCAGCAAAGCTGTGTTGAAGAATTGGTCTGAGAAGGCACGGATTGTTGCTGACAAGGTCCAATACACTGCAGAGTTCAAAATTCCCAAAGGTTTTGGTATCCCGGGGGCAATCACAATAGTTAACAATCATCAGAATGAGTTCTTTGTGGAGACAATTGCTCTACAGGGGCTGCCCACTGGCAAAGCCTATTTCTCATGCTACTCTTGGGTGCAACCAAGCTTCACAAACCCTCAAGAAAGAGTTTTCTTCAGTAATCAGGTGCTCTTGCCTTCACAAACTCCTGCTGGTTTGAAGGATTTGAGAGAGCAAGGCAAGGCCTCCTTCAGAGGCAATGGCAAAGGCTCTAGAAAAGCTTCAGATAGAATCTATGACTATGCTGTCTATAATGATATTGGCAACCCAGACAAGAGTAAAGATCTCTCTAGACCAACTCTGGGTGCCAATGACAAGCTTCAATACCCCCGGCGTTGCAGAACAGGCAGATTGCCCACCAAAGCAGGTTGGGCTTCACTCTTAATCACTCAAATTTGTTGATAAACTTCACTAATCTTGCCATATTAGCAATGGCTAGTCATCTTATACATCCGTAGTCACCTCAATGCTGCTTCTTGCCTTCTCTGTGAATCACTAATCTTGCAACAATAGCATATTAGAAATGGCTAATCATCCTAATATATCCCCCATTGTAGAATTAGCCTACTTCATTATTTGACAGAGCTTGATTTTTGTGCTCATTTTGCAGATGCCAATGCTGAGAGTCCCTTAGAAATGGGGACTAATTATTATGTTCCTAGAGATGAAGCCTTTGAGCAAGTCAAGCAAGAGACCTTCATTGGCAACTCTCTGAAGGGTGTTATACACCAGCTGGTGCCCTCTTTGAGCAACAACCTTAAAGAAGGCCATGATGAGTTTCAAAGTTTTCATGACATTGATAAACTATACCAAGAAGGCATCAAATTAAGAAATTTTGAGCTTGATCATGAGTTTCTCAAAAGCCTGCCTATATCTCAGATCGCTAAGAAACTGCAAGACTCAGCTAATCAAGTCTCTAATCTCCTCCAGTATGACCAACCAGCCATCCTCTCAAGTAAGTTATTAAGGCTATAATGTGGTCACCTTAATGCTCATTAAGTTAAAGGTCAGGTGGTTTTGCTCCTGTTTCAATTGGATGCTATGTTGTGACTGACCTTGTTTGCATCAATTCTTGCAGAGGATCGATTTGCATGGCTGCGAGATGACGAATTCGGCCGACAAGTTCTTGCTGGGGCAAATCCAGTGCACATCCAAAGATTGCAGGTTAACACCTAGGATTGACTCTTGTCATTGTTTTAAAAATTTACGCAGCATGGCACAATTCATCTGCTTAAACTAAACAAATGCATTAGTATCAAGGATTGCAATGATTTTAACTAATCAAAATGTTTTTTTCTTTTTGTGAAATGCAGGAGTTTCCTCCAAAGAGTGGTCTGGATCCTGAGGTGTATGGCTCTCCCATATCTGCAATCAAATCCGAGCATTTGGCTGGGCGTTTGGAAGGCCTGAGTGTAGAAGAGGTAATAATTAAAACCACTATATAATGTGTGGTGGATTTCGGTTTGCTGCCCAGAATTCAGAATTCAAAATTTCAAAAAATATGAACGTTGGGTTTAATTATTATTATTATTTCTCTCTTATCTCAGGCCATTAAAGAAGGGAGGCTCTTCATGCTAGATTACCACGATGCCTACATGCCTTTTGTTAACAAGGTGAACGCATTAGAGGGTCGTAAAATGTACGCTTCAAGGACGATCCTCTTTTACACTGGGGCGGGCACGCTCATGCCCGTGGCCATCGAGCTCAGCCTGCCGCCAACTTCAAAAGGAGGCGTGGGCAGCCAACGCGTTTTCACACCTGGCCACGATGCCTCCACCTACTGGAAGTGGCAGCTGGCGAAGGCTCACGTGAGCTCCAACGATGCAGGGTTCCACCAGTTGGTCAATCACTGGTGAGTTAATCCCAAATGCTTGATGAGGTTTAATTAGGCTACTTTAAATGGCTAAGCGAATGCTAATGCGTTAGATTAATCTAATTGGGGCGATTAAATATGGTGCAGGTTAAGGAGTCATGCGGCAGTGGAGCCTTATGTGATAGCCAGCCACAGGCAGCTGAGCAGCATGCATCCCGTGTTCAAACTGCTGCAGCCCCATTTCCGATACACATTGGAAATCAACGCGTCCGCCCGCCAGCTGCTAATCAACGCGGACGGGGTCATCGAGAACTGTTTCACACCAGGCCCCTACTCCTTGGAAATCAGCTCCGCCGCCTACTCCTCCATGTGGAGATTCGACCAAGAAAGCTTGCCAGCTGACCTCCTCAAAAGGTTTGAAATTAATTTCCTTGGCCCGTTTTTTTAAATAAATAAATAAATTCTCCCAAATTTAACGAACACCAGTTCATCAAATTTCCCTCCCTCCTCAATTTCTAAACAATGCCCTACTCTATAGATTACATTATTTATTGCAACAAGTTTAGAGTTTATTTATTCCAACGAGTTTAGAGTATATTACTTTCTTTCAACAAGGGCATATTACTTTCTTAATGTTAAACTTTTATTATTATTATTTTGTGAATTAGTGCTTGATGTGATATAAATATTGCTTCTTAATGTCAAACTTGGATCCCATTCCATTGCCACCCACCCTTTTGTACTTGAACCTACATGCATGGCCTCAGAGTCAAGTAGAAGGCAAAATCTCGTCGTCGCCTCTCCCATGGTGACAGGGATTCTCCCTTATCCAAACCTCATGGGCATGGCTTGATGATGGGGGCAAAGAATATGTCTCTAAATGCCCTAAGTCCAAGCTTGAATTTTTCAATGTCTCCTTTTCCTCAAGAGGACATATGACTTTTTCTTGTCAACTTACTTTTGGTTAGTCATGACTTTTGTGTGTCAAAGTGGAATGGGCTTGAGTTTTTTTTAGGTCTAAAGGCTCCCCACACGTCTTGGACCTGACATCAATTTGTCAAGGTCTAAGGTCTAAAGTCTAAAGGGAAAAAGGCTTCCATTTTTTTAAATTTATAATGAATGACTTACAAGGCTTTAATTAATATGCGCCCATAACGTTTTTAGGGTTGTACATTAATTAATTATTGAGTAATAGCGGATTAACTTTATAATTAACTTACAATGCTGTAATTAATATATAATATAATAATTGACTTAAGAAGGATTTCATTTGCGTGTCTTTTTCAAGGTGGAATTGATCCGAGAAATTTTCTGAGGTTGTGACTAAATTAAAATTCTCTTTTTGTGTGTTTGCGTGGGAACAGGGGGATGGCAGTAGAAGATGCAAGCCAGCCAAACGGTATAAAGCTGGTGATCCAGGACTACCCCTATGCAGCAGATGGCATGCTGATGTGGAACTCCATAAAGTCATGGGTGGATGAGTACGTGTCACTTTATTACACGGATGCCAAGTCAATTGAGGATGACGTGGAGATTCAAGCATGGTGGGAAGAGATCAAAAACAAGGGGCACGAAGACAAGAAAGATGAGCCATGGTGGCCTCACCTCCACACACCAGAGGACCTCAAAAGCATATTAACCACTATGATATGGATAGTATCAGGGTTCCATGCAGCTGTTAACTTTGGGCAATATGCCTATGGTGGCTATGTCCCCAATAGACCATGCATGACCAGAAGGCTCATCCCTGAAGAGGGTACCCCTGCCCACCTCGAATTCTCGCAAAACCCCGAAAAGTTCTTCTTGTCCACCATCCCTAACCAGCTCCAAGCCACCACCACCATGGCCATTGTGGACACCCTGAGTTCACACTCGCCCGACGAGGAGTACCTCGGCCAGCGCGCCCAAACCAACTGGACCAATGACAGCAGAGCCATTGAGGCTTTCAAGAGGTTCTCTGCCAGCATGGATGGAATAGAGAAGATGATCAGCCAGAGGAATCAGGACCCTTCGCTGAAGAACAGAAGTGGGGCTGGGGTCCTACCCTATGAGCTGCTGGTGCCTACCTCAGGCCCTGGTAAAACTGGCAGGGGTGTCCCAAACAGTATTTCTATTTAGGTGTTTGGGTCCATTTGATGAGCACTTTTCACACGCCCTTACAGGAAGATGGTCCACCGTCACGAGCAATCCGCCCGGGCGCCTAACAAAGTTTCACATCTTGGCCAATTCCACCATCCCATCCAAGTGTGTAAAGAAATGAAAGATGTGTGAATCTGATGATGTGCAGAAGTCAGCAAGAGGTACAGAAGTTTGGTTGGCTTTCACATTTGGCCTCCAAAGAAACAGGAAGAGAGGAGGTCAGGAGGGTACAGAGTACAGTGTACACATTCTCAAGCGTGGGGTTTGCTTTCACATGTGGCCTTCAAAGAGGTAAAGGGGTGAGAAAAGACTGGACCAATTTTGTAATGTTAGCCCAGGACTTGCTGAGCCAGTCAACTCCAGCACCAAAACAGACCACACACGCCGCTGCAGCCAGCTGGAAACACCTGTTCGATAGACTTCCAGCTGGCTGTTGTATAATCCAACCCCCAACATTAATTTTTTCCCTTTTTTTTTTGGGGTGGATAGAAGCCGCGCACCCGGCAGATCCACCCTAGTACCTACCTCGAAAATATTCATTATTTATACCCATGTAATAACTTAACCCTCACCTTTTTGTAAAGAGAAGATAAAACATTGCAATCCACCCTAGTACCTACGTCGAAAATATTCATTATTTATACCCATGTAATAACTTAACCCTTCCCTTTTTGTAAAGAGAAGATAAAACATTGCAAATAAATAATCAAATCAAAACTATTCTTTTTATTTTGATATCTACTTCAAAAAAGTTTAACTTGTACTTTACTTGTATATTCCAAACAAAAAACTTGAGCTTGTAAAAACTGGGTGAAGGATTGTCCTTTACTTAAAAGGATTGATATTTTTCATTTGAAAAAAATTAATCCCTTGATATTTTTCATTAATTTTTTTTAAATCCCTATCATAGCTTACGTTGATTTATGCTTATATGCACAGAGTACTTGTAGCTACCTTTTTAAAAGTTTCTTATATGCTTAGAATGCTTTGGTAGCGCCCATGCTCCCTATGTGGAGATACTCACTGGGTTACAATCTACCCTAGTGGCATCTAATTTCAATACTTCCTTTGGCAACCAAAAAAACTGTACAACTTTGGTGAATTTACTTGTAAAAAACACAAAGAGAGAGAGAGAGAGAGAGAGAGAGAGAGAGAGAGAGAGAGAAAGATAGCCTATTAGTAATGTAAAGTGAGTATAATTAAAGGGCTTTGCCTGTCATGAGGCAATACTTAACATTAATGGAAGATGTCATGTGAGTGTAATGAAGGTACTTTACATATCATTGGCAAGATTAAACATTAAGAGAACTACAGTACTTCAAATTGAACCAAAGCAGTACTTAAAATTGAACCAAAGCAATACATCACTTCACTTACTAATTTATGCCATGCCATTGTTCTAAAAGTGCCATCTCATTTACTTTACAAGAAAAAGATGCATTACCTTAGTTTTAAAATAAGATATCACTTTCAATTTGTGTAGCTTTGCTCTTGTGAAGACTAAGCATGAGCAAGCAATGGGTTCATGAATAGGGAGAGAGATCCCAAGAGTTCCCAAAGGATAACCTCTAGTTTTTTGGAAAAGATGTGCAAGGCAACTTAAGCTCTCTTACTTTTATATGGATGAGTCGCAAAATGCGCAGGGCTGTTCAATTTTCTTGGTAGAGATAAGCTAGATAAAAGGATTGGTATAGAAAAAGTGGGCAACTTGAGCTTTTTTCTTTCTAGCTTTCCTTTTCAACTTGAGGTACAAAACTCATGGTCCATTCAATTTCCATGGTAGGTATTAGGTCTACAAAAGGTTTGGTGTAGAATCAACTATCCAAAAGGATTGGTGTAGAATTAACCAAATATGTACAAACAAACCTTAGTGCGAGTGGTATCACTTGTCAACATGTAGCTCCCAAAGCTCAAACTATGGCACCTACATATATATTTTCAAAAGATACTAAGCTAAATTTCTTGAATAAAACTTTACATAGACATTATACACATGCCCAAATAGGCTAGTGGTATCACTTGTCAACATGTAGCTCCCAAAGCTCAAACTATGGCACCTACATATATATTTTCAAAAGATACTAAGCTAAATTTCTTGAATAAAACTTTACATAGACATTATACACAGGCCCAAATAGGCTAACCAAGAAACTATTACAATGTCTACCCTTGTCAGGGAGGTTGAACAATCACCACCCCCCCTCCTCCCTTTGCCATTTGTGCTTTTATCCTATTTTCACACTACACAAAGAAGCAATTTTGTGACATGAATATCAAAGTGTTTTAATGCTAAGCACTCATTTTTATAGAAAGCACTAATGCATTCATGCTATTAACTCCGTAGTTTCTATTTAAGTTAGCTAATATTGAATCAATTGACTACTTGACTAAATTAATGATAACTAATCAATGAGGCGTTCGATTAGCTAGTTGATTGTGTGATTCTTTTTTTTTAAAAACTTGAGCTACAAAACTCATGGTCCATTTAATTTCCACAGTAGAGATTAGGTATTCAAATGGATTAGAGTAAAATTAACTATGCAAGAGGATTAGCTATACAAAAGGATTTGTGTAACTTTCTCTTTTGAAACAACTTCAACAAAACTATGTTGGATACATGGAATTTGTTTGAAAATAAAGTTACGTAAAAAAAGTGTATATGTTCTAAAAGGTGGCATTTTTTAAATTGAACCATGTAAAACCTTTAAAATTGAAGCACACAAAGTATTACTTTTTGTATCTAATGGTAATCCACAAATATTCTACTACACCCACACCCCTTCCAAAAAAAATAGAGTTAAGCTTATGGGAAAATCCTGTGTGAGTGTGTGTGTGCTTGCAAGAGCTCAATCTCTCTTCTCCCCTTCATCTTTTCATGGTATATCAGAGCCTGGTTCATGCTAAGGGGGCTGAGTGGCAAGCAAGAGAAGCATAGGAAGTGGTACGAGGGTAAGAGCTTCATGTACTCTTCCCCCTTTTGTGTTGTCTACTATACCCTTGTTGGGAGCTCTTCGAGAGGCACTGGCAAACGAACTCTGATTGAGGAGATTTCTTCGCGGGAGCAGAGCTACAGGGAAACAATATTGTCTGTTGGACAATATAGTTCGCCTTTTGGGTCAGAAACGCATTTCGGGCACGTTTGGACCTCCGTTTTCAGTTCGCAAGCATTCACGGGCACTGTGGGTAAGTTTCGATTCTTTGCATAACTCTATTTTTGAAACTGCAGGAAGGGTGATTGGTTGTGCAGATACTGTGTGTACTGTAAAGAGGTCTTAAAGGTACCATTAGGTGTGTATGTAAATTGAGGTCACTGGTTGTAATAGTTTGGTGCAGTATAGTACCGCTGCAGAGAATACAACAATTTGTGCAAGTCAAACAAGAGTGCTGTTTTTGGTAAATTTGTGTTGTAGAAAAGATGTCGAATGATGGAATAAACGAGATTGTTGCAGAGAAGCTTGACAAGAACAACTTCCATGCTTGGAGGTTTAGATTGATAAATTTCCTGATGGGAAAAGGTTATTGGGACTACATTGGTGAAGGTGAACATGAGGAGACACTAGAGATACCAGAGATTAATCCAACTACTATAGATGTAAAAGAATTCAAGGATTGGAATCAAGGAGCAAGGAAAGTCATGTATTGGCTTTCTATTAGTATACAGGACACCATGATTGGGCATATACATGATGCCAAGTCACCTAAGGAGGCATGGGACACCTTGGTGAAGCAGTATGAAACCAACACCAAGGCACGAAAGATTCAGTTGAAGAATGAGCTTCATACTGTGGAGAAGAAAAATATGTCTGTGAATGATTATGCCTTGAAGATCAACGGCATTGTGGAATCCCTTGCATTAATTGGTGTTTTTATTGATGATGATAAGGTGGAAGTGTGTCTACGTGGTCTCGGGCCACAATACAAGGCGTCTATTCAAACTTGGGAGAACATTCCATACTTTACAGATTTGGTGTCAATGTTGATCATTGAAGAGAAGAATTTGGGTGAAGATCAAAAGTCTTCACAAAACAAAAACAATTCAGAGTAGCAGGCCTTCTACTACACAAGTGTAGGTAGAGGTTGTGGATGTGGCCAAGCTGAATAGGTAATCAAAATTATGGTCAATAAGCAGCAACAGTCCTAGGATTCGCAACAACAACACATAGGCGGAAGAGGCCAGTTTAGAGGTAGGGGGAGTCAATGAGGTCGTGGAAATTGGCAAAGGCAGCATAATGATACACGAGGCTATTTTTATTGTGCAAGCCTAGACATGTAGGCAGATTGCTATAAGAAGCAGAGTGGCATGCAAAATGGAAAAGTGCAACAAAACAACTATGCATTCTCTAGCAGAAATAATGAGGATAATGAGAGGTTGTTTGTTATGCAACATGTGGTTAATGTTATGTCTGGAAATGACGTGTAGCAGCATGTAAGGATGATGTATAGTATGTTGATTCATGTGCTTTGAACCACATGACAAGTTATGGTGAGTGGTTCAAGGAAATGAAGAGTCTTGAAATACCAAGTTTTGTTGAAACAGTGGATGACACTGCTCATCCGATTGCCCATGTTGGAGATGTGCCATTGTCTATGCAGGATGGTAGGGTGAAGTACCTTACACATGTACTTCATGTTCCCAACGTTACAAAGAATCTGGTTTTAGTTGGTCGTATGATTGAGCAGGGTTTGCAGGTCCGGTTTAACCCTGATGGGCTGTTATGTAAAAGACTTTAAAGATAAGTACAGGTTTGTTGCAAAAGGCAACATAGTGGGATAAATGGTTACATTGAATGTAAATATGCCTGAAGTGAGTGCTGCAATGTTTACAAATGGTTCAGGAGTTGTTGCAGATATAGACATTTGGCATAAGAGAATTGGTCATGTAAATGTGCAAAGAATGAAGTCTATGCAAACTAAAGAAATTGTGATAGGGGTGCCTAATTTTAAGGTTGAAGGTATGCAGAAAGTATGTGAAGCATGTCAATTTGGAAAGCAAACAAGGCATGTATTTCCACATGACAGAAATGTGAGTAGGAATGTACTAGATGTTGTGCATTCAGATTGCTGAAAAACACAAGAAAACATGTGAAGTGCCTAAGGTCAGATGGAGGGGGAGAATACTTCTCCAATGAGTTCTCTAAATTCTTGCGAAAGAATGGCATTCAGAGACAATTTACATGTAGATATACTACGTACCAAAATGGAGTTGCTGATGAGCAGAAAAACAGGCACATTACAGAGATAGCACGGGCATTGATGCTGTGTCTATAGTAGTTTATATCATGAACAGGACTCCTACTACAGCCATACATGATGTAACGCTAGAGAAGAAGTTTACTAGTAAGAAACCTAATTTATCTCACTTGAAAGTTTTTGGATGTATCGCATATGTGCATGTGCTAGATGAGTTGTGTACTAAGCTGGATCCAATGGCAGAGAAATGTGTGTTTATTGGGTATTCTCTTGAGCAAAAGGGATATAGATACTATAATCCTGCTACACTTGAATTGAGGGTAAGTAGGGATGTTGTATTTGATGAGCTGTATGCTGCTGAAAAAGATGTTGTTGGGACTTATGTAAGTGAAAATGTGGTTGGACAAAATGCAAGTCAACAATCACAGTCATTGAGTGGGCTAGGAAAGTCCACATCCAGTGGTTCTGTTAATAGACCATGAAGTGGTAGGCTGCGTCATAATACTAGTCCTGGAAATGTTGTTGGTACATCACATAAAGGCAAAGAGAAAGTGGTTGAGCCCCTTGGTATGCCTGATATTTTTGTAGGGCATTCTCTTATTGATGGAGAGTCTAGTGGCTGCCTAAATGAGGAGTTTGGGATTCCAGCAATGAGGACACCTGGTGTGAAGAAGGCTATGGAAGCCATGAATGCAAAGTTACAAAGATCTAGAAGAGTCAAAAAACCTGTGTATGTAAGCTTCGTAAGGCTTTGTATGGGGCTGACGCAACCTCCACGAGCATGGCATGACAAGATTGTTGAGTAGTATCTTGTCACTACTGGTTTTTATATGGCAGATGCAGATCACTCTTTGTATGTGCATAAGAGTGATAAGGGTATTGTGATCATCACCATATATGTAGATGATCTTATTGTTGGGAATGACAACTTGGATGAAATTGAGCATGTAAAAAGTCTCCTAAAGGAAGTTTGAGATGAAGGATTTGGGAGATCTGCACTACTTTTTGGGAATTGAGGTCATTCGCACACGAGGGTATTTGGCTATCATAGAGACAGTATGTATTGGACATGTTGTCCAAGTACATGATGGTTGATTGTAAGTCAATCTCGGTGCCATTAGATCAAAATGGCAAGCTTAGTACTGATGCAAGTTATGTGTTGGAGAATCCCACTATGTACATGAAGATTGTGGGGAGTTTGATCTATGTCATGATCAGCAGACCAGATTTGAGTTACACTATTGGCTTAGAGAGCCAGTTTATGTAGGTTCCACGCAAACCACATCTTGACAGTGCGACACACACTTTGATATTTGAGGGCCATTGTTGATTATGCATTGTTTTATGCAACAGGTGTACCATTGGAGCTATGCGGGTACACAAATGGAGATTGGGCAGGTAGCATCTCAGACAGGAGATCTACCAGTGGATTTATGTTTTCATTAGGGGGAGTGCTGCTGCCCCCCCTGTGACATGGAGCAACAAGAAGCAGCCCAT
This sequence comes from Cibotium barometz, assembly GCF_041138505.1. Classification (NCBI taxonomy): domain Eukaryota; kingdom Viridiplantae; phylum Streptophyta; class Polypodiopsida; order Cyatheales; family Cibotiaceae; genus Cibotium; species Cibotium barometz. The sequence continues at coordinate 14,619,675 of NC_141102.1, read as the reverse complement.
AGTTACCTTGTTAAGTACAGAGGCAGAGTACAGAGGAGCTGCAGTGGCAGCGTGTGAGCTAGCTTGGTTATGCAAGCTACTTGTTGATTTGGGGTTGTATGTGGAGAGAAAGGTTGTCATATATTGTGAAAATCTTAGCAGTATACAGTTGGCTAGGAACCCAGTTTTTCATGCGCGGATGAAACACATTGAGATATATTACCACGTCATCAGGGAGAGATTCTTGGTTAGGAGACATCGACTTGGCTTACGTCAGCACACAGGATCAGGTCTCGCTGACATCTTCATGAGAACCTTGGGAGCTGAGAAGCTCCATAGATTTTGAGATATGCTTGGAGTTCATGAGCTAGAGTTGAACTTGATGGGGAGTGTTGAGATGTCAAGCTCAACATGAGCTGACACTCATGAGGCGCCTACATGACTATTTGACATTTACATCACTGGGTGGTTTTGGTAGCTGGCACCGACATATCTTCGCCAGAGATTCTACAACTAGCATTAGGAATTTTTTGGACCCAAAGAGGGCCTCTTGGATTAACTTTTGATTAGGAATGGACCAATAGGAAGAGAACTGGGTGCACATTTTGACTTCTTTGACCCTAGGAGGCCTAGGCTTTGGTTTGCTAATAATGGGGCCTAATTACTACTCTTGTCCCCCTACCTCTTGGGCCCAAACTTAGAGGTCCCCCCACCTAGAATCGCGCAGATTAAAAACCCTAAAATTTAAAAATTTTTAATTTTTTCCCAAAAGTGTGTTTTCCCTCTCAAACTTCCCCCCAACATACTCTAGGTTTGGAAAGCTCATTTTGAACCTCTTTCTTCCTCTTCTAAGCTCTCCATTGCAAACTCCATACCTCTCAAGCTCTCCCTCCTTGTCAAGCTCCCTCAGTCTCAAGCTCCCTCTCCCTCTTTCTTCCTTTTCTGAGCTCTCCATTGCTGCAGAAACTCCATCCCTCTCAAGCTGTCCCTCCTTCTCAAGCTCCGTCCCTCTCAATCTCCCTCCCTCTCTCTCTCTCAAGCTCCCTCCCTCCCCATTGCTGCAGAAACTCTATCCCTCTTTAGTCTACTCTAGGTTCAAGAAGCCTATTCTCAAACTCTAACCCTCTTTTAAGCTTTCCATTGCTGCACTGAAAACCCTGAACTTTCTCTCCTCTCCACTCCTCTGGTGTAAAACAAGCTTTTCTTTTCCCTTCTTCTCTTTTCTTACCACCATGGCCTCTTCCAGTAATGTGAGAAGACCTAGGGAGAAGGTGGAAGAGCTTGTGCTGCATAAAACAAGAGATGAGAATGGAGTTTGGGCTCCAACAAGATTCAGGGTTGGGGCTTGGGTCTACATGGAGCCAAGCTCTCAGCAAGCATTGGAGCCTAGCAGACCTTCGTCAACACTTTAGCATCATGGGTTTTGACAATGTGGAAGAGTCAAGTTTTAAGTTGATGAGAAGAAAGGTATATCTGATTCCACTACATGTCTAGAATTAACCCTTACACTTTCTGGTTATTGTGCCACTTTCTATATTTTTACAGATTGGGAAGCGTAAGGAGGGGACAACCATGGTCTCAGAATCATGGCAAATGGGGGACCTTGAATTTTCAGCAGCAAGGTGCATAGCCCTACCAACACATAGTAGGCATGTGGAAGAGCTTGAAGATGAACTGAGTATATGGGAAAATAGCCTCTGTTTTGATGCACGTGAGGGGCAAGAGTTTCAGGATCAAGGTGAAGGCAATGACAAGCTTTCAAGTCAACAAGGAGATGGAGATCAACATGAAGTAAATGTCACAAGAGGGGCAAAAAATGAAGACATTATAACCATTTTAGATTAGATGACATGCTTGTAACTTTGTAGCAGACTCTTTTTTAACCAATCTTTATTTAATTGAAATCTTAATATTTTTACAAACTGTAATTTTTTTGTCTAGCGGTCTAGTGTGAAAAGGCCAAACTTTAAATTTTAACTATAAATAGCCAAAGGTGCCTTCTTTCTCATTTTCACGCGATAGAAACCAAGCACGAGCTCACACTATCTCTTTGCATTCACATGGCTACCCACTTTGATAACTTCTGTGAGTTCCTCTCCACCACCCGGTGGGCAGGCAAGAGCGAGCTCTTTGTCATGCTCTCTCGTGAAGTCGACTTTGAAAAGTCGCTCGCCCTTGCGTCCCAACATTATGAGACGCAGATTGCATACATGGAGTAATACTTAGCTCCCCACTCCATCTCCTTTTCCCATTGCCCCAATGATCGATGGGTGCTTGTTGAGCTGCTTAAGTACATTCAACAATATGCCCGCCCCTACATCCAGTGCCTTGAACGCACCAAATGTATAGTTTTGATTAAAAAATCCCTTGCCTTTGATGTTTTTGGTTCTGGATTTAGGGGTAAGCTTCTTGCTCGTATAGCTATAGCCAAAAGCATAGGCATAGAGGATCCTCTCAAGAAATAGCCCAATCACTCCTTGAGCACACTCTGCCCAATAACAAGAGAAGGAAGCTCAATATTGTAAGAAAGCTTTTGTAAAGATGATGTATCACTTCTTATTATGAATACAATACAATTTTTGTAAACTTATTTTCATCAAGTATATCATTATTTTTTCTAGTTTGTACCATCAATGTTTTTGTGAATGCATCAGAAATGACCCTGGGAGCCTAGGGGAGCAGTGCCAGAACAGTGCGAATTTTGAGCCTGCACCGCTGTTGTAGAGCCCAAATTCGCACTGTTTTGGCACAGCTTTCCCTGCCCTTCAGGAGCAATTCTGATGCATTGGATGACAAATAATGTATTTTTACACATGATTAAAGGTATTTTTATCTTGTAAATTACTATTTCTCATAATCAATGTACTCAACTTGATTATAAATGCATCAGAAATAATTCTGAGTGGCTGGGGGAGCAGTGCCAAAACAGTGTAAATTTTGAGCCTGCACCGTGCTGTAGAGCCCAAATTCGCACTGTTCTGGCATAGCTTCCCCAGTCCTCCAGGAGCAATTTTGATGCAGTGGATGACAAATAATGTATTTTTACACATGATTAAAGGTATTTTTATTTTATAAATTACTGTTTTTATAATTAATGTACTCAATTTCATTATAAATGCATCAGAAAAATGATCCTGAGTGGCTCGGGGAGCAGTGCCAGAACAGTGCGATATGCTTTTATGCAATTGCTAGACCGTATAGCTTGCAAGTTGCATTTGGACAAAGGTTTCATTTTGGGGAAAAGTCATGGGTGGCTGAGCTATACAGGTTGTAGGTTGCATTTTGGAAAAAGATTCATTTGGGAAAGGTTTTGGGAGGAGCATTGTCATCCATCACGAGAGTATAAGAAGGCATTGCAACATAGGGTTCATTGAGGGGAGTACATAGTGCATGGAACTTGCTTTCTTGAGGTGACACAGATAGAGTTGTATTCTGGCATAGCTTCCCCAGTCCTCCAGGAGCAATTCTAATGAATTGGATGACAAACAATGTAATTTTACACATGATTAAAGCTGTTTTTATCTTATAAACTATTGTTTCTCACAATTAGTGTACTCAACTTCATTATAAATGCATCAGAAATGATCCTGAGTGGCTGGGGGAGCAGTGCCAGAACAGTGTGAATTTTGAGCCTGCATCGCCGCTGCAGAGCCTAAATTCGCACTGTTCTGGCATAGCTTCCCCAGTCCTCCAGGAGCAATTCTGATGCATTGGATGACAAACAATGTAATTTTACACATTATTAAAGCTGTTTTTATCTTATAAACTATTGTTTCTCACAACAATTAGTATACTCAACTTCATCATAAATGCATCAGAAATGATCCTGAGTGGCTAGGAGAGCAGTGCCAGAACAACGCGAATTTGGAGCCTGCATCGCCGCTGCAGAGCTTAAATTTGCACTGTTCTGGCATAGCTTCCCCAGTTCTCCATGAGCAATTCTGATGCATTGGATGATAAACACTATATTTTTACACATGATTAAAGGTGTTTTTATCTTTTAAACTACTGTTTCTCACAACTAGTGTGCTCAACTTCATTATAAATGCATCAGAAATGATCTTGAGTGGCTAGGGAAAAAGTGCCAGAACAGTGCAAATTTTGAGCCTACATCGCCGTTGCAGAGGCCAAATTCGCACTGTTCTGGCACAGCTTCCTCAGTCCTCTAGGAGCATTTCTAATGCCTTGGGTGACAAACTGGCACATGATAGACACTCCATGTTAAACAAACATGATGACACCAAGACATTGTAAGAGAAACTTAAAATTTTAATTATCAGAAGGTTACAAATGAAAGCCAGATAGGCTTGTTACAAAGGGGGGTTTGAAACAAAAGAGTTGCTTCAAAAAAAAGGTTATCTAAGATCTCTAGATCGTGTCTCGCTCGCCTCGAATGCGCCGAGCTAGTTGCATGTCCTTGGCAGATATGGTAATCCTCTTTGCATGTATTACAAGGAGGTTGATGTCTTCAAAAAGCCCAACAAGGTAAGCCTCAGAGGCTTCTTGCAATGCTTCAAGGGCAATCCCCTGCACACACAGAACTCTGTTCTATATCGTTGGAGAATCTCCTTCACTGTGCGAGCGAAAGGGGCTCTTCTTATTAGCAACTCAGTGTTCCTCTGATAAAACTTGATTTCTTGTAGAGCCCTATGCCCTTGGCACATCCTTCTCCTTGGAGCTCTCTGTGTTGTGTTAGTGCGTTGGCGAGGTTGGGACGTTGGGACTTCCTTGGCTTGAAGAGCTTGACCTTTCTACGCTTGCATGCACTTGCAGGAACCTCCTCTTGGTCTCTCTCATAGTCTGAATCCTCCTCCTCCTGTTGTTGTGGTACCTGTGTATCAAGTTCCTCCCGAGTAGGTAGGGGACCCTGTCATGGTAGTAGGGTCTTGCCACCTATGGTGCTGCGCACTGTAGGAATGTTTTCACCAACCCAATCGAACTGCTCATCATCAGCCTCTCTGTCTTGATCTCTGTGGTGGTTGCATTGTGGGGTCTTCTTCACACGCTTGCTCCCACTAGAAGGGCCTGCATGTGTGTGCGTTGGTGTTGCTGTGGGAGGAGGGTTGGACTCTGGTGATCCCATTGGGCGTGTCCTAGAATCCAAGGGGTCACTCTCTTCCGTGGTGTCGCCAGTATGTGGTCGTTGGGTGCCTTGCACTGTGTTTTGTGAAGGCATGGTAACACATGCGGTGTTCTTGGTGCATGCCATATCCATGTACGACTATGCTAACGTGGTGATGTGCTGGTGTCCTTACGTGGGTGTCTACGTAGATCTTGAGCTCAAGCTCTCTAAAAAAGGGAAATGAAAATGAAGTGAACTATTAATAGTTTTTTTTAAGGGCAAAAAAAACCCTAACTAAACTTATTTTCTTAGCCTTATTACATCTAGATTTATGCTGGTGCATGCACAACCCAATGCCTCCCTTGTCTCCTCATTCGTGCACGCCAAAGCACCATGCTGGGGAGCTTTGGTCTGCAAACCATTCAAGCCGAGCATGACTTTTTGCAACCTTGCGTGCCTCTTGCACAAGCTTAGATTGTTGGGCCCGCTCCCTAACCAATACCCTTCCAAAGGTTGTGCGATAAAACCAATTGAACATCTCTTGTAGATAGTTTGTGCGATAAAACCAATTGAGCATCTCTTGTAGATAGTTTGTGCGATAAAACCAATTGAACATCTCTTGTAGATAGTTTGTACGTGTTCCTCTTGCAAAAGCTCCACCTCCATGTCTTGTATTTTTGAAAGTCTTGCTTTATAATGGGTTTCTCCATCCCTTGGGTACTCCACATGTCGAGCGATCCATACTTGTTCATGAAATACGCACCATGCGCATAAACTATGTGCTGTACACATGATAATATGATAATTTAATTAGAAAAAGTCAAGGTTAAAACACCAGTTTATTTTTTTACTGTACAACTTACCATATAGTGTGTTACTTTACTCCCTTCCCATGCACCTAGCACATTTTTGGTGAATTCTATGATATGTTGTTGGAATGATGCTCGTTCTTGGGCAGTTGTGCTACTTTGATTCATAATGCGAACCATGTTATTGAAATTTATCCAAAGCTGTTTGCGCATATTTACAAGAGTTGGCATTGGACAATCTACATTTGTGGTGATTGCACACAGGCCTTTCCAAAGTCCTCAAGTCTTCTTTGAATTCTCTATGTTTGCTCGCTTCTCCAAAAATCTCCTTGCCGTTGATCCAGTCATGGTGGAGACCTTTTGAGCAACCTTGTATGACATACCAGAGGCCTGCTTATTCAGTGATGATGTTTTAAGTCCTTCTTAAAAGGCTAAATTGTGATGCTTGCAATTGAGATTGGAGACGCATGCTGCCAGCTCTGCCACTCTGACACCTGCACCCACACGGCGGCCAGCTTTTGTATTGAAAGCCTGCCAGTCGTTAGATTGTTTTGCAAATCCAATTCATTCCTAAGGCAATCCATTTTGGCAGCAGGCAATGGGACCTACAATAGCGGCTAAAGAAAGAATCACAAACACTTATACATATTGTAGATTTTTGTTAAATGTCATGTATATCCCTTCTATAATGTGGGTAGCTTGAGTATAATATACATTTGAGCAGCTCTAGTCAAGGACATTATATGAAGTTCAATGATATGCGTGTATGATGAGTAGGTGTTTAATCCAAGAATAGGTTACTAAAAAGCATGTGCATGTCTTTTATTGATTCCTTGTTAGACCAGTTCTTATGTGCATGCATATGTTTTTATTTGTGTTGCAGCTGTTGCCCAATTTTATTTTGACAGGCATGAGAGTTGTTGGTGTTGTCTGCTTTGGATGTCAACCATACGTAAAATGTGTCATCTTGATTGTATGTCTGCTATGAAATTCCACACTAGCTTTGTTGTTGCGAGACAAGCTCTTTCGACGATGTTTACACTCTCGTTCATTTTATTGTAGTCAATGGATTGATGCTCTTAGACAAGCTCTTTTCAGAGCATTGATGCAAACCCAAGCCATGAGAATTAGGAACCAAGCATGGAAGAAGCGAGGGCGTAGTATGTTGATTGACTCATGAGTTTTCTGTTGGGGATACAAAGCATGCACAAAGCAAATGCATCAATGCGCAGCTAGAAGATATTAATAGCTCATAAAATGTCACAGCAAGGGTACTCTCTAGGTTTGGATTGGGTTTCATGGAATATTATATGCTGCAAAGGCACATTTGCTCTGTCGTCATTCTGAGAAGCTGGCCCTTGCATGTGCCCTCACATCAATACAAGTCAAGGAGAAACTGTTTATATCACAAAGAACATGCGGATGTGTGGTGATTGCCATGTTGCTACGTCATTGATATCAAAGATAGAGATGCAGACAATTGCTGTCACAGATGCCAACTTCCTCCCACATTATGCAGATATAATACATCAACATATAAGTTGCATCATGTTCAGCGCCCAATCTAACTGTATGATCAAACATATGCTTTCTACGTTTTATGTTCTCCCATCTTTGACAAGCGCACCACAATGCATAAATGTACATTGATCTGCATGACAAAGTACATCAACTATGCATGAATAGTGTTTAATGGTTCATGATATGCTTAAATCTTTGATCATCATATAAAAATCCTCCCTGCCTTTGTATACTAACCATGCATGACTACATACAAAAGGCAGGCTGAGAAACGTAATCTCATCTGGCAGTACACCTTCCTTCTTAGTTCTCTCAAGCAAGGTAAAAAAACCTTCATATTGTCCATTGTGAGCATAGGCAGTCATCAAAGCATTCCAGTTCAAAAGGTTCTTAGAGGGCATTGCATCAAAGACCCAATGAACATCTGCTATGCTTTCACAATTGTTTTACATGTCATTGAGTGCATGGACAAGATTGATATAGCATGTCTAGCTTCTAATGCTACCATGTTTATGTAGTCTTTCAAAGTCTTAATAAACATTGTCATGCTAGGTAGAAGGGCCTACTCTAGGATTTGAGCACAAATTTGCAATATCAGCATGGACTTTCATGCTTAGCATACCCAAAAATTACAGCAATCCACAAAGCATGGGTTTTCCAGGCAAGTCCTTAATAGTGTTGAGCAAGGTTTTTTGGCAAGGATTCTTGATTGTCAAAGCCCTTGTTTAATTAGAAATTAGTGTTGAGCTTGCAAGTGGGCTTGCATACACGATTGCCCCCTAGCTTCACAGATAAATTTTTGGTATTTCATGTATGCCATCTTCTTAAATTATTATTCTTACAAAAATCATTTTATTAAAAGCCCTTTTTACAAGTCATTTCAATACCATGTGGCATGCATGTCTGTGTGTGTCTTTTTCTCAATTCTTACACAAGACAATGATTTTGATCTAGAACAAAGCCCCTGGCCGCAAAACTAGTTAGTGTTGTATTTGTAGACATGTCCTTTGATGCTTATAGTTAGTGCTGTATTTGTAGACATGCCCTTTGATGCTTGTACTTTTTGTTATGTTAGGCTTATGATTCATCATTCAACTTAAGTTGAAAGAATGAAGGACACACCATTGGATTATATAGTTTCTATTAGATATGCTTGTAATGTCTATAGACATTTGATACACATTATGGGAAAAGGGGACTTTCCCTTTTTGTTTCCCTAATAGTGTTCAACATCATGAGCTTATGTAGAGAGGGAACCGGTTGAGGGCATTGGACTGAAGGTAGGTATATGGTGCCTCCCGCTCTTGATGTTTTTAAGTCTTGGAAGTGGGAATTGGTTGGTGTGGCAATTGTCGAACCTTGTTTAGTTGCCTAGTTCAGATAATGTTGAGAGCACCATAATAAAGATTGTAAGCTTCTACAAACACAGTAAGGAGTGTCAACAAGGTCCCTTGTGTATGATGTAAGTTGGATCAAGCATCATCAGCATGTGCTTGTTGGCAATAGCCATCATCTATATAAAGGTCAGTTCTATGGATCCTCAGCTTAGTCAATGGCATCGTCACAACATGCCCTGTATATAGTCCAAGGTTAACACCAAGCACCATTATAAGCTATTGTGGCATCATCACATCATGCCCTGCATATAGTTGAAGGCCAATGCTTATTATAAATTGATGCTTATGATATTGGTTTGGATACAAGCACAGTTTAGACAAGTTCCCACTATAATTCTCACTTTGCACATTACGACAACATCACGAGCGTCCATAAGGAAGGCACCGCGTAGAAGTTTTGGGCATTTTCCCATGTGGTAAAGAGGCGTTCCCTTATGTTTCCCTATAGTGTGCAACATTATTAGCTTCTACAAATGAGGCTCTGCATGCGTTGTGGGGCAGGGGGTGTCAGCCCCCTCCTTCAGGGCCGGCAACCCCCTGCCCTCCACTGCATCTAGCTAGGTATGCTCCACCTCACCCTGAGGAAGCTCATGATGTTGTCGCAATCCTCAATGTGGGAATCATAGTGAAAATGCCTAAAACTTCTTGTGATAGATAGGGGCTCCTACACTCCCTTGCCCCCAACTACACCTAGCTAGGTATGCAGTGCCTTCCCTATGGAAGCTCGTGATGTTGAAAACTATAGGGAAAAACTAAGGGAAAGAGGCCTTTTTCCCCAAACGCCTAAAACTTCTTGTGAGGATGTATGAGGTTGCAAACCGTGCTCCAACTTCACATACAAGTACTTAAACCCTCCCCTTTTCAAATGCAAAACACATGCTAACTAAGAATAAAACAAACATTCAAAACCAAAAAACCCACATTGCAATAGAAAGCATTTTGGACTGATTGTGGGAAATTATCTAAAACTCCTTGTGTGCAGGTAGCATTGAGTCTCTCTCTCTCTCTCTCTCTCTCTCTCTCTCTCTCTCTCTCTCACACACACACACACACACCACACACACACACAAATTACCTACTCAGCTCAGCAGGTAGCCTTGAGAAGAAGAGTGTGTGTGTGTGTGTGTGTGTGTGTGTGTGTGTGTGTGTGTGTGTGTGTGTGTGTAAATGAAATTACCTAGTTAGCTTGTGAAGATGAAAGCAAGAGCTTTAGCAGAGATGGCTTAAGCTACAATGAGAGCTATAAAACATTGGATGGGAAGAAATACGATGGGACTTTACACACGTGCTCAGATTTCACATGTAGGTGGGATCTTCAAAAAAGTCAGTGACATGGCATACAGGGGTAATTATTACAAGTGGTGGGTTGCTATTTCTTTAACGGGCTGTTATATAGCAGGCCTATAAATGTTTAAAATTAAAAAAAACCTTGCTATGAGAGTTAGCTATATAGCCTAAATAGTATTCCACCATACCATGCTTTCACCCGCATGTGAAACTATGTATGTTGATAGCAAAAAACAAGTTTTTCTAGTTAAAAAAGAGACTGGGATGCAAGTGCTACGTGGAGGGACACAAACAAAAAACCAAAATAAAACTTTGTCATGTGCCGCCACATGGGAAAACAAGGGATCAGAAGAACAACTAAATGTAAAAGGATTGACTCCAACTGATAATTTTGAGAGTGAAACATGAGAAAGCATGGTGAGATTGGTTGATTGGTGCATCATGTCACCTGTTGACTCCTCCCTAATTATCAAATTTCCAAATTTTAACACAAGAGAAATGTGACCAACCAAAGGATTATCAATTTCCCTTTCAAAATGAGCCTGGTTTGCCAAATGAAACTCAACCTTTGAGACAAGGTGACTAGAGAGAGCTCAATGTGTTGTATGGAGGTGGACTAATGTTATTGTCTTATTACAATGATAAGATAAAAGCAAATGAAATCGAAAGTTCCCATGCAAGTGAGACAAAAATGTTAACACAGCCAATGGGAAGGGGTAAAAAATATGCATCTTTGTACGCACTTTGTGTTGTGGACCCTAGAAATGACTTTCAAACTCTTTGATCAACCCTCAATGCATAAATGAATGAATCTAAAAGTGAGGGTTAAAAATATGCATCTTTGTACACACTTAGTGTTGTGGACCCTAGAAATGATTTTCAAACTCTTTCAAAGTGCTTTAGGAGAATATGAGCTGAGGGTTAAAAATCAAATGAATGAATCTAAAAGTGAATACCAAAACATCTATGCTACTTCTTGAGGATCGAATCAACATTTGGCTAGATTTACTAGTGGGCAAAAACATTCAATGAAAACAAGTAGTGATTAGCTTAGCAATACTCATCACAACACTATTTCAGGAAGAATTTGGGCATATAAAAAAATGAATGTGCTAGATGTAGAAGGAAAAGACCTCAAATCTTGGGGTTATTTCTCACACACAATTCTTACTTAGGATGATAGTATCGTATGTGAATTTCAAGTTACACTTGAGGAACCAGAAGAGGTTGTCCTTGGTGTGATTGGTTGGTCAACATGCGGTACTCCATTGATGTGAAAGAAAGCAAAACATCTTCTTGGAAACCCCTGAAACATCCTTCACATTACTCTTACAAACCAAAGGAGAGCCCTTACTTGAAAGTGAGACTACAGAGTCTAAACATCCCTTGCCAGGGTCAAAATAGCTACAAGCCCAACAACTTGAAGCTTTAGAACCTAAGACTCCAAAACCTAAACCTTTCCAATGTATTCCTAGAATAGACATTAGAGCTTTGGGGTGGTCCAATCAAATCTTAAATATATCCTTATTATAGATAAAACAATATCATGACATATGAGCTATGGTGGCATTGTATAGGCGAGCTAAGCTTGTAGACTCATGAATGGATTCCTTGGACTAACACTCAAGGTATTCCATGTCTAGGATCTTTTGAATGCATAGTTTATGTGGAGTTTAACCCCTTGAAATGTAATATTTGTGTATTAGATTATGTTTTGGAAGAAAAATTTTATTATAGGAAGAAGGGACTGGGATACCTTGGTGCAAGCTGTATCGAACTTCAACAGTTGAACATGTGCCATGAAGATTTCTAACAAAGACGTGGTGGTGCCATTTTGTGACAAGGATGAAATAACACTCAATGCTCTTTATGACCTTTTCTCAAAAAGATAATTGGCTTCTACATCAAGATCCACTCCTTCTAAAGACCCACCCTCTCCATTGAAGATCCTTTGTGATACAATCTCTAAATCAGCCATATCCCCCCCAAAAAAGCAACCAACCCCAAATCTACATATTTAGTGTCCTCAAATTACAAGTCTCCATGAAGGTGACCATTCTATTTCTTCAAAACTCAGAGTAAAGGCCACATCTTTTGAAGAGAATTCTTCCCACTAAGATAAAACCTCATGTCTAAAGTGTTGAGATTTCAAGCTCAACATAAGCTAACACTCATGAGGTGCCTACATGACCGTTTGACATTTACATCACTGGCGGGTTGGGTAGCTGGCAGCACTGACATATCTTCACCAGAGATTCTACAGCTAGACTACACCAACTAGTTCACATCTACCCACTCCATTTTAGCGTGTTCACATTATGGACCACTCGTATATACTTTAGTATGTGTGCTAGTCACTTGATCTCTTTTGGTAGACCTCTTTTATTGAAGAAGAAGAAGAACAATTTTCAGCCTCTCATCTTGTGTGTTCTCTTCTAGGGTTTATGTGAGTCTGTGTGTTGCAAGAGCTCAAGCTCCCTTCTCCTCTACATCTTTTAATGGTATCAGAGCCAAGTTCATGCTAAGGAGTTGAGCCGAAGTAAGAGAAGTACAGGAAGCAGTACAAGGGTAAGAGCTTCATCTACTCTTCCCCCTTTGTGTTGGCTACTACACCTTTGTGTTGGCTACTACACCTTTGTCAAAGCTCTTGGGGGGGTACTGGCAAACGAACTCCGATTGAGGAGCTTTCTTCGCACAAGAGCAAAGCAAGACATAAATTGTTGGTCTAAAAACGCATTTTGGACGCATCTGGACCTCTGTTTTTCAGTTCGTGGGCATTCACAAGAGCAAGAACTGAGCTTCAAAATAGGAGGCAGCAGGAGGATTAAGAAGAAGAAGAATTTTGGAAGGAATCCCACGCCAGCAAGAATGACAGAATCAACAACCTCTAAAAAATAAAGAGGGAGAGGGAGAGCACCAAGAGCTTCAAAATAGGAGGCAGTAGATCAAGAAGAAGAAGAACTGGTAGCTGTGGGAAGGATGTCTTTCAAATACCCGAAGTTCAAGGGCAAGAGTGAGGAGGATCTAGATGCTCGCATCTTTACCTTTGAGACTACCTTCTTGGCCACCCGAGTTCCATTGCCACAAAAGATAGATTACATTGCGATAGCTTGAGATGGCAAGGCCACCAGAAGGTATGCCCAATATAATCTAGAGTACTTCTAGACGTTTGAATAATTAAAGAAGGCTTTTCAAAAGATTCAAGAGAGAAAAGACCATCACTAAAGTACTGGAGAAGCTATAAAATCTGACTCAGAAGAAGAGGCCAAAAGAAGATTATGCAGTAGAATTCAAAGCACTTCTAATGCATTTGGATCAGCCTAACAAACCTACCCCAGCTACTCAGAAGAAGAGGCCAAAAGAGGATTATGCAGTAGAATTCAAAGCACTTCTAATGCGTGTGGATCAGCCTAACAAACCTACCCCAGCTACATTGAGTCAACCAATGGTTTGTAAGAGGACTGAGAAAAAATCTATAGACAATGGTAGCCTCATGATTTGGAGACCCTCACCTTTGAACAAGTGGTGGCAGGAGCAACCAGAGCTGAGGGGATCTTGAAGCACACAAGCAAAGACCCTAAGAAGAAAAAGAAGGATAAAAGAAAGAAGTAGGAAGTCGGAACTTCCGAGTTGGATTCTGGAGAAGACGACTCAAAATCAGATTCCAGTCGAGTTGGATGCCGAAGAGCAAAAGCCCAAGAAGAATAAAGACATGAAGCAAGCAGTGGATGTTTAAGAAGAACTGAAAGCTGCTCTAGTCAAGTTTGTCTGAGGACACTCATGATCCAAACTAAGACCAAACATCTAGTGCGCGAAGTGTAATAACCATGGACATACAAAGGAAGAATTTCATATAAAAGCATGCAGCAACCATGTGCTATCTGCGGAAAGAGAAACCACATCATTGACATGTGTTTTTACAACACTCGGAACATGAATCCAAGAGTGGTGGAAAGGCAGTAGTGTCAGCTGCCGAATAGGTCCCAGCTGTCAAACCAAGTCACCACTGGGCCTCAAAACAACAAACCCTATGGAAGAGGAGGTGGAAGATTTGGATAGAGGGGAGTTGGGCTAATATGCTACTACTGTAGTGCCCCAAAGGCAAAGGAAAAATGATTTCCCCCATATTACAATGCCATCAATAGGAATTGCAAAGAGGCAAGGCTGCAAAGAGAGACAAACCTAGTAGAAACTAATGCAATAGTGAATATGGTAAAAGTGGACCAATGGGCAAGAAAATGACAAGAAAAGCCACTAGTAGTGATGGATGTGTTACAAGATCCTAAGGACTTATCAAGACGGTGACATGTAAGAATTCCAAGCGGGAACAAAAGTAGAAGCCAAAACAGTGGGAAGGGTTGAAGAGGGTCCGAGAGAAAATCACCAAGCTTGTGCCAGAGTGCACAAGGAATGGTGCGGACAATGTAGGAAAGCCCGCTCCTAAACCCATTCTCTACATTACATTAAAAATAGTTATTTACCTCTACTAATCAAGTTATCAATGCTAATAATTGAGGTAATTTTGAACCATTGGGGATTTAATAATACCATTGGGGACCTATTATAGCCTCCCAAAGCTTCATCTTAAGAAACCCCCTTGATTTGTCCTCTGATGGTGCTCTACAAATCAGGGTATTTTCTACGTAGTTTACCAAAACATTACTCTCAGTAATACCTTGATTAGTGCTAATGAATCAATGCATGTGGGCTCTACAACCTGTACAACTTTTGCCATGTATGCATAGTGATGTGCCACATAACCATCATAGATAAACCTCTGCACAGGATTCTTCACTCTCTCAGATCTTCGCAGCTTTGCATTCATGGATTACATAGCCTTCTTTACACCAGGTGTTCTCATAGCTGGTATCCCAAGATCCTCATCAAGGCTCATCTCTGAGCCACTAGACTCTCCATCGACATGAGAATGCCCTGCAGAAATGTCAGGCATACTAAGGGGCTCAACCACTTTCTCTTTACCTTTATGTGATGTACTAATCACATTTGCAGGACTGGTATTATGATGCAGCCTGCCACTCCATGGTCTATCAACTGAACCACTAGATGAGGACTCTCCTGGTCCACTCAAAGACTGTGATTGCTGACTTGTATTCTGTGCAACCACATTTCCACTCACATCAGCCCCAACAGCTTCTTTTTTAGCAGCATACCAGCTCCTCATCTCATTAAAAACAACATCCCTGGTTACCCTCAACTCACGTGTAGCAGGGTTATAACACCAGTATCCCTTTTTCTCAAGGGAATACCCAATAAACACACATTTTTAAGCTTTTGGATCGAGCTTAGTTCTCAGCTCATCTGGCACATGCACATATGCAATGCATCCAAAGACTTTCACATGAGACAAATCAGGTTTTCTGCCAGTAAACCTCTCCTCTGGAGTTACATCATGTATGGTTGTAGTTGGTCCTCTTCATGATGTAAACTGCTGTAAAAACAGTCTCAGCCCAATAGCTATGTGGCATATTCTTCTCTCCCATCAATGCTCGCGCAATCTCAGCAATGTGCCTGTTTTTTCACTCAGCAACTCCATTTTGCTGCGGAGTGTATCTGCATGTAAACTGTCTCTGAATACCATTCTTCTTCAAAAATTCAAAGAACTCATTGGAGAAGTACTCTCCCTCTCCATCTGACCTTAGGCACTTTACATGTTCCCTATTTGCTTTTCAACCATAACTCTGAAATTCTAAAAATGAATGAACACCTCACTCTTCTCCTTCATAAAGTATACCCACACTTTCCTTGTGTGGTCATCAATAAATGTCACATAATACCTGCAGCCTCCCATAGACATGGTCTTCGTAGGACCCCATACATCTGAATGCACAACATCTAGTGCATTTCTGCTCACATTTTTGTCACGTGGAAATACATGCTTTGTTTGCTTTCCAAATTGGCATGCTTCACATATTTTCTGCATACCTTTAACTTTAAACTTTGGCAGCCCTGTCACAATTCCTTTAGTCTGCATAGACTTCATTCTCTGCACATTCACATGTCCAATTCTTTTATGCCAAATGTCTGTGTCTGCAACAATTCCTGAACCATTTGCAAACATTGCAGCACTCACTTCAGGCATATTTACATTCAATGTAAACATTCTGCCCACTCTGTTGCCTTTTGCAACCAACTTGCACTTATCTTTAAAGTCTTCAACATAACAACCATCAGGGTTAAATTGGACCTGCAAACCCCGTTCAATCATCTGGCCAATTGAAACGAGATTCTTTATTATGTTCGGAACATGAAGTTCGGAACATGACGTACATCTACAAGGTACTTCACTTTGCCATCCTGCATAGACAATGGCACATCTCCAACATGGGCAATTAGATGAGCAGTGTCATCCCCTGTTTTCACAAAACCTAGTCTTTCAAGGTTTTTCATCTCCTTGAACCACTCCCCATGACTTGTGAAGCACCTGAATCAATGTACCATACATCATCTTTATGTACTGCTTCAACATTTTTAGACATGGCATTAATGACATGCTGCATAACAAACAACCTTTCATTATCCTCATTGTTTCTGCTCAAGGATGCATAGTTGTTTTGCTACAATTTTTCATTTTGTATGTCAGCCTACTTCTTATAACAATCTACCTACACATGTCTAGGCTTACCACAATAAAAGAATCCACGTGTATCGTTATACTACCTTTGCCAATTTCCATGACCTCTTTGACTCCCCTTGCCTTTGAATTGTCCTCTTCCATCTGCGTGTTGTTGTTGTTGTGAATTTTGGGACTATTGTTGTTGTTGCTGCTGCTGGCCATAATTTTGATTACCTGTTCAGCCACCTCCTTGGCCGTGTCCACGGCCTCCTCTACCTCGTCCTCTTCCTGAATTTGTGTAGAAGCCTGTTGCTCTGAACTGTTTTTGTTTTGTGAAGACTGTTGGTCTTCACCCAAGCTCTTATCTTCTATAATCAACATAGACACCAAATGTGTGAAATTGGGAATGTTTTCCCGAGTGTTAATAGACATCTTGAATGCCTTGTATTGTGGCCCAAGACCACGTAGACAGACTTCCACCTTATCTCATCATCATCTACTGAAACGCCAATAGATGCAAGGGATTCCACAATACCCTTGATCTTCAATGCATAGTCATTCACAGACATACTCTTTTTCTCCACAGTATGAAGTTCATTCTTCAACTATATCTTTCGTGCCTTGGTATTCGTTTCATAGAGTTTTACCAAGGTGTCCCATGCCTCCTTGGGGGACTTGGCATCCTGTATGTGCCCAATCATGGTGTCCTATATACTGATAGAGAGCCAATACATAACTTTTCTGGCTCCTTGGTTCCAATCCTTGAACTCTTTCACATCTGCAGTAGTCAGATTGATCTCCGGTATCTCCGATGCCTCTCAATGCTCACCTTCTATGTAGTCCCAGTAACCCTTTCCCATCAGGAAATTTGTCAACCTGAACCTCCAAGCATGGAAGTTATTCTTATCAAGCTTCTCAGCAACAATCTGGTAAATCTATCGCTTGTCAATCTTTCATTTTCTCATAATAATGGTCTAATGAATTGTGTAAACTGCCCATGTTTATGGTTGCAGATGTGTACCCCTCATTATATGAGAAGTGGGAGCCAATTCAGTGCATCATTGGAATTATGAATGTGGTTCACGCACTCATTGGTCGGCTACAATATGAGGGAAGGAGCAACAAAAACCTTGTAGATACAAGAATCTTTTTCTATAATCATTTCTACCATCTACTCAACAAGAAACACAATCTTCGCTGCTTGGAAGAGCTACCTTTGCAAGCTGAGTGGAACTACATGGATTGGCCTATCCCAGACCCCTTAGTAATGGAGTCAGCAAAGAGCAAGCTCTTCAAGGATGTGCAACACTCTCTACGAGGGAGCATTCCAACTCGTGTCATAAAAATTATTGTTTACCTACCAATTAGTGTGTTTGTGGAACTTTTTAGCTTATTTCAGGTGAAGATAGCCAGAACCATGCTTGTCTACAAATATTTGTACACATTCCTCTTAGCAAGACTTCATGATGATGAGGGATGGCCGAGTAAAGTTTTTGACAATATCCATTGTAACATTGCACTGGAGACAGTCACGTTGCAAAGTACATGATTGCAACTCAAACTTTTATCTTGTCCTTCTGGTATAACAGGTCCCGTTACATCAATGGAGAGTTGGTACCAATGGATCAGGAAGCCACAAGTGCAATGGACGACAAATTCATAGACATTGAAGTGATTGATGAAGCTTCAACACTAGTGACAATTGTTTCTATACGAGAAAAATCTAATTTACAACAGCTATGGAAGGATATTGTCAAAGAATCCTTGCAAGACATGCCAGTACACTTTAATTTCATTCACAATGGAAGAAAGGTCCTCCTTAGAAGGGAGCGACTAATACAATGTAAAGAATTGGGTAACACAGTCAATATAATTCCTACTTTTGACAATACCCACTCCAATGTACTCTTCTGACATAAGTAATCAAGTCTATCTTGTTAATGACAAGTGCAATGGACGACAAATTCATAGACATTGAAGTGATTGATGAAGCTTCAACACTAGTGACAATTGTTTCTATACGAGGAAAATCTAATTTACAACAGCTACGGAAGGATATTGTCAAAGAATCCTTGCAAGACACGCCAGTACACTTTAATTTCATTCACAATGGAAGAAAGGTCCTCCTTAGAAGGGAGCGACTAATACAATGTAAAGAATTGGGTAACACAGTCAATATAATTCCTACTTGACAATACCCACTCCAATGTACTCTTCTGACATAATTAATCAAGTCTATCTTGTTAATGACACTCCTACTTGACATTACAAATTTGAATATACTTTTTTAACATAATTAATCAAGAGCCTTTTGTTCGATGCAGTACTTTCAAAAAACAATACAATGTATACTATTTTCCAAGACACATTACTTGAGTGAGAATAGAATAGTTGAAAACATTACATTACAAAAAAGGATTTCTGATTACATAATCTTGTACAGAGTCTTTTGATTTGTACAATCCATCTAAATATGGAATCAATTGTTCTTCCAAATAAACCTCATCTACATTACCTTCTTCGAAAGGAAAGGGTGATATCCATGTTCCCATGGGACTGTACATAGCCTTCTCAGGGGTATCATCAATTATTAATGATTTTGTTGGATTATACAGGTGTTGGATATCCACATAGCGCTTCATAAGTAAGGGCACCCCAGTTTTGTTGGGATGAAAAACACCTGGGTCTATGTAATAGTGCCTTTGGTCATATATGAAATACAATTCTATTTCCTCAATCTTAGATTCTCCCAAAACTAGCATGAAAAGAGGCCTCAACTTATGCATCATCATTGAGGACAAGATGGCCAATCTAAAGTGCTTAGTTACAAAGTTGATAAATTGATACAGTTTGGGCCTTAGCATGACATGCATTTCTCCAACTTTGTAATTCCCTGTAGCACTTGGTCCAAAGCTCTTGGGTTGTCTTTTGAGCAGCAATCCATTAACATCCAAGATAATAAGCCTCCTCGGCATTTGGAACCATTATTGACATGATTCTAATCAGTCTGAATATGATTGAAACTTATAATCATTGTTAAGGAACA